>NC_089997.1:14810000-15489492 GCF_036417845.1 Apteryx mantelli
TGCTCATTTGCAGAGGCCTTGTGAGCCTGGAGTGCCTTGGCCACCTTGTGGTGGTATTGCAAGAGCTTGGCTGTGTGTGTGTGTTGAGGAGCCAAGGGAAGGCAGCGAGCAGAGCAGTGGCTGGGGAGTGTGCAAGTGGCGAGTGTCCTGCATGCATCTCTTCTTGCTGGCACCTGGTTGTATCGAGCAGAAGAGCCAGCTGTGTGGGTCCGAGACAATGTGTTTGTAGAGTAGGTGGCAGAGCAGAGGTCTGGTGTCAGGTTGATGCCTGGTGCAGTGCTGAGCTGATCTGAGAGTGTCAGAAACCCTTTGCAGTGGAGCTGCTGCCTCAGCTGATCTCTGTCCCTAGAAATGCACCAGAAATGGAAGTGGCATCCTGCTGCCATTGTGTAGGTGCTGCAGTGCAAAGGCTCCCAGCTGGGACTTGATGGTACTAAAGGAAAAGCAAGACCAATTGTTCCCTTTTGTGATTTGTGCGCAGGGTGCCAGAGTGGAGCTGTCCGATGAGCTGGAGAGAGTCTTGGCAGGAGATGAAAGCCATTTGCAGAAGACTGTTCTGTATGGAGTGATAATAGCATAATCAAGGGACATGCAAGTGGCCCAGGTGAGCTTCTCCTCTCCTCTCACTTCAGCCTCAGCACCTGACAGTCCAGCTTGATGCATATTGCTGATGTTTGTGTTTGTGAAGTCATTCGGGCTCAGTATCTGCTAGGCCACCAGCAGGCACATTGCTCCTTTTTGTACAGGTGCATGAGCACCTGGAAGAGCAGCAGTATGGAGGTTAGTGGTGTTTGTGCTTCTGGGGATGGTGTGCCTCAGTCCATGCTAGGCCAGCAGCAGGCACGTGGCTTCAATGCAGACTGTGAGGTCACTTTTGTTTCAGTACTGAGAGGGCAGAGGTAGGCAACTGGCTGCTGTTTTCGCTTGTGAGGTCATTCTTGCCTTCCTATATAATAGGCCAGCAGATGGGACGTGGCTTTGATGAAGCCTGTGAAGTCACTACTTCCTCAGAATGGGATAGGCAAGCAGCAAGGAACTTCCTTTGATACCCACTGTTAAGCCAGTTCTACATCTATAAATGACAGGGAACAAGGAAACACGATATTGCTGTTTGTGGTTGTGAGGTCACTTGTGGCTCAGTGCCTGATAGGCCAGTGCTGGTCATGTGGCTGCTGTTTGTGGTTGTGATGTCACTTGTGGCTCAGTGCCTGATAGGCCAGTGCTAGTTGCATGGCTGCTGTTTGTGGTTGTGATGTCACTTGTGTCTCAGTGCCTGATAGGCCAGTGCTAGGCCCATGGGTGCTGTTTGTGGTTGTGATGTCACTTGTGTCTCAGTGCCTGATAGGCCAGTGCTAGTTGCATGGCTGCTGTTTGTGTTTGTGAGGTCACTTGTGGCTCAGTGCCTGATAGGCCAGTGCTAGTTGCATGGCTGCTGTTTGTGGTTGTGAGGTCACTTGTGGCTCAGTGCCTGATAGGCCAGTGCTAGGTGCTTGGCTGCTGTTTGTGGTTGTGAGGTGACTTGTGGCTCAGTGCCTGATAGGCCAGTGCTAGGCCCATGGCTGCTGTTTGTGGTTGTGAGGTCACTTGTGGCTCAGTGCCTGATAGGCCAGTGCTAGGTGCTTGGCTGCTGTTTGTGGTTGTGAGGTCACTTGTGGCTCAGTGCCTGATAGGCCAGTGCTAGGCCCATGGCTGCAGTTTGTGGTTGTGAGGTCACTTGTGGCTCAGTGCCTGATAGGCCAGTGCTAGGTGCATGGCTGCTGTTTTCAGTTGTGAGGTCACTTGTGCCTCAGTGCCTGATAGGAAAGAAGGATTAATAAATAATACACTACTACAGCCTAATGCAGGCAATTAAACCTACACAAATCCAGTCCAATATTCTCTAATAAAGTGACCTCACAACCAAACAGGGGGATAGCATGAGTCAATCGAGTACTGGGAATGATGCCAGGTAATTCCCAGCCAGTCCACAATGATAGGAGATGGGAGACCCAGAAAATACTGTGGGAACTGGGGTAAATTCATGGGATATAGATTTGGATTTCAGGGGGCAGGTAATGGCAAATATAGCAGGTCAAGAAATTCCCTTCTCAGTGGATACTGGAGCTACCCTTCTCTTCTGAATTTTGAGCCTAAAGCATGTAAGTCGTCAGTTAAAATAACAGTACAGGGACTAATGGGAAAAGGTGAATGAATGTTAACTAAGCCCTTATTGCTCACTACTGGAGGTAAAGGAGCGTAGGGACAATAATCTATAAATAAAGTATGGACAGTTGGAGGAAAACCAGTTCTACCAAAGAAATATGTAATTACTGTGGCTAGATGGTTCCACGATAAAGCTCATGGGGGAGCAGAGGCAGTAGCTAAGCAGGTACAAAAAGTATGGGCTGCTCCAGGAATTTACACTGCTGCGAAAAGGATCACCAAGAGCTGCCCGACCTGCCAAAAGTTCTCAAGCAGCAAAGCAAGCTCAGAGTTAGGGGGACGACCGTGGGCCTACTTCCCTTTTCAAAGGCTACAAGTAGATTACGCGGATATGCCAGCCGCCAATGGGTACAAACATTTGTTAGTGATAGTGGATCAGTTATCAGGCTGGGTAGAGGCTTTCCCAACAAGAAAGGCTGATGCAGGAGGGGTAGTAAAAGCCTTACTAAAAGAAATCATACCCAGCTGTGGGGTTCCAGAAGCCATTGATTCAGTCAGGGGTGCCCATTCTACAGCAAACATAATCAACCAATTATATATATCACTGGGAATAGAGAAAAACCTACATACCCCTTACCACCCACAGCCTTCAGGACAGGTAGAAAGAATGAACAGAACACTAAAAGGAAAAACAGCAAAAGTATGCACACACACTAACCTAAAATGGCCCGAAGCCCTAAATTTAGTCCTATGGGATGTCCAAAATGCTCCGCAACAACCCACAGGAGTAACACCAGCAGAAATTCTCTTCGGGAGACATTTAGCCATACCAGGGACTTGTATCCTGGCTAAGACCAGTCTGTTGGACGGAGATGAACAGCTAACCCAATATGTTCTAGGTATCCCAAAAAGGTTTGAAAATCTTAAAAAATATGCTCAATGGTATCAATCCACACCACCTGAAATACACGTGCACGATATACAACCTGGAGATGGAGTACTGGTAAAAGTATTCTTAGGAAAAACTAAGTTGGAACCAAAATGGGAAGGACCCTACACTGTATTGTTAAGTTCTTATTTTGCTCTTAAAGTTTTAGGAAAAGAGAATTGGATTCACCACTCACATGTGAAACGAATAACGGACCAAGAAGTGAGTATGGCAGGTGTCACTACAGAGCAATGAAGACAACCACACATGCTCCCTAGATGTGCCTAATATTGTTTCTAACCACAGGTTCTGGATGGATAAGTATACAATTAATAAGATGAGATAATTATGATACACAAAGGTATTCTGAAAACAATACCAAAGGAAACCAAATTTGGTTTAATTATTCGGGGATAGGAGTGAGTGAATTCAGTTTAACCTTTTGTTGTATGGCAAATTTACATGACACAGTATTGACAGAAACTGAAAGCAGATGCTGTAAAAAACAGTGTAAAACTGACCAAAAGTGCTGTGTATCTGTATCCACCAAGAGAGAAATAGAAGCCCAGGTCTCCTGTGTTAGCTCGGATCAATCAAAACCGACCCCCCTGGATCAATCCAGAACGACTCCCTTGAGTAAAATGTCTCCCATAATAGTAAAGGCAGGACCATACGTAGTTAGAAATACAGGCCAACAACGAGTGTTATTTAACCCATCTTGGTCTCTTAAACGAGTAGAACTGTTGATGCAAATTAACATCTCTACAGTCAAACTGGCCTGTTCACCATTTCTAAGTACATCCTATGCAGGATGGTCAGCACATTTGCATAGGCGAACCCTCACCTCTCCAAAACAAACGAGGAGGGATGTGACCGGTATGATAGGGGCAGGATTAGGAGTTTTAAATAATATAGATGCCAAAGTGCTCATGAATAAATTAAGTACAGCAACAAGTGATTTGCACAGATTAGAACATCCATTGTGTTCCTCTTTATTAGCATTAGGAAGTAACCAACGGCTCTTACCTGATATATTACCTCAATGGGAAAGAATTAATGAAAGAGACCACCACTTAATTGTAAATGTGCTTGGTGTAGCCCAATATAATGTTTCTCCAGCTCTTAGTTGTATCCAAGCTCAGCTGTGGATGCAATCTGTGGTAGCAGCAATTATTAGAGAAGGTGAAGAGGGCACCTTACCCACTGAAATTCGAAAGGTAATTTGGGATAATGCAACTAAATTTGAAAAGGAATTGCACTCTTGGTGGCGTCTAGTCAATTTTACTTATGACCCCATCAACAATAAGGCTATAGCTTTTGTCTTAACAATACGCAATGCTTCGGTATACACCATGTACCCAATCATTGTGCTGGGATTAAATCACAGTGGAGCTATACTGAATCCACTAGAAGATAGAATGTGGGCCCAATGCAGCAGAAAAAAATGGCAAACTGTTGATGTTAACGCATGCGTTGTATGGGAACAACAAAGATTTATTTGCGAGAGTAATACCATCAAAGCTCAAGACTTTTGTCTTGATACTGAACAAAATGTTTGTCATTTTGAAATACATCTCAATGAAACCCCTGAATCTATACTTGTATATATTGGAAAAGGATGTGTTTGTATGAGAACCCTCTGTGATCTTATATTCGTAGATAACATTACTGTAAACACAAGTTATCACTCAAATATTTGTGTTTGTAATTTTACTAAAATTATGGGATGTGACTTTAATTATTCAGCTCCTGTTTTGTCTTATCAATTATTACAATCCAATTATATCTTAAGTCAAGATTTATTGCCTACCCACATCGGAATGAATCTTACATTGGTAAAGAAACTGCTACAACATGATGACCTGTGTCAACTGCTAAAACGCATCCGAAACAACGGACAAAAAACTCTAATCACCATTCATCATGATACAGAAGAGATACATCACATCTTGGAAAGAGTGAAGAAGGATGAAGAATATCATTGGTGGGAGACTCTTCTGGGATGGCCACCAACCACAACAGGCATCTATAATCACATGTTGCACCCAGTAGTAGTTGTGTGAAGTTTGACTGTGTTATGCCTGTTACCTACAACCATATTGTACATAAAATTATGGAAAGTGATAGTACGCCTCGAAAGGCTTCGAGAACTCTGCTTAACATATCAGCAGGGATGCTTAATAAAAACAAAGGTAGGACTGTTAGAGAATATTGGACTGAAGCTGTCTAGAGCTGATCACTTAGCATAACTTGCTTAGCGTTAGTAGCTAAATTTGCTGAAGCCTGAGGCCGCAAGCTATGACCATTCAGCTAGATATGTTGAACTTTTAGCTAGTTAAGTAAAAGAAGGCCCCAAAGCCAGTTCAAGTCGGAGAGATAAGGGCAGGAGGGGGGACTGTAGAGAGAAACAAGCAGTTTAACATTACTGAGCACCAGCAGGGAGATGGACTTTAAGGTAGGACACAGAAGGAAGAAACAAAGGAACCACAAGACTGATTCTGGAGGACAAGATAAGGAAGTAGAAGAGCCATCAACACCTATGCAGAAGTGCAATAAGAAGTAAAGAACCCACCTGGAAACTCTGGAAAGGACCAACTGGGAGCTGGAAGACCCCAAACTCTAATAATATGATTGGTTCAGATCTGTGGGGTGGATACTAGATGGGAAGGGTATAATTACCCAGGGATTTGTTCAAACAGGATCCCTCTTCGGAGGCACCCAGCTTGAACTGTAATTACCACACGTGTGTCATTAAATTTTATTTTGCTCCGATCTGACTTCAAACTTCTGCCTCAGTGGGAACCTAGGGTTGGACCCTGTTATGGTGGCTGGTGAGCCTAATATTGTCCATAACAGTAAGGCAGCAGTTGCCATTGTAATGTGACATATGTTTTTGCCCAAATCATGGAGCAGATCTACTTCTCATATGACTGAAGAAATGATGTCTTATTTTTGCACTGTTTAAAGCATCAGGAACACTTGGAGTAACCTTCCATCAACTAGACAGGTTTCTCAAACAGAACACCAAGCATCTGTCTGAAATTGGAAAATGCTTAGAAGAAAGAGAAGGAATGATGATCTATAATAATAGTTAATGGATTTGTTTAGCAAAAGTGGAAACCAGCCTTGCTGAGCACCATGGGTATGATATCTCTAAAGGTTGGTCAGCAAACACCACAGTATTGTGATTGATGTTACATCCTGTGCTCATCCTGTTAATGATCCCCACCTCTGCCCAAGCTGGAGATCCATTCCCAGCCAGAGAGTGGGATGCTGACCTCCCACCAACTCCCTGGACTGCTCCCCTCAGGCCCCTTTCCCCCTCCTGGGGGGCTGGAGCTGCCCCAGCCAAGGGCAGTTAGCCAGCACCAGGGCTGGGACAGGGCATGGGGGGACAGGGAGTGTGGGGAGTTTCAGGGCAGGGTGAACAGCCCTGCTCAGGGCTCCCAGCTTCCCAGAGAGCCTTTCCCCAGGGGAATGTGCCTGTGCTGGCCTGGCCGGCTGTTCCTTCACCCCTCCCCGGCTCCCTGCAGGGCCCCGGGCTGTCAGTGCTACTCTGCAGCACGAGCAGGCTGTGGGGCCATGGGGTGACTCTGCACTGGCCATGGCAGAGGCAGCTGGCCCAGCAGCATTGCACCCGACACCCCCCTCCCCAGGGTCTGTGGCTGTGGAAGATGCTCAAAGCAAACACGGTATTTCAAATGGCTCAGGAGGGGTTCAGATGTGTCGTTGCACCCAGCCCGTGGTTTGTAAGTAGATGACAAGACCTGCTCTGGAGTCTCCCTTCCCTGGGCCTGCTGAGTCCCTGCTGGCTCTGCTGAGCTTGCAGAGCCCTCACTCAGTGCCTTCTTTGGTTTAGCCCTTTGCTTTGGGTGCCTGCACTTGCTTTTGTGAGTCTCCACTCACTGCCCATCCCAGGCACACGCTGTCCCTGGGGATGCCCTGTGCTCCCCTGGTGACTCCATATTCCCTTCCAGAAGAACTGGCATCTGTCACCAGCCCTGTAATATGCGAGACGGTCCCCGGCAGATACCACTCACCCTCTCCAGGGGTACTCAGCACCCACAAATGAGGGCAGAATCCTGCCCTCATTTCCTAACACATCACCCTATGAGTGTGTCCCCCTCAGCCCATGGAGAACTCATGTGCAGCAAAAGGCCTTTTCTGGGTGCAACTCCCTGAGCACATTCTTGGCTCCTGCTTTGGAAGAAGAGCCCAACCTTCAGGCACTGTCCTGAGGAGATCCCCTTTTATTACAGAGATGCTGCTTGGGAGGCCAGCTCTGATGCAGTGGTAGACAGATGAACAGACGGTCTCTGGGTCAGACAGATGGACTTTGTGCCTGTGGAGATGAATTCCAGCAGTTGTGTACAAGCATGAGTGTCACAGATAGAACACCCAAAGCGTACGAGTTGCCTGAGAGAGATTGGATATTGCTTGTGACTAGAGCTGGGCAGCTTCTTGCTGCTAAAATACTAGCAACTGAATCAGTTTCTTCAGTGCTTCCTTGAGCTCCTTGTTCCTCATGCTGTAGATGAGGGGGTTCACTGCTGGAGGCACCACCACGTACAGGACAGCCACCACCAGATCGAGAGCTGGGGAGGAGAGGGAGGGGGGCTTCAGGTAGGCAAATAAGCCAGTACTGATGAACAGGGAGACCACGGCCAGGTGAGGGAGGCACATGGAAAAGGCTTTGTGCCTGCCCTGCTCAGAGGGGATCCTCAGCACAATTGTGAAGATCTGCATGTAGGACAGCACAATGAAAATAAAACACCCCAAAGCCAGACAAGTACTAACCACAAGAGCCCCAAGTTCCCTGAGGTAGGAGTCTGAGCAGGTGAGCTTGAGGATGTGGGGAATTTCACAGAAGAACTGCTCCACGACATTGCCTTGGCAGAGTGGTATTGAAAATGTGTTTGCAGTGTGCAGGGCAGCATTGAGAAAACCACTGCCCCAGGCAGCTGCTGCCATTTTGACACAAGCTCTGGTGTCCATGAGAGTCCCATAGTGCAGGGGTTTGCAGATGGCAACAAAGCGGTCATAGGCCATGACTGTGAGAAGGAAATATTCTGCTGAAATTAAGAAGAGAAACAGAAAGACCTGGGCAGCACATCCTGAGTAGGAAATGGCCCTGGTGTTCCAGAGGGAATTGGCCATGGATTTGGGGACAGTGGTGGAGATGGTGCCAAGGTCAAGGAGGGAGAGGTTGAGGAGGAAGAAGTACATGGGTGTGTGGAGGTGGTGGTCACAGGCTACAGCTGTGATGATGAGGCCATTGGCCAGGAGGGCAGCCAGGTAAATGCCCAGAAACAGTGAGAAGTGCAAGAGCTGCATCTGCCGCGTGTCTGCAAATGCCAGGAGGAGGAACTCATTGAGGGAGCTTCTGTTGAACATTTGCTCCCCCTGGGCATGGGGGTCTGTCTGAGGAGGAAAGGACAGTAAAACATTAGAGCAGGCTTCTCTGAGCCAAACCCATTCCATTTCTCATAGTGCCCCCACATTTCCTCTGTCCTTCACCTTCTTTCAGAATCCTTGCTTGAGCTCTGTTCGTGCTGGCTGTGTGTGCCACGCTGAGCAGGGGACCCTGCCGTGGTCTCCAGAAGAGCCCGTTCTGCTCTGCCGGGGTACCAGGGGTGTAAATGAAGGTGTAAAACAGCCCCAGATATTCAGTGGGATACCTGGGGATCAGTGCTGTGAGCTCGGCAGAGGGAACTTGGTCCAGTGACCCAGTGGGACTATTCTCTATTTGCCATAATGAGAGGTGAATACAGCGCTCATGCCAGCTGTGTCTGAAAGAGAAGACCCTCGTGAGGGCTTCATCTCCCCCAGCCTTGTCCTCTTGGACAGAGGTGTTTGTAGCTGAACCAGTCACACCATCGCCCACTCTAGCAAGAGAGAGAAGCAGTCAAGTGACGGCAGGGGGTGACCTCACACTTTCTGGACGTCTCTGTTCCAATGAGATAGACTCTGTCCTCATGTCAACTTACCGTCCACACCCTTCCTCCAGGCACTGCAGTGGGAATGGGAAGTGACTAGCTCTGATGCACACATCCTGCAGCAGATTGCATCCACTCCTTATGTAAAAGGGCTGTTCAACATTTTGAAACCCATTTTCTTCAGAAAATGATCTTCAGTGGAGGGGTCAGTTTATATATTTATTTAGTTTTTAGGTGCCTCCATCTTACCGTGGGAGCATTCTCTGACAGGGTAGAAATCTTTGGCATTTCAATTGCTCTCAGCATGAGCACTTGTGCATGCCAAGAGGAAATAAAGAGCTCGCTGTGACTTTGTACAGAGTCGCAGGATCTGGTCTGTCAATAAGTTTTTCCCCTCGCTGTGCTGCACTTGCACCTCCCTCAGCTAAAGGACAATCAATCACACTCACAAGTTCCTCTGAGAAAGAAAGTGGACTGAGCTGAGAGTGGAGGAGTTCAGTTTCACAGTGGAGATTTC
Organism: Apteryx mantelli; assembly: GCF_036417845.1. NCBI lineage: Eukaryota > Metazoa > Chordata > Aves > Apterygiformes > Apterygidae > Apteryx > Apteryx mantelli. Next base: position 14,819,524 of record NC_089997.1, read on the forward strand.
CAAATTCTTCTCTCAGCCCAGAGATGGACAGAGTGAAGAGTGTGCCAGGGTATCTGACCACTCACATGACCAGACTCTCACATATCACAGAAATGCTAAAGGGAAGCTGTGTTCTGCTGGAGGGCAGCTTCCAAGTTGGCAGGACACCCCAGAGAATCAGTCAAGGGTCCAAAGGTGGACTCTCCTTAAAGAAGAGTCAGCTGATTACCCAACCTGATGAAATGCATTGCCAGGAGCCTCACGGGTTGGAAAGGGACTGGCGCTTCTCACTGCCATGAAGACCACACCACGCAGGACACACAGGGTCAGTGTCAGCTGCAGCTGAGCACTCCCATCATTCTGAGAGATCCAAAGGGCTGAGAGAAACCACAGCAAGTCCCTTCATCCGCACCTCAGCCTACACACAGCACCAGCAGCAACTTCTCTGGCCTCATGAGGGTTTGTCTGACCTGCTCCTTAGGACCTGCAAACACAGAGATGCCCCTGGACAGTGCCCTGCCTGTGGGAGGCTTCTGTAGGGCAGAACCAAGTGCACAGAGCATGGGATGGGGTCTGTAAGCACCAACCAGGAAAAGACATTGGGACAGAGAAACAGCTCCCAGCAGGGACAGCTCCTGGCATCAGAGCTGGGCAGGGAAGGAGAGGGAACTGCTTCTAGAAACATCATGGGAGGATGGATTTGGGCAGGTCATGGTCAGTCCCTGCAATGCCCACACCTTCCCCAGTGTGATCACTTCTGCCCTAAAGAAACCTCCCAGCAGCAGGGCACTGTCCAGGAGCATTCCCATTTTTGCAGGTGCTAATGAGCAGGTCAGATAAACGCTGATGAGGCCAGCAAAGGGGAAGCTGGTGCTGTCTACAGACTAAGGGATGGGTGCAGAGACTTTCAGAAGTACCTAGCAGACCCATTGACTGCTCATTGAAACTGTTAAGGAGTTTCAGTCCTTTGTTCAAAGCTGACAGCTCCATCTCCATTTTCCCCTTGCCAGGTGGCAGGACAGTTAAAGCGCCATCTCAGGAAATTGGCTTCTCTTTCAGGAAATCCCTGCCTTCACCTTCCTCTTGAGAAGTTCCCTCTGAAATGTCCTATGTATGAACTAGAGTTGTGAGCAGCCCTGACCCATGCAGAACCCTCTCAACGGGAGAATGAACCTGCCCTGCTGGGGTCGATCATCCCCGCAGTGCTGTGGGGAGTTCCCGGGGCAGGCTGAGTGCTGACCCTGGCAGGCAGCAGAGTCAGTGCCCCAGGCACACAGCACCCTGGGGTGCAGGGACACTGCTCTCAATTACAGCCCATGCAGACCTGGGTGCACTCCCTGGCTTCACACCCCTGCAGCATCCCGGCAAGAAGGTAGCAGGATGCCCTGTCCCTGTGATGGTGTGGCTGGGAATCCCTGCTTTAGAAGCACCTCCTCCTCCTCTGCACTCAAGAAGTCAGGTGGGACATCCTAAAAAAACTATCAGTCATGAGATGAGATGGGTTTAGAAGACCCCTCCAGAAGCTCCAGCAGTATTGCTCTACAGACAGAGACTTACTGTGTCAGGGGCTGTGAAGATTTGTCCCTCTGTGAGCTCTCCTCTCTCCTCCCACTCCACACTGCCTTTCACTTCTCTCTGTCTTCTCCCATCTCACATCAGCAAGAGCAGGCAGTGCCTGGAGCCCTGTTGCTCTTTGCAGAGGAGTTGCTCTTGCACAGAGCTGTCTCTCGGCAGGGCTGACCTGTTGCCATGAGCTCCCTCTGTCCCAGGAGCCTTGCCCCCTCGGAAACAGTGGCCTAGCTGAAGGTGTGACTTCATTTCTCCTTTGCACTCCCTCCTCTTGGGAAATGTTCACTGAGGTAGACTAAAACAAACACTGATGGTCTCTCTCAACACAGTGAAGAGAGACTGGTCCCAGCATTGCAATTTGTCTCATCAGAAGATGATTATCTATGAGAGATGGAAACGTCCCACTCCGGAAGACCCTATTCCCATTTCTTGACTAGGCAGGACACCTAGACAGGGACAAGAAGAGAATTCATTTACCTATGGTTCGGGTGTTAATTCAGATGAGTCAGTCTGGACATCTTATGCCAGGTTAGAACCCCCTGGGCTGGAGTGGGATTCAGATCCCTCCCCTGAATTCCACAAACACACAGGAGGTGGGATTGCCCTTGCCAAAGCTGAAGTGAGCACAACAGAGATGTCTGCATGCGAGCGCCTTGTCTAAGCTCCCATTAGAATCAGTGGAGATGGAGGATGGGAGTCAGTTGCTCACCCACAAACACCTGGTGACATTTGAAGAGACAGAGGTGGTGCAAGGCATGTGCCAGGGTCTGCTTGCTCTGATGGAGCAACCAGGAGACCTGCCTCCTTCTAGAGCATGAGGTTGGGGCCAGGTGGGGAATTTTCTTGGCCATCTGAAATGACACTCGATGCCTACTACTGCTCCTAGAGGTCCACTGACTAGGAAGCTGAGACTCATGCACATCTCTATGTTGCAAACAGTTCATGTAATTCAGTGGAGACCCTTGATTTAATGCCATAAAAATCGGCCATATGCAGGGCCATGTCAGATGCCTGGGGTGTCCAGCACAACCGCATGTTTCTAGCAAATACAGCATGGGACCTACAGGAAAGCCATGTCCTTTTGGAGTGGTTGCTGGGCAAATGACCCAGTGCCTCTCTAGTTTCCCACCTGTGCCCAAATAACTGAATGCCACCATCTCAGCTGAGCACTTTTTGTCACTAGGTTGGTTGAGGCCTGCAGTTTCTGAAATTCTTGCCAGGATCTCCAGCCAGGATGATAACTAACTCAACCCCCACGTTCAGCTAAGCACATACAACTAACCTCACCATCATCATCCAAGCCATGTGCCTGCTGCTGGTGTATGAGCTGCTAAGGCAGGAGTGACCTCGCATGCACATGCCCCAGCCATGAGGCTGCTGCTAGCCTATCAGAGGCTGAGTCAGAAGTGACCTCCCAAGCAAGAACACAAGCCTTGTCCATCAGAGAACCTGAAAGGCCATCAGCAGCCATATGGGCTTGGTAGATGATTGCAAGGTCACCTCTATCTGAGTAGCTGGTAAACCAGCACTTGGCTAATGCTTGGGGCAATTGTTTGTGAGGTCACTTCTGCCTGAGGACCTGATAGGCCTCCAAGCAGCACAGGGCTAGGATGCTGATTGTGAGGTCATTCAGAACTGAGCAGCTGATAGGCCAGAAACAGTTACATGGCTTGGATGGTGACTGTGAGGTCACCTCTGTCTCAGCCTCTGATAGGCCAGCAGCAGGCCCATGGCTCAGGTGATGATTGTGAGGTCATTGCTGCATGAATACCTGACTGGATGGAAGCCAAGACCATGCTGAGGTCATTTCCATAAGGGCAGGTGAAAGACCAGCAGCAGGCCCATTGGCTTGGTGGGTGATTATGAGGTCAGTTGTGTCTGATCAGCTGATAGGTCACCAGGAAGCTGATGGCTGGGGACATTTTTGTGAGATTAATTGTGTCTCAGAAGCTCATAGGAGAGTAGGAGGCCCATGACCATAAGGGTGAAAGTGAGGTCACTTCTGTCTCTGCAGGTGATGGACCAGGAGCAGGCACATGGGTGGGAAAGTGGCTGTGAGGTCACTTCTGTGGGTGAAGCTGACAGGCCAGCACTTGACTGCTGTCTGTGGTAAGGGGTTGTGAGGTCCTGTGTGCCTGAGAACCTGACAGGCCACCAACAGGCATGGGGCTAGGATGTTGGTTTTGTGGTCGCTCCTGTCTCTGGTGAGTGCCACTTGCTCTGTACAGAGGGTGAGGAGTGGCATGGAGAGCCCTGGGCCATGAGTGGTTTTGGGCCACTGGACTCTGTGCGAGACATGGAAATATCTTTTTTAATGGTGCAGACCTGATAATACCAGAGATATTTAGAAAATGTGAATAAAAAATGAAAGAAGGGAGAAATTAAGAAAATGATCTAAAGGGAAGAAATGTTTTGTTACACTTTCCAGCTTTTAATTTTTCTGTGTGTGTTCTTTTTGTCTTTCTTGGCTTTGTTGTCTTTTTTTTAATACCCTGGTTTTTTGTTTTTATTGAGGGGTTTTTTTTGAAAAGGAACGTGATTTCCAGAACTGGGGTGTGATCCAGTCACAGGGTCACTGATGGCTGGTGCCATTGTAGGTTCCCTGGTCCCCTCTGCCCAGCCTCCATCTGCAGCTCCAAGGGGCTCTGGTCTCCCGCAGGTCCCCTGTGAGAGCTGCCAGACCCAGGCAGGTACCTCTGATACACCGGGACCTCTCCAAGTGCCACTGGATGCTTGTGGTTAGAACAGAGCTCTGCCTGAAAAGGTGAAGAAGAGTTTTCAACATTTAAAAAATATGAACACACTTTCACCAGCTAAAAGGACTGACTACTTTTAAAGTCCACTTTTCCCATGATAAAATCATGGACATGTTCAGGCAGGGTGTGAATCTCAGGAGAAGAAATACTAATCTGCCCCTGAACTTGTGTTACCACCGTTCTGCCTATTATGTCGTGGATATAGTCTCAGTGATTTCTCACATATTTTCACGTGTCTTGATTAAATTGATCCTTTCTAAAGGCATCTTTGCATCAGATGAACTGGACATATCTTACTCTTTATCCATCCGATACCTCTCAACTCTCCAGTTGCTGCTCTGAGCTTCAGGGAGTCTGAAGCTTGCCTCGTCTTTCAGGACTCTCATTGTCTCTTTAGCCAGGTCCTTAGTTCTGTTTCTATCTATCCTTTCCTACCTGTCAAAAAGCATTTCAAGGAGGGTTATTCCTTGCGGAAAGTGGACCTCACTGGAGGTAGCTTGCAGTTAACATGCAGTAGAGGAGTGTATTTGACCTTTTTATTAAACTGTATCATATTTTATTTTTGCTTGTTTGCAATTAAGAAAAATCCTCCTGTGCCTGCAGTTAGTTGTCCAAGGAAAGCAGGTGGGAATTGGTGTGTAGGAGCTGTAACATTCAGCTACAGATTCAAGTGGAAAAAAGTTAGATTTTTACAAGAGTCATGTAAGTCCCCAGTGGCTGATGAGAGAAATGGCAGGATTGGGGAGGTGAGGAGGAAAGTTGTCCATAAAGGTCTCATATTGAAAATACTTTTTTTCCTACAGCTCCGGACTTCATTAGGAGACCCTCTGGGTCAGTAAGAATTGGAGAATGTGGATATCACTTATTCTGTAAGCTGAAAAATAAAGTAAGCTTAAAAAGCAGAAATCCTTTCTTTTTCAGGTGCTCATTGAAAACTTGCTCTTGTAAGTACACTCCTGAATCCTCTCCAATTAGCCACACAAGAACTGAAGAAAATTAGGGGGAGTGACATGCCTTGTTAGGGCTTTCTGCATTTTAATGGCCTCTCGAGTGTATTTGGTGCTGAGTCCATGAACCTCAGGTACTGAGAGGACATTGAACAAGCCTCTCAAGAAGTTAAAGTCAGAAGCAAATGCCAAAGTTTCTTGGAGTGTTAATGGGTCCCACTGAGGGTCGTTACCAAAGAAAGCTCCCCAGAGGCTGATTACAGCAGAAAGTTGGAGGCAGTTATTGCAAGTAGGCAAAGGCAATGTGCAGGTGGCTCTGATGCCAAGTAAACCTGGATGAGTTTTGTCAAGCAGAATGGCCAGACACTGACACCCAGCCCTGAGTAGGATGATCCTTTCCCTCACACTGTGCTCAGGGCTCTTCCTGGGGGCAGTGTGAATGTGGGGGTGTGCACTCCCACCCCAGGATCTCCCTACCTTTACTGATGTCTCTCTGCCCTCACTTGCTTTTCCTTGAGACACAAAGCCAGTAGCTGATCACAGACTCCCTCTGGGTGAGCTGTAGCACCACAGCTCTACCCTTCAAGTGACACTTCCTTTTCCTGAAGTCACATCTGAACCCCACAAGCTGCAGTTTGTGGCTGTTTCCCCTTCTCACGCTGTTTCCCACTTTCCATCATCTCTGAAACCACCTTTCAAGCACTCACAGGCTCCTACTCTACTGCCCTTCACCTCCACTTCAGGAGGACAAAGCAGCCCAGGTCCCTCAACCTCTCTTCCTCGGTGCAGATATTCCTCCCTAGGTGCAGGACTTGACACTTCTCTTGTAAATCTTCATGAGGTACCTGTTTTCCAAATCACCCAAGTTTCTCAAAGTCCTTCTGGACTGAAGTTCCTCTGTGTAAAAAAACCAAACCAAAAAACCCCAACACAAAAGAGTACCAATGGGGAAAGGGTAAGCAGAGGTGGGCTGATTCTATGGGAGGGGATCAGCATGGTAAAAGAGAGAAACTTAAAAGAGGGAAGAGAAATAAAAGGTGGAAATGAAAAGTGAAGCGAAGGATTGATCAGGGCTGTTTTGGAGATTTCTGCCAGGAATCCCTGCATCTCAACCATTCTGACTGGAGGAAGACAAGAAAGCCGACCTCCTTCCACTGTTATGGGGAACCCGTGTGTTTTCCATGACTTTGACAAGTGAAGACCCAGAGGGAAAAGAGTCACAGACTCCTTCAGCATGAAAGGGCCCTTAGGAGCTGTCTAGCCCAATCTCCTTGCTCACAGCAGGGTTAGCTCCAGGGTCAGACCAGGTTGCTCTGGGCTTGATCCAGTGTGGTCTTGGAAACCTCCAAGGGAGGAGACTGCACAGCCTATTTGGACAGCCAGTTCTGATGCTTGACCATCTTCTTAGCAGAAAAGCTTTTCCTTATCTCCTGCATAAACATCCTCCCATCATGCACTGTGGTGTAGAGCCTGGCTCCAACTTCTTGGTGACCTCCTCGTAGCCATTTGAGGGCTGCCATGAGATCCCTCCAAAGCCTGGAGTTCAGGTGCAAGTTCCCTGTTTAGCCAAGCTGGTCCCCTGACATGTCTGCTAGCTTTACTGAGTATTGGGATGGACCATTCTTGCGTTTGGCGGGTGCTGTCCTTAAAGGCCTGCTGGCTTTCCTGGGCTCTTCAGAGCTGCCTCCCGTGGGATTCCCCACCAGGCCCCTGAAGAGGCCAAAGTCTGCTCCTCTGAAGTCCAGAGTCTGTACTCTTCTGCTGTCCTTCCTCATGCCCCTCAGGATCTGAGACTTCACTTTTTCATGGTCACTGTAGGCAAGGCTGACACTGACTTTCCCATCCCTGATCAGTTCCTCCGTGTTTGTAATTTCCACATCCAGGAAAGCATCACCATTATTGAGCAGTCTTAGCTGTGCTAAGAAGTTGTTCCTGACACCCTACAGAAACCACTGGTCTCCTTGCACTCTGTTGTTTTCCCTTCCAGTGAATGTTAGGGCCATTAAGGTCTCCCCATAAGGACCAGGGCCTGTGACCCACAGACTTCCTTTGCCTAAAGGCAGTGGTGGGATGCAGTTGTTTGGGCTCAGGTAGGAAACTTGAGAGGTCCTGAGCTGTTTGTCCAGCAACCACTGTAAAAGGGCATGGTTTTCCTGCAGGTCCCATGCTGTATTTGCTAGAAACATGCGGTTGTGCTGGACACCCCAGGCATCTGACATGGCCCTGCCTATGGCCGATTTTTATGGCATTAAATCAAGGGTCTCCACTGAATTACATGAACTGTTTGCAACATAGAGATGTGCATGAGTCTCAGCTTCCTAGTCAGTGGACCTCTAGGAGCAGTAGTAGGCATCGAGTGTCATTTCAGATGGCCAAGAAAATTCCCCACCTGGCCCCAACCTCATGCTCTAGAAGGAGGCAGGTCTCCTGGTTGCTCCATCAGAGCAAGCAGACCCTGGCACATGCCTTGCACCACCTCTGTCTCTTCAAATGTCACCAGGTGTTTGTGGGTGAGCAACTGACTCCCATCCTCCATCTCCACTGATTCTAATGGGAGCTTAGACAAGGCGCTCGCATGCAGACATCTCTGTTGTGCTCACTTCAGCTTTGGCAAGGGCAATCCCACCTCCTGTGTGTTTGTGGAATTCAGGGGAGGGATCTGAATCCCACTCCAGCCCAGGGGGTTCTAACCTGGCATAAGATGTCCAGACTGACTCATCTGAATTAACACCCGAACCATAGGTAAATGAATTCTCTTCTTGTCCCTGTCTAGGTGTCCTGCCTAGTCAAGAAATGGGAATAGGGTCTTCCGGAGTGGGACGTTTCCATCTCTCATAGATAATCATCTTCTGATGAGACAAATTGCAATGCTGGGACCAGTCTCTCTTCACTGTGTTGAGAGAGACCATCAGTGTTTGTTTTAGTCTACCTCAGTGAACATTTCCCAAGAGGAGGGAGTGCAAAGGAGAAATGAAGTCACACCTTCAGCTAGGCCACTGTTTCCGAGGGGGCAAGGCTCCTGGGACAGAGGGAGCTCATGGCAACAGGTCAGCCCTGCCGAGAGACAGCTCTGTGCAAGAGCAACTCCTCTGCAAAGAGCAACAGGGCTCCAGGCACTGCCTGCTCTTGCTGATGTGAGATGGGAGAAGACAGAGAGAAGTGAAAGGCAGTGTGGAGTGGGAGGAGAGAGGAGAGCTCACAGAGGGACAAATCTTCACAGCCCCTGACACAGTAAGTCTCTGTCTGTAGAGCAATACTGCTGGAGCTTCTGGAGGGGTCTTCTAAACCCATCTCATCTCATGACTGATAGTTTTTTTAGGATGTCCCACCTGACTTCTTGAGTGCAGAGGAGGAGGAGGTGCTTCTAAAGCAGGGATTCCCAGCCACACCATCACAGGGACAGGGCATCCTGCTACCTTCTTGCCGGGATGCTGCAGGGGTGTGAAGCCAGGGAGTGCACCCAGGTCTGCATGGGCTGTAATTGAGAGCAGTGTCCCTGCACCCCAGGGTGCTGTGTGCCTGGGGCACTGACTCTGCTGCCTGCCAGGGTCAGCACTCAGCCTGCCCCGGGAACTCCCCACAGCACTGCGGGGATGATCGACCCCAGCAGGGCAGGTTCATTCTCCCGTTGAGAGGGTTCTGCATGGGTCAGGGCTGCTCACAACTCTAGTTCATACATAGGACATTTCAGAGGGAACTTCTCAAGAGGAAGGTGAAGGCAGGGATTTCCTGAAAGAGAAGCCAATTTCCTGAGATGGCGCTTTAACTGTCCTGCCACCTGGCAAGGGGAAAATGGAGATGGAGCTGTCAGCTTTGAACAAAGGACTGAAACTCCTTAACAGTTTCAATGAGCAGTCAATGGGTCTGCTAGGTACTTCTGAAAGTCTCTGCACCCATCCCTTAGTCTGTAGACAGCACCAGCTTCCCCTTTGCTGGCCTCATCAGCGTTTATCTGACCTGCTCATTAGCACCTGCAAAAATGGGAATGCTCCTGGACAGTGCCCTGCTGCTGGGAGGTTTCTTTAGGGCAGAAGTGATCACACTGGGGAAGGTGTGGGCATTGCAGGGACTGACCATGACCTGCCCAAATCCATCCTCCCATGATGTTTCTAGAAGCAGTTCCCTCTCCTTCCCTGCCCAGCTCTGATGCCAGGAGCTGTCCCTGCTGGGAGCTGTTTCTCTGTCCCAATGTCTTTTCCTGGTTGGTGCTTACAGACCCCATCCCATGCTCTGTGCACTTGGTTCTGCCCTACAGAAGCCTCCCACAGGCAGGGCACTGTCCAGGGGCATCTCTGTGTTTGCAGGTCCTAAGGAGCAGGTCAGACAAACCCTCATGAGGCCAGAGAAGTTGCTGCTGGTGCTGTGTGTAGGCTGAGGTGCGGATGAAGGGACTTGCTGTGGTTTCTCTCAGCCCTTTGGATCTCTCAGAATGATGGGAGTGCTCAGCTGCAGCTGACACTGACCCTGTGTGTCCTGCGTGGTGTGGTCTTCATGGCAGTGAGAAGCGCCAGTCCCTTTCCAACCCGTGAGGCTCCTGGCAATGCATTTCATCAGGTTGGGTAATCAGCTGACTCTTCTTTAAGGAGAGTCCACCTTTGGACCCTTGACTGATTCTCTGGGGTGTCCTGCCAACTTGGAAGCTGCCCTCCAGCAGAACACAGCTTCCCTTTAGCATTTCTGTGATATGTGAGAGTCTGGTCATGTGAGTGGTCAGATACCCTGGCACACTCTTCACTCTGTCCATCTCTGGGCTGAGAGAAGAATTTGGAAATCTCCACTGTGAAACTGAACTCCTCCACTCTCAGCTCAGTCCACTTTCTTTCTCAGAGGAACTTGTGAGTGTGATTGATTGTCCTTTAGCTGAGGGAGGTGCAAGTGCAGCACAGCGAGGGGAAAAACTTATTGACAGACCAGATCCTGCGACTCTGTACAAAGTCACAGCGAGCTCTTTATTTCCTCTTGGCATGCACAAGTGCTCATGCTGAGAGCAATTGAAATGCCAAAGATTTCTACCCTGTCAGAGAATGCTCCCACGGTAAGATGGAGGCACCTAAAAACTAAATAAATATATAAACTGACCCCTCCACTGAAGATCATTTTCTGAAGAAAATGGGTTTCAAAATGTTGAACAGCCCTTTTACATAAGGAGTGGATGCAATCTGCTGCAGGATGTGTGCATCAGAGCTAGTCACTTCCCATTCCCACTGCAGTGCCTGGAGGAAGGGTGTGGACGGTAAGTTGACATGAGGACAGAGTCTATCTCATTGGAACAGAGACGTCCAGAAAGTGTGAGGTCACCCCCTGCCGTCACTTGACTGCTTCTCTCTCTTGCTAGAGTGGGCGATGGTGTGACTGGTTCAGCTACAAACACCTCTGTCCAAGAGGACAAGGCTGGGGGAGATGAAGCCCTCACGAGGGTCTTCTCTTTCAGACACAGCTGGCATGAGCGCTGTATTCACCTCTCATTATGGCAAATAGAGAATAGTCCCACTGGGTCACTGGACCAAGTTCCCTCTGCCGAGCTCACAGCACTGATCCCCAGGTATCCCACTGAATATCTGGGGCTGTTTTACACCTTCATTTACACCCCTGGTACCCCGGCAGAGCAGAACGGGCTCTTCTGGAGACCACGGCAGGGTCCCCTGCTCAGCGTGGCACACACAGCCAGCACGAACAGAGCTCAAGCAAGGATTCTGAAAGAAGGTGAAGGACAGAGGAAATGTGGGGGCACTATGAGAAATGGAATGGGTTTGGCTCAGAGAAGCCTGCTCTAATGTTTTACTGTCCTTTCCTCCTCAGACAGACCCCCATGCCCAGGGGGAGCAAATGTTCAACAGAAGCTCCCTCAATGAGTTCCTCCTCCTGGCATTTGCAGACACGCGGCAGATGCAGCTCTTGCACTTCTCACTGTTTCTGGGCATTTACCTGGCTGCCCTCCTGGCCAATGGCCTCATCATCACAGCTGTAGCCTGTGACCACCACCTCCACACACCCATGTACTTCTTCCTCCTCAACCTCTCCCTCCTTGACCTTGGCACCATCTCCACCACTGTCCCCAAATCCATGGCCAATTCCCTCTGGAACACCAGGGCCATTTCCTACTCAGGATGTGCTGCCCAGGTCTTTCTGTTTCTCTTCTTAATTTCAGCAGAATATTTCCTTCTCACAGTCATGGCCTATGACCGCTTTGTTGCCATCTGCAAACCCCTGCACTATGGGACTCTCATGGACACCAGAGCTTGTGTCAAAATGGCAGCAGCTGCCTGGGGCAGTGGTTTTCTCAATGCTGCCCTGCACACTGCAAACACATTTTCAATACCACTCTGCCAAGGCAATGTCGTGGAGCAGTTCTTCTGTGAAATTCCCCACATCCTCAAGCTCACCTGCTCAGACTCCTACCTCAGGGAACTTGGGGCTCTTGTGGTTAGTACTTGTCTGGCTTTGGGGTGTTTTATTTTCATTGTGCTGTCCTACATGCAGATCTTCACAATTGTGCTGAGGATCCCCTCTGAGCAGGGCAGGCACAAAGCCTTTTCCATGTGCCTCCCTCACCTGGCCGTGGTCTCCCTGTTCATCAGTACTGGCTTATTTGCCTACCTGAAGCCCCCCTCCCTCTCCTCCCCAGCTCTCGATCTGGTGGTGGCTGTCCTGTACGTGGTGGTGCCTCCAGCAGTGAACCCCCTCATCTACAGCATGAGGAACAAGGAGCTCAAGGAAGCACTGAAGAAACTGATGCAGTTGCTAGTATTTTAGCAGCAAGAAGCTGCCCAGCTCTAGTCACAAGCAATATCCAATCTCTCTCAGGCAACTCGTACGCTTTGGGTGTTCTATCTGTGACACTCATGCTTGTACACAACTGCTGGAATTCATCTCCACAGGCACAAAGTCCATCTGTCTGACCCAGAGACCGTCTGTTCATCTGTCTACCACTGCATCAGAGCTGGCCTCCCAAGCAGCATCTCTGTAATAAAAGGGGATCTCCTCAGGACAGTGCCTGAAGGTTGGGCTCTTCTTCCAAAGCAGGAGCCAAGAATGTGCTCAGGGAGTTGCACCCAGAAAAGGCCTTTTGCTGCACATGAGTTCTCCATGGGCTGAGGGGGACACACTCATAGGGTGATGTGTTAGGAAATGAGGGCAGGATTCTGCCCTCATTTGTGGGTGCTGAGTACCCCTGGAGAGGGTGAGTGGTATCTGCCGGGGACCGTCTCGCATATTACAGGGCTGGTGACAGATGCCAGTTCTTCTGGAAGGGAATATGGAGTCACCAGGGGAGCACAGGGCATCCCCAGGGTCAGCGTGTGCCTGGGATGGGCAGTGAGTGGAGACTCACAAAAGCAAGTGCAGGCACCCAAAGCAAAGGGCTAAACCAAAGAAGGCACTGAGTGAGGGCTCTGCAAGCTCAGCAGAGCCAGCAGGGACTCAGCAGGCCCAGGGAAGGGAGACTCCAGAGCAGGTCTTGTCATCTACTTACAAACCACGGGCTGGGTGCAACGACACATCTGAACCCCTCCTGAGCCATTTGAAATACCGTGTTTGCTTTGAGCATCTTCCACAGCCACAGACCCTGGGGAGGGGGGTGTCGGGTGCAATGCTGCTGGGCCAGCTGCCTCTGCCATGGCCAGTGCAGAGTCACCCCATGGCCCCACAGCCTGCTCGTGCTGCAGAGTAGCACTGACAGCCCGGGGCCCTGCAGGGAGCCGGGGAGGGGTGAAGGAACAGCCGGCCAGGCCAGCACAGGCACATTCCCCTGGGGAAAGGCTCTCTGGGAAGCTGGGAGCCCTGAGCAGGGCTGTTCACCCTGCCCTGAAACTCCCCACACTCCCTGTCCCCCCATGCCCTGTCCCAGCCCTGGTGCTGGCCAGCTGCCCTGGCCTGGGGCAGCTCCAGCTCCCCAGGAGGGGGAAGGGGCATGGGGGGAGCAGTTGAGGGAGCTGGGGGTAGATCAGCATCCCACTCTCTGGCTGGGAATGGATCTCCAGCTTGGGCAGAGGTGGAGAGCATTAACAGGATGAGCACAGAATGTAACATCAATCACAATACAGTGGTCGCTTTTGGTGACCAACCTTTAGAGATATCATACCCATGATGTTCAGCAAGGCTGGTTTCCACTTTTGCTAACCAAATCCATTAACTCTTATAACAGATCATCATTCCTTCTCTTTCTTCTAAGCATTTTCCGATTTCAGACAGATGCTTGGTGTTCTGTTTGAGAAACCTGTCTAGTTAATGGAAGGTTACTCCAAGTGTTCCTGATGCTTTAAACAGTGCAAAAATAAGACATCATTTCTTCAGTCATATGAGAAGTTAACTAGTAGGTCTGCTCCGTGATTTGGGCAAAAACATATGTCACATTACAATGCCAACTGCTGCCTTACTGTTATGGACAATTAGGCTTGCCGGCCACCATAACAGGGTCCGACCCTAGGCTACTGCTGATACAGAAGTTCGAAGTCAGATCAGAGCAAAATAAAATTTAATGACACACATGCAGTAATTACAGCTCGAGCTGGGTGCCTCCGAAGAGGGACCCCGAACAAAGAAATCCCTGGGTAATTATATCCTTCCAGTCTAGTATCCACCCCATAGTTCTGAACCAATCATAATATTAGAGTTTGGGGTCTTCCAGCTCCCAGTTGGTCTTTCCTGTAGTTTCCAGGTGTGTTCTTTACTTCTTATTGCACTTCTGCATAGGTGTCGATGGCTCTTTTACTCCCTTATCTTGTCCCTCAGAACCAGTCTTTGGGGTTACTTATTTCTTGCATAGTTGTCTGGCTCTTCTACTTCCTTATCTTGTCCTCCAGAATCAGTCTTGTGGTTCCTTTGTTTCTTTCTTTTGTGTCCTACGTTAAAGTCCATCTCCCTGCTGGTGCTCATTAATGCTAAACCACTTATTTCTCTCTGCAGTCCCCCTCCCCCCCCCCCCCGCCCTTATCTCTCTGACTTGAACCGGCTCTGGGGCCTTCTTTTACTTAACTAGCTAAAAGTTCAACATATCTTGGAGAAAGTTCACAGCTTGCAGCCTCAGCCTTCAGCAAATTTAGCTACTAATGCTCAGCAAGTTACACTAAGCGATTAATTCTAGACAGCTTCAGTCCAATGTTCTCTAACAGTCCTCCCTTTGTTTTTATTAAGCATCCCTGCTAACATGTTAAGCAGAGTTCTCAAGGCCTTTTGAGGCGTACTCTCACTTTCCATAATTTTATGTACAATGTGATTTTAAGCAATAGGCATAACACAGTTAAACTTAACACAACTACTACTGGGTGCAACATGTGATTATAGATGCCCGTTGTGGTTGGTGACCATCCCAGAAGAGTCTCCCACCAGTGATATTCTCCATCCTTCTTCACTCTTTCCAAGATGTGCTGTATCTCTTCTGTATCATGATGAATGGCGATTAGAGGTTTTTGTCCATTGTTTCGGATGCATTTTAGCAGTTGACACAGGTCATCATGTTGTAGCAGTTTCTTCACCAATGTAACATTCATTCCGATGGGGGTAGGCAATAAATCTTGACTTAAGGTATAATTAGATTGTAATAATTGATAAGACACTACAGGAGCTGAATAATTAAAGTCACATCCCATAGTTTTAGTAAAATTACAGACACAAATATTTGAGTGATTACTTGTGTCTACAGTAATGTTATCTACGAATATAAGATCACAGAGGGTTCCCGTACAAACACATCCTTTTCCAATATATAGGAGTACAGTTTCAGGGGTTTCATCAGGATGTACTTCAAAATGACAAACATTTTGTTCAGTGTCAAGACAAATGTCTTGGGCTTTGATGGTATTACTCTCACAAATAAATCCTTGCTGTTCCCGTACAACACACGTGTTAACATCAACAGTTCGCCATTTTCTTCTGCTGCTTTGGGCCCACACTCTATATTCTATTGGATTCAGTACAGCTCCACTGTGATTTAATCCCAGCACAGTGATTGGGTATATGGTGTATACCGAAGCATTGTGTATTGTTAAGACAAAAGCTATAGCCTTATTGTTGATGGGGTCATAAGTAAAATTGACTAGACACCACCAAGAGTGGAATTCCTTTTCAAATTTAGTTGCATTATCCCAAATTACCTTTCGAATTTCAGTGGGTAAGGTGCCCTCTTCACCTTCTCTAATAATTGCCGCTACCACAGATTGCATCCACAGCTGAGCTTGGATACAACTAAGAGCTAGAGAAACATTATACTGGGCTACACCAAGTGCATTTACAACTAATTAGTGGTCTCTTTCATTAATCTTTCCCATTGAGGTAATACATTAGATAAGAGCCACTGCTTAGTTCCTAATGCTAATAAAGAGGAATGCAATGGATGTTCTAATTTGTGCAAATCACTTGTCGCTGTACTTAGTTTATTCATGAGCACTTCGGCATCTATACTATCTAAATCTCCTAATCCTGCCCCTCTGATACTGGTCACATCCCTCCTCGTTTGTTTTGGAGAGGTGAGGGTTCGCCTATGCAACCGTGCTGACCATCCTGCATAGGAGGTACTTAGAAATGGTGAACAGGCCGGTTTGACTGTAGAGATGTTAATTTGCATCAGTAGTTCTACTCATTTAAGAGACCAGGATAGGTTAAATAACACTCGTTGTTGGCCTGTATTTTTAATTACATATGGTCCTGCCTTTACTATTATGGGAGACATTTTACTCAAGGGAGTCGTTCTGGATTGATCCAGGGGGGTCGGTTTCGATTAATCCGAGCTAACACAGGAGACCTGGGCTTCTATTTCTCTCTTGGTGGATACAGATATACACCACTTTTGGTCAGTTTTACACTGTTTTTTTTTTTACAGCATTTGCTTTTAGTTTCTGTCAATACCGTTTCATGTAAATTTGCTGACATACAACAAAAGGTTAAACTGAATTCACTCACTCCTAGCCCTGAATAATTAAACCAAATTTGGTTTCCTTTGGTATTGTTTTCAGAATACCTTTGTGTATCATAATTATCTCGTCTTATTAACTGTATACTTATCCATCCCAAACTTGTGGTTAGAAACAATATTAGGCACATCCAGGGAGCATGTGTGGTTGTCTTCATTGCTCCGTAGTGACACCTGCTGTGCTCGCTTCTTGGTCTGCAGTTTGTTTCATGTGTGAGTGGTGAATCCAATTCTCTTTTCCTAAAACTTTAACAGCAAAATAAGAACTTAACAATACAGTGTAGGGTCCTTCCCATTTTGGTTCCAACTTAGTTTTTCGTGAGAATACTTTTACCAATACTTCATCTCCAGGTTGTATATCGTGCACTTGTATTTCAGGTGGTGTGCACTGATACCATTGAGCATATTTTTTAAGATTTTCAAACCTTTTTTGGATACCTAGAACATATTGGGTTAGCTGTTCATCTCCGTCCAACAGGCTGGTCTTAGCTGGGATATAAGTCCCTGGTATGGCTAAATGTCTCCCAAAGAGAATTTCTGCTGGTGTTGGTCCTATGGGTTCTTGCGGAGCATTTTGAACATCCCATAGGACTAAATTTAGGGCTTCAGGCCATTTTAGGTTAGTGTGTGTGCATGCTTTTGCTATTTTTTTCTTTCTACCTGTCCTGAAGACTGTGGGTGGTAAGGGGTATGTAGGTTTTTTCTCTATTCCCAGTGATTTATATAATTGGTTGATCATGTTTGCTGTAGAATGGGCACCCCTGTTGGAATCAATGGCTTTTACTACCCCTCCTGAGTCAGCCTTCCTTGTTGGGAAAGCCTCTACCCAGCCTGATAACTGATCTATTATCGCTAACAAGTGTTCGTACCCATTGGCAGCCAGCATATCCGCATAATCTATTTGTAGCCTTTGAAAAGGGAAGTAGGCCCACGGTCATCCCCCTAACTCTGAGCTTGCTTTGCTGCTTGAGAACTTTTGGAAGGTCGGGCAGCTCTTGGTTATCCTTTTCGCAGCAGCATAAATTCCTGGAGCTGCCAATATTTTTGGTACCTGCTTAGCTCCTGCCTCTGTTCCCCCATGAGCTTTATCATGGAACCACCTAGCTACAGTAATTACATATTTCTTTCATAGAATTGGTTTTCCTCCAACTGTCCATATTCCATCATCATTTTGGTTTGCTTCCCACTTTTCCCATTGGTTTTTCTCTTCTGCCAAGCAGTCTTTTTCATACATGGTTTTGGGGTCGATTAAATTTGGCCATTTGCTCTGGTCCATCATTGGAATTGCAACCATACAGTCCCTCAAAAGTTGTCAGGTGGCCACTTTCACAGCGGCATCGGCATCAGCTAAAGCATTTCCTTTACTAATTTCTCCAGTGCCTTTAGTATGGGCTGGGCAGTGTATTACAGCAATTTCTTTGGGCAGTTGGACTAATTCTAGCAAATTACGTATTTCTTCTCCATTAGCTATTTTCTTTCCTGATGATGTAAAACATCCTTGTTCTTTCCATAACATCTCAGTTGCATGACATACTCCAAATGCGTATTTTGAGTTGGTATATACATTTACTCACAGGTGCTTACCTATCTTTGTTGTTTGGGTTAATGCTATTAATTCTGCCCCTTGAGTGCTTACAGACGGAGATAAGGTCTCACCATTTAAATCATTCATAAAAGCAAAACAGTACTGATTCCTGTATCGACCTCTGAAGAATGTCACTGGTAACCATTAGTCACTTGGACTTTGCACCACTGTTCTCCACTCTTTGAGCCAGGCAGCCTACAGCTCATTTCCCACACCCTCCATTGCTTATTCCTCCTTTCCACATCTCCCCAGTTTGGCTACAAAGATATTATGGAAGAGCATGGCAAAGGCCTTCCTACATTCAAGGTGTACAGCACGCACTGTACTTCCTTTGTCCACACAGCCAGTCACCCCATCACGGAAGGCAATCAGGTTGGTCAGGCACAATTTTCCCTTGAGGACTCCATGCTGGCTGTTCCCAACCCCTTCATGTGACTGTAACTAGCTTCCAGGAAGATTTGCTTGCCAGGGACTGATGTGATGCTGACCAGCCTGTCATTCCCCAGATCATTTTTCCTGTCCTTCTTGAAGATGGATGTAATGTTTGGGTGGGGAAAGGTGGGGAGGGTGGGAGGCTGGGCAGCAGTGTTAGGGCTGTGCCAGCTCCTGCTGCACCGCTGGTCACTGTGGTGGTGGATGTTATTGTTAAACCACTCTCAATCATCTTTGAAAGGTCATGGCAATCAGGAGAGGTGCCTGAGGACTGCAAGAAAGCCAATGTCACTCCAGTTTTCAAAAAGGACACGAAGGAGGACCCAGGGAACTAGGCCAGTCAGCCTCACTTCAATCCCTGGAAAGGTGATGGAGCAGCTCATCCTGGAGGCCATCTCCAAGCATGTGAAGAATAAGAAGGTGATCAGGAGTAGTCAGCATGGCTTCACCAAGGGGAAGTCATGCTTAACCAAGCTGATATGATAGGACGACTAGCTGGGTAGATGAGGGGAGAGTGGTGGATGTTGTCTACCTTGACTTCAGTAAGACTTTTTGACACTGTCTCCCATAACATCCTCATCCAGCTCAGGAAGTGTGATCTAGATGAGTGGACAGTGAAGTGGATTGAGAACTGCCTGAATGGCAGAGCTCAGAGGGTTGCGCTCAGTAGTGCAAAGTCTAGTTGGAGGCCTGTAGCTAGTGGTGTCCCCCAGGGGTCAGTACTGGGGCCAGCCCTGTTCGACTTCTTCATCAGTGACCTGGATGAAGGCACAGAGTGCACCCTCAGCAAGTCTGCCAACGATACAAAACTGGGAGGAGTGGCTGATACACCAGAGGGCTGTGCTGCCATTCAGAGAGACCTGGACAGGCTGGAGAGGTGGGCGGAGAGGAACCTCCTGAAGTTCAACAAAGGCAAGTGCAGGGTCCTGCACCTAGGGAGGAATAACCTCATGCACCAGTACAGGTTGGGGGTTGACCTGCTGGAAAGTAGCTCTGCTGAGAAGGCCCTGGGAGTGCTGGTGGACACCAAGTTAAGCATGAGGCAGCAATGTGCCCTTGTGGCCAAGAAGGCCAATGGTATCCTGGGCTGCATCAGGAAGAGTGTTGCCAGCAGGTCGAGGGAGGTGATTCTCCCCCTCTACTCAGCCCTGGTGAGGCCACATCTGCACTACTGCGTCCAGTTCTGGGCTCCCCAGTACAAGAGGGATGTGGCACTGCTGGAGCAAGTCCAGCGAAGGGCTACAAAGATGATTAGGGGACTGGAGCATCTCTCTTATGAGGAAAGGCTGAGAGAGCTGGGCCTGTTTAGCTTGGAGAAGAGAAGGCTGAGAGGAGATCTTATCAACGTGTACAAGTATCTGAAGGGAGGGTGTCGAGAGGATGGGACCAGACTCTTTTCAGTGGTGCCGAGCAACAGGACAAGAGGCAATGGGCACAAACTGAAACACAGGCAGTTCCATCTGAATATGAGGAAAAATCATACTGTGAGGGTGACAGAGCACAGGAACAGGTTGCCCAGAGAAGTTATGGAGTCTCTCCTTCTCTGGAGATATTCAAAACCTGCCTGGACACAATCCTGTGCAATATGCTCTAGGTGACCCTGCTTGAGCAGGGGGTTTGGACTAGATGATGTCCAGAGGTCCCTTCCAACCTCAACCACTCTGTGATTCTGTGGGGTGAGGGGACGGGAGATGGGGCAGTGGAGGGGTGATGGCAGGTTGGCAGGGACAAGGGGGCAGTGGGGGCTGCAGAAAGGGGTCGTGGTCAGTGTTTCTGCAGCGCAGCAGCTTTCACATTCACCTCACATGCAAAAGTGCTGCACTGACCCCAGGCAGAAACAGGCCTTTTCCCTAGTGCCTGTGTCACCCTCCCAGCAGGACAGGGACATACGAGGAGGGTGCTCTGTCTGTCCTGGTGTTCAGGACCAGCTCCCTGAGGCTGGCACAGCTTTGTCTGTGGGACCTCTTGGTCATCAGTCTCTGCTCAGGCACGGCTGGAGCAGGGAGAAGAGTTCGTGGGGCAAGGCTGGGAGAGCTCTCCTGGGAATTTCTCTTTTGCAGTGGAGCAGTGAGGAGCATCGTGGCTCCCATTTGTGCACTGTCCTTGTGCCCACTCAGCCCCGTTGCCCCGCACGCAGCCCCATGGCCTCACTGTGCAGGCACTGCACAGGGCAGGGTGTGTTCAGGGGTGGGGAAACATCCCCCTGGCATGGTCCCCATGACAGCCCTCAGTGCCTTGTCCCCCACAGCCCTCCTGCTTTGGCAGCCTTCCCCAGTGCCCAGCCCAAGCCCAGCTCCAGCCATGTCCCATGTGGAGGTTAGCACATAGCCATCCTCTGTGGTCTGCTGGAGCCTCAGCTGGGAGAGAGGCTGTGCAGGGCTGGTCATTCCCCTCGATATAGGTACTGATCCCAGCAGGATGGAGCTGGTCACAAAGCAAAATGCATCCAGAAACCTGAAACCCAGAAGATGGTCTGTGACAAATGCCTGGGGACACCTTCCCAGTTGGTCCATGTAACTAAGGGCACAGACCGGCCTCCTCTCTTCTGCGCCTGGCATGTCTTGGTTCCCCTCCACAAGACCTGCCTCTGCATCACAAACCCACCAGTGTGTGTCCTCACCCTGCCTGCTCACAAAGCTTAGCTAACATTGACACTTTCCTCTCCTGGGCCCTTTCCAGCCCAGTCCAGCCTCTCCCTGGCTCTCCCTACCTCCCCTGCCCTCTCCCCAGTCCACCCAGCAGAGCAGTCCAGGCTGGGGGTGGCCCCGCAGCAGTGCCTGCTGCAGGTTGCTGCAGAGCTCTGTGTACACATACCACAGTCTGAGGCCCCCTGTGGGCACAGCAGCGGGTCCCCGCTGGAGGCCAGTAATGGCATGAGGGAACAGAGGCCAGGGACTCCTTGTCTCACCTTCTCTCGTGTCCAGGAGATCCTTTAACCTGGCTTCCTGCAGCTGCCCTGTGCCAACCCCTCTTTCCAGGACAGCACAAGAGTCTCTACCCTGGGGATCCTCAGGCAGCTCCTACTGCCCCAGCTTACATAGGAACAGATTTCTCTCATTTATTCCTTCTTGCCAGCACACAATTGCTCCTTTCCTCTTCTCCAGGGACATCCCTGCACCCTGGACAGCCTTTCCCCAGTGAGTGCATTGGCACTGGCCTGCCCAGCTGTTCCTGGACCCTCCCCTGTGCTCCACATGGAGCCCTGAGCTGGTGGTGCTGTTCTGCAGAGCAAGTGGGCTGTGGTGCCCTGGGACCACAGGGTGATGCTGCACTGGCCTTGGTGGGCAGGGCAGGAAGCAGACCCAGATGGACAGGAATCACTGCACCTGAAAACCCCCTACCAAGGGGTCTGTGGCCAAAAGTGATGCTCTGAGCAATCACAGGGCATTTCAAATGGCTCAGGCTGTGGTCAGGTGTTTCCCTAGACCCAAGCTGTGGTTTTTCATTGAAGGTGTACATGAACCACTCTGCAGGCACCCTTCCCTGTGCCTGCAGGGTCTGCACTGTGGGTATCTGTCACCAGCCCTGTCATATGGGAGACAGTCCCAGGCAGATACCACATGACCATTCACCACTCTCAGGAGCACTGGGCACCCGCAAGTGAGAGCTGAATCCAGCCCTCATTCCCTAACACATCACCCCATGAGCTCATTGCCTTGAGCCCATGGAGAGCCCCAGAAAAGCAACAGGCCCTTTCCAGCTGAAAGTCCTTGAGTGCATTCTTGGCTCCAGCTTTGGAAGAAGAAACCAACCCTCAAGCACTGCACTGAGGAAATCCCCTTTTATTACAAAAAGGCCAGCTCTGACACAGTGATAGACAAATTTGCAGAAGGCCTCTGGGTCAGACCAACTGGATTTGTGCCTCTGGAGAAGTGGGATGAAATCAAACACTTCTGCACAAACATTATTATCACAGTGAGAATGCCCAAAGCACAGGAGTTGTCTGAGATGAATTAGAAATCACTTCTGAAGAGGAATGGGCACCTCATTGCTGCTGAACTAGTACCAATTGGATCAATTTCTTCAGTGCATCCCTGAGCTCCTTGTTCCTCATGCTGTAGATGAGGGGGTTCACTGCTGGAGGCACCACTGAGTACAGAACAGCCAGCACCAGATCCAGAGCTGGAGAGGAGACGGACGGAGGCTTCAGGTAGGAAAACAAGCCAGTACCAACAAACAGGAAGACCACAGTCAGGTGAGGGAGGCATGTGGAAAAGGCTTTGTGTCGTCCCTGCTCAGAGGGGATTCTCAGCACAGCTGTGAAGATCTGCACGTAGGACAGCACAATGAAAACAAAACACCCAAAAGCTAAACAAATAGTAACCACAAGAACCCCAGCTTCCCTGAGGTAGGAGTCTGAGCAGGAGAGCTTGACAATCTGGGGAATTTCACAGAAGAACTGGCTCAGGGCATTGCCTTTGCAGAATGTTACTGAAAATGTATTAGCAGTGTTCATCACTGCACTGAGAAAACCACTGGCCCAGGCAGCTGCTGCCATTTTGACACAAGCTCTGCTGCCCATGAGGGTCCCATAGTGCAGGGGCTTACAGATGGCAACAAAGCGGTCGTAGGCCATGACAGTGAGAAGAGAATACTCAGCTGAAATTAAAAAGGCAAACAAAAAGACCTGGGCAGCACATCCCGAGTAGGAAATGGCCCTGGTATCCCACAGGGAATTGGCCATGGATTTGGGGACAGTGGTGGAGATGGAGCCAAGATCCAGGATGGAGAGATTGAGGAGAAAGAAGTACATGGGGGTGTGGAGGCGGTGATCGCAGGCTACAGTCATGATGATGAGGCCGTTGGCAAGGACAGCAGCCAGGTAGATGCCTAGGAAGAGTGAGAAGTGCAAGAGCTGCAGCTCCCATTCGTCTGCAAATGCCAGGAGGAGGAACTTGTTCAGGGAGCTGCTGTTGGACATTTGCTCTGTCTTGGTTTGGGGCACTATCCAAGGAGGAAAAAGCATTGACAAGTTCTTTGAGCAAATCCCATTTCACTGCTCATAGCATCCCCCAAATTGCCTCTCTCCTTTACCTTCATTCAGCTCCCTTTCCTGACCTCTGGTTTGTGCTGAGTGTGCCGTGCAGAGCAGGGGCCTCTGCTCATGGTCTCCAGAGAAGGCAGTCCTGCTCTGCCAGGGTGTATAAATGGCGGTGTCAGACTGCCCTGTGTATTTGGTGGGGATACCTGGGGATTGGTGCCATGAGCTGAGTGAAGGAGATTTATTCCAGTGGCCCAGTGGGAATATTCTCTTATTGTGAGAGATGAATACGGCTCTCATGCCAGCTATCTCTAAAAGCGAAGATCCTTGTGAGGGATGCATCTCCCCCAGTCTTGCCCTCTTGAACAGAGGTGTCTGTGTCTGAATCAGTCACACCAGCTCCCACTCCGGCAAAGGAGAGAAACAGTGCAGTGAAGGCAGGGGCTGACCCAACTCTTTCTAGACATTTCTGTTCCACTGAAATCAACCCTGTCCTTGCATCAGTTTACCATCTGCACTGTTTCTTCAGACAGTGTAGTGGAAGTGGGAAGTTACTGCCTTAACTGCAGCTGAACCCCTCCTTAACCCCAGAGATCACAAGAGCAAGAACCAGACCAGCACAGAGAGGTGAAGAAGCAAGGAGCAATACTGTGGCCCTCCTACTAAAGGGAAAGGAAGAAGGGAGAGACAGATGGGCACTCATGAAAGCCTTCGCCTCATCCAGCTGTGCACACTACAACTGAGAGCAACATCGCAGGACAGTCGCTCTCAGCCATTTGTCATGCTGTGGGAAATGGGCATGTTGCAGGAGAGAGGCTCCTCTCCTCTGCTGCAGCTTGGGCTGCCAAGGAGAGGTCTCATGCCCTGGACCCCATGGCCTTGAGGGCAGAGGCTCTGCTGGGTGGAAGAGGAGACATGGTAGTTTTGCTTGGAGGAAGATGCCTGCATTAAAGGGGATGACAGGGAGTTCTCCAAATTCCCCCTCTCACAGCATTTATGTTTCTAGTTTCTTCTCATTCACTCATCGTATCTTTGCTGTCTGGAGCTTTCCCCCCTGGGAGCTGTTTCTCTATCCCATGTCTTTTCCCTGTCAGCACTCACAGACCCCATCCAGAGTGGGGAAAGGGCTTTCTGAGGTTCCTTGCAGACCTCTTGATCTCTCACTGTAAAGGTCTGGGAATGTTAGTCTCTTGTCCAAATGTGACAGCACCTTTTTCACAGCCTTCTCCACTCCACCCCACAAAAAGTAGGAAACTGGAAACAGAGACTCAGGAAACTTCCTTATCTTTAAGACAAAACCTTCCTTGACATTCCTCTTGAAAAGGCTCCTTCAGAAAATGTCCTACAGGTGAGCTGAAGCTGAGAGCAGCCCTGATCCATGAAGCACCCTCTCAATGGAGGAATAAAAGTGCCCTGCTGGGGGTTGCTCCTTCCACCCAGAGCTTCTCCCTGCAGTGCTGTGGGGAGTTCCCCAGGCAGGCTGAGTGCTGACCCTCGCAGGCAGCAGAGTCACTGTCCCAGGCACACGGCACCCTGGGGTGCAGGGACACTGCTCACAATTACAGCCCATGCAGACCTGGCTGCACTCCCTGGCTTCACACCCCTCCACCATCCCTGGGAGAAGGTAACCATGATGCCCTGTCCCTCTGATGGTGTGGCAGGGAATCCCTCCTCTAAAGAACAATCTGCTCCACACAGGAGAAGCTGGAAGAGCCACCCTGACAGACCCTATCAGCTGCAGAAGGCACCAGCCTTAGAAGAACCCTCCGGGAACCACAGCAGCGTTGCCCTGCAGCCAGAGACTTACTGTGTGAAGGGCTGTGAAGATTTCTCCCTGCAGTGAGCTCTTAGCCATCCAATGATTTCCAACTGTCTTCGGAGCTTCGGAGTCACTCATCTCATCCTGGAGCCTGCAGGCAGTGCCCTGAGTCTTCCTCCTCCTTTAAGAGGAGCTGCTCCTGGACAGAGCTGTCTCCCTGCAGTGTCTGCCAGGTTGCCATGGGCTCCCGCAGTCCCAGGAGCCAGGCACAGCTCAGGAACACACACCCAGCTGAAGACGTGACTTTCTCTGTCTCCTGCGCAACTTTGAGATGTTCCTGGGGCTCCAGGGCTGACAGTTCCTGAAAGGCAGCAGGGTCACCCCCAGGAAATGTCCACTGAAGTAGTCTAAAATGATCACTGATGGTCCCTCTCTAAACAGTGGAGAGAGACTGATCCCAGCATTGCAGTTGGTCTCATCAGAGGATGGTTATCTAAGAGAGGTGGAAATGTCTCACTCTAGAAGGCCCTGCTCCCATCTCATAAGAAGGCAGGACACCTGCACAAGGCCAAGAAAGGAGTTCATTTACTCATTCTTCAGAGACTGATTTAGAGGAGTTAATCAGTACATCTAATGCCCATTGAGAAGCTCCTGGGATGGACTGGGATTCAGTTCCCTCATGCACTCCACAAACTCACAGGAGGTGGGATTCTCCTTGCCCAAGTTTTGGGGTGCACAAAATGGGTTTCTGCATGTGAGCTCCTTGTCTAAGCTGCCATTGTAAACAATGGAGAGGGAGTGTGGGAGTCACTTGTTCATAAACAAACATCTTTGGACATTTGAGGTGCCAGAGGTAGTCCGAGACATGTGCCACTGTCTGCTTGCTCTGATGGAGCAACTATGACATTTGCTCTGTCTTGGTTTGGGGCACTATCCAAGGAGGAAAAAGCATTGACAAGTTCTCTGAGCAAATCCCATTCCACTCCTTCTAGAGTGGACACTCTAGAAGGTGGACACTCACACATCCTTCTAGAGCATCACCTGGGGACTAGGTGGAGAAACTCCTTGGCCATTTGAAATGACCCTAGCTGCCTACTACTACAAGAGTTCCACTCACTCTGAAACCGAGACATACGCAGATCCAGACATTGAAAATAGCTCATGTCATTCAGTGCAGACGCTTGATTTCATGCAATGACAATAGACCTGCAGAGCCATGTCACATGCCTGGGGTGTCCAGCACAACCACCATGTTTCTAGCAGATACAGCACAGCACCCATAGGAAAATCATGCCCTTTTGGAGTGGTTGCTGGACAAACACCCCAGGGCATCTTGGGTTTCCTACCTGTTCCCAAAAAATGGATTTCCGCCACTGCCATTAGGCAAAGTCCATCCCATTTACATCCAAGCATGCTGCAAAGATGGAAGGCACATCACACCAAGATCTCCATGCGCAGGCCTACACTCTCAAATGCCACTAGTTCTCTACATAAACCTTTTTTGATTTCCAATGATATGAACAGGAACTGCGCTAATGATGCAGCCACAGCGTGCCTGGATCGCAGGCTGCTCAGGCCCAGGGATTTTCTCAGCGGCAACTTGTCCTTCCTGGAGGTACGGTCACTTCCGTCACAGGCCCCAAGGTGCTGCAGAGTCAACTCAGGCGCCAGTCACCTCTCCTGCCATGGCTGCACAGCCCAGCTCTGTTTCTCTCTCATCTTGGATACTGCAGGGTTTGCTATCTTAGTGGGTGCCTCACAGCGTCATTACATTGCTATCTGCTATCTACGCCAGCATGTCTCTGCTCTGAAGCTGGGCCTTTGCATACACGGTGTCCTTGGCTCTTGGGAACAGGTTTTACAGTGATAAGTCTGCACTCAGCCCTGGTGCCACAGCTGAGGTTCTGCAGCCCAAATATATACAAATGCATAAAGCCTGGGGCACAAACAGGAGGAAGTGGACATGCACAACCTGTCACAGAACTGCAACATTTTTTGGCAACCTGAGGAAGTCTGTGGCTCACAGATCCTGGTTCTTATAGGGGAACTTAATCTCCCTGACATTCACTAGGGAGGGCAGTGCAGCAGGGTGCAAACAGTGCAGGAGGATTCTGGAGGGTGTGGAGGACAGCTTCTAAGCATAGCTAAACCAGGTAGGTCCACAAGGGTGACATGTTCTTGGACCTAGAACCTGCAAACAAGGAAGCCTTGCCTGCAGTGGCCATGAAGTAGTGGAGTTTCTGATCCAAAGGGGAGTGAGGAAGAAGAGTAGCAGAGTCAAGACTCTGGATGTCAGAGAAGCAGACTTCAGCCTCCTGAGGGGAATGTAGAGGGATCTCATGGGAGGCAGCTCTGAACGGCAAAGGTGCTCAGGAAAGCTGGCAGATCTTTAAGGACAGCATTCTCCAAGCCTGAGAATGGCCCATACTGATATTCAGGAAAACAAGTAAGCATCTCAGGAGACAAGGTGGCTAAACAGGGAACTCACGACTGAGCAGCAGTACACAGAGGCAGCACACAGGAAAGGGAAGCAGGGAGAGGCTGCGAAGGAGGGATTTAGAAATATTGTCCAGGGAAGTGAGTAAGCTGTTAGAAAGGCCGAAGCTCCTCTAGGTTTGACGCTTGCAAGTTATGTCAAGGGCACAAAGATGAGCTGCTATTGCTTCAGTAACAGCAGATGCAGATAGGTCTGGGGAACAAATGCCTTTGCTTCAGGCCCAAACAACAATGTCTCCTGGGCCACTGTCCTACAGTCAGGACTCCCAAGGTGAAAAACAACCAGCAGTGCCTGAGGGTTGAGGCAAGGTTTACTTGTGAGAAGTCAGCTCATACAAATCTATGGGACTAGGTGGGCTGCCGCCGAGGATGCCGAGAGAGAGAGACACTATCTCACAAGGTCACTCTTTATTGTCTTTTGAAGGTTGTGGAGACTGGGGGAGGTCCCAATGATGGGAGAAAGGCAAATTTTGCATCCAACTCAAAAACGGCCAAAAAGACAACCTGGGGAACTACAGGCTGTTCAACTTCACTTTGATCAGGAGTGTGTCATGGAACGAGTCCTCTCTGATTGCATTTCTGGGTCCATGATGAAAAAGAAGGTGATTGGGAACAGTCAGCATGGATTTACCAGGGGTAAATCATGCCTCAGCAACCTGATAGCCTTCTGTGTTAAAAGAAGTGTATTTGTGGACGAATGGAGAACAGTGAACATCAGTTGCCTCAACTTTAGGAAGGCTTTTGACACTTTCTCCCACAGTATACTTGCACACAAATTAGGACTTTGTGGTCTGAACAGATAGACAACCAAATGGCAAAATAACTGGTTGGATGACTGGGGTCAGAGGGAAGTGGTGAATGGGTAGTACTCTTCCTGGAGGGCAGAAGAGAAATGGAGCACCAGGGTGTCTTTCCTGGGACCAGCCCTGTTTAACACCTTTAAGAATGACCTGGAGGGGGCAACTTTCATCACATTTGTAGATGACCCCAAGCTGAGTGGGGACCAGTCTTATGCTTGAGGACTGCCACTGAGAGGGACCCAGATAGGTAGGAGGAGTGGGCCGTCAGGAATCTCATGAAATTCAGCAAGGACAAATGCCAGGTTCTTGCACCTGGGACACACCAACACTCTGCAGAGAGACAGGCTGAGGACTGAGTGGCCATGGAGCAGCTCTGCTGAAAAGGACATGAGGATTTGGGCAGACGGAAAACAAAATACAAGACAGCTGAGTGCCCGGGCAGCAAAGAAGGCCAACAGCATCCTGGGCTGTATGAATAGAAGCATGGCCAGGAGGTCGAGGGAAGTGATTATCCCCTTCTACTTGGCACTTGCTAGACAACATGTACAATACTTCACCAGTTTTTGCCCCCGCCCCAGTGCAAGGGTCCCCTTGTACGAGGAGGTCATCAAGAAGATGAAGCAAGGCTCTTCGTAATGCTGCATGGCAGGAGGATGAGAGACATGCAGAAATGGAAGAGAAAGCCATAGAGCTCCTGAGGGTCCTGGGCCATGCTGGGGGCTGTGCTGCTCTTGTGGATCCCAGACCAGGCTGCCCTTCTGTACAAAAGTATGGAAAAGCCTTGATGCAAGTCCCTAGACAAGAGGGATTTTCCTGGCTGCTCTGATCAACCTGGGCAGGACTTGGGCATGTCAAAAGAACTCATCCCACCCCACCAAACCCACTGCTCTCCCCAGAGACCTTCCTGGACCTTCGGGTTGGGAGTAGGGCATGGGGGCATAGCCACATCCCAGACTTGCCTCCATCAGGCCTTCAGCTTCACAGCATGTCATAGCTTCAAGTGAGCTCTCTAAAGAGATGCTTCCCATGCCCCTGCTGCAGTGGCAAGACTAGGTAGTCACACAGGAGACAGGGGAGAGAAAGGGCAGAGATGCCAGGGTGCAGAGCTGGGATCCCTGGGTCATAGAGGGGAGTCACAGGCTGAATAAGCAAACCAACTCCTTCTGCAGTGACTTGGAAAGCCACATCTCTCACAGTATTCAAGGCAAATGGAGTCTCTCTTCTGCAAGAGTTGCCCCAGGACTGTGCAGAGACTAGGAAGATCAGGAAGGCTGGTTGCAGGGACGTTCTCAAACGTCAGTAGCTGCAGAGGTGGGACCTGGTCATCTCACAAACTACTGAATGAGTCAAAAAGCAGGTCCTGATGCATTGCACCTCCTTACAGGCTCTGCACTGGAGCCTGGACAGCAGCACTGCAGTATGTCGGCGTGTCCTTTGATGCCCAGGGTCAAAAATGTGGGAGACCAAGGGCTCCAGGGCTGCACAGATCCTGGGAGAGCCACATTACCAGAGGGGATCGTGGGTGCTAGGCCTCTACAGCCCCTGAGGAGAGCCAGAGGGCTGGGGGGGATCCAGGGTGCCAGGGACTATACCCAGGGGAGAAGCACCGCCCCAAGTTGATGCTGAAAAGCACAAGGACCAATTGAAGCCCAGAGATGAGAAACGGCTTTCCCCAGACTCAGCCAGAAGCAAAACTTGGCAAAATTCATGGGAAATGGGAAAACTACCCCACATTTGCTACCTGGCCTCGCCCATGGCTTTGGAGCCTGGCAGGGTCCAGGGTCCTGGATAAAGCCCTCCAGAAGACGTGTGTTAAGGGCATGTTTCTCTTTTCTGGCATAGCATCCCTATCTCAAGCACTGCAGCCTGAGAAACCTTGCTGAGGACTTTTAAAAGCAAAGAGCCTGCCTTGGTGCCTGCAGGAGGAAGTCTACGTCCTGTCCCATATTCTCCTATATCCCACTTCTTCAAAAAGAGCGACCCACAGGAGAAACCAGTTTTGAAGCTCATCATAGCATCTCTGCCCATGGCCACACTTTGTGGTGTTTCATCCCACATGACTTTGATCCTGTAAAAATGCCAAGCCCCAAACCAACCCCCAAACCCCAGATTCCTGCACAGATCTGCCCAGTGCAGTGACCTGTCAGTGCAGGGGCACAGAAGTGACGTCTCCAGTGCCCCATTTGAGATATTTCACAGTCTTTGACAGTGTCTGGAGACATTCCTGAAGGATTTAACAGAAAATTATGGAAAATAACTGCAGTGAAGGGAGGTGTTGGCTTTCCAGGACATGACGGGAAATCTCTCTGCTCTCTCCGTGGCTGTGCCATCTCCATGGCAGTGACCTACTGAGTCCCCAGATGACACAAGCTGAGGTCACAGTGGGATGTGCCACATCACAGGGACGTCTCCCTGGTGTCGTGGCAGGGAGGCCTCACTTCCCTGTGAGGCCCAGGCACTCCTGGGCACTACTCACACTCTCCCCATGGCTGCCCTTCATAGTGGCTCCATGGCAAGGAGAGGGGACAGGAGGCAGTGGGGCCACGTTGGGGCCACTCACCAACAGGCAGAGGAGCAGAGGCATGTTGGAAAGGAGTTGTGGGTGACGAGATGGGAATAGCGTCCTTCCTCATTGGCTTAAGAGGTGATCTGAGGGCAAGGGGGCAAGCAAGATGGAGGACTGCTGGATGGACATATCAGTCTGGACTGCAGTTCCTTGTTCCCAGTGTTCCTGTGGCTATCCACTGAGGGTAAGGGCTTCGGGAGCTCCTTCCCATAGACCGTTAACTGCAAAAACTATTGTAGTGGATCCCGGGCTGTGGGGGTGGCTGGACAGGGCTGGGGGCTGCTGCGAGAGCCCTGCCTGAGGGTCCCATCTGGCTCGGGGGACAATGTGGCAGCCAGGACTCCTGGGTCCTGGGGCTGCCCTGAGCCCCAAGACTTCTGTGGGAACAGCTCCATCCCCTTGTAGTGGGTGTGCAAGAGGAATCCATGGCCAGGTTTCCCTGGGAGTTGGACCCCTTTTGGGGTCTGGCTCTGAGAGGAAAGGGATCCTGTGTCCCAGAGGCTGGGGTGTCCTGCAGCTCCAGCAGGGCTCTCAGGGGCCTGCTGGAAATGTCTATATACCATAACGAAACCTTCACCTTGTAATAACCTCAAGTCCTCTGCGTGTTTGGGAAAACCTCTGTTCCTTCCCCCTGCATCTTTTTATGCTTCCAACTTGGCAGAGCATGTTTTGGGCTCAGAGATGCCATCTTCAGATGGCCACAGCCTCTGGCCTCCTGCAAATTGGGATCAAACCTCTGCAACCAAAACAAAGCGTACTGGGGAGAGCATCTTGAAATCAGAGGAAGGTGCCATCCTCACATGCCTCAGCCAGTCCTGGCTGACCCCAAGGGTTTCTCTCTGAACTGGGGTGGGCAGTGCTGGGGAGAGCCCTACACAACCATCTAACCCAGCTCCCCCACGACCCCACACCACCGCTCCCCAGCACCAGCAGGCCCACAGCTGCTCTCCCCATTGCTGCCCTGTGCCCCTGTGGGGCTCCTCAGCCCTCCAGAGCGACCCCCCGGGGCACAGCCCGGCCCCGCAGAGAGCAGCCCCTGCCTGGCTGTGGACCAGCCCTGCCGGGGGCAGCATGAGAGCTGCCGAGCCCCAGGGCTGCCGTGGGCAGGCGGCCGGGGCAGGAGGGGCGAGAGGACACTGCCCTGCCCTGCCCTGGGGGCAGCAGGACGCTGCCCGCAGGCTCCGCCACCCCGGCCAGCCCCAGGGCCCCCATGCCAGCGCCAGGGCTGCCACCAGCACACGCCCCAGCACTGCCCCCCCCCCGTGCCCCGCATGGCCCCCAGGGCGCAGGACAGCCAGCAGCCCCGCGGGGACCCTGCCGCAGAGCCCAGCCACGCCGGGCCAGCGGCCGCGCCCCGGGGCCCCGCACTGCCCGCCCACACGGTGCTGCGCTGCCCCCAGGCCCTGCCGCGCCCCGCACTGCCGCCCACAACATGGCGCCCGACCGCAGGGAACGGGACGGGCAGAGCTGGCCGCCAGGGCAGGAGGGCCCAGCGTTGCCATGGCATCGCCCAGTGCAGCCCTCCTATTGGCTGGAAGGAGAGGGGGGGTGGGGACCGATTTCATTGATGGCTCTATCAGCCAATTGCAGTCCAACATGGGGGGGAAAAAGACGTGAAAGAGGAGCAGGAGCAAAGCAGGTGAGAAGCGAGTGGGTTTGGTGGGGGCTGCAGGTGCGTTCAAATGACGGTGGGTGCCGTGGTGCTGGCACCGGGGCTGCTTTGCTGCAGGAGCTGCAGCAGGGGCTGGTGGGGCCGTGAGCAGGGGCCAGAGCGACGTGGGCCAGAGGGAGGGAGCTGCCCTGCAGCCAGACGTTGCGGCCTGCCGCGAGCAGCTGGGCTGGGGCATCTCGGTGGGGTTTGGGTGCAGGAACCTTTGCCCCTGTGGTGGCTCTGGGATCCCTGTTAAAGCGTTTCCCTGAGCTGCTGCTGCCAGCGCAGCCCCAGGTGCTGCTCCGAGCTGCGTTTGGGAGGTGCTGGGCAAAGTGTGAGCAGGCTGCTGGTGTCCTCGCGAGGGGCCGTTTCCAGTGGTCTCTGTCCCTGTGTGTCACGCTGTGCCCCAGCCGTTGTTTTTGCTCCCTGCCTCTTGCTTTGCCCTGAGACCTGTGAGCCTGGCAGCAGGGTGAAGGGTGTTTGCAGAAGAGCTCTGTAAGTGTGAGCTGTTTTGCTTGTCAAGGGCCTTGAAAGCTGATGAACAGCCAGTGCTTGCGCTTGCCGTTGTTCTTTCCATGCTCCTAGGTCAGGGTGAAGAGTTGCTGAATTGTGTCCCTGCTGGTTTCACCAACTGAAATGCCCTGGCCTGAGTCCTTCCGCGTATCTCCAATTATCAGAGCATAAAATAGGAGAATGCTTGTTGCCCTGGATGTGTAGAGGATTTGGTGAGTTTGTTCAGCAATGGGGAAGGAACTGGGCTTGTAAGTTGCGGGAAGGCTTCTCCCTCTGCCTGGGACATGAGGCCCTGCTGTCTTCAGGTTCATAGTTGCTCATCCCAAGCAATCCTCCTGTTAGAAAATGTTGCCAAGAATTACTTGCAGGCCCTTTTCCAATTCCTAATTTTTATGGGCTACATGTAGAGACTACCTAGGCAAAAGCTAATCCTTTTTAGCGGTAGTAACTAGTACGTAATGGGTGTTTTGGTGCACTATGAGCATTGTGAATCCACGATGTGAATCAGGGAGGCTGTTCAGGAGCTGGCTCAGCCTTGGGGGAAGGCAGGGGGAGCTGCAGGTGGCACCAGGCACATGGTCAGGGTGTGGGTAGCGAGGTCACCACTGCCTGTGAGAGCTATGCCAGAAAATCACCAGTGTCAAATCAAGTCTTTGTAAGTAGCTGACAGGCCAGCAGGAGGCACATGGCTCAGCTGTTGATGATGAGATCACTTCTGCCTGAGTAGCTGATAGGCCATCTGGAGGAAGAAGGCTTGTCTGTTGCTTGTGAGGTCACTTCTGACTGCTAACCTGATTGGATAGCAGCAGAGATGTGTCTGGAAAGGTGATTGTGAGGTCACTTCTACCTGAGCAGTTGATAGGGAAGCAGCAGGTCCATGTCTGGGATGTGTGTTTTTGAGATCATTTCTGCCTGAGGAGCTGATAAGGCAGGATTTGGTTCACAGCTGAGGAAGTTATAGTGAGGGAATTTCTGTCTCAGAGTCTTCTAGGCCAGTGACAGAGACGTGGCTGTGAAGGTGAGTGTGAGGTGATGTCTTTCTGAGTGCCTGCTAGGCCAGCAGCAGGCAGTTAGGCATGGGCGTTGCTTGTGAGGTCTCTTTTGTCAGAGTAGCTGTTAGGCCAGCAGTAGTTGATGGCTGGGGAAGTTATTTGGAGGGAACTTCTGTCCCTGAAGGGCATAGGCCATCAGCAGGCATGTGGTGGGAGTATGGACTTGTGAGGTCACCCCTATGTGAGCAGCTGAGAGGTGAGGAGAAGACAGATGTCTTGGATGGTGGTGGTGAGGTAAGTTCTGGGTTTGCTGCGTGTGCTCAGAGGAGGGCTTGACCCCTGCAGAGCTCTACAGCAATACAGAAATGCACCTCATTAATCAAGCAGAAGTCAATGCTCCACATCATCTGACACACATTTTCTTCCACTCCATCATCCTGAGTTAGTACTGCTACATTTCAAATGTGGATGATATTCTGTGGTGAACATGGAGATGGAGTTTGCCTTTCCACTTGTTGCTAAGTAGAAGCTTGCAGCCTCCTCCCGGTCATCTAGGGAGTCCAGCTAGACTTTTGAGGCTGCTAAATGAATGTAGTGTTGGTGTGAGCAGTGGTGTTAATAATCTCTTATTGCCAGGGTGTGTGTGCTGTAGAAATTGCCCCTGTCAAAAGAGCAGGGAGCTTGTGAGATTTTCTTGCAAGGTCTGAATGATGTCTCCCAAACGAGCACTGGTATACAGACATGGTGTCACTGTGCCAAAAAGAGGGGTGGAACATCTCAGTGGATCTTCTGGCTGTGCTCTCACCAATACAGCTCAGCACAGAGAGGAGACATTTGCCCCTGACTGTTGTGACTATGTAAGGCCAGCAGAACTGACAGTAACACTCCGATTCTTTTTTTCTTTCTAGGTTGCTCCACTCATGAGGTTCCCAGTGCAGTGCTAGAGCCCCTGAGGGTGGAGGCAGGATGCCAGGGTGTGTCCCTGTACCTGTCAACATCTTTGCCAACATCATGAGCCCTCTGTGAAAGCAGCTGCAAGTGACTGAGAAGAGGCTATGTATGGATGCGAAGGCTTCCATAAATGTGCCTGTCTTGCCTGGGTGACTTGGGGTGTGGGTTCACCTCCTGGTACCTCTGCTGTGCTGCAAATTCCTCCTCCCACAGCTGCTGTTACTGCCAGCCCGCTCAGGAAATGCTGTTGTGCCCCCTCCTTTTCCTCGAAGGTTGTGGTGCCGTATAGGATGAGTCCAAGACCCTTATAATAAATGCCAGCATGTCTTGAGTGCCTTTGTGTGAGTGCCCCAAAGCCTCTGTGGCTTGACCTGAGGAAGTCTCAGAGCTCTTGGGCTCCTGGCTCTGTGAGGGGTGAAGATGTGCCCAGGGCCAGGTTGGCCGTAGCACCCAGCCCTCAGTGCTCTGTGAACTCAGCTGTGGAGCCGGGACTGCTGCTGCAGAGGCTGTGCAGCCAGGACAGCTGTCATTTCAGCAGCTGTCCAGTGTGCGGCTGTCTCATTGCTTGGGCCTCATGTCAAAGCCTCTGCACCCTTTTTCCCTTCCCCGGGGCTCCTTGTGCAAGTAAGTAAAGGAAAGGAAGGGAGGTTACTTTGTGCTCAAGAGGCCTTCAAGACTCTCAACTGTTTCTGCCTTTTATCTGTAACTTTTGTATTACTACAGAAAATCCCCATGCCCCCATTCCTAGCTGGAGGTTCGTGAGGGGATGGGGGGTGGAAAGCAGCAGCGTACTCTGCCCAAAGAAAGCAGGATCCTTCCCTCTGAAAAGAGCAGCATCGCCCAAGGAGGCAGCTCTGTGCCTGATCTTGTGCTGCTCATTTGCAGAGGCCTTGTGAGCCTCGAGTGCCTTGGCCACCTTGTGGGGTTACTGCAGGAGCTTTGCTGTGTGTCTGGGTTGAGGAGGCAAGAGAAGGCAGTGAGCAGAGCAGTGGCTGGGGAGTGTGCAAGTGGCGTGTGTCCTGCATGCATCTCTTCTTGCTGGCACCTGGTAGTATCTAGCAGAAGAGGCAGCTCTGCGGGGCCAAGACAGTGTGTTTGTAGAGTAGGTGGCAGAGCAGAGGTCTGGCATCAGGTTGATGGCTGGTGCAGTGCTGAGCTGATGTGACAGTGTGGGAAACGCTTTGCAGTGCAGCTGCTCCCTCAGCTGATCTCTGTCCCTAGAAATGCACTAGAAATGGAAGTGGCATCCTGCTCTCATTGTGTAGGTGCTGCAGTGCAAAGGCTCCCAGCTGGGACTTGATGGTACTAAAGGAAAAGCAAGACCAATCGTTCCCTTTTGTGATTTGTCGGCAGGGTGCCAGAGTGGAGCTGTCTGATGATCTGGAGAGCGTATTGCCAGGAGATGAAAGCCATTTGCAGAAGACTATTCTGTATGGAGTGATCACAGCGTAATCAAGGGACGTGCGAGTGGCCCAGATGAGCTTCTCCTCTGTGAAGGTTTGCACTTTTGAAATCCCTTGTGACTCAGTCAAAGATAGGGCAGCAGCAGGCAGGTCGATGCCATTTGTGCTTGTGAGGGGGGTTGTGCCTCTGAAGCTGGTAGGCCAAGAGCATGCATGTAGCTTTGGTGATGATGGTGAGGTCTCTTGTGTCTCCATGCCTCATAAAGGGGGAGCAGGCCCGTTGCTGCTGTTGGTGCTTTTGTGGTCAGTTGTGCATCAGTATGTGACTGGCGATCAGCATGCACATTGCTGCTGTTTGTGCTTGTTTAGGTCAATTGTGCCTCAGTCGCAAAGAGGCCAGGAGCAGCTATATGTCTTCATGGCTGATGGTGAAGTCACTTCAGCCTCAGCACCTGACAGTGCAGCTTGCTGCATATTGCTGATGCTTGTGTTTGTGGAGTCATTCGGCCTAAGTATCTGCTAGGTGATTGGCAGCCAAATTGGTCCTTTCTGTACTTGTGAGGTGTCTTTTGCTTCAGTGTCCGATTAGACAGCATCAAGCACATAACTGCTTTTGTGGTTGTGAGGTCACTTGTGGCTCAGTGCCTGATAGGCCAGTGCTAGGCCCATGGCTGCTGTTTGTGGTTGTAAGGTCACTTGTGGCTCAGTGCCTGATAGGCCAGTGCTCGGTGCCTGGGTGCTGTTTGTGGTTGTGAGGTCACTGGTTCCTCAGTGCCTGCTAGGCCAGTGCTGGTCATGTGGATGCTTTTTGTATTTGTGAGGTCACTTGTGTGTCAGTGCCTGATAGGCCAGTGCTAGGCCCAAGGCTGCTGTTTGTGGTTGTGAGGTCAGTTGTGTCTCAGTGCCTGATAGGCCAGTGCTAGGCCCATGGCTGCTGTTTGTGGTTGTGAGGTCACTGGTTCCTCAGTGCCTAATAGGCCAGTGGTGGTCATGTGGATGCTGTTTGTGCTTGTGAGGTCACTTGTGGCTCAGTGCCTGATAGGCCAGTGCTAGGCCCATGGCTGCTCTTTTCAATTGTGAATTCACTTTATTAGAGAATATTGGACTGCAGTTGTGTAGGTTTAATTGCTGGCATTAGGCTGTAGTAGTGTATTATTGATTAATCCTTCCTACTTATGCAAACTTTTGCAGATGTAAGCTTGTGTTAACACTTCCTGTATAAACTTGTTTAGCATGAGTAGTTAAATTTGCTGAAGTCTTAGGTTGCACTTAGGTGTTTTGATGAGCTTTTAGCTAGTTAAGTAAGGAGTGCCCCAGAGGCAGTTGAAGCCAGAAAGATAGAGAAGTTATGACCAACAGCAGAAGCTGCAACCTTGAAAATAGGAAAAGAGGCGACCTGCCTAAGAGACAATGAAGGGATCCAGTGAAGAAGGGGAAGTCCCCAGGGCTAAATGTTACTGTTCTGAACTATCGAATGAGGGTGGGAATTTAGATTGTAAGGGTTTAATTGCCCAGGGATTTCTTTGTTCGGGGTCCCTCTTGGGAGGCACCCAGCTCGAGCTGTAATTTCCGCACGTGTATCATTAAATTTTATTTCTCTCCAATCTGACTTCGAACTTCTGCCTCAGCAGGAACCTAGGGTCGGACCCTGTTATGGAGGCTGGCAAGCCTGATTTTCCATAACAATTTGGCGACCCAGATGGGACCCTAGGCAACCACCGTCGGGGCCTCTCGTCTCCAAACGATCATCTGGCACCATCGGGTGAGTTCACCTGGGATCTTTGGCAACGGGAGGCACCGAGAGGGTGAGTCTTAAATTCCTGCCTAAATTCTAAATTCTGGTTTGGTAACCAAGTGCACTGTAAGGGGTACGCAGGCTGATCACCGTAAGGCATACTAGGTAATGGGTACGTGGGCTGATCACCATAAGGCGTACCAGGTTTTGGGGTGGGTTCGAGTCCCGCTCCCGGGTTTTGGGGTGGGTTCGAGTCCCGTCTCACTCCGGCCGGAAGGGGGGAGTGCGCAGTCTGATCAGCGTAAGGCGCACCGCAGGACTAACTT
Organism: Apteryx mantelli; assembly: GCF_036417845.1. NCBI lineage: Eukaryota > Metazoa > Chordata > Aves > Apterygiformes > Apterygidae > Apteryx > Apteryx mantelli. The sequence continues at coordinate 14,857,871 of NC_089997.1, forward strand.
AGAGTTACTGTGACTAGTGTGAGTGTGGATACCGGTGCTGTGACTGGTGTGTGTGTGTGTGTGTGACCTGGGAACCGAAAGGGGCACCCGTCGGCTGACAGAGCCGCCCACTGCGAAGGGACGGCAGTCCTAGCAGTCAAAGACTCGGGTGGTGTGAGTGCGGTTCCCAGAGAGAGAGAGTGAGAGAGAGTGTAAACATGCCGGCTGCAGGGGGTAATGAAAATTTAAATTCTGGTGTTGCTGAGGAGAGAAAAAAAAAAAAAAAAGAAAGAAAGAAAAAAAAAAGAAAAAGAAAGGAAAAAATAGGTATACTATAAGGAAGTGCGCTGCCTGATCAGCATAAGACGCACTTTTCAGGAACTCAATATGGGAAATAAGTTCGGCATAGAAAAGGGGATGCCCTTAGCAGAAATTCTGCAAAACTAGAGTAAGATTGATGGTACAAAAAACCTAAGAAAAAGGAAAGAAAAAAAAAAAAAGGTTGATCCAACTATGTCAGGAGGATTGGCTGTTCCTGACAAAGGCTGGTAACCCGGCAGAACGATGGCCGCCACAGGGATCCTTTGATCATCAGGAGTTAACTTTCCTGCGTCACCATTTGCAGGATAGGTTCCCCAGACAAATGGATTATTGGTATGTATGGGACAGTTGGGCAAAGAAAAATTTTCTTAGAGTATTGAAAGTAGTGCAGCTGCTAAAACGCTTGTGGAAACTGCTCCACCCTCTGCGCTATCCTCTGTTTCAGCTTCTCTATACCCCCCTTGCCTTCCCCCTCTGCCTTTCAGGCCCCTTTGCATGTTGTTCCTGTGCCAGGAGTGCCCCCACCAGGTCCTGACGGGGCACCTCGGGTAGCTACAACGCGAATTTACCGACCCTGGGGGCCCCAAGATTGGATTGCATGGAGTGAACAAACTCCCAGGCTTAGGGAAGATGCCAAGAAAGTGTTACAAATTGTAAGAGGAATAGTGCGGGCGTATGATCCTACCTGGGGGATGTGCAAATGCTCCTTGAAGGCATGTTCACTCCAGATGAAAAACACTCAATTCTGGATGCAAACTGTTGTTGGGCAGAAGAGGGGGATATTCTGGCTGCTCAAACAGCCTGGCTGGCTGTGGACTCCGGGTGGAATTATAATGCAGAGGCAGATTACAGGCAGTTGCAATTAGCCAGGCAAGACTTAGAAGAAGCTATACTATACTTTTGGCAGGACAAAAGACTGCGAATTGGTCTAAAATAAGGGAGTGTCAGCAACAACCTGAGGAACAGCCCTCAGCTTTCCGTTCCAGACTATTTGAACAAATCAGAATGTTTGGAGGGGGGATAGACTCAGAAGCCGAGGCTAACAGGCCTCTAATGGTTTCTACATTTGTAGATCAAACGGCCTTGGACATTAAAAAATATTTTTCTAAACATGTTCCTGACTGGCCAGGGAAGTCTATGGAAGAAATAGTACGCTTAGCCACATTTGTATATAACGGTCGAGATGAAGAGAAGGTGAAAGAAAAGAGACAACAGAAGAAATAGGAAGTGAGTGTGTTAGCGGCTGTGTTGAGAGACGAGTTTAAAGAAACTAGAGGAAGGGGGCGAGCAAGGGTCAGAGGAGATGGACGGAACCAGCGCGAATGTGTTGTACGCTTAGGAGTTAATGATTATTGCCATTCTTGTGGTGAACAAGCGCACTGGAAGAAGGGATGCCCAGTGAGACCCCCGCATGCCTAGGAATAGAGGGGACAGCATGGGACAGTCGAGTACTGGGAATGACACCAGGCAATTCCCAGCCAGTCCACAATGACAGGAGATGGGAGACCCAGAAAATACTGAGGGAATTAGGGTAAATTCATGGGATATAGATTTGGATTTCTGGGGGCAGATAATGGCAAATATAGAAGGTCAAGAAATTCCCTTCTCAGTGGATACTGGAGCTACCCTTTCTCTTCTGAATTTTGAGCCTAAAGGATGTAAGTCATCAGGTAAAATAACAATACAGGGAGTAATGGGAAAAGGCGAACGAATGTTAACTAAGGCCTTGTTGCTCACTATTGGAGGAAAAGGAGTGTGGGGACGTTTCATAATTTCTATGGATTCACCCTTTTGCCTTTTAGGGAGGGATCTCTTACAAGCCCTGGATACTCGGATCTGCTTACAACCGGAAGGGATGAAATTAATACTAATGGGCTCATGTGTTCTGGCTGAGACACCAGAACCAGAGTCAACTAATCTGCAAATTCCAGCAGGATTAGAATCAGTTCCTGGAAAGTTATGGAGCTCTTCAGGAATGGATGTTGGACTACTGAAATCAGCTAGTGCAGTCTCAATCAAAACAAAGGGGGGATTACCTCCCGTGGTTAAACAATACCCTATCCCAAAGGAAGCAGAGCAGAGTATCCAAAAGCAAATTGATCACTATTTAAAATTGGGTATCCTTAGAGTTTGTGAATTCCGATACAACACCCTGATTCTGCCAGTTAAAAAGAATAGGCAGGATTCTGATGGCGATCCAGAATATTGCTTTGTACAAGAGTTAAGAGTTATAAACCAACATGTAATTGCTCCACATCCAGTAGTTCCTGGCCTGTCAACTATATTATTAGAAATACCCTATTGGGCAACTTATTTTACTGTGATTAATGTAACGGCAGCCTTTTTTAGTATACCGGTAGCTGAGGACAGCCAAGATCTTTTTGCCTTCACATGGAAGGGACAACAATTAACTTGTACTAGGCTACCACAAGGATTTACTAGGTCTCCGACTATTTTTTCGCGTATACTGAAAAATGATCTTGCAGATATCGAACTTCCAGGATGTTCAGTTTTAATACAATATGTGGATGATTTGTTATTAGCAAGTAAAGATTACGAGACATGTTTGAAAGACACTATTTCTCTATGTAACACTCTTGCAGAGAAGGGGCATTGAGCATCTCCGTCCAAGCTCCAGCTGTGTCAGCGAGAGGTAAAATATTTGGGGTTTATGTTGAAGGAAGGGCACAGGTTAATTGATCCAGAACGAGTAAAGACAATTCTTGATATGCCTTGTCCTGTAACGAAAAAGCAACTCAGGGATTTTTAGGGGCTGTAGGATTTTGCCGGACATGGATTCCCAGATTGGGAGAACTTGGCAAACCTTTGGTCCAGGCAACAAAGAAGGAGGAGATAGAGCCTTTGGCCTGGAGTCCAGAAAAAGAGAAAGCTTTCATATCTGTGAAAAATGTGCTGGTCTCAGCCCCGGCTCTAGGACTACCAGATTATAGTAAGCCATTTGAAGTATTTGTTCATGGACGACAGGGAGTAACAAGTGGAGTACTCACCCAAAAATTAGGTCCTCGCCATAGGCCAGTGGCCTATTACTCCACCCAGCTAGATGCGGTAATCAAAGGCACTCCAGGATGCATCAGAGCAATAGCAGCTACAGCAGCCCTTATTGAAAAAACATGACCTGTAGTTTTGGGTCACCCAGTGACTGTGTATGTGCCACATGAAGTAGAGCTGTTAATGAAGCAATACGCTACTCAAGCGTTGTCCCCAAAGAGAGCTCACCGCTATGAACTAATAATACTACATGCAGATAATGTGACCTTAAAGAGATGCAACATCTTAAATCCAGCAATGCTATTGCCCCTACCTGAAGATGGAGAGCCTCATCATTCCTGTGAACAGGTGGTTGTCAACTCGAGCAAGCCCCAGGAGGATCTCCAAGATGAACCTTTGGGAAACCCAGTCTTAGTTCTGTTTACAGATGGATCATCCTATTATTTGGACGGAAGACGCCATTCAGGCTGTGCTGTCACCAACCTCTTTGAGGTACTTGAGGCTAATGCCTTACCTCCATCTGTAAACGCTCAAGGGGCAGAACTAATAGCATTAACCCAAGCAGCAAAGATGGGTAAGAACCTGCGAATAAATGTATATACCAACTCAAAATACGCATTTGGAGTATGTCAAGCAATGGGAATGCGGTGGGAAGAAAGGGGATTCCTCACAGCTGCAGGGAAAGCACTCGCTAATGGACAAGAAGTACAAGAATTATTAACGGTGATAAAACTCTCCAAAGAAATTGCTGGTATTTACTGTCCTGCTCATACAAAAGAAGCCTCTGATGTAGCTAAAGGAAATGACTTGGTGGACAAGACAACTAAAACCGTTGCTAGACATTTTCTCCTTGTAGCCACTGCAGATCCAGTATGAGAATGGCCGCATGTATTGAATACAGCAGAAATGTAAGAAGATATGCCACAGAAGAAGAAAGAGAATTGTACACACCTTATCATCCCCAGTCTTGAGGACAAATTGAGAGAATGAACAGAACTATTAAAAACAAGTTAGCACGGGTATGTACACAGGCAAGTCTCAAAGGGCCTAATGCCTTAAACTTAGTGCTGTGGGAAATTAGAACAACCCCTAGACAACCGGTAGGATTATCCCCAGCAGAAGTCTTATTTGGGCATCAATTGGCTATACCAGGAACTTATATCCCAGCTAAGAGCAGCCTGTTGGACGGAGATGAACAGCTAACCCAGTATGTTCTAGGTATGCAAAAAAAGGTTTGAAAATCTTAAAATTATATATATATTTATTTGCGAGAGTAATACCATCAAAGATCAAGACATTTGTCTTGATACTGAACAAAATGTTTGTCATTTTGAAATACACCCTGATGAAACCCCTGAAACTGTACTTGTATATCTTGGAAAAGGATGTGTTTGTATGAGAACCCTCTGTGATCTTATATTCGTAGATAACATTACTGTAGATACAAGTTATCACTCAAATATTTGTGTTTGTAATTTTGCTAAAATTATGGGATGTGGCTTTAATTATTCAGCTCCTGTTGTGTCTTATCAATTATTACAATCTAATTATACCTTACGTCAAGATTTATTGCCTACCCCCATTGGAATGAATCTTACATTGGTGAAGAAACTGCTACAACATGATGACCTGTGTCAACTGCTAAAACACATCCGAAACAATGGACAAAAAACTCTAATCACTGTTCATCATGATACAGAAGAGATACAGCACATCTCGGAAAGAGTGAAGGAGGATGGAGAATATCATTGGTGGGAGACTCTTCTGGGATGGTCACCAACCGCAACAGGAATCTATAATCACATATTGCACCCAGTAGTGGTTGTGTTAAGTTTAACCATGTTATGCCTATTACTTAAAATCATATTGTACATAAGTTTATGGAGAGTGACAGTACACCTCGAAAGGCTCTGAGAACTCTGCTTAACATGTTAGCAGGGATGCTTAATAAAAACAAAGGGAGGCCTGTTAGAGAATATTGGACTGAAGCTGTCTAGAATTAATCGCTTAGAATAACTTGCTTAGCATTAGTAGCTAAATTTGCTGAAGCCTTAGGCCTCAAGCTGTGAACTTTTTCCTAGATATGTTGAACTTTTAGCTAGTTAAATAAAAGAAGGCCCCAGAGCTGGTTCAGGTTGCAGAGATAAGGGCAAGGGGGAGGGAGGACTGTAGAGAGAAACAAGCAGTTTAACATTAATGAGCACCAGCAGGGAGATGGACTTTAAGGTAGGACACAGAAGGAAGAAACAAAGGAACCACAAGACTGATTCTGGAGGACAAGATAAGGAAGTAGAAGAGCCAGACAACTATGCAGGAAAGAAGTAACCCCAAAGACTGGTTCTGAGGGACAAGCTAAGGGAGTAAAAGAGCCATCGACACCTATGCAGAAGTGCATAGTAAGAAGTAAAGAACACACCTGGAAGCTCCAGAAAGGACCAACCGGGAGCTGTAAGACCCTGAAGTCTAATAATATGATTGGTTCAGAAGTATGGGGTGGATACTAGACTGGAAGGGTGTAATTACCCAGGGATTTGTACAAACGGGGTCCCTCTTTGGAGGCACCCAGCTCAAGCTGTAATTACCGCATGTGTGTCATTAAATTTTATTTCACTCCGATCTGACTTCGAACTTCTGTCTCAGGAGGAACCTTGGTTCAGACCCTGTTATGGTAGCCGGCGAGCCTACTTGTCCATAAGAATAAGGCAGCAGTTGCCATTGTAATGTGACATATGTTTTTGCCCAAATCACAAAGCAGACCTACTAGTTAACTTCTCATATGACTGAAGAAATGATTTTTGCACTGTTTAAAGCATCAGGAACACTTGGAGTAACCTTCCATCAACTAGACAGGTTTCTCAAACAGAACACCAAGCATCTGTCTGAAATCAGAAAATGCTTAGAAGAAAGAGAAGGAATGATGATCTATTATAATAGTTAATGGATTTGTTTAGCGAAAGTGGAAACCAGCCTTGCTGAACATCATGGGTATGATATCTCTAAAGGTTGGTCACCAAAAGCGACCACTGTATTGTGATTGATGTTACATCCTGTGCTCATCCTGTTAATGATCCACGTATTGATCCCCACCTCTGCCCAAGCTGGAGATCCATTCCCAGCCAGAGATTGGGATGCTGACCTCCCCCCAGCTCCCTGGACTGCTCCCCCCATGCCCCTTCCCCCTCCTGGGGGGCTGGAGCTGCCCCAGGCCAGGGCAGCTGGCCAGCACCAGGGCTGGGACAGGGCACGGGGGGACAGGGAGTGTGGGGGATTTCAGGGCAGGGTGAACAGCCCTGCTTGGGGCTCCCAGCTTCCCAGAGAGCCTTTCCCCGGGTGAGTGTGTGCCTGTGCTGGCCTGGCCAACTGTTCCTTCACCCCTCCCCGGCTCCCCGCAGGGCCCCGGGCTGTCAGTGCTGCTCTGCAGCATGAGCAGCCTGTGGGGCCATGGGGTGACTCTGCGCTGGCCATGGCAGAGCCAGCTGGCCCAGCAGCATTGCACCTGACACCCCCCTCCCCAGGGTCTGTGGCTGTGGAAGATGCTCAAAGCAAACGTGGTATTTTAAATGGCTCGGGATGGGTTCAGGTGTGTCCTTGCACCCAGCCCATGGTTTGTAGGTGGATGACAAGAAGCGCTCTGGAGTGTCCCTTCCCTGGGCCTGCTGAGTCCCTGCTGGCTCTGCTGAGCTTGCAGAGCCCTCACTCAGTGCATTCTTTGGTTTAGCCCTTTGCTTTGGGTGACTGCACTTGCTTCTGTGAGTCTCCACTCACTGCCCATCCCAGGCACACGCTGACCCTGGGGATGCCCTGTGCTCCCCTGGTGACTCCATATTCCCTTCCAGAAGAACCGGCATCTGTCACCAGCCCCGTAATATGTGAGACGGTCCCCAGCAGATACCACTCACCCTCTCCAGGGGTACTCGGCACCCACAAGTGAGGGCAGAATCCTGCCCTCGTTTCCTAACACATCACCCTACGAGCGCGTCCCCCTTAGCCCATGGAGAACTCATGTGCAGCAAAAGGCCTTTTTGGGTGCAACTCCCTCAGCTCATTCTTGGCACCAGCTTTGGAAGAAGAGCCCAACCTTCAGGCCCTGTCCTGAGGAAATCCCCTTTTATTACAGAGATGCTGCTTGGGAGGCCAGCTCTGATGCAGTGGTAGACAGATGAACAGAAGGCCTCTGGGTCAGACAGATGGACTTTGTGCCTCTGGAGATGAATTCCAGCAGTTGTGTACAAACATGAGTGTCACAGATAGAACGCCCAAAGCACCCGAGTTGCCTGAGATAGATTGGATATTGCTTGTGACTAGAGCTGGGCAGCTTCTTGCTGCTAAAATACTAGCAACTGAATCAGTTTCTTCAGGGCCTCCTTGAGCTCCTTGTTCCTCATGCTGTAGATGAGGGGGTTCACTGCTGGAGGCACCACCGAGTACAGGACAGCCACCACCAGATCGAGAGCTGGGGAGGAGATGGAGGGGGGCTTCAGGTAGGCAAAAAAAGAGGTGCTTACAAGCAAGGAGATGACAGTCAGGTGAGGGAGGCACATGGAAAAGGCTTTGTGCCTGCCCTGCTCAGAGGGGATCCTCAGCACAGCTGTGAAGATCTGCACATAGGACAGCACAATGAAAACAAAACACCCAAAGAATAAACACGCACCAACCACAATAAGCCCAGCTTCCCTGAGGTAGGAGTCTGAGCAGGAAAGCTTGAGGATCTGGGCAATTTCACAGAAAAACTGCTCTAGGACATTGCCTTGGCAGAGTGGTATTGCAAATGTGTTTGCAGTGTGCAGGAGAGCATTGAGAAAACCACTGGCCCAGGCAGCTGCTGCCATTTTGGCACAAGCTCTGCTGCCCATGAGTGTGCCGTAGTGCAGGGGTTTGCAGATGGCAATGTAGCGGTCATAGGCCATGACAGTGAGAAGATAATACTCTGCTGAGAAGAAGAAGAGAAACAGAAAGACCTGGGCAGCACATCCCAAGTATGAAATGGCCCTTGTGTCCCACAGGGAATTGGCCATGGATTTGGGGACAGTGACGGAGATGGAGCCAAGGTCGAGGAGGGAGAGGTTGAGGAGGAAGAAGTACATGGGGGTGTGGAGGCGGTGGTCACAGGCTACAGCTGTGATGATGAGGCCATTGCTCAGTAGTGCAGCCAGGTAGATGCCCAGGAAGAGTGAGAAGTGCAAGAGCTGCAGCTCCCGTGTGTCTGCAAATGCCAGGAGGAGAAACTCGTTTGGGGAGCTGCTGTTGAACATTTGCTTCCTCTGGGCATGTGGGTCTGTCTGAGGAGGAAAAGACAGTGCCAAGTTAGAGCAGGCTTATCTGAGCCAAACCCATTCCATTTCTCATAGTGCCCCCACATTTCCTCTGTCCTTCTCCTTCTTTCAGAATCCTTGCTTGAGCTCTGTTTGTGCTGGCTGTGTGTGCCACGCTGAGCAGGGACCCCTGCCCGTGGTCTCCAGAAGAGCCCATTCTGCTCTCCCGGGGGTGTTAATGGAGGTGTCAAGAGTCCCAGATATTCGGTGGGATACCTGGGGATTGGTGCCGTGAGCTCAGCAGAGGGAGTTTGGTCCAGTGACACAGTGGGACTATTCTCTATTTGCCATAATGAGTGGTGAATACAGCGCTCATGCCAGCTGTCTTGGAAAGAGAAGACCCTTGTGAGGGCTTCATCTCCCCCAGCCTTGCCCTCTTGAACAGAGGTGTCTGTAGCTGAACCAGTCACACCATCGCCCACTCTAGCAAGGGAGAGAAGCAGGCAAGTGAAGGCAGGGGGTGACCTCACACTTTCTAGACATCTCTGTTCCAATGAGATGGACTCTGTCGTCATGTCAATTTACCATCCGCACCCTTCCTCCAGGCACTGCAGTGGGAATGGGAAGTGACTACCTCTGATGTGTACATCCTGCAGCAGATTACGTCCACTCCTTCTGTGAAAGGGCTGCCCAATATTTTGAACCCATTTTCTCCAGAAAATGATCTTCAGTGGAGGGGTCAGTTTATATATTTATTTAGTTTTTACGTGCCTCCATCTTACTGTGGGAGCATTCTCTGATGAGGTAGAAATCTTTGGCATTTCAGTTGCTCTCAGCATGAGCACTTGTGCATCCCAAGGGGAAATAAATGTCTCTCTGTGACTTTGTACAGAGTCGCAGGATCTGGTCTGTCAATAAGTTTTTCCCCTCACTGTGCTGCACTTGCACCTCCCTCAGCTAAAGGACAATCACACTCACAAGTTCCTCTAAGAAAGAAAGTGGACTGAGCTGAGAGCAGATCTGTTCAGTTCCACAGTGGAGATTTCCAAATTCTTCTCTCTCAGCCCAGAGATGGAGAGAGTGGAGTGTGCCAGGGTATCTGACCACTCACATGACCAGACTCTCACATATCACAAAAATGCTAGAGGGAAGCTGTGTTCTGATGGAGAGCAGCTTCCAAGTTGGCAGTTCACCTCAGAGAAACAGTCAAGGGTCCAAAGGTGGACTCTCCTTAAAGGAGAGTCAGCTGATTACCCAACCTGATGAAATGCATTGTCAGCAGCCTCACAGGTTGGAAAGGGATTGGCGCTTCTCACTGCCATGAAGACCACACCATGCAGGACACACAGGGTCGGTGTCTTAACTGCAGCTGAATACCCCCATCATTTTGAGAGATCAAAAGGTCTGAGAAAAAAAAAGCAAGTCCCTTCATCCCCTCTTAAGCCTACAGACAGCACCAGCATCACCTTCTCTGGCCTCATGAGGGTTTGTCTGACCTGCTCCTTAGGACCTGCAAACACAGAGATGCCCCTGGACAGTGCCCTGCCTGTGGGAGCTTTCTTTAGGGCAGAACCAAGTGCACAGAGCATGAGATGGGGTCTGTAAGCACCAACCAGGAAAAAGACTTTGGGACAGAGAAAGAGCTCCCAGCAGGGACAGCTCCAGGCACCAGAGCTGGGCAGTGAATGAGAGGGAACTGCTTCTAGAAACATCATGGGAGGATGGATTTGGGCAAGTCATGGTCAGTCCCTGCAATGCCCACACCTTCCCCAGTGTGCTCACTTCTGCCCTAAAGAAACCTCCCAGCAGCAGGGCACTGTCCATGGGCATTCCCATTTTTGGAGGTGCTAAGGAGCAGGGCAGATAAACCCTGCTGAGGCCAGCAAAGGGGAAGCTGGTTCTGTCTACAGACTAAAGGAATGGGTGCATGGACTTTCAGAAGTTCCTAGCAGACCCATTGACTGCTCATTGAAACTGTTAAGGAGTTTCAGTCCTTTGTTCAAAGCTGACAGCTCCATTTCCATTTTCCCCTTGCCAGGTGGCAGGAAAGTTAAAGTACCACCTCAGGAAATTGGCTTCTCTTTCAGGAAATCCCTGCCTTCACCTTCCTCTTGAAAAGTTCCCTCTGAAATGTCCTGTGCATGAGCTAGACCTGTGAGCAGCCCTGCCCATGCAGAACCCTCTCAACGGTAGAATGAACTTGCTCTGCTGGGGTCGATCGTCCCTGCAGCACCGTGGGGAGTTCCCGGGGCAGGCTGAGTGCTGTGCTCTGCTGCGCAGGCAGAAGAGTCACTGCCCCAGGCACACAGCACCCTGGGGTGCAGGGACACTGCTCTGAATTACAGCCCATGCAGACCTGGGTGCACTCCCTGCCTTCACACCCCTGCAGCATCCCGGGGAGAAGGCAGCAGGATGCCCTGTCGCTGTGATGGTGTGGCTGGGAATCCCTGCTTTAGAAGCACCTCCTCCTCCTCTGCACTCAAGAAGACAGCAGAGACATCCTAAAGAACCTAGCAGTCATGGGATGCGATGGGTTTAGAAGACCCCTCCAGCAACTCCAGCAGTATTGCTCTACAGCCAGAGACTTACTGTGTCAGGGGCTGTGAAGATTTGTCCCTCCGTGAGCTCTCCTCTCTCTTCTCACTCCACACTGCCTTTCGCTTCTCTCTGTCTTGTCTCAGCTCATGTCAGCAAGAGCAGGCAGTGCCTGGAGCCCTGCTGCTCTTTGCAGAGGAGATGCTCTTGCACAGAGCTGACTGGTTGCCACGAGCTCCCTCTGTCCCAGTAGACTGGCCCCACTTGGGAACAGTGGCCTAGCTGAAGGTGTGACTTCATTTCTCCTTTGCACTCCCTCCTCTTGGGAAATGTTCACTGAGGTAGACTAAAACAATCACTGATGGTCTCTCTCAACACAGTGAAGAGAGACTGGTCCCAGCATTGCAGTTTGTCTCATCAGAAGATGATTATCTATGAGAGATGGAAACGTCGCACTCCGGAAGATCCTATTCCCACCTCTTTACTAGGCAGGACACCTAGACAGGGACAAGAAGAGAATTCATTTTCCCATGGTTCAGGTGTTAATTCAGATGAGTCAATCTGGACATCTCATGCCAGTTTAGAAACCCCTGGGCTGGAGTGGGATTCAGATCCCTCCCGTGAACTCCACTCACAGGAGGTGGTATTCCCCTTGCCAAAGCGGAAGTGAGCACAACAGAGATGTGGGCACACAAGCTCCTTGTCTAAGCTCCCATTGTAATCAGTGGAGATGGAGGATGGGAGTCAGTTGCTCACACACAAACACCTGGTGACATTTGAAGAGACAGAGGTGGTGCAAGGCATGTGCCAGGGTCTGCTTGCTCTGATGGAACAACTAGGAGACCCACATCCTTCTAGAGCATGAGGTTGGGGCCAGGTGGGGAATTTTCTTGGCCATCTGAAATGACACTGGATGCCTACTACTGCTCCTAGAGCTCCACTCACTAGGAAGCTGAGACTCATGCACATCTCTATGTTGCAAACAGTTCATGTAATTCAGTGCAGACCCTTGATTTAATGACATAAAAATCAGCCATAGGCAGGGCCATGTCAGATGCCTGGGGTGTCCAGCACAACTGCATGTTTCTAGCAAATACAGCATGGGACCTACAGGAAAGCCATGTCCTTTTGGAGTGGTTGCTGGACAAACGGCTCAGGACCTCTCAAGTTTCCTACCTGAGCCCAAACAACTGCATCCCACCACTGCCTTTAGGCAAAGGAAGTCTGTGGGTCACAGGCCCTGGTCCTTATGGGGAGACCTTAATGGCCCTAACATTCACTGGAAGGGAAAACAACAGAGTGCAAGGAGACCAGTGGTTTCTGCAGGGTGTCAGGGACAACTTCCTAGCACAGCTAAGACTGCTCAATAATGGTGATGTTTTCCTGGATGTGGAAATTGCAAACAAGGAGGAACTGATCAGGGATGGGATAGTCAGTGTCAGCCTTGCCTACAGTGACCATGAATATGTGACGTCCCAGATCCTGAGGGGAATGAGGCAGAACAGCAGCAGAGTACAGACCCTGGACTTCAGAGGAGCAGACTTTGGCCTCTTCAGGGGCCTGGTGGGGAATCCCATGGGAGGCAGCTCTGAAGAGCCCAGGAAAGCCAGCAGGCCTTTAAGGACAGCACCCGCCAAACACAAGAATGGTCCATCCTGATACTCAGTAAAGCTAGCAGACATGTCAGGGGACCAGCTTGGCTAAACAGGGAACTCGCCTGAACTCCAGGGCAATAAGGCAGCGAATGGGAGTGGGAAGGAGGGATAGGCTGCTAAGGAGGAAATTAGAAATATTGTCCGGCAACATAGGCATGGTGTTAGGGAACCAAAAGCTCTCCTAGGACTTACCCTTGCAGGAGATGTGAAGGGCATGGAAATGAGCTGCTACTGCTTCAGTAACAATCAAGAAGAAAAGGAAAGGTTGGGCTCACTGCTGAATGGGGCAGGGAATCTAGTAACAGCAGACACAGATAGGTCTGAGGAACTCAGTTCCTTGTTAGCTTCAGTTTTCACAAACAAGGTCTCCCAGGCTGTTGTGCTTTGGTGTCACAACTCCAGAGGAGAAAAACAACCAACAGTGGATGAGGGTTGAGGATGAGGGTTAATGAGGGGTTACTTGTGAGAACTCAAACCATACAAGTCAAGGGGGTTAGATGGGCTGTGTATGAGGATGCTGTGAGAGCTGACTGCTGTCATAGCAAGGCCACTCGCTATCATCTTTAAAAGGTTGTGGAGACGGGGCAAGGTCCCAATGACTGGAGAAAGGCAAATGTTACATCCATCTTCAAGAAAGGCCAACAGGACAACCTGGGGAGCTGCAGGCAGTTCAGCCTCACTTTGGTGAGGGGTGTGTCATGAAGTGAATCCTCTTGCGTCACATTTTTGAGCACATGAATAATCGAGGAGCTGGAACACTTGCTCTGTGAAGATACAGGGCTTGTTCAATCCAGAGAAGAGATGGCTTTGGAGGGATCTCATGGCAGCTTTTGAATGGCTACTAGGAGGTCATCAAGAAGATGGAGCCAGGCTCTACACCACAGTGCATGATGGGAGCATGTTTACGCAGCAGATAAGGTAAAGCTTTTCTGCTAAGAAGATGGTCAAGCATCAGAACTGGCTGTCCAAATAGGCTGTGCAGTCTCCTCCCTTGGAGGTTTCCAAGACCAGACTGGATCAAGCCCAGAGCAACCGGGTCTGACCCCAGAGCTGACCCTGCTGTGAGCAAGGAGATTGGGCTAGACAGCTCCTGAGGTCCCTTCCACCCTGATGGAGTCTGTGACTCTTTTCCCTCTGGGCCTTCACTTGTCAAAGTCACGGAAAACACATGGGTTCCCCGTGACAGTGGAAGGAGGTCAGCTTTCTTGTCTTCTTCCAGTCAGAATGGTTGAGATGCAGGGCTTCCTGGCAGGAATCTCCAAAACAACCCTGATAATCCTTCACTTCACTTTTCATTTCCACCTTTTATTTTTTTTCTCTCTTTTAAGTTTGTCTCTTTTACCATGCTGATCCCCTCCCATACAAACAGCCCACCTCTGCTTACCCATTCCCTGTTGGTACTGTTTTGTGTTGGTTTTTGTTTTGTTTTGTTTTGTTTTGTTTACACAGAGGAACTTTAGTCCAGAAGGACTTTGAGAAACATGGGTGATTTGGACAACAAGCACCTCATGAAGATTTACAAGAGAAGTGTCAAGTCCTGCACCTAGGAGGGAATAACCGCACCCAGGAAGAGAGGTTGAGGGACCTGGGCTTCTTTAGCCTGGTGAAATGGAGGTGAAGGGCAGTAGAGTAGGAGCCTGTGAGTGCTTGAAAGGCGGTTTCAGAGATGATGGAAAGTAGTAAACAGCGTGAGAAGGAGAAACAGCCACAAACTGCAGCTTGTGGGGTTCAGATGTGACTTCAGGAAAAGGAAGTGTCACCTGAAGGGTAGCGCTGTGGTGCTACAGGTCACCCAGAGGGAGTCTGTGATCAGCTACTGGCTTTGTGTCTCAAGGAAAAGCAAGTGAGGGCAGAGAGACATCAGTAAAGGTAGGGAGATCCTGGGGTAGGAGTGCACACCCCCACATTCACACTGCCCCAGGAAGAGCCCTGAGCACAGTGTGAGGGAAAGGATCACCCTGTCCAGGGCCTGAATGTCAGTGCCTGGCCATTCTGCTTGACAAAACTCATCCAGGTTTACTTGGCATCAGAGCCACCTGCACATTGCCTTTGCCTGCTTGCAATCAGTGCCTCCAACTTTGTGCTGTAATCAGCCTCTGGGGAGGCTTTGTGAGTAACGACCCTCAGTGGGACCCATTAACACTCCAAGAAACTTTGGCATTTGCTTCTGACTCTAACTTCTTGAGAGGCTTGTTCAATCTCCTCTCAGTATCTCAGGTTCATGGACTCAGCACCAAATACACCAGAGGCACCATTAAAATGCAGAAAGCCCTAACAACCAATCTCACTCCCCCTAATTTTCTTCAGTTCCTCAAATCTTGTGTGGCTAATTGGAGAGGATTCAGGGATGTATTTACAAGAGTAAGATTTCAATGAGCACCTGAAAAAGAAAGGATTTCTCCCTTTTAAGATCTCTTTATTTTTTAGCTTACAGAATAAGTGATATCCACATTCTCCAATTCATACTGACCCAGAGGGTCTCCTAATGAAGTCCAGACATGCAGGAAAAGCAGTATTTTCGATATGAGACCTTTATGGCCAACTTTCCTCCTTACCTCCCCAACCCTGCCATTTCTCTCATCAGCCACTGGGGACTTAGGTCACTCCTGTTAAAACCTAACTTTTTTCCACTTGAGTCTGTAGCTGAATGTTACAGCTCCTACACACCAATTCCCACCTGCTTTCCTTAGAGAACAAGCTGCAGACACAGGAGGATTTTTTTTAATTACAAACAAGCAAAAATAAAACACGATACAGTTTAATAAAAAGTCAAATACATTCCTCAACTGTATGTTAAGTCCAAGCTATCTCCAGTGAGGTCCACTTTCCACAAGGAATAACCCCCCTTGAAGTGTTTTTTGACAGATAGCTAGGAAAGGATAGATAGAAACAGAACTAAGGAGTTGTCTAAAGAGACAATGAGCGTCCTGAAAGACGAGGCAAGCTTCAGACTCCCTGAAGCTCAGAGCAGCAACTGGAGAGTTGAGAGGTATCTGATGGATAAAGAGTAAGATACGTCCAGTTCGTCTGATGCAAAGATGCCTTTAGAAATGATCAATTTAATCAGGACATGTGAAAATATGTGAGAAATTATGGAGATTACATCCACAGCATAATAGGCAGAACGGTGGTAACACAAGTTCAGGGGCAGATCAATATTTCTTCTCCTGAGATTCACACCCTGCCTGAACATTTCCATGATTTTATCATGGGAAAAGTGGACTTTAAAAGTAGTCAGTCCTTTTAGCTGGTGAAAGTGTGTTCATATTTTTTAAATGTTGAAAACTCTTCTTCTCCTTTTCAGTCCGAGCTCTGTTCTAACCACAAGCATCCAGCGGCACTTGGAGAGGTCCTGGTGTATCGGAGGTACCTGCCTGGGCCTGGCAGCTCTCACAGGGGACCTGCGGGAGACCAGAGCCCCTTGGAGCTGCAGATGGAGGCTGAGCAGAGGACACCAGGGAACCTACCAGCCATCAGTGACCCTGTGATTGCATCCCACCCCAATTCTGGAAATCACTTTCCTTTTCAAAAAAAAAGAAAAGACCAGGATATTAAGAAAAAAGACAACAAAGCAAAGAAAGACAATAAGAACACAAATATTTAAAAGCTGGAAAGTGTAACAAAACATTTCTTCCCTTTAGATCATTTCCTTAATTTCTCTCTTCTTTCATTCTTTATTCACATTTTCTAAATATCTCTAGTATTATCAGGCCTGCACCATTAAAAAAGATATTTCTGTGTCTCGCACAGAGTCCAGTGGCCCAAAACCACTCACGGCCCAGGGCTGTCCATGCCACTCCTCACTCTACAGAGCGAGTGGCACTCACCAGAGACAGGAATGACCACAAAAACCAACGTCCGAGCCCTGTGCCTGTTGGTGGCCTGTCAGGTACGCAGGCAGATAGGACTTTACAACCCCTTACTGCAGACAGGAGTCAAGTGCTGGCCTATCAGCTTCACGCATAGAAGTGACCTCACAGCCACTTTCCCATGCATGTGCCTGTTCACGGTCCATCAACTGCACAGACAGAAGTGACCTCACAGGCACCTTCATGGCTGTGTGCCTCCTACTGTCCTATAAGCTTCTGAGACATAATTAATCTCACAAAAATGTCCCCAGCCATCAGCTTCCTGGTGGCCTATCAGCTGATCAGACACAACTGACCTCATAATCACCCACCAAGCCAATGGGCCTGCTGCTGGTCTTTCACCTGCCCTAAGGGAAATGACCTCAGCATGGTCTTGGCTTCCATGCAGTCAGGTATTCATGCAGCAATGACCTCACAATCATCACCTGAGCCATGGGCCTGCTGCTGGCCTATCAGAGGCTGAGATGGAGGTGATCAGGGGCTAAAACAGGGCTAAGGCAAGATCAGATAAGATGTTCCGCTTGCAGAGCACATGACCTTGCATGTTCTTCCTCTGCAAAGCTGCCATATACTGGAGATTTTCTTAATACTGGAAAGAGAGGCAATTACTACACCTCTAATCTAAAAGAACTTGGGGTTGGACAGATCTCAGAAGTGTTATGTTTGTGACTCCAGTCTTCAAAAAGGACGAGAAGGAGGACCCAGAGAACTACAGGCCAGTCAGCCTCACCTGCATCCCTGGAAAGGTGATGGAGCAGCTCATCCTGGAGGCCATCTCTAAGCATGTGGAGGACAAGAAAGCAATCAGGAGTAGTCGGCATGACTTCACCAAGGGGAAATCATGCTTAACCAATCTGAGAGCCTTCTATGATGGAATGACAAGCTGGGTAGATGAGGGGAGAGCAGTGGGTGTTTTCTACCTAGACTTCAGCAAGGCTTTGGACACTGTCTCGCAGAACATCCTCACAGACAAGCTCAGGAAGTGTGGGCTAGATGAGTGGACAGTGAGGTGGATTGAGAACTGGCTGAATGGCAGAGCTCAGAGAGTTGTGATCAGCAGTGAAGAGTCTAGTTGGAGGCCTGTAGCTAGTGGTGTCCCTCAGGGGTCAGTACTGGGTCCAGTCTTGTTCAACTTGTTCATCAATGACCTGGATGAAGGGACAGAGTGCACCCTCAGCAAGTTTGCCGACGATACAAAACTGGGAGGAGTGGCGGATACCGCAGAAGGCTGTGCTGCCATTCAGAGAGACCTGGACAGGCTGGAGAGGTGGGCGGAGAGGAACCTCCTGAAGTTCAACAAAGGCAAGTGCAGGGTCCCGCACCTAGGGAGGAATAACCTCATGCACCAGTACAGGTTGGGGGGTTGACCTGCTGGAAAGCAGCTCTGCGAAGAAGGACCTGGGAGTGCTGGTGGACACCAAGTAAAGCATGAGGCAGCAATGTGCCCTTGTGGCCAAGAAGGCCAATGGTATGCTGGGGTGCATCAGGAAGAGTGTTGCCAGCAGGTCGAGGGAGGTGATTCTCCCCCTCTACTCAGCCCTGGTGAGGCCACATCTGGAGTACTGCGTCCAGTTCTGGGCTCCCCAGTACAAGAGGGATGTGGCACTACTGGAGCAAGTCCAGCGAAGGGCTACAAAGATGATTAGGGGACTGGAGCATCTCTCCTATGAGGAAAGGCTGAGAGAGCTGGGCCTGTTTAGCTTGGAGAAGAGAAGGCTGAGAGGAGATCTTATCAATGTGTACAAGTATCTGAAGGGAGGGTGTCGAGAGGATGGGACCAGACTCTTTTCAGTGGTGCCCAGTAACAGGACGCAAGGCAACGGGCACAAACTGAAACACAGACAGTTCCATCTGAACATGAGGAAATACTTTTTCACTGTGAGGGTGAAAGAGCACTGGAACAGGTTACCCAGAGAGGTTGTGGAGTCTCCTTCTATGGAGATATTCAAAAACATGCCTGGATGCAATCCTGTGCAATGTGCTCTAGGTGACCCTGCTTGAGCAGGGGGGGTTGGACTAGATGATCTCCAGAGGTCCCTTCCAACCTCAGCGATTCTGTGATTCTGTGATGGAGGTTCCTTTTTACAGATGGATGGACATGAGCTTGGGAGGGCCTGCAAGTGATTTGGAGGGTGAGATGGGAATTAGAAATGGTGCTGGAAAGCTGTAGGAAAGGAGACTATTGTGTTCTGCCTGGACATGAATGTGAACAGGAGAAGGGAGATGGTCCCAACGGCAGCACAGAGGATCTGGGTTAAAATGAGCTTTCTCATAGGAAGGCTAGGAAAGCTCTCAAAGGGCCTGATGAGGAAGCTCATGCCCCTCCAGGTGCTGGAGGTCTTCACGATGTCACTCAGCTTGCTACTGCACTCCTCCAGCATCTGGCATATTCTTCATATTCTGCTTTGGAAAAAGATGGACTTCCCAGTAGCTCCCAAATGCCCCTGTGTCCTCATTATTCACCCAAGGGGCAAAGGAAGTGTGGTGCCCTCCCTTTAGACTGGTGTCTTTTTCCTGTTTCCAGGTACAAGCTTGAGAGTACAGCTAGAAAACCACCCGTGGCACCTGTGAAGCCGACCTGGGAAGAAGAGATGGGAAAAGATGGGTGCAGTGTCAAGAAAGGTAATGAAGCAGCTGGTTCCTGGCAGGGGTTTGTGTCTTCTCCCTCTGTCCTCTTTGGCAGGGCATTGGAGCCAAGGTGACAGTGGGATGTCTCAGGTAGCATGAGGCACTAGAGGTGATGCTGCTTACCCAATCTGGGAAATCTCCAGTGACTCCTGAGGGAACAAGACCTTGGGGCAGCCCAACACTCCCACCTGCAGTTGATACCTCCAAGTTAAACTTTCCCCCATTTCCACGGGACTCAGTGCCCTGGCATGCACTGCAAACTGCTCTTCCTTTTGAGGCGTTGGTGCAGAAGGGAGGCAAACCTGAGGACTATCCTTGGGCAATGTGAATCCTAAATTGTGCCCGGAGCTGTAGGTAATGGAGGGGCTGAGCTATTTCATGGAATCAGTGTGTTTTCAAGTGCTGGGAAGAGTCACCTTGCGTAGATGGTACAAAGTCTGGTAACCTATGCCAAGACTTCCTTTCATTTTCAAAGCAAGGAGTTCTTACCTTTCTTTCCGAATTTCTCATAAACATCCCCAAAACTGCCTTTGGGTTGACTGTGTCACCAGAGGAACTGCAGGCATATGAGATCAGTAGACAGATCCAAGGATGTGCTCCCCTTGTGTGAAATTGTTGCCCCCAGAGAGACTCTGTTCATTCACCAGTACATCCCAGCAAGCCTCCTTTTTCATAATGTGAATAGGATAGAACATGAAAGAACAGAAAAAACAGTACCACAAGAAATGACGTTGCACAGTAAAAACTAAAAGACAGAGAGAAGCCAGTGTCCGGAAGGGCCAAAGACCACCCAGGAAACAAGGCATAAAAGGAATCAGCTGGAGGCCTCACAGTTTTATCACAGGCTTGATCAGATCTGCATATCCTTCCTTTTCAAAAGGTCTCTGCAATTCTATCCTGAGGTGTTTTCTTGCCTCCGGATTACAGGAAATCTTCCCGCCAAGCGCCTCCTCTTGAGAGAGAGATATCCTCCAGCCAAAATAACAGCTCCGACTATGCAGAAAGGAAAGGGGAAAAAAGCTGAGGGCAAAGTGCCTCATGGCAGGTGAGACCCTTGGAGGAATGGATGAGGGTGACCCTGGACTCTTGTGCTTGTTTGGGTGAGATGCTTCCTCTGGACACAAGGTTCATAGCAGCTCTGAATATCTTTTATCATATGTCACAGTGACTCCTGATCCCTCGATGGCAAGAATGCCTTTACACCACTTTCTCCTTCTTTGACACTGGGTCTCCAGGAACAATCAGTTTTCCATACCTAAACACACGGTAGCTGAGACCATCAAGCAGTGTTTAATACATTTGCGAGGACGGGGTAACTGTGTCTCTTAGAGGCTGTCTTTATAAAGGACCCTGCTGCTCTCCTTGCCACATCAAGACAGAGCCTGTATCTGGGCATGCTGAGCATTCCTGCAGGCACATCATGCAGCCCTGGGCATTTCAGCTGGGGGTGATCTCTGTCTCTGCCCAGCTTGTGAGTACAGGACAGAGACTAAATTCCCCCTGTGCTCACACCACCTCCCCACAATGTGTATTTTCAGCGTGCTCCCAGGCATCCAAGGGAGCTACTCAAGGAAGGTGGAGCGAGGCAGGAGGAAGGGCAGTGCTGAAGGCATGCCGCCACCTGAGAAACTGGTTACAAGAATGCAGAGGTGGCCAGGAGAGGTACGTGCTACTGACTGAGGTCCTCCTTGTGCCATATGGGCTTGTGGAAAAGTGCAGTTCTATGGGCAGTGAGTATGAAAGACTCCTTCCTGCGTGTTCATTTGGCCATTGACCAACCTTGTCTGAGCCTTGCTTTAAAAGGTGCGGATCATGCTGTAGTTTTGCAATGCATTTGTCACTGCTGCATTCTCAGGAAACACCTCAGAAGAACACCTCCCCTTTGACCCTGTTTCTAGAGGGAATGTACCTGCTGGGCCTTTCAGGGATAGAAGATGGACAGTTTCTGTTTAGCTCAGTGATCATTTAGCTCATTGGTCAGATCAAAAATGCAATTTGCAGACCTGCCAGTATTAGCTTAGGGGCATAAGAGCACTGACAGGAAGGCTCAAGACAAGGGGCAGAAAGGAGGATGAGAAATGACCTTTGTGCACTGGAAAATACCAGATGCCAGTGATAATCTTTGCTGTTTCTTTTCTGTGGCCCTCCAGGTGGAATATCACTTCAGAGTAATGGGGGAGGGGATTCT
Organism: Apteryx mantelli; assembly: GCF_036417845.1. Lineage (NCBI taxonomy): Eukaryota > Metazoa > Chordata > Aves > Apterygiformes > Apterygidae > Apteryx > Apteryx mantelli. The sequence continues at coordinate 14,879,307 of NC_089997.1, forward strand.
TGTCTTTCCTCTGATCTGAAGCCCTGGGAAGGTTCCCTTTCCTGTGCCTTTTGCTGAAGAGCAACTCTCTCCAGCCAACAGGTCAGGCCAGGATCAAGCACAAACTGGAGCAGCTGGGGCAGCTCCAGTATCCAGTCCCCGGTGCTGCAGGAATGGGAATGTCCCTGATCCCCGCCACATTCCTAGCCCCAAGGAAGGGAACACTGCCCTTTGCCCATTGAAGCAAGGCAAGTGAAGAGAGAAGAGCACTTTTGGAGAACTCATCTGAAGAAACCCCAGTGCTTCCTCTGGAGCTGTTTTCCAGAAGCATCCGTAAGAGGCAAGGAACCATGAGGAAGGGGTCTTGTGGTCCAAGCGAAGTCCCAGCATTATTAAAGTCCCATAGTTGGGCTGCTGGCTGTTGGGGAAGCTCAAGTGAGGCCATTAACACTGATGCTGAGAGTAAAAGCTGAGGTCCTAAGGGGTGTTTGGGGTCATTTGATCTGACCTGCCAAACCTCCCAGTAGGGTTGCATTAAAAGTTCCTGCTCTGCCCATGGCAATTTCTTCCCCTCATTTGCGATGCTATGGGAGATGTCCGACTGAGATGGAGGGGTGAGTGGCAGCCTGGCCCTTGCCCTCTGAAGGGCAGTGGGCCTGCGAGGGAGAAAGATTGGATTTGTGGAAAAGGATGGGATTTGTGTGCCAAGAGACAAAGCGGAGTGCAGAGCAGGGTCTGTCCTTGGCGTCCTGGCCCAGCAGATGTAGAGGGAGAAGCGCTGAATGCGAGTGGCAGGGAGGGGGCTGTTTAACCAGCTGCGCAGGGAGCAGGGACTTCAGTGTGAGGAAGAGCACAGAGGGACCTGTCTGGGACCCCTACTGAACATCCCTCTGCATCAGCTCCTTTCTGCTGAAAGGGCACAAGGCAGGGCAGAAAGGCAGTGACTCCCCTGGGGTCTAGCAGGGAGGCTAAAAGCTGCCTGTAAAACCATGACTTCACAACAGCCCCAGATCAAAGACTGGCAGGCAGTTTTGCTCTCCAAATTGTCTTTTTTTAAAAAAAAAATACTTCTCCTGAACATTGCACACAGACTTGCTTTTGTGTTCTCTATCCCCTCAGTACCAGCTCACGGCACAAAAAAAAAACCCTTTCCTTACCCAAATGTACTCACCCATCAGGCTGCCCTGCCCAGCCCAGCTGCAGCACCTTGCAGCCCCCTGTCCCTGCACAGAGGGAGAAGCCCTGCTCCTGCAGCCCCACATGCTGCATTGGCCTTCTTGGCAGCTCTTGCTGCTGCTGAACCCTGCTCTCCCATCAGGAGCTCAGCTGCGACTGCGACCCAGGACATCCCTCTCTGTCTCCGGACTCAGCCTGTCTCCAACCAACAAGTCAGGCCAAGGATCAAGCACAGCCTGGATGGAGAGCACTGTCCTCTACCCCAATGTTGTGCTTGGGGTAGATGAAGGACTGACCCTGCCACAGGGTGGGGGGTCTGTGGCAGAGCTGTCTGCACATCAGGCAGATGTGTGAATCACTCCCACGTCCCCACACAGTCTCTGGAGCAGGGACTCAGCTGGGCTCTTTCCCTGCCCCATGGCACTGCACCCTCCCTTCTCCCCATTCAGTAATGAGATGTACAGACACAACCACCTGGCACTGACACACACTCTTCCCTCTTCTGTCCTTCCCATCAGGCAAGGGGATGGGACAAGTCAGCTCAGCTCAGGGTCAACAGGACACATGTACATCCTCCGTGCTGCTCTCCAGCCTCTCTGGCCATCCCCCATGGTCTAGAAAGGATGTCCCACAGCAAGATGCATGTCCCAGGCAGCAGCAGATCTGCTGTCCCAGAGCTGGGACATGGTGACTGTGAGCAAAACCCAGGGTGCTGGGCAGCACAATCCCCCAGGCACCCCACCAAGAGAGCAACGTCCCTGGGTGGGCTTGAACCACCACAACCTTTCGGTTAACACCCAAATGCACTACCTGCTGCGCCACAGAGACCCCCACCTGGTGCTCTCCTGGGGCAGCTCCAGTGTCCAGTTCCCGGTGCTGCAGGAATGGGAATGTTCCTGATCCCAGCCCCATCCTCAGCCCCAGGGAAGGGGCCACGTCCCCAGCCCCAGGGAAGGGGACACTGCCATTTGCCCACTGCCAGGTGCTGGTGGGCAGAGCAGTGCAGAGGGAGGCCTAATACCTAGGTGAGGGGCTGTGGGCAGCTCCCTGCCCAGGATCAGCTCTGCCTGCTTTTATGGCCCTTCCAATGCACACACCAGGGGGCAATTGGAGCTGTGGGCACATCACCCTGGGGAGGGCATTTCCCTCACCCCATTTGCTCCTGCTGCTGGCATCGAAGACAGGTGTGACACACACAGCAGTGTTGCATGGGGTGGCAGAGGTGACTCGGGGAAGGGGTTTGCTCCTCTCCATTGACCCTCCCCGGGAGGGCCAGAGCATGGGAGCAGCACCTGCAGCAAGAGTCTCCTCCTGCCCCCATCAACTGCAGAGATGTTGAAGGGGCAGCACTCCATGATGCAGCCCTGGTCCAGGACCAGCCCCAGCTGAGAGGGAATCTCAACTTCCCCCATCCCAGCCTGTGGCCCAGCAGGAGGGTTCAAATGCTGCTTTCTGCTGAGGCTCTCAGGGCACCAGGGGCCAACAGGGCTGTGCTTGTCAGGGGCACATCAGCTTGTCAGAGGCACATCATGGGACAAGAATATGTCCCACCCCTCAGCAGGCTCTTAGGGGATGTAGCTCAGTGAAGAGCACCTGCTTTGCATGCAGGAGGTCCTGGGTTCAATCCCCAGCATCTCCAGGGGAGCTTTTGTCCTGAATCTCCATTCCCCCACAACAAGGGTGAGGGGGTGAGGGCTGGGAACAGGGTACATTGCTCCTCTCCAAAATTTGCAGGCTTGTCCTCTGACAGGGTGTCATGTGGGAAGTGGAGCTCTCCATATGGGAAGAGCCCAGGCAGATCATCAGAAAGCCTGCCCAGGTGAAATGACATCATTATGTCACTACTATTGCAACAACGTGATTGGCCAGCAGTAGGCAAACAGGCAGGAGCTGAGAGGTCATCAAGTACATCTCAGGAGAGATGGCAGCCCTGTGGGACAAGAGTCAGTAGCATGCATGAAGGTGAGAGGACTGGATGCTGGCTGGGAGGTTATTTCAGCTGCAGCAGCAGGATTGCCCTGGGCAGGCAGACAGGCACTGTGAGGGCATCAGGCTCATCAGATGCACCTGACCACAGGAGGTGAGAGCTCAGCAGGAGGGGAGAGGGGAGGCAGGTGGAGGTGCCAGCTGGGACATCACTGGTGAGTCACTCCTGTCCCAGCAGCTCCTGGCCAGCAGCAGGTGAGCAGGCACTGGGGTCACTGCAGGTGACAGGAGCTGATTCAGCAGCTGGGGAGGTGGGAGTGGGAGCAGGAGAGGGAGCAGGAGAGGGAGAGGCAGGCAAGAGCACAATGGCTGGTGTGTTGGTTGTGAGGTCACTTCCATTACACTTCCCCGATTGGCCAGCAGTGGGCAGGCGGCATTATGAAGTCATGAACAGCATCACAGAGGCTGCCCATCAGCAAGGAGAGCTTGGGAGGAGGCAGGAGGGAGGGACAGGTGAAGGTGACATTGGTGGCTTTGATTGTGAGGTGTCTCCTTTCACAGCAGCTGATTGGCCAGCAGCAGGTGGGCAGGCCTGTGAGGTCATCAGGGGCATGGCAAAGTCCATGAGGTAGACATGAGAGCCTGGAGGGAGGAAGGAGGGAGAGGCAGATGATCATGACACTGCTGGCATAGAGATTGTGAGGTCACCTCTATGAGTGCAGCCTGATTAGTCAGCAGCAGGCAGGCAGGCAGGCAGGAAGGCAGGTGGGTGGGTGGGCAGGCACTGTAAGGTCATGAAGGGCAGGAGGAAGCCCCCAGGAGAGAGGAGAGCTCCTGAAGAGGGCAGGGGCAGGTAAATGTAAATGTAGCATGACTGGAAGCTGGTTTGTGAGGTCACTTCTACTGCAGCAACCTGATTGGGCAGCAAGCTGGCAGGCACTGTGAGGTCATGAAGCAGGTCAGAAAACCTTCCCCATGGAGAGGAGAGCTCAGGGGAGGGGTGAGGGAGAGATCAGTTAGAGTGATGCGTTGGATGTTTATTGTGAGGTCAATTCCTTGCATCAGCCGGATTGGCCATTAGCATGTAGGTCAGCTGCGAGGTGTTGTGAGGTCATCAAGAACATCAAAAAACTCTCCTGAGCCAAAAGGAGAGCTCAGGGAGAGGGAAGGCTGGTAAAGGGGCACAACACTGGGATGAGGATGTCACTTCTTTTGCAGTGTGGTGAGATCTTTGGAACTGAAGTTATGCCTGTGATACAAGGATGACATTCAAATTTATCTGATATAGTCCTATATCAATGGGAGTGGATTGTGCATGTTCTGGAGTGGTTACATGGGACCACAGGTCAGCTGGACTATCTGAATTCATTGAAACAACCCGCCTGAGGGACTGTCACCTGACCCAGGTGAAGATGCTATTGCAAGGACACTTGTGACAGAGAATACCATCAACGGCTGGGCAGCAACCAAGCAATCTTGTTCAAGAGGTTTGGATTCCCCAAATGAGCATTATCTAAGCAAAAGATCCAAAGGAATCAGATTTCTTTTTTTTTAAACAAACACTTTGTCTATGAATGCCTGTGAAGCAAACAAATCATTTTGATCCATCCTGCAAGGTCCCCAGCACCAGTGCTCTGGCCAGGAGAGGAGCCGAGATGTCCCCTGGGACATGCTGCTGCCCACAGAGGGTCAGTGCAGGTCCTGGGGCTGGAGGAGCTCCCAGCATGACACAGGGAAAGGCTGCCATGGGAGAGGGTGCTGGTGACAGCCGCTGGATCCCTCCTCTCCTGGAGGGCAGGATCCTGCTGTTTGCAGCACTACCGAGCTGTGGCTGTTCCCAGCAGGGAGCCCAGCTTTGCCCTGCCCCGGCTGCGGGGATGGAGGGGGCTCACACAGCCCCACTGCCAGGCTGTGGCTTGGCTGCTGGGGCAGAGGAGAGCTGCCCTTCCTGGGACCCAGAGCTGAAACCCTCCTGTGAAGCCGAGCCAGCACTGGGCAGCACTGGGGCTGGGGACGTTATCCACTGCCTCCCCGAGAGAGGCACCAGACCCTGGGCAGAGATGTCTGATTTTGTCTCCCGGTCTGATGGTGCCTGTTGCAGGGGAGAGGCGAGCTGTGCTGGGGCAGCTGGGCAGGGAGAGCTGATGGCAGTCGCATGGCCCCATGCTTTCCTGTGCCTGCCAAGGCTGAAATCAGTAAATGAGTGGAGGATGGATGCAGAAGTGATGGGTGGGGGGATGAGAAAAGGAAGGAAAAAGGCAAGGGAAAAAGTAGGGAACATAATTTCAGTGTAGGAAAGGAAAGTTAAAGCAGGAAAAAAAAATGCTACTATCAGAAACTGCCAGTTTAGTCACAGAATCCCAATGTTTTTTACATATAGGTATAGATCATATAGATTCAGACACAGATGCATTTGGTGACTCCTCCCCATTCCAGGAGATCTCTCCCAGTAGCTCAGGTGTCAGCTCAGTGCAGGAAAGGAAATGAGCCAGGGCGAAGGCAGAGTGTGTTTTTGTGCGCTTGGCCTTAGCCCCACCGCCCATCAGTGTGTGGCATGGGGAACCCATCAGGAAGAGCCAGCGGGGTGCAGAGACCCCCCCTCCCGGCCGGAGGAGGGAGGGCAGTTTGGGTGCCAGATGCTGCACAGCTGTCGAACCCTCCTCCCCACTCAGCTCCTGTGTGAGGGGTTTCTCACCTGTGGGTGCTGGGGCGCAGTTGGTTAAAACCCGGCCTAGGACCAGGGATCCTCTCTCAGCTCCCATCGGCAACTGCTTTAGGGATGGGCGTGAAATCCTCTCTCCATGGAAATATGCCCTTGTGAGCATCCTCGGGGATGGGCCTGTCCCGAGGCCAAGGGCTGAACTGTGACTTTGGGCTGGAGCCTGCGTGTTGTGGTGGTCCCTTCTCCAGCCCACTGCCCTCTCCCTCTTTCGCCTCCCACCCTGCTGAAGGAAATGTCCTCTCCTGTCACTGACTGCTCCCGTCCCCTGCGTCTGCACACAGATATTCCCCTGCACAGAGCCAAACTGGTGCCCCAGTGAGGCAGCTCCTTCTTCTGCCCTTGCAGCCCATCAGCGGGAGGGCAGAGGGGTGGGGGTGGATGGGAGCAGGAGAGGGGTCCCAGCACTGCCCGCAGCCCTGGTGCCTCACAGCCCCTGCCAGCAAGGAGCCAGCTCTGGGCTGTGCCAGGAGTGCTCGGGGGTCCATGAGGGCCACGGGAGCCAGGAGCGGCCCCTGGAAATGGGACACCCTGTGGAGCCACAGGAGGGGAAATCCCAGCCCCGGCACCCCAACAAGCTGCTCTGCACCATGTGCAGGGCCAGTGGGAAGCAGAGCTGCCTCCCAACTGCTGTGGGGAGGTGATCCCCAGGCAATGAGCCCCTCTGGGGCTGGCTGGGGTGTCCAGGGCTCTGCTGTCACCTCCAGGCTCACTGCTGTGGGGCCACAGCCCAGGACCAACCCTGTCACTGCCTCTCGATTCTGGCATCCTTGCCTGGGGCCAGGGTGGTCTAGGCAGAGCCACTGGGAAAAGAGCAAGCAGGGGCACTCCCGGGGTGAGGAGACTGGACCTCCCTGCCCGGGGGGCATTACGGGACCCTGCAGAGAGACCCAGTTTGGCTGGAAGCTCTGCGTGTGGTTTGCAGGATGGAAATGTCTCTGCCAGCAGGAATATCCTCCAGCTGGACTGTTCACTATTCCCGCACTCCAGGGTCCACGGGCATTTGCAGGTGCACAGCCTGTCTCAGAGCCCGCTGGTCCCGAGATGTGCCCCTTCCCCACTGCTGGTTCTTGGTGCTTCGCCCTCCCTGATCAGCCTCGGGGAGACACCCCGACACCTGGGGAGGGAAGCACCAGCTCTGGATCAAACTCCCAAATGCTTTTAATAAGAACAAATACCAATGCATGGCATAGAAGTAGACGAATAAAAACAGACAAAATGCCCAGCTCTTTCTGCTACCAGTGGGAGAAGGGAGACTGGTCTCTGGCACTCATGGCTCTCCCAGCTGCATAGACCTCTCTTCTGTCTCAGGTGCACCCAACCGCATGGCAGGGGTGGGCTCTCCTGGCCCTGGGCTCAGGGACCTTTGGGCACCAGGGTCCAGTCTCTCAGCCTTGGTGTCCTCATGGGGATGTGTCAGAGTTGCCTCTTCAGCATCATCGTACCCCGTGTCTGTGGGGAGCAGGGATGGGGTGTCTCTCTTGGCTCCTGGGGCCCCATCACTTCCCCAGGAGTGCAGGCTCCTCTCTGGAAGCAGCAAGGCCAGTGCATTGCAGTTGGCCCCAGGCACGTGCCCCTCCCGGGCTGTAAATCCCCTTCTTCTCCCTCCTCTTACTGTCCCGAGATGTCCGGCCCCTTATCCCACCCCAGTTTCCACAGCAGGAAAACTCCTGGTGCAGGTTCCCTCCCCGTCCTGGGGGGTCGGGCTCTCAGTATGCAGTGACTCTCTGGGCACTGGGGACAGCACCCCAGGAGCCGGCAGCACTGCACTTCCCCCTCACCTCTCTGAGCCTCCCCAGGCCTGTTTCCCTCCTCTGCTTCCCTGGGCACTTCCCAGTCTCGCTGCCCAGGAACAACATCCTCCCCGGGGTCAGAGACTTCTCTGGCATCGTCATAGCCATCTGCTGGGTCACCTCTGGGCAGGACAGGGACATCTGAAAGGAGAGGGGAACTGGTGGCAATGAGAAGAGCCCTCCTGCAGAGCGGAGGAAGGAAGGATGTGCAGGAACAAGGGGCTGAGACACTGGTGTTGGCAGGGCCACAGGAGACTCAGCATCTGTCCCACCTCCCCAGGGTTGTGGGAGCGGGCATATGGCAGCGGGGATCCCTCTCGCCCAGCTGCAGGGGCAGCAGTGCCGGGCTCTGCACTGGAGCCAGCTATGGAGACTCCCTGTGTGCTCAGGGAGACGTCAATACCTCAGGGTGAGCTTGGGGCCTGCCGGAGGCAGGGACAGGTTGAGCCTGGGAAGTCCCCCTGCGACCCCGCAGGGCTCAGGGCTGCAGGCACCCAGCTCAGACGGGCATGTGTGACCCTCACATGCTCTGCAGGGCTCTGGAGTCGCTCCCGAGGGTGATTCCTCCCCACCCCAATGGTGACACTCAGTGACACCGCTGTTGGTCACACAGCTACAGGGAGGAGAGAGCAACCCTTCCTCTGCCTCACCCTCCATTACCTGGTGCTGACCCAGGACCGTCCTCCTCCTCGCTGTCCCCAGGCTCGGGCTGCAGCTTGGTCAGGGACCCCTCCAAAGAGGAGCCTGGCGAGAGGAGCAGCGGGTGTTATTGGGGTGAGCCCTGCTGACCCTGCTCATGGCCAGCACTGCTGGGGACGGGGACCCACACAGCAGGGACTGCGCGGGGAGGAGGGCTCGGGGCTCGTGCTGCTCCCATGGGACAAATGCCATCTCAAAGGGCCTTTCAGAGCTGCCCTGGGACAGCCCCTTCCCTCACCCATCAGGTACAACCCTGGACAGGCAGCCCAGCAGGCAGGGAGGAGCTGTGCCCCGGGCTGGGATGGGCAGAGCTGGTGGGGAGGAAGCTCCTCACTGGGCTGCTCTCCCCACAGACCCCGTGGCCCAGCACTGTGGGGACCACTGGCCCGGGGGCTGCCAAGGTCCCATCCTGGGTCAGGACTGGGGGAAAGGGCCCTGAAGATGTGCTCCCTCCAAAGTGGACCCACACCGACCTGAGCGACCGAACATCGCCTGCTTCTCCCATGTCAAGCTGTAGTCGATCTCCTGGTACACGGCCTCAGAGAAGGGCTCCAGGGACCTCCTGGAGCCTGGCAACAGAGGCAGGGTCGGCACAGGGACGTGGAGACAGGAGACCAGACTCCGATGTGGTCACCCAGCCCTTCCCCCAGGCCAGACCAGCACTGACCCCACAGCCCAGACACACTGCTCTGGCCAGGCACCACTGCCACGTCCCCAGTGACAGCAACGTCCCTGTGGAGATGGTCTGGGACAACGTCACCCTCACCCTGTCCCTTCAGAGACAGCCCCATGCCCCTTTTGGTCCCGAGTCCAGTCCCTGGTCTGACCCTGGAGCAGCTCCCGTGGCTCCTCTCCCCAGGGAGCTCCCTGCTCTCTGCCAGATGGGTCCATAACATGGCCCTGCCCTGCCATGGGTGGGCAGGGCTGGGCAGAAAGAGCAGCCTGGGGACCAGACACCCGCACTGAGAGACCCCCTGCCCTGGGCTCCTCCCGGCACCACTCCTGCCCCACAGCCTCCAGTGCTGCCCAGAGCACAGCCAGCTGCTGCTCCCGTCTCCCCCGGCCTCTTCTGCCATTTCTCTCCTCACCCATCACCATCTCCTCCTGCATCCGGACTCTCTTCTCCCCTGCTTGCTGCTGTCCCACAGCCTGACAGTGGAGGGGCAGGGAATAGGGCAGGAGGCAGCACCCCCACCCCAGCTCCATCTGTGCCCCTCACAGACACCCCACAGCGCTCGCGGGGCTGCCAAGAGGCATCGCCCACCCTGGGACCGATGGGGAAGGACCCACCTCTGCGCTGAGCCCTGGCACTTCGCACTTGCCCCACCAGGAGGGCCAGCAGCAGGCAGAGCAGGGCCCCCAGGATGATGCAGATGATGACAGGCACCGAGATTCTCCCGCTGTCCCTCGCACGGCCCTGGATGGGATCTGCATGGGCAGGGACATGGATGAGGCAGCCCTGGCCTGGGGGAGGTGGGGGTCCAGGGACATCCCAGTCCTGACCCCCCCCCACACACACGGCAGCAGGGGGTGGAGGCACAGGGTTGGGTCACCCGGTAGTTCCCACCCTGCTGGCTGAATCACAGCCCTCCCCAAAGACACCCGCTCCCACCCCAGGGCCTCCTCTCTGGGGCTTCGCACCCCAGCACAGAGCCCCTTCCCTTGGGCTGCAGGTCACAACCTGGCCCCAGAGAGATCAACCCCAGGGAGGAGGGGAGGTTACCTGCTCGGGAGGGTGACGTTGTTGTCCTCGGTGCAGCTGCAGAGCAGAGAGAGAGATAGAGGTGCGTGTGTGTGTGTGTGTGCACGCGCACGGACATCCCCTTAAAGTCCCATCTGAACTGTCCTTCTCTGGGTCCCCATGACAGGACCAGGGTCCTCTGCTCTGGGCCGTGGGGAGGACAGCACTGGCAGACCAGGGGATGCACTTACAGGGGTTGCAGGAGTCCCATGGGCAGAAGCCTGAGGACACCCAGACCCACAACAGCTGCTCCCTACCTGACACCAGACACCTGACCTCCCCAGGGACATCCTTGCTCTGAGGAGCTCTGGGGCCTTGTGAGGACACAGTTGGGGAAACATGTCCTGGAACAAGGGGACGAAGCACTGCTACTCACCGGAGCAATTCACAGCAGCATCTTCCTTGTGCTGGCAGGCACCGCTGTCCCCAGGCTGGGTGCAGCAGTCCCAGAGAGATCGCTCCATCCCTCTGCACTCCACCCGCTCCAGCCAGATGGGACCTGTCCCCTTCCCAAATGCAGCCTTCCGCAGGGCAGACACAGCAGGGCCACAGCCCAGCTGCCTGCAGGCGACCTCGGCATCCTTCATGTCCCAGGAGTCACTGCACACCGTCCCCCAGGAGCCGCGGTGCCAAACCTCCACTCTGCCTGAGCACCTGTCCTCTCCTCCCACAGCACGAATCTTCTCCATCTCTGGAAAAGGCAGAACCCCCCATGTCACTGGGGCAGCTGGGAGAGCCTGGCCAAGTGAGAAGGGCACATGGAGGAGCAGCTACCTGTGCAGCTCGTAGAGTTGGGGCATTCGGCCACCGGGGCTGGAGTGGCTTCTGGTCGTCTCCCTGCAGAAGGAAATGCTGCGGTGAAGGGGCTGCTTCATGGGAGTCATGTGGACAGGAGCAGGACTGACCTGTGCTTGAACCTCCCAGTGCCTCCTTGCTCATGGACACAGCTGGATCCCTGGTAATTCAGGGGAGAACAGCACAGCACTGAAGGCTTACCCCCACCTGCTCACCCCCAAAGGGTCCCTGGTTAGCAGAGGAGCAGAAGGATGTTCCCAGAGGGGAGGCTTCTCTGAGCTCTGCTGCCAGCAGTGCCCTGCACACTGCCTGTTTCCTACATAACCCTCAGCCACCAGGACTGGTTTCACTCTCCCCCTTCCCGTTCCCTCAGCAAAACACAGCCATGAGCACGATGCTCTGCATGGACTTCCCAAGCTAAAAGGTGGTTGTCTGGGCCCTCTCTATGGGCAACAGAGAGCAACAGGCACCTCCAAGAGGTGTCCAAGGGGAGCTGGAGGAGACCCTGCCTGGAGGTGCCTCTGCCCCTCCTTGGGCTACGCAGGGAACTCAGGACAGCCATTGCTGATGGACACGTGTCACTCTGAGAGATGAAGTCTTGTTTGTGTCACTGACAGCACAGTGGTCTGAAATGGAACGTAAAAGCCACTCCAAGCTCTTTCTCTGCATTGCACCTTGCTGAACAGGGAGCAAGACCTGCTGTGAGCCTTTGTGCCCAGGTGGCTCCAGCCTTACCACTGCAGATGATGCGAGTCTCTTCTCGTTGGTAATCACATGACTGCAGCTTCCAGGAAGCAGAGGGGCACTGCCAAAAGGAGCTGTTCATCTTCCCACACTCAACACGATCCAGCCATGTGGGGCCAGATACCCTGCCATACGGCAGGTCTGCTTCAAGGGACCCTTCATCTCCACAGCCCAGCTCTTTGCACGCCAGGGACATGGTGTCAGGAGTCATCGAGTTGGAGCAAACACTCCCCCACGTCCCATTGTAGAAAACCTGCAGGCGCCCAGAGCAGCCGTCGCTCTTCTCCAGCCTCAGGGCCGTGAACTCTGGAAGGAAAGGCACAAAGTGGGGGGGAACAAGCTGGTCCTGGGGTGAGGAGAGAGAAACCTGAAGCATCCCTGAAAATCCCCCAGGTTATTCTACGGCATCCATGGGCAGGAAGGCTTACTGCAAGGAGCAGGGACTCTTCTGGACACCCCAGGGCTCAGACAGGCAGAGGGCACTGCCAGCAAGTCACTGTTTCACCAAGGGAGCAGGGAGAAGTCCCCAACGTGCAGCACTACCCTCCCCTCTAAGCCCTGGGGACGTCTGTGCTCTCCCTATAACCCTGACTAGGTCCAGTGAGGACTGTGCACGGATGTCCCCAGGATGGGGGCAGGAAGGGGGCTCAGGGCAGCCAGGGGCAGGCTCAGCCATGCCCTGCTCTCCCTGCATCCCTATCTTCCTGGGCACCAGGCTCCCACCACTGCTCCCCACACAGACCTGAGCAGACAACTCCTGCGTCCTCTTTGTGCCTGCAGTCGTGCTGCCCCCAGGCCTCGGCAGGGCAGTCCCAGAGAGCAGCTTCACCCCCGGAGCAGTTCACCTCGTCCAGCCAGATCTGCCCGGAGCCTTCCCCATAACGAGCAGAGCCGGGCGCCTCCATGGCCACCCCACAGCCCAGCTGGCGGCAAACAACGGTGGCGTCGGTCAGGTCCCAGGAGTCGTCGCAGACGGTCCCCCAGGTGCCCTTGTAGTAGATCTCCACTCTCCCGGCACAGCGCCCTGCCCCGTTCACCAGCCGGACCCGCCGGCTCCCTGCAGCCGGGAGAAACCCCAGCTGTCAGGGGCTCGCGGCCCTGGGGAGCACAGTGTGTTGGGGACTGTCAGCGACTCACCTGAGCAAACCACTCCCACATCCTCCGCAATTCCTTCCGGCTCTGCCTCAGGCAGGGAGGTGTTGCAGAGGGTCAGGCGAGTCTCCTTCCCTGCACACTGGACCCTTCTCAGCCCCACGGGGCCCGTCCCTCGCTCAGACTTTGGCGGGTTGTAGGCTCGCTCTGCCTCTCCGCACTGGAGCTGTCGGCACACCACGCTGGCATCGTTCCCATCCCACTGGTCATCCAGGACTCTGACCCACGTCCCGTGCAGCAGCATCTCCACTCGCCCGTCACAGCGGCTCCCTCCGCCCACCAGCCACAGGGATTCAGAGGATCCTGCTCAGACACAGGCAAAATGCCCTGGACCCTCTGTGACACCGGGGACACCTGCACCCTGCCACATGTCTCCCATTTCTGATGCCCTGGAACACCCAGGGGCTCACCCATCTGTAGCCGGCTCACAGTGAGGAACTTGAGGATGGAAGTTTTCCAAGTTTTTTTTTTCCTCCAGTCACTAAACCTTGCTGACTACAAATGTCATTTCTCAGGAAGGGACAGGGATGGGGAAGCACGGGAGGTGAGGGCAAATCCCAGAGCCACCAGACATGTCCTTAATGATGAATGTGGAGCAGCTTCAGCAGGAGGAAGCACTGGCCTGTGCAATGGCCTGGGTGACGGACAGGATGAGCACAAGCCTTGCTCCATCTCCACGCTGGGACTGACCCCTGCTGAGACACCCAGGGGAGAACCCACACGTCTCTACCCCTCTGCATCCCTATGGATCAGGGACGTGGAGCTTGTGTCCTTGGCAGGAAGCAGAAGCACGAGGGCCTTTCTTACAAAACAGGATGAGTTTGGGGTTCATACTGACAGGAAGCAAGGGCAAATCCCAGCCCCGCTCTGCAGCTCGGCCTCAGGGATTGCTCCTGCTGGACGCGCCCACAGCAGCCCCTGCAGGCGCTGGGATCAGGGTCTGCAGGGCTCTCTGTGGTCTGGGACGGGGCTGTGTGCTGCAGGAGGGAGCAGAGGGTCCTTCACAGCTGCACTGAGTGGAGCTGTGTCCCACAGCCCCGTCCTGTGCCTGTGCTGCAGTAGGGCAGCAGAGGAGCCCAGGCCTGGTGGTGGTCTCCGAGACCTGAACCAGCTGCCCTGGGGAGGCAGAGACCTGAGCAGGCAAAGCCCTTTGAACCCCTCCATGGGAAGCCAGTGTTTCTCCAGGGAGAAATTCAGTTTGTCATTGCCATGGGCTCCCAGCTTTGGGTTGCCGTGTCACACACAAGGGGCAAGTTTAGTTAATCCTCCATTTTCCCTGCACTCACCTGAGCAAAAAACACCAGCAACGTTGTCATGTGAGCATGGGGAGGCCCCCAGGGCAGTCACAGGGCACTGTCCCAAATGGGATTCGGTCCCCTCACAGTGGAAGGTGTCTCTCCAGACAGGGCCGGTTCCTCTCCCAAAATGCCCTCCTCCAGGAACAGACTCAGCAAATCCACAGTTGAGGTGATGACAGAGAACGTGGGCATCGGAGATGTCCCAGCGAGAGTCACAGAGGGTTCCCCAGGTCCCCAGCACCTGGATCTCCACCCGCCCCGAACACACCGTGCTGCCATTCACCAACCTGAATCCTGTGAACTCTGTGGAAAGACGAGGAAAAGTGAAGATGGTGTTAAGAAAATTTCCACTATACTCTAGGTTTGCAGAGAAAGAACATGCAAGGTCAGGGTGCCTTCCAAGCAGAACATCTTATCTGACCTTGCCTTAGCCCTGGTTTTTGTACAAAGTTGAAGATCTGCAAAGAAGCCACTAAAATCCAGCCAGCAGTACAACAGCTGTTCAAAGGTAACACCAGAAGAGGTGCAAATCAGCTAATGAATAATTATAAGATGAACCATATAAGGCTGGCACGGAACTACCTCGTACTGTAGCATGGCAAGGGGATTGGTAGACCTAAGAATCGTGGATAGATCTGGTTGGTTATGTAAACTAAAGTATTGAATATGTAACAACTTACTATCGCTTAAAAGTTGTAACAAAAAGCTGCTCGGGTCCCTTCCTGTGCTCCCAGCCAAGAGGCACCTTATTGCTAGCAATAGAACTTTAAAAACTTTGAAATCTGACTCCTGCTGCTCGTTATCGGTGCCCGTGAGCGAACAAATGAGAACAGATAATTTTAACAATGGCTTTGTGCTCTTGCACCCTCAGGTGTTGAAGGAGACGCCAAAGGGATAGCAGCCCTTTCTGCTCCTTCCACGTCATTTTAAGATTACAGACAACAACTCCACCCCTCCTGCACTCACACCATGCTCAGCACGGTCACTTCCCTGCTCCCCTACCCTGCAGCGCACAGCTCACGGGAGGCATTTCACACCTCCTCCCTGAATGCTCACGTGTGCAGATGACACCAGCGTCGTTCGCGTGGGTGCAGGTCTGGTTGCTGAGGGACATCCTGGGGCAGGAGGAGAGGACGGATTCATTCCCCACACACTGCAGCTTTTCGTCCCAGATGGCACCAACCCCCTCTCCAAAGTGAGCTGCCCTGGGGATGGACAGGACTGTGCCACACTGCAGCTCCCTGCAGATAACATCAGCAGCTTCGAGACCAAAGTGTGAGTCACAGACTGTTCTCCACTGGTCTCCATCTCTGATCTCCACATGTCCTGAGCAGGGGCTGGCCCCTCCAACCAGCTGGACAAATCCTGGAGAAAACACCGATGACAGGCAGTTCCCAGAGGCTTCCAGCAGTTACATACCTGCGTCCCACATGATTCCCAAGGCAGCCACATCCAAAACGACCCATGAACACCCCAGCAGCAGCCGTCCGTGGGTGTTGATGACACAAACCCTTCAGGGCCCCTTGCACCTCCTCTCACACCCACACCACACTCCAGGGCTTGTGTCTATCCTGGACCCACAGCCACAGGCACTGCTCAGGGAAATGCTGCTGCCCCAGGAACCCAGCGCTGCCCGGCACAGGCCCCCAGCACCACAGTGCCTGGACCAGGAAAACAGGCCCAGATGCTGCAGAGCTCAGAGCCAGGCTGGGGAATCGCCTCAGAGCAGCCCAAAATGCTCCCTGTTCCTGGGGGTGTCCTGGGGTGTTGGGGTGTCTGTGAGGGGAGACACGTCCCAGGCACAGAAATGGTGCAGCTGTAACCAGGTCAGTGTCTGGGCCAGCTGTCTCCTCTGACACGTGTCTGGGGAGAGGTGTCCCCAAGCAGGGCCACAGCGCACTGCTGGGGCTGTGCATGTCACGGCCAGCGACCGGGCAGAGGAACAGGAGATCCGCGTGCAGCCCTGGGCTGACACCAGCGCACGCTGCAAAAGCAGGTGCAGACGAGGGTCAGCAAGTGCTGGCAAAGCCCTGTGGCACGGGGCAGCGTGGGGAGCCGAGGGCCAGCAGGAGCGGCTGGACAGCGGGTCAGTGCTGCCTGCACAGGCCGCGTTCCCCACGGGGCTGTGACAGCCCCAAGGACCCTGCAGGGCCTGTGCGTGCGGTGATGTGGGAGGGAGCAGCCAGGGGCCTCGCAGCCGCCAGGCCCGAGCTCGCGTGGGGCTGGTGCTCATGGGGCGGCCCTGGGCACAGTGTGCAAGGTGCTGCCCGTCACCTTGCTCCTCTGCCCCAGGCCCTGCTCTTCTTCTCTCTGAAAAGCCCCTTCGGTTCAGCCTGAGGGTGGGCTGAGCCCCCGCAACCCTGATGGGGTCTGTGCACCTGCGGTGGGCTCACCTGGGGCTTTCCCCAGGGACAGCAGCAGCAACAGTCCCAGCTCGGCAGCGAGAGCAGCCACGTCAGGGCCTGCTCCGGTACCCACGCATTTCTCCTTCAGGGCACAGCCCGGTTAGTCCCCGATCCCAGGACCCGCCCCAAAGGTGAGGAACTGGCTGACTCCTTACCTGAACAAACCACTCCAGCATCCAAAGCATGAATGCAGTTATGTTTACCCCAACCATGATGACTACACTCAGACAGGGCAGTCTCGGTGCCAGTGCAGCGAAGCCAGCTAAGCCAAATTGGGCCAGATCCTGGCCCAAAATATCCATACTGAGGGGCTTCAAGAGCAGATCCACAGCCCAGCTGCTTACAAACTACAGCAGCATCTTTCATGTCCCAGCCATCACCACACACTGTCCCCCACTGGTCCTGGTGTTTCACCTCCACTCTCCCAGCACAGCGCCTGCCTCCAGCCTCCAGCCTCACCTCCGCAGCACCTTCAAACACAGACACGGGGATGGTTAGGAGAGCGCCAAACTCCAGCGCTGCGACCATGCGGGGTCCCCTGCCTGGGGCCAAGCCCTCTCCTCTCTGGGCTGTCCCAGGGCAGTATTGGGGTCCCTCCTCTCCCAACAGGCTCCGCTGGGCTGGGCAGGGGGATGCCCAGCTCCAGCCCTGCTGGGCCATTCCCACCCCAGAGCCCTCGGCAGCTCCTTGCACCCCATCAGCACCCTGCACCCTCTCCATGCCCACCTGGACACAGTGCCTGGCCCTGCACAGGGCACCCGCTCCTCCCCAGCCCAGTGCCCCGTGAGCAGCCCCAAAGCCCCAGGCCTCCCCACACTGCTACTCCCCCCACGGCTCCAGCCCCCTCCCAACCCCTGCCCACCACACCGCAGGGCTATCCCTGTCCCCTGGGAGCACCGAGATGATCCTCACAAGCCCTCCCAAGTCACATCCCCTCCTCGCCCATGGGCGTGAGCCCAGCCCCTGCCCTTGGCCAGGGTCCCTGGGAAGGACACCTCTCTGCTGGGCTGTGGACACAAGCACCCTGGTCTCCTTCTGTCTGTGGGGCACAAACTGCCCCTCCTTGGGCTGGGGTCACCCCAACCACAAGGCACTGAACACCACAGAAACCTCCCTGGGCACCCGGGGAGTTGGTTGTGCCCTGGGGATCGCTGAGCTCTGCAGTCACCAGCTGACCCACCACCAGCTCTGGGGCACAGCACTGGGGGGAACAGGGATCCTCAAAGGGTGCCCAAGGACGAGGTGTCTATAAGCACACCCAGGCACCAACTGCCATAAGCACAGGAGCCCTGGAAGCACAAAGACCCTTCTCCCATCCAGAGCAGCACAGGGTCGACGGATTAAGCACACTCTGACCCTTGTCTCACTGCTTTCTGGGATGAAACCCCTTTTCCAGAGGGATCCCCATGACCCCACTGGTGCCCATTGGACCCAGGGCTGTGGGAGAAGGAAGCAGCACTTACCCCAGCAGAGCTGCACCCAGAGGAGCAGCCACAGCACCCGAGGGACCAGGAGTCCCTCTGCCTCCATCTGCAGCCTCCTGCCCTGACAGCACTGCCCTGATGCACCCCACTCCCTGACACAGCTCCTGGGGACTCGCACAGGACAACAAAGGCAGGAGGCCAATATATATCTGCAGGTGCTGGCTCAGCTGCAGGAGGAGCCAATCGAAGCAGCAGGCACCTTTTTAGACATTATCAGGGGTTATCTCCCTTCTGACACAGCCCAGCCCTCCAATGAACTTCTCCAGCGCTCTTCATGACCATATATGAGGCACGACTCCACTGCGGATGTCACGGTCGCTGCTCTGGGGCATCATCACAGGGCCCATCCCAGTGGGACAGGGCAGATCATGGTGGGGAAATGGGTCTGTTGCCCCTTGTACCCCACTGTGGGGAACGGGAGCTTTGGGCATGTCGTATGCTGTGTTTGCCCAAGTGCCCAAGGTGTGAGTGTCCAGCTGTCCCCGCACTACGGGAACCGCGGAGCTGGGATTGCCCCTGGGACAGGCTGTGTCAGGAAGGGAAGGAAACAGAAACAGCCCCTCACCCTGCTACAGCCCTGCTGTGCCGGGAGCAGCAGCAGTGAAAGGCCTCTTTGCCATGGCCAGAGCCCCATCCCGTGAGTGCGGGCTCGTCGATCCCTTCCTGGACAGCCCCGCGGTGGGTGCCCTGGTCAGGAGCAAGGAGCTGGGCCGTTTCACTCCTCTGACAGCACACAGGGCAGCCCAGGCATTCAGACCCCCCCGACTCTCAGCATGTTCACCCCACAGCCCGTTATTCCCTCGCAGGGGCTGATCAGGAGATCAAAGCCTCGCCTGCAGGTGCACAAACCACAGCCCACGTGACCTCGGCAGCCTGCGCCGCACTCTCCCTGCAGCAGCGCCCGAGCCAGGAAGATGGTGGTTTCTCTCTGGGCTTGCTTCCCCAAGCACTGTCACTGCATGGAGCTGCTGCGCCAGCTCCAGCCCCAAACCTGCTCCCAGGGATGGGGCTGCAGGGGCTGCTCCTGTTGCCTTTGCAGACACGGCTGCTGGGCACAGCTCCTAGAGGGGGATTTTTCCTCGCAGGTGACCACCCGGGGCCCTGCACTCAAGGCTGGGCAGGGGGACGGGTGTCCCCTGTGCAGCAGGGTCTCAGTGCTCACAGCTCACAGCACTACCACAGCCCAGGGCCATCGGCACTTGGCACCTCGTCATCTCTCTGTAACTCCCGTCCATCGCACACCACCATTTATGCAAAACAGCACACACATTTCACTGCAGTTTCTCATTAGTGATGCTGCATCTCACACCACCCCACTACGCTGCTATTGCACACCTTCATGCATTTCAGTGCCATTAGACTGTCTATGTCTTTTATGTATTTTACTTTTCCACTTACTGAGTGGTTTTCTATTCAGAAATGCTGGGGCATTGTGTTAGGCTCTTTGAATATCATTGTGCCTTTCTTTTTTCACATTACTGCATTATGTTCCCCTTCCATGGGATGCTGTCCTTATCCTCTCAGGAGCACTTTGCATTTAACTTATTCACTTTCCCTTCCCTTCCCAACAGGCACACGGCTTGGATACTGACTGTGAGGTCACCGCTGCCGGAGTGCCTGATAGGCCAGCAGCAGGCACATGGGTGGGACATGTGCTTTTGAGGTCATTCCTGCTGCAGTAACTGATAGGCCAGCAGCAGGCACAGGGCTTGAATGTCGACTGTCAGGTCAGTGCTCCCTGAATAGCTCAAAGGCCAGCGGCAGACACAGCGCTTGGATGTTGATTGTGAGGTCACTTCTCCCAGAGCCCCTGATAGGCCAGCAGCAGGCACATAGCTTTGATGCTGATTGTGAGGTCACTGCAGCTTGAATGCCTGATAGGCCAGCAGCAGGCACTTGGCTTGCATGGTGATTGTGAGGTCACTACTGACCGAGTCCCTCATAGGCAAGCAGCAAGCACATGGCTTGGTTGTTGACTGTGACATCACTTCTTCCCGAGTACCTGATAGGCCAGTAGAAGGCACATGGCTTGGATCTGGATTCTGAGGTCACTGCTGCCTTAGCATGGTGCATTAGGGACACAGAGGGGACACGACTAGACATGGCAGCAGGCAGAGCTCCCCAAGGGCCTGAAAACACAGCAAGGCCAACTCTCCATCCCTGGAAGTTGCTTTTACTCCACCAAAGGCTTTGAAAATGGACTTTCTGGGAACATCCATTTTCAGCCCTGCTCATGTTCACTTCCCACCTCAAGGAAGCAGATGAAGTGGTCCCAAGGGACTTCACCTGGCTGAATCTTCCCTCTCTCTTGTGCCCAACCTGCTGCCAAAGAGAGGTCTCTGTGGGGATTTTTCTCATGCCTTTCTTTGGGGCTCACATTACCTCTGTCTCCTCCAAGAGCCTTTGCACCCAGTCTCCAATCAGAACATACTTGTACAGAGAATCGGAGACCTCTAACATGTGAGAGCCCCGAAGGTGATATTAAAGCAGGTGTACACACGAAGAACAGAGACCCAGTACGGACCTTGCAGGAAAATCTCACAAGCTCCCTGCTGTTGGACAGGGGGAATTTCTACAGCACACAGACCCTGGAAAGCAGACATTACTAATGCTGCAGATCTGTATGCTGCTGGGACAGGAGTGACCTCAAAGTAGATTCCCAGCCATGTGCTTGCTGCTTGCCTTTCAGGGACTCAGAAAGACATGACCTCACAGTCACCTGCAGAACAGTGTTTCTGTCACTGGCCTATAAGCTTCTGAGACAGAAGTGATCTCAAAAGCTCATACCCCAGCCATGGACCTGCTGCGGCCCTATCAACTGATCAGGTAGAAGTGGCCTCACAATCACCTTTCCAGACACATCTCTGCTGCTATCCAATCAGTTCAGCACACACAAGTGACCTCACAACCAACAGCCAAGACTTCTTCCTCCAGATGGCCTATCAGGTACTCAGGCAGAAGTGACCTCATCATTAAGAGCCGAGCCATGTGCCTCCTGCTGGCCTATCAACTACTTACAAAGAATTAACCTGACACCAGTGATTTTCCGGCATTCCTCTCGCAGGCAGTAGTGACCTCACTGCCCACACCCCAGCCACGTGGCTATTGCCACCTGCAGCTCCCCCTGCCTTCCCCCAAGGCTGAGCCAGCTCCTCAACGGCCTCCCTGATTCACCTCATGGCTTCACAATGCTCATAGTGCAGCAAAACACCCATTACATACCAGTTATTAACCCAAAAAAGCGTTAGCTTCTGCCTAAGTATTACCTACATCTAGCCTATGACACTTAGGAATTGGAGAACAGCCTGTAAGGAATTCCTGGCAACATTTTCTAATAGGAGCATTGCATGGGAGCAGCGACCATGAAACTGAAGACAGCAGGGCCTCCTGTCCCAGGCAGAGGGAGAAGCCTTCCTGCAACTCAGAAGTCTGGTTCCTTCCCCAATGCTCAACAAACCCAGCAAAACCTCCACACATCCAGGACAACAAGCATTCTACTATTTCATGGTTTCACCTTCTGGAGCTCCCTGGAGGAAAGCAGCCCAGGCGCCAGCACCGCTGCCCCCGCCCCGGTGGGAGGGCACCTGCTGCCATTTGAACACGCCCGCAGCCCCCACCAAACCCACTCGCACCCGCTCTCCCTCCCGCTCATTTCTCTCCTTTCATCCCTCTCCTCTTCCCCACTGGCTCCCCAGGGACCTGCCATGGTTCAGGGCACAGCCTCCCTCTCCCCGGTGGCTGCTGCAGAGCAGCGCAGCACCCTGCTCCGGGCGCAGGCCTGGCTGCAGAGGAAGCTGCCCTGCCGGCTGCTGGTGCGGGGAGCTGCCTTGCTCCTGACGCTGCTGCCTGAGGGGGCTGTTTGCACCCTGCCCCGAGCGACTGGCCCTGCGGGGCCGCAGGGCGCAGCCGCTGCGTGGTTCTGCCCTGCTCTCAGCGCTGCCCTGCTCTCCTGCTCCTCCGCTCTCCTCTCCGCTCTCCTCTCCCCCTTCCCTTTTGCTTCACTCTTTCACGCCTTTTCCTCCCTCTCCCCCTCACTCCCTCTTTCTCTCCTCTCTCTCCTCTCCCCCAGGTCAGGCCCCACCCCTTCCTCCCCTCCCTGAGGGCCCTGCATACTGGACTCTGATTGGCTGACAGAGCCGTCAGTCTGAGTGAGCCACGCCCTCCTCCTCTTGCCAGCCAACAGGAAGGCTGCACTGGGGGCGTTGCCATGGCAATGCCATGGCCACATGACCCTGGTGGTGACCCCTCCCCCGGGCAGGACGGCGCCATCTTTAGTGGTGGCTGCGGTGTGAGAGGCTCTTTCAGCGCTGATGAGCTGCTGTTCCGGGCTGGCGCACGTTGAAACACGGTTCGTGCACGGGGTGAGTCAGGACACGGAGGAAGAGGGGGCCGCAGCCCACCTGAAGGAGTCCTGGCGTTTCTGCAGCTCTGCCTGCGGCCTCCTTCCCAACGTGGCCTTTGCGCAGCCCAGGCTGGCGTTGTCTTCTCGAGGATTTGCAGCGTGTCCCAGCCGTGGGGTGGCCTGTGTGACGGGTGCAACCGTGGAAGAAACACCTGCAGTTTGCACCACAGTTAATAATAAAGAGTCGCTGTATCTGGGGAAGGTGTTAGCTGTGAATGACTTACTGCTACCATGCAGAGCAGTTGAAGTACTGTTAAAAGCTACCATAATTTCTTTCTAATATCTGACTCTGATCTTTAGAATTTCTGTTTTTTTCCTACAAAAGTGGATTTCTCACTGTATTCAGCAGGAAGGAGAAATGAACCTAATTGCAGAGTGTGATTGCAAATTCTCTAGCACTTGTTCTTAAAACTCTGTCAAAAGGGAACATTTGAACTATTATTTATTTATTTATTTTAGGTTTCAGGAACCTGGCTAAGTGTCAGTTTGACTCTGTCATTATGTGCATTCTGTATTAAGATGCTCTACTGCTTATATTTATTTTTTCAAACCTTTTTTCGCACTTGCTTTTCTTTGCTCTTACAAGTGCAGCTCTGTATCGGTCCTGCAGAAGCAGTATTGCAAACCAGCGGATGACGTGAAGGTGATGGAAGATCTTGGGCTGTTCAGTGATGCAGAAAAATTTAAATATTCATTTATCTTACTGTTTTTGTGTAAGTAATATATTTCACACAGTGAAATAATACTTCTAATGTAGCTGAAGTAACTTCTTCCACAGAGTACCACAGTCTGAGAAAGCTTTTTTTTTCTTCTCTAATTATAACTTACCTATTGATAGGTGTGACCATACTAGAGGCATCCTCTGAGCAGGGAGGACCTATCTTCTTCCTCAGAAAATGTGAAATAGCAGTCAGAAGTTGTATACATCTTATGCTGCGTTCTCTGAATTGCCTTTTTGTAATTTTTTTGAATGGACACTCTGTTTACAAACAGCTGTTTCAGGGCTTGTTTTTTCACTCTAGAACTTACCCAAAATAATGGCTGGCGTTGAAATATGCAAGAAGACTGTGTGATGCCTTCCATCGCATAGGCACAACTAAGCTGTTAATCTGTTGTGCTTTTAGTCCTCAGTTACTAAATCTTGTTGTTCCTCATGCACAAAAGAATGATGTTGCTTGGGCAGGGTGGTTAGCCTACAGGCTAAAAAGGTGCTGTACAGCTTCCTGTGCTTGTCCCAGTGACTGAGGTTTGGATTCCCGTTCGCCTGTTTTTTCCTGACATCTCATCACCTCCCAGAGAATCTCCTGAGTCTTGTAGTTTAGTCACCTGTTAGAGGGAAATGTGTCCTAGGATCGTTTTCATAAATGGACTTAAGCTCCCTTGTGAACTGCTCCCTTCATGGAGAGCCACTTCCAGAATTTCCTTGTCACAGATGTGAAGCCTCCTCAAATCCAGGCTGCATTTAGTGATGGCAACTCTATGTGTATTTGTTCCTGTGCCAGCATTACCCGTGAGCGTAACTGGTTCTCTGTCCCTAGAGCAACTTCTACCAACCATGTTTCCTCTGTCTTTGTTTTGCTCCATTAAATTAAATTCTGTCTGCTGGGTGCTTCCTGTGGGTACTACTGCCCTGTTCTTTGAGAACTCTAGGATAAAAAGCAAAGATAGATTCATATATTTCAGGAATTCCTGTGGATGTCCTGCTTTTTGCTCTGCTAATCTCTCTTTTTTTTTTTTTTTTCCTAACATGTCCTGGTCCATGGATCAACATGTTAACAGAGAGGCAAAGTAGGCCATGAACTAAATTTAAAAGTACTGTTTTTTTTCTTGTATTAAAATATGCATCCATTTTCTCATCTCTTTTTAGACTGACAGATACAGGCCTAAAATAGAATGGACATCTTGTGAAAACAAGTAGACCTTTATGGTTGGATTCCGGTGATCCTTCCTTGTTTTCTGCATCGTAGAACTGCATGCTAATCTTTTGTGTACATGCAGAGCCTTGATAAAGCTACTGTGTAGGCACCAAGTGTGCGCATGTCAGATTTTCTGCGTGTGTGTGGCTGATCCTTCTTGTTTCTTGTCATTAGGAAAACCTTGAGGCATACTCCCAAGGAGGGAAGAACCAGAAAGAAACTTAAAGAAAGAACTGTTGATGAGATCGCTGACACTCAGGATGGCAACTCAGGTTAGTTCTGGCTTTCAATTTTCTTTACTGTGTTCTGGCCAGAAGCCTCCTCTGAAGCAACTGAAAGGAGCTGGACTACTGGCCATTTTTTATCTATTCACATTTCTGTGTAGCCTTAGTGCTTACAAGCCATAGTCAGGGACTCCAGGGCCCTGCTAATAAGCTCCGGACAAAGAGTCAGGAAACAAAACTAGACCTTTTCCCAAATGCTTATAACCGAGCACAAGAGAAAAGGCAAGAGATGGCTGTTGACAGGTGGGAGTACAAGGAAATGCATGGTGCTACTCTGAATGATGAGCACTGCTCTCACTGCAGCAGTAGCCTGACAGTTTTCATGAGTTTTGAGCAGCGCAGAGAGAATTTTCAGGAGGTAAGGAAGACTGCCAGGTGCATATGAAAACCTTCTCCCAAGTGTGAAGGTGGCAGGTGAGGGGAGAACATGCTTCTACATTTTTGTATTGAGGGGTTAATCAGTGAAAGGTGCTGTCAGGGCCAGCTCAGAATTCAGAGCTGTTTTCTGGGCCGCCAGTGGGAAATAATGTAGGAATTAAGGTAATTCGTGAAAGGCCTTAGCAACTCTGTTTGCTGTGAGAGAAGAAATTTGAAGGGTTTCAGGAGCATGCGTTTTGTGATGAAGGGAATAAGTTCAGAAGATGATCTTCAGAGCAACTTTCTGAATGGATGTGAGTGGGGCAAGGCTGTATTTCAGGACAGAAGAGGATGTTGCAGTAGTTGAGCTGATCATGCCTTGAGGAAGAGATGTAATTATGCAGTACGTCGTGAAGGCAGTACCTCACCTATGTTCCACAGCCTGTTCAAGACTTGAACGAGGGGAATAAAAACCTATAAAAAGGCTCAAGCCAAAACTTGTATGCATCATAATTATCATCCTGTATGCATCATAATTAATTGAAGCTCTCTCAGGAGCTCCCTTCTTGACCTGTCCTGCTGTTTTTGGTAACAGCTGTGAACACAAAGTTCAGGGGAAATCAGGGGGAACAGATTCACAAATACAGTTACTTTGCAAGGCTCTGGCCTATCATATGCCAAAGTCAAGCTGCATATAAGTACCATGTACTTTTTTTTTTTAACTTCCCAACAAAGACAGAATTTTGCTCTCACAAGGAAGAACATGTAATGCAGTTTGAAATCAGATGCATGAGGAATACATATAATGGGCTGGAAACTTCACAGATCTCACAGTACCTTCTGGGGTGGACTGCACTTGATTTTTGATGCGACATAGTGTGACCTAATCTTGTTTTTGTTATTGCCTTGAAATGCTTGCAGATGGAAACATGCAGTCTACAGCACTGATTCCCCATCCTCCGCTGATGATGATGAGGAACAGTTTGCCCAGGAATCTACTGAAGAGGAGGAGCAACTGCCTGACTGTGAAGTGTTCTCCTCCCTGCTCCTGTACAGAGTCTAAACAGTGGCAATATTTAATCCATTGGCATAATATGTAATTTGTTGGCACTGGTGGCTCTTAAGTGACCTCCCTACCATTGGACTTCTACAATTGATTCTTTAAGAGCAATCGGATTTCTTTGGAG
The DNA here is from genome assembly GCF_036417845.1 of Apteryx mantelli. NCBI lineage: Eukaryota > Metazoa > Chordata > Aves > Apterygiformes > Apterygidae > Apteryx > Apteryx mantelli. The sequence continues at coordinate 14,905,364 of NC_089997.1, forward strand.
AGGTTAGGTGTAAACTCTAAATATTTTAATGTAAAATTCTGCTGCCCCTCTGCTTTACAGTAGGCTATTCAGAAAGACAACCCCCCATAACACAAAAAGTATAAATAGAGGCAAGGATGGGGTTTCTTTGCCTTCCTTTAACCTAGGACATGAGTTCTGTTGAATTTATCTTTAGGTAAACTGAGGCATCAATATATTTGTGTGCTTGAAAAACTTCTGCCAATACTGAGCTTTTATAGTAGCAGTAAAAAGTCATTTCTTAAGAATTTTTAAAATGCAGCATATCTGTAGATTCAAAGTAGAGGGAATTCCTTGCCATAGTTAAAGGCTTAGTGTCTGGTGTGATAAAAGGAAAGTATACTCAAAAGGTGTCCCGGTTTCAAAAGGTGGTTTGGGGTGTTTTGTTGTCTTTGAGTGTTTTACGTACATGTGACCTTGATGAGATTATAAGCAGGAGAGGTTTATCTGTTGGAAGTCGATTGTAATTTTTTGCTTGAAAGACCAGGTGTTTCCCTTTATGGGCACAATATCTGTAGATTTAACAGTTAGCTGTATGTATTCTCTATCAGCAAAACTCAGCTCACAGTATGATAAAATATAACTTTAAATTCTTCTCTTTCAATAAGGTTAAAAGTACTGCCAATAAGGAAACAAAAACCTTCAAATGTTTTGCTGCTTTCTTCATTGACATTCTCTTCTAAACAACAGCAGGTTAGCTTTTCTAGTTGCTATTTAAGTATTATCTGGAAACGCAGAATACCTTTTTCTTCCTCCTAGCCTTAGACTTTCTCCTCAGCTATTGCTGACCAAATCTGGGAGACAAAATCCAATAACTTGCAACTTTTTAAGGAGGAATGAAAGGCTATCCTATCAAGTCCAGTTTGTCTATCTGGAGATAGATCAGATCCATGGACTAGCAGACTGAGTTTAGTGAACTGCTAAAGATGTGAAGTGGAAATGGGAGGAGGCAGATGGACTGTGGGGAAGCAGCAAAAGTTTGGGGAGAAGCTGCAAGGCTTTAGATAGCAGGACAGCATTAGTCATGATATTTGATATCATTTGAAGGAACTGCAAGAATGGCTTCGGGTAGAGGCTCAAAGATGTCAGTGTTTGAGGTACTGTTATTTGGGCTGAATGTCTTTGAACTCTTTGAGGAGGCCTACGTTGACTATTATATCCTAAATCCATTTTCTTCTCATCCTCTTTGGAAAGAAAAGGTGGAACCTTTGCCGCCTGGCTACTGGACATCAGAGAGCGACATGGCTTCCCCCAGCCTGAGGAAATGGAGGACTGTTTCCAGGGCCAGCACTGACCCCTGACCTGGGGGCTTAGCCCTGAACTGCTTGCGTCTTCTGTGAGAAAAGGGACCTGCTTTGATGCCAGAAACTGTTGACATGCTGGATTTTCAGTATTTAGTTTTAGAAGGAATTTACCAACAGTATCCAAGTTATGCACTGTCAAAGCATTTGATGGTAAATGCATCCAGTTAGGGTTTGTGTTTCCATATTCAGGAAGACATCACCAGCTGGAGAGTAACCTGTTTCATCTTTTAAACGCCTTCCTTTAAGGCCAGCTCTCAGAAGCCTGGAAAGTGAAGGCTGTACTCCTCCTGAAGTCTGCTGATGGAAATCGAGGTAGTTGTCTTCCTAAAGTCACTGAAACACAAGATGGGATTGAGCTTCGTAATTTTTCAAGCTTTGGCCTTTACGAAGAAAGAGCTGACATTGTAGTTAAGGTGTTGAACTGCTCAACTGATTTCTCTGATGAACAGTGTAGCACCTACACTTTGCAGTGGCAGACTGTGGGAAGGTATGCTTTTAGTGAACACATCTTGGTTGCCTTTTGCATTGCACACATTGCATACACTGGACTCAGGATATAAATAGCCATCTCAAAGTCACCGGAATGATTCTCCTAGGCAAACTTAGAGATCTGTCTAATAAGCCTGTGTTTGTGGGAAGGAGGGGAAGGCTGGGTCCCAGTGAATCTCTTGACTCAGAAAACAGTTTAGACAAATGTTTTCAGTCTTGTTTTCTGCCTAAGCAACTTTTAAGATCTTCAGGTAGGTGCCCTTGTGATAACAGTATCCAGTTGCTTGGAAAAGTGCAACATTCAGGTGCTTCAAGGGCACATAAATGAAAATGAAACTGGAAAATGAAAATGAAATGAAACTCGAAAATGTACATATCCATCCATCTGAAGTTGCAAGCAACAAAACTGGTGCCTATGCTGGGCAGTTCTATAATAATGTGGTAATGTAGCTTCCAGTGAGACTCCAACATCCTCCCACCTTACGTGGACATGTGGAACATAAATGATAGTTGGTGCTGTCCTCTGGGCTTCCCACATGCTGGTGAAAAGGAAGTTTGTGTGGGAATATTAAGCCATATAGAACAGGCTGCTATGTAACTAATAACTCTGTATCTATGCAAACTAACACATGTAAACATATGTAAACAGGATGTAAAATGTAAACTGATGAAAACTGTATCAGCCAGATAGTACCTAGAGACAAAGTGTCAGAACACACCTACCAGGTCAAAACAATTACTTAATAATTTCTACTTTGATTAAATTACAGACATAGCTACAGAGACAGAAATGGACCTTAACCTCTGCGTGACTTCAGAGCTACTGAGATGTAAGGTCACTCCTAAGGAGCCTCACAGCTCGGTTCATGTGGGGGTGTGCTTGAGAAAAGAAGCCAAGTCCTTCAGCAAGGAGGATGAGCCTGGGTGCACTGCTGCACCCCCGGGACTACCGAGTTTTCAGGTCAGGATGGGCTTGTGCCCAAGTCAGTCTGGAGCACAAGGCAGGAAAGGTGAGGGCAGACACTGTCCTATTTGCCTGGTCATGAATCATAATTTCAAAGGTTATTTTGTCAGAGGTGACCAGCCTTCAAGCTGTCTGAAGAGCTCCCCAGCTCACAGGCTGCTGCCTCGTTTCCAGAGGCTCCTGCAGACCAGGTTTCTTGCTCAGGAACATCACAAGCCATTGTCTGTACGTGGTGCCTCAAGCACATTAGCACATGCTATTGGTACATGTGGGCACTGACTAGACATTATTGGTAGATGACCACAGGGACAACCATCGATAATCCAAATGGAGATCTTCCTCTTATGTGACAGATGAGCCCTCAACCATGTAACATGTCTGTCCATACTGTCACAGCTCCCAAATGCTTCTACTGAAGCTCCAGATGCTGTAATACAGGGATGGGAAACAACAGAATGGATTTCCTGCCTAAAAGTAAAAAGGAGCAAAGCAGCACTGAGTCTATTTATGCTTTTTCTCCTTAAGAAAAAGACACATGTGCAGATAGAAGTGTTCTGAGAGTTGAAATGCTGTTAGTGCCTACAATGCAGCATTGCAGGCTGTGGCATTGTCTGTGCTTGGTAAATGTACTCAGCTAAAGGAAATGTTTATATTAACTGACAGGTGTGTTATAATATTTCCTCCTCAGTACAACGACAGGAAAAAAAAACAGATTTGTTTGCACAAAAAATCCTTTGTTGCATTACACCATTATAAAAAGAAGCTAGAAAAACAGCATGACATGCCATCAGGCTGATGGAGCTATTGGGAGCTCTACTGGGAGCTACAGAGTCTTAAGAGGTGATAAGAACCACAGTCTGAATCCCACTGAGGTCAGCAGGAGTTCTGGCCATGGAGAGAGGTTTATGAGCAGCGTTTTCCAGCTCCCTGAGCTGCCAGCAACCTTCTGACTGTTTATTTTGGAATGGAAAATACGGCCATGCACAACATCCTTGCTCTATTTCATTCAATCTAAAATGTGGATTTTTCAGACAGAAATAACAGGAAGGATATCAAAACCAGGCCACTTCCTTAACCATGAGTTCCACCTACCTCACTTGAGTCAATTAATCCTACGAGGTTAAAAAAAGTGAAGAGAGACCTGTGTGCATCTTTCTTCAGGGGATGTGGTGCTAAAAAACAGAGCTGACAGGTCCAGGGTATGCAGGCTTTTCCTGAGCACGTGTTCCTGCAGGCTCCAAGGGAGACCTTTGCCTCTATCCTGGCTCTCCAGATGTTTTGAACCCTGGCCTGTACTATGGTGGCTGGCAAGAAGCATTTCTAGAATATTTATCAAGCAAGAATTTTAAAAATAAAGTGACCAAGGAAGACAAAGATGTTAACGTTCTTGTCTTTTCTTTCCTCCTCCCCACCACTTTTTGTTGTTGTTGTTGTTGTTGTTAATACTCTCCACCCTCCAGCAAGGAATAAGCTGTTCAGTGATCAGGACGACTCCCAAGGCCCATTTCCTTGCTGGCTCATACCATCCCTCCCCTAAGCAATGCTGCCGCTCCCCACCATGTCTGCTGGTTGCCACCATGTTGGCTGGGCAAGTGATGGTTCTCACATCACACATGGGCACTGGCCAGCCAAATGCATGCAGGGCAAGGGGTCAGTTAGCCGACATGGGGGAGAATTACAGCTTTCTCTCTCAGCACACACCCATGGGTATCTCTTCACCACCGAGACACTAATTTTTGTGATGCCAAGAGTTCAAAAACTTTGACATCTCTACATTTGTCAAATTTAGCTGAAATTGGTCAACAGTTATCAAAGAAGGTGGGAGGTGAAGAAGGAGCAGAATAATATTTTTAGAAAAAAGCATGGGCATTGAAACACATGAGTTGTATCTAAAGAATTGCAAATTGGATGGATAAAGTTACAGCATTAGCATAAGTACATATAAGATACTTATTTTGTTCAGCCATTCCACTGGTTTCATCTTTCCTTGTGTGTTGATTAGTAACCCAGACTGCAAATAAACTTTCTAGCTATGCTGCTTTAGTATTAGGAAATACATTTGTGGACAGCATTTCTTTTTGCCACCACAGCACTGCAATACCTTTACTGGCTGAAGTCCAAGATCCTAGAGCCATAACTGAGTTCAGTAGGTCGGAGGATTTCCTGACCAGCACAGTAACAGAAATGGAGATAAATGATTGACCCAAGTGGAACAACCCAACCTCACTTTTCAGCTGAGGATTTAAATGACTTCCACATTGAAATATCAAAAAAATTGACAGAAGCTTAGAGGGTTAAAGGTAACAAATGCCGAAATTGTTTCAAGTTTTTTCTTATGCTGTTTTAACAAACTCTTTCTCAATTTTGTTCCCGCTACATAATTCATTGCTGTTTTAACAATCCCAGAAAGGCAGAGATGGCTACAGAAACTCATGTATATATATATATTTTATCTAAAAGGATAGACAACATGTTTCTTTGGTCTTGAGTCACTGAAGGAATAATATGGATTAAATCAACATGTCCTCATAGTCCCTAAATAGTCCATATCCCTCACTTACACTAGTACACCTTCTCAATTAGTGCTGAAATACATTCTCTTGCAGTTCTTGATTTAATGGGAACACACTATATTCTGAAGTCTTCATCCTACCACACAGCAAAAGAGACTGTACAAGTCTCTGCAAAGCTCCCTAAATATCATGATTTGCCTCAGTATATTTCTCCAGTGGTGAAAATGCCTGTTCTCCGAAGAATAAAAGTAGATGATGATCAGGAACACATTCTGCAGTTCCTAGACACCTACACAATATATATAATGTATATATGTATATACCTATATGTGTGTGTGTATAGTTATATATACATCTATATACACATATGAATATATACATATTTCATGACAGAGCACTTGCGTAGAACAACAGAGTCACCACAAAACTGCATGAACTGTATTATCATAGCTCATTTGTACAGGCTGATAAATACTTGTTTTTAAAGGCAACAGCAGGCTCTTTCTTTCAGCATGCAAAATATCCCAAAGAAAGCAACCAAATCCCTGCCTGTGTGAACTCGGTGATGAGGCTGTTCAGTGGACTCCAGGCACCCTGCTGGATCCATGGCAGCGGGAGCCTGGCACAAGCCCCTGCCCAGTGCAGCCTGGGGTGGCTCAGGCCTCCCTGGAGAGCCCCAGCCCAGCAGGGACCAGCCCTGCAAGGCCAGCGCGTTTCTGGCCTGTCGTCTTCAGAGACAGCAGCGTCCTCACAAGCCATTTCACAGCCCTGTTGCTGCTGCTCAGCTGCTCAGGCTGAAGTGACCTCGCAGCTGCTTTGCTGATGCTGTTCCTGCTGCTGGCCGATCCGGTGCGCAGGCAGCAGGGACCTCACAGGCTGCACTGAAGCCATCAACCTGCTTCTGGCCTGTCAGCAGCAGAGACAGAGGGGACTTTACAAGAAACCACAGCAACCGAGAGCCTGCTGATGGCAGACAGTCCACAGAGAAGGAAGTGACCTCACAATAAACATCCGAGCCATGTGCCTGCTGCTGGCCTATCAGGTACTGAGGCAGCAGTGACATCATAATCAACATCCTAGCATGAAGCCTGTTTCTGGCCTATCAGCAGCAGAGCCTGAAGTGACATCAGAAGAACCTACATGAGCCAAGGGCCCCCTGTTGACCTATCAGCTCCAGGGGATAAGTGACCTCACAATCAGCATTGAAGCCATGTGCCTGCTGCTGGCCTATCAGGTGCTGAGGCAGCAGTGACCTCACAGGCCCATAGCTGAGCATGTGCCTGGCACTGGCCTATCATTTCCTCAGGCAGAAGGGACCCCACAAGCACAAACCCCAGTCATCTCCCTGCTGCTGGTCTGACATGTTCTCACACGCAAGTCTCCCTGTCATTGGCTCCCAGGAACGTGGGAAAGGCTGTTCTCTGGGATTTGCTTGCTTCTGCAGTGGCTTCCCAGCAGCTGGGAGAGGCCTAGGAGGTTGCAGGGCCCTGGCCCCAGGCATGTGTCAGCACCTTCACCTCGTGAGTCACGGAACCTGTCCCACCTTCCCTCAGTCCTCTCAGCAGCCAGCTCCTCTCCAATAGGGTACCAAGAACCTGAGGTCTCCTTGCCCACCCAGAGGACATGGTGCTGATGGACTCCCATAAGCACTGCCAGCTGCTTGTCCCCAAACGCCTGGCCCAGGAAGCGTTTTCAGGAGGGGGCTGGTCGGTTATCACAGCCACAGGCATTGCAGTTCCATGAGGATCCCTCCAGGCCTGTTCTTCCAGCACTTCTTCGAATGACACGCTTGGGAAGACCAGGAAGGTCCAGGTCCCATCTGTGCCTGTCCAGCTGGCTGCAGGGGGGATGTGGCCACTGTTCCCATAGCTCTGCCACTCCATGTGTCCAGGCTGGCTGCAGCCAGTGAGCCCCTTTGTCCCCAGAGCCTGGAACAGAGAAGGAGACAATTGCAGAGAAAGCCCTGCAGCCAGTGGGCACTGGCCCCAGGGCCTCTTTTCCTCCCTGACCCCAGGCCAGGTGGTGGTGAGCAGAGGCATTTCTATGCCTGCCCTGAGCTGGCTCCCTCCCACCTGCAGCCCATTTTCCTGGACTGGAGAAAAGTGTGGACACACGGACAGTTACACTGCAGAGCTGGTCACCTGGGGACTTGGTTTAGTTCAACAGAATGAAAATCTGAGTTTAGCATCAGGACTGGCAGGCACTGGTGCCTTCCCCGCTGGTCCAGGAGCTGAGATTTCTCCCCAGTGCTAAGGAGCTAAAGAGAAAGTTTTAGGTGCAGGGAGAAAGGCAGAGAAATACAGCAGGTCTCGTTCAGGCCAGATGTTATGGAATCTGCTTCTGGGGGCATTTCAATGGGGGCTGTGATGTGACTCAGGTCACTTGTGAGTCACAAGTTCGAGTCATCTCATAGTCTTCAGCCACCCAGGACTTCAAGGTCCCAGACTGAAAGCTTTGCTTGAGTGCCCAGCAACTCCCCCTTGGCTCAAATCCTGCTGCCCTCCATTCCAGAAGGAGTGTCAGGAAAAAACCCTCCTTCCACCACGTGCTGCTTGTCATGGAAGAAACAGCCTTTCCAGAGAGGGGGTATAACCCACCTGTATTTGGAAATATTTACCAGTGAGACTCCTGGCCTGCATTCCCCCTCTTTTGATTCTTTTCTGCTTTCTTCCTCCACCTTTCCCACAGAAATTTATTTGACACTGTGAGGTGTTTCTTCAGCCCATGTTAGGAGCAATCAGAGAGAATGCATCCAGCCCTGTGGCTCAGGGACTGGGATCCTTGGCACTTGGGAGGGTCACTGCTGCTTGGCTTTTCCAGGCCTTTCCTGTGAGCTTTCACGTGCACACTTACTCTTTCAGTGAGCTCCCCAGGCTGTTCAGATTATCGGCAGGTTGTTTCCCTGAACTCATTTCCTTCTGCACAGTTCTGATCTGTTATGCAAAGGAAAAATTAGAGTGCATTGTAGACTGAGGAGTGACCGGAAGATGTATCACTGGAAAGCACAGAAGGCATCAAGTAGTTTATAGTCACCCGCAGGACATTCAGCCTCATCTTTTCTCTTTCAAACCAAACTCAGGCTTCATCCCACAGCCACTGGAGCCAATGGAAATGGTGTTTTTTTACTCCCCCGCCACCCCCCCCCCGCACTGGTGTGCTTGAGCATTTGTTCTAATGCTTTAATTGAAAAGCTAGACTTGCAAAAACATGTTCTGTCACTAACAATGATAATCCTGGCCATGCTGTTAGAGGCAGAGTAAATAAGAAGTGCCCCTGGAGCTCTCACCCCTGAGCAAATCTGAGTACATCTGGCTCCAGCCACTTGGCAACATGCTGAAATGCCTTTTTTCTGATTGTCTTAGAATGTTTGCAGTACCTGGGCACTCCGTTGATCCTACTGCTCTCTCCAACATTGGTAGTCTGCCAGTTCTGCCCTTTCCTTATTTTACTTCTCTTTGGTCAGTGCTGTCAGGATATTTCTTCTATGCCACTGCACTCGCCCTGCTGCTGCACTCTTGCTAATGCAACCCAGGATAAGGGTGGCCATCTTTGCTACAAGAGCACCCTGTTGATTTCTTGTCAACTTGATGTCCACCAAGACCCCCCAGGTCCTTTTCTGCAAAGCTGATTTCCAGGCAGTCAGCCCCAGCTTGTCCTGCTGCATGGGGTTATCTCATCCCAGGGACAGGGCTTGCTTGAACTCCCCGTCTCCCTGTCAGCCTGTGTCACCAGCCTGTCACTGCCCCTCTGCTTAGCAGCCCTGACCTGCAGCATGTCAACCACTCACCCCAATTTGGTATCGTCCGTGAACTGACTGAAAGTGCACTGCATCCCATCATCTAAATCATTCATAAAGACAAACACCATTGGCTGTGTATCGACCCCTGAAGAACATCACTGGTAACCTTTGCACCACTGTTCTCCATTCTTTCAGCCAGGCGGCCTCCAGCTAATTTCCCACACCCTCCATTGCTTCCTCCTCCATCCCACATCTTGCCAGTTTGGCTACAAAGATGTTATGGAAAGGCATGTCAAAGGCCTTCCTAAATCCAAGGTATACAGCATGCAGTGCACTGCCCTTGTCCCCACAGCTAGTCATCCCATCACAGAAGGCAAGCAGGTTGGTCAGGCACAATTTGCCTTTGATGACTTCACTCTGGCTGTTCCCAATCCCTTCATGTGGCTGGAACCAGCTTCCAGGAAGATTTTCTTTCCAGGGAGTGAGGTGATGCTGACCAGCCCATCACTCCCCAGATCCTCTTTTCTCTCCTTCTTGAAGATAGATGCAATGTTTGGGAGGGAAGTGGGGAGGGCGGGGGGCCAGGCAACAGCTATGGTGCTGTGCCAGCTCCTGCTGCACCGGTGGTCCCTGCAGTGTGGGGAGAGGGGCAGGGGACAAGGCAGCACGGGGGTGCCAGCAGGTCAGCAGGGGCAGGGACAGGGGGCAGTAGGGGCTGCAGTGAGGGGTCGTGGCTGGTGGTTCTGCAGCACAGCCGCTGTTGTGTTCACCTCACATGCAAAAGTCCCGCACTGACCCCAGGCAGAAACAGGCCATTTCCCTGGAGCCTGTGCCACCCTCCCAGCAGGAAGGGACGTACGAGGAGGGTGCTCTGTCTGTCCTGGTGCTCAGGGCAGCTCCCCGAGGCTGGCGCAGCTTTGCTTGAGGGACCTCTTGGTGCTTGGCCTCTGCTTTGGCATGGCTGGCGCAGGGACAAGAGCTCGTCAGGCAGGGCTGGGAGAGCTCTCGTGGGATTTTTCTCTTTTGCAGTGGAACAGTGAGGAGCATCGTGGCTCCCATCTGTGTCTTATCCCTTTGCTCACTCAACCTTCCTGCCCCACATACAGCCCATGGCCCATGGCCCAACTGTGCAGGCACCACATAGGTCAAGGTGCATTCTGGGTTGGGGAAACGTCCCCCCAGCATGGTCCCCATGATGGGGCCCTCGGTGCCCCATCCCTCCACAGCCCTCCTGCTTTGGCAGCCTCCCCCAGCACCCGGCGCCTGCCCAGCCCCGACTGTGTCCCAGGCACGGGTGAGCACAGTTCCATCCTCCGGGGTCTGCTGGGGTCTGGGCCGGGAGAGAGGTCGGGCAGGGCTGGCTGTTCCCTTCGACACAGGCCCTGAGCCCAGCAGGACAGAGCTGTCCAGGCAGCAAAATGCACCCATAAACCTGGGGTGCGTAGCCAGTGCTGGAAATGGCCAATGTGAGAAGCTGGTCCGTGATGAATGTCCTGGGGCACCTTCCCAGCCGGTCCACACAACCAAAGGCACAGACTGGGCTCCTCTCTCCTGTGCTCGGAATGTCTTGGTTCCCCTCCGCAAGACCTGGCTCTGCACCACAAACCTACTGGTGTGTGTCCTCACCCTGCCTGCCTCTTCACACAGCTTAGCTAATATTGGCATTTTCCTCTCCCGGGCCCTTTCCAGACCAGAACAGTCCCTCCCTGGCTCTCCCCACCCCCCCGTCCTCTCCCCAACCCACCCAGCACAGCAGCCCAGGCTGGGGTGGCTCCGCAGCAGTGGCCACCGCAGGGTGCTGCAGAGCTCTGGGCACTCACACCATAACCCAAGCCCCACTGTGGGCACAGCAGCTCTGGGGTGCGGGGATGTGTGTCAGCTGCCCCATCAGCCTCCAAGATGGAACTGGCCCCCGTGGCACAAGGACACAGTGCACAGTGACACTCTATGTCCCTTGGTCTTGTGCTCAGGAGATTCCCAACCCCCAGACTGCCTGCAGCCCCCCGTGCCACTTGTCTCTCCAGGACAGCACAAGGGTCCCTGCCCTGGGGCTCCTCAGGCAGCTCCTGCTGCCCCAGGGACACAGCAGCTTGCTCTTAGTTGACATGCAGAGAAACAGATTTATGTTTCTATTTTTTCCTCCTTGGAAGTGCACAGTTGCTCCTTTCCTCTTTTCCAGGGACATCCCTGCTCCCCAGAGAGCCTTTCCCCACGGTGAGTGCATCAGTGCTGGCCTGCCAACCATTCCTGGACCCTCCCCTGTGCTTCCCACAGGGTCCTGAACTGGTGGTGCTGCTCTGCGGAGCGAGCAGGCTGTGGGGCCCCAGGGCCCTGAGGTGACTCCACACTGGCCATAGTGGTCGGGGTGGGGAGCAGACCCAGCTGGATGCTCATCATTGCACATGACAAGCCCCTAGCAAGGGGGTTGTGGCTGTGGACGATGCTCTGAGCAATCACAGGGCATTTCAAATGGCTCAGGCTGTGTTCAGGTGTGTCCCTAGATCCAGACCATGGTTCTCCATTGAAGTGACATGAACCACTCTCCAGGCTCCCTTCCCTGTGCCTGCAGGGTCCACACTGCAGGCATCTGTCACCAGCCCTGACATACCTGAGACAGTCCCAGGCACATACTGATTGACCATTCACCACCTCCAGGAGCACTGGACACCCACAAGTGAGAGCTGAATCCAGCCCTCATGCCCTAACACATCACCCCATGAGCTCATTCCCTTGAGCCCATGGAGAGCCCCAGAAAAGGCCCTTTCTGGGTGAAAGTCCTTGAGTGCAATCTTGGCTCCAGCTTTGGAACAAGAGCCCAACCGTCAAGTACTACAGTGAGGAAATCCCCTTTTATTAGATGCCAGCTCTGACACAGTGATGGAAACATTTACAGAAGGCTTCTGGGTCAGAAAGACAGGGTTAAAACCTCTGGAGAAGTGGGATGAATTCAAACACTTCTGCACCAGCATTATCATGACAGAGAGAATGTCCAAAGCACAGGAGTTATCTGCGATAAATTAAAAATTGCTTGTGAAGAGGGATGGGCAGCTTATTGCTGCTGAACTACTACCACTTGAATCAGTTCCTTCAGTACATCCTTGAGCTCCTTGTTCCTCATGCTGTAGATGAGGGGGTTCACTGCTGGAGGCACCACCACGTACAGGACAGCCACCACCAGATCCAGAGCTGGGGAGGAGATGGAGGGGGGCTTCAGGTAGGCAAATGTGCCTGTGCTGATGAACAGGGAGACTACAGCCAGGTGAGGGAGGCACGTGGAAAAGGCTTTGTGCCTGCCCTGCTCAGAGGGCATCCTCAGCACAGCTGTGAAGATCTGCACGTAGGACAGCACAATGAAAATGAAACACCCCAAAGCCAAACAAATACTAAGCACAATAACTGCAGCTTCCCTGAGGTAGGATTCTGAGCAGGAGAGCCTAAGGATGTGGGGAATTTCACAGAAGAACTGCTCCACGACATTGCCTTGGCAGAATGTTACTGAAAATGTGTTCCCAGTGTGCAGCACAGCATTGAGAAAACCACTGGCCCAGGCAGCTGCCGCCATTTTGACACAAGCTCTGGTGTCCATGAGTGTGCTGTAGTGCAGGGGTTTGCAGATGGCAACAAAGCGGTCATAGGCCATGACAGTGAGAAGAGAATACTCAGCCAAAATGAAAAAGCCAAGAAAAAAGACCTGGGCAGCACATCCTGAGTAGGAAATGGCTCTGGTGTCCCAAAGGGAATTGGCCATGGATTTGGGGACAGTGGTGGAGATGGTGCCAAGGTCGAGGATGGAGAGGTTGAGGAGGAAGAAGTACATGGGGGTGTGGAGGCGGTGGTCACAGGCTACGGCTGTGATGATGAGGCTGTTACCCAGGAGGGCAGCCAGGTAGATGCCCAGGAGCAGCATGAAGTGCAAGAGCTGAAGCTCCTGCATGTCCACAAACGCCAAGAGAAGGAATTCATTGAGGGAGCTGCTGTTGGACAAGGGTTCCCTCTCAGCTTGAGGCACTGTCCAAGGAGGAAAAGGCATTGACAAGTTAGAAGAGGATTCTCTGAGCAAATCCCATTCCCCTCCTCATAGTACCCCCCACACTGCCTCTCTCCTTTGCCTCCATTCAGCTCCCTTTCCTGAACTCTGCTTTGCACTGAGTGTGCCATGCGGAGCAGGGGCCTCTGCCCATGGGCTCCAGAGGAGTCAGTCCAGCTCTACTGGGGTGTGTAAACGGAGGTGTCAAACTGCCCTGTGTATGCGGTGGGGACACCTAGGGATGAGCACTGTGTGCTGAGTGAAGGTGACTTGGTCCAGTGACCCAGTAGGAATAGTCCCTGTTTACCACTCTAAGAGATGACCACAGCTCTCATGCCAGCTGTGTCTGAAAGAGAAGGTCCTTGTGAGGGCTTCATCTGCCCCAGCCTTGCTCTCTTGAACAGAGATGCCTGTATCTGAATCAGTCACACCAGCTCCCACCCTGGCAAGGGAGAAAAACAGTGAAGTGAAGGCAAGGGGTGACCCGACCATTTCCATATGTCTGTTCCCCAGTGGGATCTATCCCGTCCTCCATCACATCGTGGGAGCATTCTTTGATGGAATAAAAATCTCTGGCATTTCAGTTGCTCTCAGCATGAGCACTTGTGCATCCCAAGAAGAAAAAGGGGCTCATGGTGACTGCATACGGAGTCAGAGGATCTGGTCTGTCCATGAAGCTTGTCCCCTGCTGCCCTGTGCTTGCATCTCTCCCAGCTAAAGGACAATCACACTCACAAGTTGCTCTGAGAAAGAAACCAAACTGAGGTGAGAGAAGAGGAGTTCAGTTTCAAAGTGAAGATTGCCAAATTCTTCTCTCTCAGCCCAGAGATGGAGAGAGTGCTATGGAGAGCTCTTCAGAAGGCGCGATGAGGTTTCTGACTCACACAACCAGCACAAGGATTCTCAGCAATCACAAATATGCTGCGGGAAAGCTCTGGTCTTCTGGAGGGCATCTTGCAGCCTGGTAGCGCCCCCCACAAACACAGTCAAGAATGCTAAAGAGGGGGGGGTCTCCTTAAGGGAGACAGTCAGCTCATTCCCCATGAGTTGCCTGGGAGGTTGAAAGGGGACTTGGGCACGTCACTGCCATGAAGACAACTCCACGCAGGACCCGCAGGGTCAATGCCTTAACTGCAGCTGAACCGTCCTGCTTAACCCCAGAGAACAGGAGAACAAGAACCAGACCAGCATGGAGACGTAAAGAAACAAGGAGCAATACTGTGAGCCTCCTACCAAAGGGAAAGCAAGGAGGGAGAGACAGACAGGCAGTAAGGAAAGCCTTCACCTTCCCCAGCTGTGCACACCACCTCCCAGGTGGCAACACTGCAGGAAAGTCGCTCTCAGCCCCTTGTTGTGCAGTGGGAAAAAGCCATGCTGCAGGAGAGATGTCCCTCTCCTCTGCTGGAGGTCGGGCTGCTGAGGAAGGGGCACATGGCCTGGACCCCACGGCCTTGAGGGTAGAGGCTCCTCTGGGTGGAAGAGGAGACACAGGGGAGCTTGCTTAGAGAAAGATGTCTGCAGTGAAGGTACTGTTGGAAGATTTCCAAATCCCCCCTCCTGCAGAATTTCTGTTTTCAGTTTCCCCTCACTCTCTGATTGTATCTCCACTGCCTGGAGCTTTCCCTCCTGGGAGCTGCTTCCCTGTCCCATGTCTTTTCCCCACCCGCACTCTGCAAACAGTAGGAAAACGAAAGCATAGACTCAGAAAAGATCCTTATCTTTAAGGTAACCACTGCAATGACTGTCCTCTTGAAAAGGCCCCTCAGAATGAACCTGGAGGTGAGCTAGAGCTAAGAACAGCCCTGACCCACGCAGCACCCTCTCAACAGCAGAATGAACCTGCCCTACTGGGGGTCACTCCTTCCACCCAGAGCTTCTCCCTGCAGCACTGTGGGGAGTTCCCCGGGCAGGCTGGGTGCTGACCCTCGCAGGTGGCAGAGTCACTGTCCCAGGCACACAGAACCCTGGGGCACAGGGACACTGCTCTGAATTACAGCCCATGCAGACCTGGGTGCACTCCCTGGCTTTGCACCCCTCCACCATCCCTGGGAGAAGGTAACCATGATGCCCTGTTGCTCTGACGATGTGGCTGGGAATCCCTGCTCTAAGGCACTACCTGCTCCAAACAGGAGAAGCTGGCAGAGCCACCCTGACAGACCCTATCAGCTGTGGAAGGTGCCAGCCTTAGAAGAACCCTCCGGGAACCACAGCAGCATTGCCCTGCAGCCAGAGACTTACTGTGTGAAGGGCTGTGAAGATTCCTCCCTGCAGTGAGCTCTCAGCTGTCCTCCCATTCCCAACTGTCTTTAACTTCTGAGTCGCTCATCTCATCCTGGTGCCTGCAGGCAGTGCCCTGAGTCTTGCTGCTCCTTTAAGAGGAGCTGCTCCTGGACAGAGCTGTGTCTCTTCAGCACCTGCCAGGTTGCCATGGGCTCCTGCAGTCCCAGGAGCCAGGCCCAGCTCAGGAGCAGAGGCCCAGCTAAAGACGTGACTTTCTCTGTCTCTTGTGAACTCTCAAGATGTTCCTGGGGCTTCAGGGCTGACAGTTCCTGAAAGGCCACAGAGTCACCCCTGGGAAATGTCCACTGAAGTAGACTGCAATAATCACCAATGGTCCCTCTCTAAACACTGGAGAGGGACTGATTTCAGCATTGCCGTTGGTTGCAGTTGCATTGCATCAGAGGATGGTTATCTAAGAGAAATGGAAACGGCCCACTCTAGAAAGGCCTGTTCCCATCTCATAAGAAGACAGGATGCCTAGGCAGGGACAAGAAGGGAGCTCATTTCCTCATGCTTCAGGGACCAATTTAGAGGAATTAATCAATACACCTAATGCCCATTGAGAAATCCCTGGGATGGACTGGGATTCAGTTCCCTCCTGTGCACTCTACAATCATAGGGGGTGAGATCCCCCTCCCCAAGTGTTGGGGTGCACAAAAGGGATGTCTGCAGGCAATATCCTTCTTTTAGGCAATAACTTCTTTTCTGCTGAGAGGATAGTCAAGCATTGGAACATGTTGCCCAGGGGAGCTGTGCCATCTCTATCCCTGGAGGTTTTCAAGACTGGACCAAGCTCTCAGTAACCTGGTCTCACCCCAAAGCTGACCTTGCAGTGAGCACAAGGTTTTGCTAGAGGCCTTCTGAGGTCCCATTCAACCTGAAAGAGTCTGTGATTCCTTCCCCTCTGGGTCTACTCTTGTTGATGTTAGGGAGAGCACTCAGTTCTCCTGACCATGGAAGTAAGTCAGACACAAGTATGATCAAATCAATTAGCTTTCCTGTCCTGCTCCAGAGATGTGTAAATGCAGGGCTGCTTGGCAGGTTCCCCTGAATAGCCCTGATCACTCCTTTGCTTCACCTTTTATTGTGCTTTTCTCCCCTTTACCCCTTCCAAGTTCTACCCTCTTACCATCCTCACACTCCCCCATACAAACAGCCCACCTCTCTTCACCCTTTCCTCATAGGCCCTGTTTCTGCTTGCTTTGTACGCTCACTTGGCATTTCTGAGATGGTCGCCGTGGTAATTCCTACCTAGGTCAGCAATTCCATTCAGCTAGTACCTCCTTTTAGTACTTGAAGTGACCTGCAATGCCTCATGCTGTTGTCTTGTTAGAGGCACCACAAGTCCAGGTGAGCCATCTACATACACACATTAACAGCTGATACAATGAACTTCAGGCTGGGGACCTAGAGAAACTTGGAGATTCAGCCAAAAGAAACCTCAGGAAGCTTTACAAAGAGAAGTGGCAAGTCCTGCCCATGGGGAAGAATAACCCTGTACATTAGGACAGGTTGGGACCTGACCAGCTCAGGAGTGGCCTGAGGAGAAGGGCCTGGGTGTTACAAGGGATGCCATATGAGCCAGGGGTGCATGCCCACTGTGAATAAGGCCAGATGCCTACGGGGCTGCATTAGGAGGAAGGTGGCCACCCAGACAAGGGGAGTTATTATCCCCCTCAACTCAGCACTAGTGTGTCCTATTTGGGGGCTGCCAGGAGCTTTTCTTGGTACTGGGAACCTTCATGAAAAGAGGAAACAGACCCAAACTATAGCTTGGGAAGTTCAGACTGGACATTAGGATGAAGAACTATCACTTGAAGAGTATTGCTGTGGTGGAGCAGGCCACCCAGAGGGAGTCTGTGATCAGCCCTTGGCTTTGTGTTTCAAGGAATAGCCAGTGAGGATGGAGAGACATCAGTGAAGGGAGGGAGATCTCTGGGTGAGAGCAAGGTGGGGAAGCAGGTTGGGTGTCTACAATCTGCAGGGACACAGGCGCAGGTGTGGGACAGCACAGGACAGCCTGTGGTGGAGATGGCCAAGGGCGCTGCCAAGGCTGAAGGGCTCCGACAGAACTGAGGTCTTTGTCCCCTTGGCTGTTGTCTCTGCCACTGAGGCCTACCAGGAGACACCAGGGCCTCATTGCCCCCTTGCCCTCCCTGGGGACCCTGACAGGTGTCATATCATTGTCCTGCACTCAGCGTTGCACACCCTCACCTGCACACTGACACCAGGAAGAGCCCTGGGCAATGCATGAGGGAAAGGATCTCCCTTCCAGAGCCTCAGTGGCCATGCTTGGCTTTTTGGTTTGATAAAACACATGAAGGGTTTACATGGCATCAGAGCCACCTGCACATTGCCTTTGCCTACTTGTAACCAGGGATTACAATTTTCTGCTCTAGTCAGCCCCTGGGGAGTTGTTGTTGCCAATGGCCCTCAATGGGACCCATTCATGCTCTACAAAACTTTGGGGTTTGCTTCTGACTTGGACTTCTTGAACGTTTTGCTAAATCTCATCTCAGTAGCTGAGGTTCACGGACTCAGCACCAAATACACCATGGGGCTCATTAAAATGCAAAAAGCCCTGATGAAACACATCTCTCCCTGTAATTTTCTTCAGGTCTTGCATGGCTAATTGGAGAGGTTTCAGGAGTGTAGCCAAAAGGTGGAGACTTCAATAACATACAAGTATTTCTGCTTTTAAAGGGTATTATTATTATTATCATTATTATTATCATTATTATTCAGCTACAGAATAAGTGACAGGAACATTCTCCAATTGATATCAAACCAGAGTGTCTCCCTTGAAGTCTGGACATGTAGGAAAAGCAGTGTCCCAGAGGTCAGGCACTGAATGGACAACCTTCCTCCCCATCTCCCCAACCCTGCCATTTCTCTCATCAGCCACCTGGGCCTTACATCACTCTGGTTAAAAGCTACCCTTATTCCAGTGAAGTCTGCAACTGAATGTTACAGCTCATATACCCCAATTCCCACCTGCTTTCCTTAGACAACTAGCTGCAGATACAGCAGGATTTCTCTTAACTGCAAACAAAGAAAAATAAAATATGATACAGTTTATAAAAAATAAAATGCACTCCTCAACTGCATGCTGAGTCCCAGCTGCCTCCAGTGAGGTCCACTTTCCACAAGGGACAGCCTTAATAAAAATCTTTTTAATAGAGAGGAAATGTTAGCTATAAACAGAATTTAGGACTTGGCTAAAGGGAGAGACTACTGAAAAGCAGAGCAAGTTTTAAACTCCCTGAAGTGCAAATCAGCAGCTAGGTTCGGCTTTACTCATTTGAATGAACAAAGAGTTAGGGGAGGTGTCACAATGTTGTAATGTTGCAATGTCCAGATAATGTGCTGTAAAGGTGATGTTAGACACTGTCAATTTAATCAGGGCATGTGGAAATGGAAGTGAGAGCCATACAGCTCCTGGGGGTCCTGTGCCATGCCGGGGGGCCATGCTGCTCTTGGGGATCCTGGACCAGGCTGTGTTTCTGTACAAAGGTCTGGAAAAGCCTTGGTGCAAGCCCTAGAGAAGAGGGATTTCCCTGGGTGCTCAGAGCAACCCAGGCAGAAATTTGGGTTGCCGCAAGAAACCCATCCCACCCACCCCCAAAACCACTGCTCTCCCTGGAGACCTTCCTGGACCCTCAGGCAGGGAGCAGGAGGGGGTGTGGGGGCACAGCCGTATCCCACACTAGCCTCAATCAAGCCTTCAGCTCCACAACATGTCACAGCTTCAAGTGAGCTCTCTAAAGCAACACTTCCCATGCCCCTGGTGTGCAGAGAAGAGTGAGTAGACACAGAGGAGACAGGGGAGAGAAAGGGCAGAGACCCCAGGGTGCAGAGCAGGGCTCACAGTGCCATAGACGGAATGCCAGACGCTGAATAAGCAACCGAAAGAAATGAGTAAACGCATCCTTCCCTTTGCAGTGACTTGGAAAGCCACATCTCTCACAGTATTCAAGGGGATGGAGTCTCCCTTCTGCAAGATTTGCCCCAGGACTGTGCAGAGACTAGGAAGAGCACGAAGGCTGGTTGCAGGGATGCTCTCAAGCTTCAGCAGCTGCAGAGCTGGGAGCTGGTCATCTCACCAACTTCTGAATGAGTCAAAATGCAGGTCCTGAGGCATTTCGCTGCCTCATAGACTCTGCACCAGAGCCTGGACAGCAGCACAGCAGTGTGTGGGCATGTCCTGAGAAGCCCAGGGTCAAAATTGTGGGAGATCCAGGGTACCAGGGCTGCACAACTCCCGGGGGTGTCCAGGGTGCCAGGGAGTGTACCCAGGGAGAAGCACTGCCCCAAGGTGACACTGAAAAGCACAAGGACCAATTGAAGCTCAGAGATGAGAATTGTCTTTCCGCAAACTCAGCCAGAAGGAAAGATGGGAAAAATTCATGGGAAATGAGAAAACTTGCCCAGACTTGCTCCCTGGCCTCACCATGGCTTTGGAGCCTGCCAGAGATCAGGGTCTTCGATAAAGCCCTCTGGATGATGTGTCTTAGGGGCATGTTTGCTTTTTTCTGGCAGATCACCTCTATCTTAAGCACTGCAGACTGAGAAACCTTGTTGAGGACTTTTAAAAGCAGAGTGTGGCTTTAGTGTCTGAAAGATGAAGGCTACATCCTGTCCCATATTGTCCTACATCCTACTTCTACAAAAACAGTGACCCACAGGAGAAACCAGTTTTGAGGCTCACCAAAGCATCTCAGCCCGTGGCCACACTTTGTGATGTTTCATCCCATGTGACTTTGATCTCAGCTTTGAAAAATGCCAAACCCCAGACTAATCCCAAAGCCCAGGCTTCCCACACAGGTCTGCCCAGCGCAGAGACCTGTCAGTGCAGGGGTGCAGAATCGACTTCTCCAGTGCCCCATTTGAGATATTTCACAGTCTTTGACAGCATCTGGAGACATTCCTGAAGGATTTATCAGCAAGTTTTGGAAAATAACTGTTTTGAAGGGAGGTGACTGCTTCCAGGATGTGAGGGGAAATCTCTCTGCTCTCTCCCTGGCTGTGCCATCTCCATGGCAGTGACCTACTGAGCCCCCAGATGACACAAGCTGAGGTCACGGTGGGATGTGCCGCATCACAGGGAGGTCTCCCTGGTGATGCAGCGGTGCCCTCACATCTCTGCAAGGCCTGGTTGCTGCTTGGCACTGCAAATACACTCCTCACTGCTGCCCTTTGGAGCCATGCCATGGTAAGGAGGAGGGACGGGAGCCATGCTGGGAACTTCACCAATAGGCAGAGGAGCAGGGGCATGTTGGAGAGGTGTTTTGGGTGATGAGATGGGAAGAGTGTCCTTCCTCCCCGGCTGGAGAGGTGAAACGAGGACAAGGGGGCAAGTGAGATGGACGACTGCTGGACGGATACTATCAGCCCGCACTGCTGTTCCTTGTTTCCAACGCTCCTGAGGCTCTCCAACAAGGGTAAGGGCTTTGGGAGCTCCTTCCCAAGGTGTCGCATTGAGACTGTTAACTGCAAAAACTGCTGTGGATCCCAGGCTGTGGGGGTGCCTGGATAGGGCTGGGGGCTGCCGTGAGAGCTCTGCCTGAGGGTCCTGATGGGGCAGGAGGGGCGAGAGGACACTGCCCTACCCTGCCCTGCCCTGGGGGCAGCAAGATGCTGCCTGCGGGCTCCTGCGCCCTGGCCAGCCCCAGGGCCCCCACACCGGCACCACGGCTGCCACCAGCACATGCCCCAGCGCTGCCCCCCCATGCCCCACATGGCCACCAGGGCGCAGGTCACCCAGCAGCCCCACCGGGGCAGCGGCCGCGCCCCGGGGACCCGCACTGCCCGCCCACATGGCACCGCGCTGCCCCCAGGCCCCGCCACGCCCCGCGCTGCCACCCACAACATGGCGCCCGACCGCGGGGGATGGGGCAGAGCTGGCCGCCAGGGCAGGAGGGCCCAGTGTTGCCATGGCATCGCCCCAGTGCAGCCCTCCTATTGGCTGTCAGGAGGAGGAAGGTGGGCATTGATTTCACTGATGGCTCTCTCAGCCAATTGCAGTCCAGCATGTGGGGAAAAAAAAGACGTCAAAGAAAGAGGTGAAAGCAGAGCTGGAGCAAAGGAGGCGAGAAGCGATCGGGAGAGAGAGCGGGGGCGAGTGGGTTTGGTGGGGGCTGCGGGTGCGTTCAAATGCGGCGGGTGCCCTCCCGCCAGGGTGGGGGCAGTGGTGCTGGCGACGGGACTGCTTTGCTGCAGGGAGCTCCAGAAGGTCAAACCATGAAATAGGAGAATGGTTGTTGTCCTGGATGTGTGGAGGATTTGCTGGGTTTGTTCAGCACTGGGAAAGGAACCAGACTTCTGAGTTGTGGGAAGGCTTCTCCCTCTGCCTGGGAGATGAGGCCCTGCTGTCTTCAGGTTCATGGTCGCTGTTCCCATGCAATCCTATTAGAAAATATTGCCAAGAATTACTTGCAGGCCTTTTTCCAATTCCTGTGTTTTATGGGTTATGTGTAGAGACTACCTAGGCAAAAGCTAATCTATTTTGGGGGTAGTAACTGGTACGTGATGGGTGTTTTGCTGCACTATGAGCATTGTGAAGCCATGAGGTGAATCGGGGAGGCCGTTGAGGAGCTGGCTCAGCCTTGGGGGAAGGCAGGGGGAGCTGCAGGTGGCACCAGCCACATGGTCAGGGTGTGGGTAGTGAGGTCACCACTGTCTGTGAGAGCTATGCCAGAAAATCACCAGTGTCAAATCAAGTCTTTGTAAGTAGCTGATAGGCCTGGAGGAGGCACATGGCTCGGCTATTGATGATGAGGTCACTTCTGCCTGAGTACCTGATAGGCCATCTGGAGGAAGAAGGCTTGTCTGTTGATTGTGAAGTCACTTCTGACTGATGAACTGATTGGATAGCAGCAGAGATGTGTCTGGAAAGGTGATTGTGAGGTCACTTCTACCTGAGCGGTTGATAGGGCAGCAGCAGGTCCATGTCTGGGATGTGTGTTTTTGAGATCATTTCTGCCTGAGCATCTGATAAGGCAGGATTTGTCTCATGGCTGGGGAATTTATAGTGAGGTAATTTCTGTCTCAGAGGCTTCTAGGCCAGTGACAGAGACGTGGCTGTGAAGGTGGTTGTGAGGTCCTGTCTTTCTGAGTCCCTGCTAGGCCAGCAGCAGGCAGTTAGGCATGGGCATTGCTTGTGAGGTGTCTTTTGTCAGAGTAGCTGTTAGGCCAGCAGTAGTTGATGGCTGGGGAAGTTATTTGGAGGAAAGTTCTGCCTCTGAAGCCTGTAGGCCAGCAGCAGGCACGTGGTGGGGGTATGGACTTGTGAGGTCACCTCTATGTGAGCAGCTGCTAGGTGAGGAGAAGACAGATGTCTTGGATGTTGGTGGTGAGGTCACTTTTGGGTTTGTTGCGTGTGCTCAGAGGAGGGCTTGACCCCTGCAGAGCTCTCCAGCAGTACAGAAATGCAACTAATTAATCAAGCAGAAGTAGATGTTCCACATCATCTGACACACATTTTGTTCCACTCCGTCATCCTGAGTTAGTACTGCTATGTTTGAAATGTGGACAATGTTCTGTGGTGAACATGGAGATGGAGTTTCCCTTTCCACTTTTTGCTAAGTAGAAGGTTGCAGCCTCCTCCCGGTCATTTAGGGAGTCCGGCTAGACTTTTGAGGCTGCTAAATGAATCTAGTGCTGGTGTGAGCAGTGGTGTTAGTAATCTCTTATTGGCAGGGTGTGTGTGCTTTAGAAATCCCCCCTGTCAAAAGAGCAGGGAGCTTGTGAGATTTTCCTGCAAGGTCTGCATGCTGTCTCTGTCTTTGAGGTGTCCAGCTGCTTTGATGACACATTTGGAGCTGTAACCCGTTAGAGGTCTCTGATTTTCTGTCCATGTATGCAGTCATTGGAGAATGGGTGCAAAGGCTGTTGGAGGAGACAGAAGGAATGTCACCTCCCCCAAAAAATGTATGGTCCACATTCTCCAAGAGATTTCTTTTTCAGAGAAGTTGAGGCACAAGCAAGAGGCAAGAGCTGGCCTGATCAGCCGCTGTGAGAGCACTTCTCTGCTTCCTGGAGGTGGGAAGTGAGCAGGCCCCGGGCTGTGAGTAGCTGTTCAGAGGCAGTGGCTGTTGCAAGGCCTTGGAGGCCTAGAAGGGAATGGAAGGTCTGTAGAGTTGGTCTTTCTGTGTTTTGTGGGGCGCTTGGATGTGCGCCATCTGCTTCCATGTGTGGTGCTGTAGCCTGTGTGTCACTGATGCAGAGGTGCATGTTGGCTGCCAACCCTCTGTGAGGTGCGGGGGTAGCGGTGTGTTACAGTGCAGGGTGCCCTGTGGTGGAGCCAGATGGTGGCCCCAGTGTTTTGCTGCTCAGCATGGGAGTAGGTGTCTGGAGAGAGCAGTGCTCTGCTCCCAGAGCCCAGCCTTCCATCAAGGTGTCCTTCTCGTAGACCTGGGTGAGGACTGTTGGTGACCATGTTCCCTCCTTGGAGCATCGTGGTGCGAGCCAGGGCTGCTTGCAGTGTGGTAGTTTCTGTCAGCTGAGGTTCAGGCTTGCAGTTTGGGAAGGTCTTGATGCTTCCATGAGTCTTTGGGATTTTCCTGACTCTGCTGGAGAAAGTTCTCTTCTCCGTCCTTAAAGGATTTCTGTTGAAGCTGGACCCTCATTGCATGTTCCCATCTCAGACATTAATCCATTCTGATCCCTCAGAGGGATGGGTAGTTAATCAAAGCAAATCGAATTTGTGTCTACACAGACCTTTGCAGAGAGGGGAGATGCCAGCTCACAAGAAGTCAGGCCTGAGAGGGCGATGGGTGGCTCTGAGACACCTGTCCTTGGTGAGCAGTGGAGGCGGCATCTCCAAAGCCACTGGTGCCTTTGGCCAGCGTCTCAGAATAGCAGATTCCTTGAGGCTGCAGTGGGGGAGGCATCTGGAGTAGGGATCGAACACCCTGGTCAAGGCAGGTGCCAGTAGAGGAGGTATCTTGGGGCCTTTTCCAGTGAAGTTTTGATTATCTCCAAGGATGGAGATCTGGGAACCTCTCTGGATCCCTGTGAGACAGTTCGGCCACTCCCGCAGAGAAAAAACGTTTGTTCTTAACATCTCAGAAGAATTTCCCATTGTCCAGTTTGTCCCTGTTGCCTCTCATGCTCTTAGTGTGCACCTCCAAGAAAATCTGGCTCTGTCTTTTCTGTGCCCTCCAAAAGGTAGCTGTGCACAGCATGAAGATCCCCCGTGGCTGCCTCTTGTCCAGGCTGAACACACCCAGCTCTCGCAGCCTCTCCAGCCCCTGACCATCTTGGTGTCCCTGTGCTGGACTCCCTGCTGTGTGTTAGTGCCTTTACAGAATTGGAGAGCCCAACCGGGAGCTGGTATACAGACCTGGTCTCCCCTGTGCCAAAAAGAGGGGTCGAACGTCTCGGTGGTCCTGCTGGCTGTGCTCTCACCAATAGAGCTCAGCATAGAGGGGAGACATTTGCCCCTGACTGTTGCGACTCTGTAAGGCCAGCAGAACTGACGGTAACACTCCGATTCTTTCTTTCTTTCTAGGTTGCTCCACTCATGAGGTTCCCAGTGCAGTGCTAGAGCCCCTGAGGGTGGAGGCAGGATGCCAGGCTGTGTCCCTGTACCTGTCAACATCTTTGCCAACATCATGAGCCCTCTGTGAAAGCAGCTGCAAGTGACTGAGATGAGGCTACGTATGAATGCGAAGGCTTCCATGAATGCACCCAGCTTGCCTGGGTGACTTGGGGTGTGGGTTCACCTCCTGGTACCTCTGCTGTGCTGCAAATTCTGCATCCCACAAACACTGTTACTGCCAGCCCGCTCAGCAAATGCTGTTGTGCCCCCTCCTTTTCCTAGGAGGTTGTGGTGCCATATAGGATGAGTCCAAGACCCTTATAATAGATGCCAGCATCTCCTGAGTGCATTTCTGTGAGTGGGCAGGCCGCAAGAACATTGCGGCTGTTGTGCTTCTGAGCTCACTTCTGCCTCAGTACATAGTAGTGCAACAGTAGGACCATGGTTTTGGGGCATATTGTGAGGTCCCTTGTCCCTGAGTACCCTGGAGGCCAGCAGCAGGGACACAGCTGCTCTTTGTGCTTGTGAGGTCACATTTTCCTGAGTATGTTACAGGCGAGCAGCTAGCTGATAGCTTCAAGGCTGATAGTGAGGTCACTTGTGCCTCATTACCGGATATCCAAGCAGCTTGTGAGGTCATTTGTGACACACTTGTAGGGCAGCTTCAGGCATATGGCTTTGGAACTGACTGTGAGGTAACTATCGTATCAATACTCGATAGACCAGAAGCAGGAATTGGCTGCTGCTTGTGGTTGTGAGGCCACTTGTGCCTCAGTGCCTGATAGGCCAGTGCTAGTTGCATGGCTGCTGTTTGTGGTTGTGAGGTCACTTGTGCCTCAGTGCCTGATAGGTCGCTGTTAGGCCCATGGCTGCTGTTTGTGGTTTGTGAAGGCTGGAAATTCCACCTGAAGGCTGGAAATGCATCCTTACAGGAGTAGAAATAATTATCGGTACAGGGAATGTGCACCCTACCAGAGCTGCAAGTGGTCTAGCAAGCAGTGCTGGTTTGAACCAGTGGCTTGCTGCTTTC
Organism: Apteryx mantelli; assembly: GCF_036417845.1. NCBI lineage: Eukaryota > Metazoa > Chordata > Aves > Apterygiformes > Apterygidae > Apteryx > Apteryx mantelli. The sequence goes on from NC_089997.1 coordinate 14,931,269, forward strand.
CCAGAGAAATACAATCTGACAGTGGATCACATCTGAAGAATAAAGAAGTGCAAACCTGGTGTGCTTCAAATGGAGTTCAGTGGACTTTCTACCTATCGTATTGATCTCAAAGTAGTGGGGTAGTAGAAAGATGGAAAGGATGACGGAAACAACAGCTACACCAGAGTAACTCTTCTCTCGTAGAATACTTCTAAGTGGGGATCCCCATTGTGGGAGGTTGGCTAAACAAGTGACAAACACCCATGGGAAGTCTCATAGATAAGGCGTTTGCGTCATGAATTCCTGTTAAAACAGAAGTGAAACTCTCTCAAAGTTCTGGAGATGAGGTTGTGGTTAAACACCCAACTCAGGGATCAGTCTGGGTGACTCTGCTGTTTTACAAAGCAAAAGCAGTATGGGATGCTGTAGACACTAAAGGAGGCAAGTGAACCATAAGTGAGGCTTGGATGATGTCCGAGACCTAAGTGTCTTCTCTTGCAGTGAAGCGTGGTGTTACCTTCTCACTGTGGGAACACTGATAACTGCAACAGACACCTGAAACCTGTCTCTCACAGGTTCTGCCTTTTCACATGGCCCATGGGAGAACTCGAGTATTGAAGGTAAGTCGCAACCCATCTTTAAAACTACAGTAACAAGAGGAATACCAGCTGTAATAGCACGAGGTCAAGGACTGATAGTAGGCAATGATGTTACACTAACTATAATTACATTTAACTATATTTTCATTTAACTATAGCTATATTTATGTCTAAATGTAACTATATATAATAACACACTGGATGGGAAGCTGCACACGGTTTTGCAGTGGAGTGAAATGGGTACTACAGACATGAAAAGCAGCATTTGCCATAGTAATGTGACTTATATTTTTGACCAAATCGCCAGGCAGACTTACTGGTTAACGTCTCACTTGACTGAACAGAGGATGTGTTATTTTTGCACCATTTAATACATCAGTAACACTTGGAGTAACCTTCCCTCAACTCAACAACTTTGGCAAACAAAACACCAAGGTTACTCAACATCTGTCTAAAACGGGAACATGCTTAGAAGAAAGAAAAGGAACAATGATATATGATAATAATGAGCACATTCTGTTAGTAAAAGTGGAAAGCGGCCTTACTGAACGTCACGAGTATGATATCTTTAAAGGTTTTTCCCCCAAAGCTACCAGTGTATTGCAACTGATGTTATGTCCTATGCTTGTACTGTTAATGATCCCTGTATTGATCCCCACCTCTCCTTATGCCAGGGATCCAGCCCCAGCCTGGCAGTGGGACGCTGGCCTCCCCCCAGCCTGTTCCCCCCGTGCCCCTTCCCCCTCTTGGGGGGCTGGAGCTGCCCCAGCCCAGGGCAGCTGGCCAGCACCAGGGCTGGGACAGGGCATGGAGGGGACAGGAGTGTGGAGGGCAGTGAGAGAAGGCAAGCAGGCCTGCTTGGGGCCCCACTGCTGGGCTGGGGAGGGCTGAGGCCTCTGGGGCTGGCCGGGCTCCAGATGCTGCTTCAATGTCAGCTCCATGCTGGGAACATCGGGGTTTCTGCCCTTTGCAGAGGAGCAGCCTGCGGTGGAGGCCCCTCCATCCAGCACTTGTGAGCCGCATGTGGAGTGCTATGTCCAGTTGTGGCTCCCCCAGGCAAGAAGGATGGTGAGAGATGGGAGTGAGAGCAGCAGAGGCCAGAATGATGGTTTGGGCCTGGAGCCCATCAGGCATTAGGAGATGCTGAGAGACCGGGGTGTGTTGAGCCTGGAGAAGGGAAGGCTCAGGGGAGACATTATTGCTGTTTACAGTGATCAGCTGGGAGGGTGTAGAGAAATCAGAGGCAGGCTCTGCTAGAAGATGCCCAGTGGAAGGACGACAGGCAACAGGCACAAGCGGGAGCAGAGGGAATTCCACTTGAAAGAAGGAAAAACATTTTCTCCTTAAGGGATCAAACCAGACCAGCCCCTCCCCGGCTCTCCCCACCTCCCCTGCCCTCTCCCCAGTGCAGCCTAGCAGAGCAGCCCAGGCTGGGGGTGGAACCACAGCAGTGCCCACCGCAGGGTGCTGCAGTGCTCTGGGCACTCACAGCACAGCTGCAGCCCCCCTGAAGGGCACAGCAGCTCCTGGGGGGCAGAGAGGGATGTCACCCTGTCTCCACTGCTCTCTCATCTGGGAGACCTTAACCCGGACTACATGCAGCCACTCTGTGCCAGCCCTTCTCCCCAGGAGGGCACAAGAGTCCTGGTCCCAGGGCTCCTCAAGCAGCTCCAGTTGCTCCAGCAGTGGAGCAGCCTGCCCTGAGTTGACACACATAGAAAGAAGTTTTCATTTATTCTTCCCTGCAAGCACACAATTGCTCCTTTACTCTTCTCCAGACATGGGATGAATTCAAACCTTTGAGTACAAACATGATTATCACAGAACGCCCGAAGCACAAGAGCTGAGTAAAGAGAGGTGGGCAGCCTATTGCTGCTGAAATAGTACCAGCTGAATCAGTTTCTTCAGTGCCTCCTTGAGCTCCTTGTTCCTCATGCTGTAGATGAGGGGGTTCACTGCTGGAGGCAGCACCGAGTACAGAACAGCCACCACCAGATCGAGAGCTGGGGAGGAGAAGGAGGGGGGCTTCAGGTAGGCAAACACTGTGGTGCTGACAAACAGGGAGACCACGGCCAGGTGAGGCAGGCACATGGAAAAGGCTTTGTGCCTGCCCTGCTCAGAGGGGATCTTCAGCACAGCTGTGAAGATCTGCACATAGGACAGCACAATGAAAACAAAACACCCAAAGACTAAACAAATACCAACCACAAGAACCCCAACTTCCCTGAGGTAGGAGTCAGAGCAGGAGAGCCTGAGGATCTGGGGAAGTTCACAGAAGAACTGCTCTACAACATTGCCTTGGCAGAGTGGAATTGAAAATGTATTAACAGTGTGCAGGGCAGCATAGAGAAAACTGCTGCCCCAGGCAGCTGCTGCCATTTTGACACAAGCTCTGCTGCCCATGAGGGTCCCATAATGCAGTGGTCTGCAGATGGCAACAAAGCGATCATAGGCCATGACAGTGAGAAGTGAATACTCTGCTGAAAATAAGAAAAAGAGGAAAAAGACCTGGGCAGCACATCCCCAGTAGGTAATGGCCCTTGTGTCCCACAGAGAATTGGCCATGGATTTGGGGACAGTGACAGAGATGGAGCCAAGGTCGAGGAGGGAGAGATTGAGAAGGAAGAAGTACATGGGGGTGTGGAGGCGGTGGTCGCAGGCTACAGCTGTGATGATGAGGCTGTTGGCCAGGACAGCAGCCAGGTAGATGCCCAGGAAGAGGGAGAAGTGCAAGAGCTGCATCTCCCGCGTGTCTGCAAATGCCAGGAGGAGGAACCCAGTGAGGGAGCTGCCATTGGACATTTGGTCCTTTGGGGCACAGGAGGCCTGTCCAAAGAAGAAAAGAAAGTACCAAGTTAGAGCAGGCTTCTCTGAGCAAATCCCTTTCCACTCCTCATAGTACCCCCCACATTTCCTCTGTCCTTTACCTTCTTTCAGCTCCCTTTCTGGAGCTCTGGTCTGTGCTAGCTGAGTGGGCCATGTGCAGCAGGGGCCTCTGCCCATAGCTCCAGAGAAGTCGGTTCTGCTTTGCCACAGGTGCAAATGGAGGTGTCAAACAGGCCCAGGGATTTGGTGGGATACCTGGGAACGGGTACTGTGAGCTGGGTGGAAGGGACTTGGTTCAGTGCCCCAGTGGGAATATTCTCTATTTACCATAAAGAGATCTGATTACAGCACTCATGCCAGCTATCTCGGAAAGAGAAGACCCTTGTGAGGGCTTCATCCCCCCCAACCTTGCCCTCTTGAACAGAAATGTCTGTATCTGAATCAGTCACACCAGCTCCCACTCTAGCAAGGGTGAGAAATAGGCAAGTGAAGGCAGGGGGTGACCTGACTTTTTCTAGACATCTTCATTCCAATGAGATAGACCATCTCCTCACATCAATTTACCATCTGTGCTCTCTCTCTAGGAACTGTAGTGAGAATGGCAAGTGACTGGTTCTGATGTACACATCCTGCAGCAAAATAATGTCCACCCCTTGTGTGGAAGGGCTGTTCAACATTTTGATACCTATTATCTCCAGAAAATAATCTGCAGCAGAGGAGTCTGATTATATATGGATTTAGATTTTAGATGCCTCCATTACACTGTGGAACAATTCTTTGATGGGGTAGAAATCTTTGGCATTTCAGTTGCTCTCAGCATGAGCACTTGTGCATCCCAGGAAGAGAAAAGGGCTCACTGTGACTTTATACAGAGTCATGGGATCTGGTCTGTCAATGAGTCTTGTCCCTCACTGCCCTGCACTTGCGCCTCTCCCAGCTAAAGGACACTCACACTCACATGTTCCTCTCAGAAAAGAAAGGACTGAGGTGAGAGCAGACGAGTTCAGTTTTAAAGGGAAGATTTCCAAATTCTTCTCTCTCATCCCAGATGCGGAGAGAGGGATGAAGAATGTGACAAGGTTTCTGACTCAGAGGATCAGACCAAGTACCTTCAGATATCACAAAATGCTACAGGAAAGTTGTGCTCTTCTGGAGGGCAGCTTGCAGCCTGGCAGGACACCCCAGAGAAACCGTCAAAGGTCCTGAAGATGGGCTCTCCTTAAGAGATAGACAGCTCATGAAGAGTCAGTTCTCTCTTTTAAGAGAGAGGCAGATCAAAAAGTCTGTGAGAAACCTCAGCAAGTCCCTTCCTCCCCACTTCAGCCTACAGACAACACCAGCATCACCTTTATGGCTTCATCAGGGTTTTTCCGAACTGCTCCTTAGGACCTGCGAGCACAGAGATGCCCCTGGCCAGGGCCCTGACCCAGGAGGTTTCTGTAGAGCAGAACTGAGCACACAGAGGGTGAGATGGGGTCTGTGAGCACTAACTGGGAAAAGACATTGGGACAGAGAAAATGCTCTTGTCAGGAACAACTCCAGGCAGCAGGGATGTGCAGAGAATGATAGAGAATTGCTAATGGATACATCATGGAAGGATAGATATGAGCAAGTCATGGTCAGTCATGCAACACCAAAGCCTTCCCCAGCGTGCTCAGGTCTGCCTTGCAGAAACCTCCCAGCAGCAGGGCACTTTCCAGGGGCATCCCTCTGTGTGCACGTGAGAAGGGGCAGGTCCCTGAGGAGGCCACCATCAAAGGGGAATTTGGTGCTGTCTGTAGACTAAGGGGTTGGTGAAGGGTCTTCCAGAAGTTCCTAGCAGAACTCCTGATTGTTAATTAAAACTGTTAATGAGTCTCAGTCCCTTGTCAGGCCCTAAATGTGACAGCTCCATTTCCATTTTCCCCTTGCCAGGTGGAAGGAAACTTAAAGCACTATCTCAGGGAATTGCCTTTTCTTTCACTAAACACCTGCCTTCACCTTCCTTTTGAAAAGTCCCCTCTGAAATGTCCTGTGCATGAGCTAGAGCTGTGAGCAGCCCTGACCCACGCAGCACCCTCTCAACAGCAGAATGAACCTGCCTGGACGGGGGCTGATCCTTCCACCCAGAGTTTCTTCCCACAGTGCCATGAGGAGTTCCCCAGGCAGGCTGAGTGCTGACCCTCGCAAGTGGCAGAGTCACTGCCCTGGGCACACAGCACCCTGCGGTGCAGAGCACTGCTCAGAATTACAGCCCTGAGCAGGCTTGTGTGCATGACCCAGCTTCACACCCCTGCAGTGTCCCTGGGAGAAGGTAGCAGCATGTCCTGTCCCTCTGATGGTGTGGCAGGGAATCTGTGCTCTAAAGAACCTCCTTCTCCTCTGCACTGGAGAAGCCAGGAGTGTGATCCTTAAAAAAAAAACAGTCATGGGATGGGATGGGTTTAGAAGATCCCTCCAGCATCACTCTCCAGCCAGAGACTTACCGTGTAAAGGGCTGTTAAAGTTTCTTCCACAGTGAGCTGTCTGCTGTCCTCCCACTCCACACTGCCTTTCACTTCTCTCTGTCTTCTCTCATCTTGTCAGCAACAGCAGGCAGTGCCCAGAGCCCTGCTGCTCTTTGCAGAGGAGCTGCTCCTGGACACAGCTGTCTCTCAGCAGTGCTGCCAGGTTGCCATGAGCTCCCTCTGTCCCAGGAGCCCAGGCCTGTCAGGACCAGAGGCCCAGCTGCAAGCATGAATTTCTCTGTCCCTTGCACTCCCTCCTCCTGGGAAATGTTCACTGAAGTAGACAAAATAATCACTGATGGTCCCTCTCTAAACACTGGAGGGAGACTGATCCAACATTGCAATTTTTATCATCAGAGGATGGTTATCTGCGAGAAGTGGAAATGTCCCATTCTGGAAGCCCCTATTCCCATCTCTTAACTAGGCAGGAAACCTAGAAAAGGGACAAGAAGAGAGCTGATTTACCCATGATTCAGGTATTGATTCAGATGAGTCAATCTAGGCATCTCATGCTGATTTAGAAGCCCCTGAGCTGGAGTGAGGTTCAGCTCTCTCCTGTGAATGCTACAAATATACGGGAGGTGGGATTCCCCTTGCCAAAGCTGAAGTGTGCACAACGTAGATGCCTGCAGGCAAGCTCCTTGTTTAAGCTCTCATTATAACCACTGGAGATGGAGGGTGGGAGCCAGTTGCCTGCAAACAAACACCTGGTGACATCTGCAGAGACAGAGGTGGTCCAAGACATGTGCCAGTATCTGCTTGCTCTGATGGAGCAAGTGTGAGACCCACATCCTTCATCAGGTGGGGGCCAGGTGGGGAATTTCTTTGGCCATCTGAAATGACCCTCGATGCCTACTGCTACTACTAGAGCACCACTCACTGTCAAGCTGAGGAACAGGCAGATCCCTACAGTGCAGACAGCTAATGCAATTCAGTGCAGACCGTTGATTTAATGACATAAAAATAGGCCGGCAGGGCCATGTCAGATGCCTGGGGTTTCTTCCACAACCGCATGTTTCTAGCAGATACAGCATGGGACCTACAGGAAAACCATGTCTTTCTGGAAGGGTTACTGGGCAAGTGCCCCAGGGCTTCTCTGGTTTCCTGCCTGTGCCCAAACATCTTAATCCTACCTCTGCCTTTAGGCAAAGTCCATGCCGTCTACATCCAAGCATGCTGCATAAATGGGAGGCACATCACACCAAGGTCTCCACTTACATCCCTGCACCCTTAAAAGCTTCCAACTCTCCTCTCCCTGAACCTCTTCTCACCGCCAGATGATATGAACAGGGACTGTGGTAATGATGTCCACAGGATGGCTGCATTGCAGGCTGTCCAGGCCCAGGGACTTCTTCACTGGCACCTTGTCCTTCCTGGAGATCAGTTCACCTCTGTCACAGGCCCTAAGGTGCTGCAGAGTCAGTTCAGGCAGCAAATCCCTTTCCTGCCATTTCTGCACAGCCCAGCTCTGTTTCTCCCTGGCCTCAGATACTGCAGGGTTTGCTCTGTCAGTGGGAACCTTGTTTCACCATTTCATTGCCACCTGCTATCTTTGCCAGCCTGTTTCTGCTCTGAAGTGGGGCCATTGCACACATGGTGTCCTTGGCTCTTGATAACAGGTTTCACCATGACAAATCTGCACTCCGTGCCACAGCTGAGGTCTTGCAGCACAAATATACATAAGTGCATGCAGCCTGGGGCACAGACTGGAGCAGATGGAGATGCACAAGCTGTCACAGAATGGTCACGTTGTAGGAACAACTGAGATGTTGTGGGACCGCTCATGTGACTCGAGCGCTGTGATTGTAGGATACAAGCTGTTCAGAAGAAAGTGTCAAGGAAGATGAGGAGAGAGGATGCCCTTTGTGTGAAAGGGCAGTTTGGTTATATGGAGCTCTTCCAAGGGATGGAAAGGGGCTGAGTGAGAGCTTGTGAGTGAGCATCAGAGTAAGCGTGACATTGTGATGGGAGTTTCAGACAACCTGATCAGGGTGAGGAGGTGGGCACAGTCTCCCTTAAGCAAACTGATGAAGTCTGTGGATCGCAGGGCCTGGTTCTTATGGGAGGGGGGACTTTAATCTCCCTGACATTCACTGGAAGGGAAAACAGCAGGACACTATGCAAGCAGTCCAGGAGGTTTCTGGAGGGTGTTGGGGATAGCTTCTAAGCACAGCTCTCTGATGGGCCAATAAGGGCAATGCTCACCTGGATCTAGTACTTGCAGACAAGGAAGACCTGATCAGGGATGTGATCATCGGTGGAAACCTTGGCTGCAATGACTGTGAAATAGTGGAGTCCCAGACCGTGAGTAAAGATAGTAGTAGGGTACAGACTCTGGCCTTCAGAGGAACAGACTTTGATCTCTTCTGGGGAGTGCTGGGGGATCCCACAGGAGGCAGCTAGGAAGGACAATGGAGCTTAGGAAAGCTAGCTGGTCTATAAGGACAGCAGCCACCAAGCACAAGGATGGTTCATACCGATGCTCAGGAGACCACCTTGACTAAGCATGGCACCATTGTCCAGGGAAATAGGGATGGTGCTGGGGAAGCCAAAGCTCCCCTAGGATACACACATGCAGGGGATGCCAAGGGCCTGAAGAAGAGCTGCTAATGCTTCAACTACAGTGAAAGAATAAACAAAGAAAATGTGGGCTCACTGCTGAATGGGGCAGGGAATGCAGAAACAGCAAATGCAGGTAGGTCTGAGGAACTCAAGCCCTTCTTGACTTCCATCTTCACCAACAGGGTCTCCTGGGCTGCTGTGCCTAGATTCAGGACTCCAGAGGAGAAAAACAACCAGCTGTGGATGAGGGTTGAGTGAGGGATTACTTGCAAGAACTCAACCCCTACAAGTCTATGGGACTGGATGGGCTGCGTCTTGTCATAGCAAGGCCACTCTCTGTCATCTTTGAAAGGTTTTGGATATCAGGAGAGGTCCCACTGACCAGAAAAAAGAATATGTTGTGCCCATTTTCAAAAAAGGCCACAAGAACAACCCCAGGAGCTGCAGGCTGTTCAGTCTCACTTTGGTGAGAAGTGCGTCATGGAGCCAGTCCTCTTGCATCACATTCCTGGGCCCATGAAGAAGGTGACTGGCAGAAAGTTATGGCATGAGGGTGACTGCACTCTTAACATGTCTATGATCCTTTGCAGATTCAGCAAAATCCAGAAGGACTGGAAGAGCCTTAAACATCCTAGGCACATATTTGTACGGTTGACTTTGTCACTATGGGAAGCTGAGGGAGCTGAGTTTGTTCAGCCTGGAGAAGAAAAGGTTTTGAGGAGACCTAATAACAACCTACCCATAACTACCAGGGGGTCATCAAGAAGATGGAACCAGGCTCTTCACCATTGTGCATGATGCAAGGATGAGGCCCAACTGAGCAGTAGCTAAAACAAGAGACATTCAGGCTGGGGATAAGAAAACACGTTTTAACCAATCAAGACAGTTAAGCACTGGGGCCAGTTGCCCAGAGAAGTTGTGCCATCTCCATCCTCAGAAGTTTTCAAGTCATAAATGAATAAAGCCCTGAGTAACCTGGTCAGACTTGATAGCTGACCCTGCTGTGGGAAGGAGGTTGGGCTAGAGACCTCCTGAGGTCCCTGTCACGTCCCACCTCTGAAAAGGAGGGGCGGGGGGAGAGTAACTCAGATTTGCAAATCTCCTTCAGTGTGGACTAAGGCGAGATAACGCTCGAGGTCCTTACATAAGCATCAACTTTAATGGAACAAATATCCTGCAAACATTGGCCCTCTCACAGTTATAGCTAAACCAAAGTAGGCTTTGCATTACTTAGAGAAGAGAAGAAGAGCGAAAGAGAGAAAGAAAAAAAGAGATAGGGAGATCAGCAGTCCTGGGTCCAGGATCAGACATGCCAACAGGGGTGTTCAGTGTAAAGCGCCCACCCTGTGCTTGTGCATGCCCCCAGTTATTGACCCAGTTCCTGGGCTTCCAGAACCTTCCCTTGCCCTGGTTCCAGGAGTGGTTGAGACACCAGTCAGTCAAGAGATGTGACACCAGGCCCCTCCCGGTGACTTTCTGGGGCTTTCTTCCATTTCAGGAACCTTTTTTTCGGGGCATTATTCGGGCTCACAGCACAGCCATTTGGGTCTCATCCCTTACAGTCCCTTCCAGCCTGAATGATTCTGCATTCCTTTGATCCCAGGTCTTCTCTTGCTGATCTTAGGGAAAACATTCAGCTTCCCCATGACCATGGAGTAAGCCAGACAGAAGTATTATCTGATCAAGTGCATGCTTCTTGTCCTGCTCCAGTCAGAGGAGTTCAGATGAGGGCTGCTTGGCAGGTACCCCCAAATATAGACCTGATTTTTCTTTTGCTTCATGTTCTATTCCTTTTTCCCTCTTTTCTACCTTCTAAGGTCTTCTCTTTTACCATCCTGATCCCATTGCATACAACCAGCCATCCCTGTGTGCACTTTCCCCATTGGCCCTGGTCTTGCATGCTTTCTACCCTCATTTGGGTAGAGGGTATCTTTTCTGAGATGCTTGCCATACTAATTTCTACCTTTGCTAGCAACTCCATTGAACTAGTATCTCCTTTTACTGTGTGCAGTGTCCTGCAGTTCCTCATACTGTCATCCCGTCAGAGGCACTGCAAGACAGGATGAACCATCTCCATGCCCACACACACATTAAGAGCTGACACAAGGGAGTTTTGGTCCAGAGGAGCCTTGAAAGACTCGGGGATTTGGCTAACAGAAACCTCACGACATTGTACAAGGAGAAGTGGCAGGTCCTGCATCGGAGGGTAGAATAGCCCGTGCCTCAGGACAGGCTGGGACCTGACTGGTAGAGGAGTGACCCTGAGGAGAAGGGCCTGGACCTTACGAGGGGTGCCATATGAGCCAGAGGCGCGTGCTCACCACAAATCAGGCCAGCTTCACATGGGGCTGCATTAGGAAGCGAGTGGCCACCCAGACAAGGTGAATTAATATCCCCCTCGACTCAGCACTGGTGTGGCCACATCTAGAATAGTGTGTCCCAGTGTGGGAATGCCAGTGCTGGAGAAATGGGGAGGAACTGGAGAGAGTGCAGAGGAGGTCTGCCAAGATGGGGTTAGCGGCCTAAAGCACATGGCCTATATGGAGAAGCTGAGGGACCTGCACTTCCTTAGCCTGGTGAAGTGGAGACTAAGGGCAGTAGTGTAGTAGCCTGTGACTGCTCGAAAGATGGTTCCAGAGATGATGGAGCTTTTCTTGGCAGTGGAAACAGCATGAGAAGGGGAAAGAGGCACAAACTGCAGCTTGACAGGTTCCTACTGGACTTTGGAAAAGGAAATGTCACTTGAAGGGTAGTATTGTGCTGCTACAGATCACCCAGAGGGAGTCTGTGATCAGGCCCTGGCTTTGCATTTCAAGGAGGGGTGCAGAGACGTCAGTAAAAGTGAGGAGATCCCAGGGTGAGATCAAGGTGGGGAAGCAGGCTGGGTGTTTGTAGTCTGCAGGGAAACAGGCAGAGGATTAGGACAACACAGGACAGCCTGTGGTGGAGACAACAAAGGGCACTGCCAAGGCTGAAAGCCTCCAAAGGTCTTTGTCCCCCTGGCTATGGCTGTTGTCTCTACCACCAAGGCCTCTGAGAAGGTGCTGTTTCCGTAAAGCATGGTGGCCTCAATGCCTCCTCATCCCCGGGGAGTTCAGGAGGTGCTGTATTGTTGTCCTGCACTTGGCACTGCACACCCCCACTCTCACACTGCCCCCAGGAAGAGCCCTGAGCAAAGTGTGAGGGAAAGGATCACCCTACCCAGGGGCTGGCTGACAGTGGCCTGGCCATTCTGCTTGATAAAACACATCAAGGCTTACTTGGCATCAGAGCCACCTGCACATTGCCTTTGCCTACCTGCAGTCAGGGCCTCCAACTTTCTGCTCTCATCAGCCCCTGGGGAGCCTTCTTTGGTAATGACCCTCAGTGGGACCCATTAACGCTCCAAGAAACTTTGGGATTTACTTCTGACTTTAACTTCTTGAGAAGTTTGTTCAACTCCTCTCAGCATCTGTGGTTCATGGGCTCAACATCAAATACATCAGAGGTACCACTAAAATGCAGAAAGCCCTAACAAGGCATGTCACTCCCCATAATTTTCTTCAGTTCTTGTGTGGTTAATTGGAGAGGTTTCAGGAGTGTATTTACAAGAACAAGATTTCAATGAGCACCTAAAAAAAAAAAAATGTTTTCCTGCTTCTTAAGTTTAATTTCCAGCTTACAGAATAAGTGATATCCACATTCGCCAATTCATACTGACCCAGAGGGTCTCCTAGTGAGGTCCAGACATGTAGGAAAAGGAGTATTTTCAATAGGAGACCTGTATGGACAACCTTCCTCCTCACCTCCCCAACCCTGCCATTTCCCTCATCAGCCACTGGGGACTTACCTCACTCCTGTTAAAATCTAAACTTTTTCCACTCTAGTTTGTAGCTGAATGTTACAGCTCCTACGCACCAATTCCCACCTGCTTTCCTTAGCGAAACAGTTGCAGACAAAGGAGGATTTTTCTTAATTGTAAGCAAACAAAAATAACATATGATATAAAAAGTCAGATACACTCCTCAACTGTATGTTAAATCCAAGCTGCCCCCAGTGAGGTCCACTTTCCACAAGACATAACCTTCCCTGAAATCTTTTTGACAGATAGATAGGAAATGATAAATGGAAGCACAACTAAGGAGCTGGCTAAGGAGACGGTAAGACTACTGAAAGATGAGGCAAGCTTCAGACTCCCTGAAGCTCAGCGCAGCAACTGGAGAGTTGAGAGGTATCTGAATGGATAAAGAGTAAGGGGAGGAGAAAAACTGGAAAGAAATGGGAAGTGCGTATGTCCAGATAGTCCGATGCAAAGATGACTTCAGAAACAGTCAATTTAATCAGGACATGACGATATGTGAGAGATTACTGAGACCATATCCACAGCATAGCAGACAGAGCAGTGGTAACACAAGTTGACAGGGACAGATCAATATTTCTTTGCCTGAGATTAATATCCTTCCTGAAAATTTCCACTATTTCATCATGGGATGATGAAAGTGTGTTCAAATTTTTTAAAATGTTGAAAACGGTTCTTCACCTTTTCAGGCAGAGCTCACGTGTCTAACCATAAGCTTCTAGGGACATTTGGTGTTAAAGAATATTGGACTGAAGCTGCCTAGAGCTGATCACTTAGCATAACTTGCTTAGCAAAAGCAGCTAAATTTGCTAAAGCCTTAGGCTGCAAGCTGTGAACTTTCTCCTAGCTATCACCTAGTTATGGGAAAGAGGGCCCCAGAGCTGGTTCAAGCTAGAAAGATAAAGAAGTTACAACTGAGAGCAGAAGCTGCAACCTTGAAAATAGGATAAGAAGCAGCCTGCCTAGAGACAATGAAGGAGCCCAATGAAGAAGGGGAAGACCCCAGATCTGAGGGGTTCGGAACTTAGACTGTAAGGGTATAATTGCCCAGGAATTTCTTTGTTCGGGGTCCCTCTTCAGAGGCACCCAGCTCGAGCTGTAATTATTGCATGCGTGTCATTAAAATTTATTTTGTTCCAATTTGACTTCAAACTTCTGCCTCAGCGGGAACCTAGGGTCGGACCCTGTTATGGTGGCTGGTGAGCTTAATTTTCCATAACAGCTCTCGCTGCTGCCCATGGGGAGAGGCACACAACCAGACAACAATGCCTGCAGTCCAGGTCATGACTGATTTCAGATCCCTCCTGCTGGCAATAGCGTATCCTGTCATATTCACTCGGCACAGACAATATCATACCTAGGGCTAGCCCCCATGACACCTCCTCAGGTCCCTGGCTGCACAGACAGTCACAAAGAGAAAAGAATGGATGAAAAAACACACACTTACAGTAACAGTGATTTAGGAGAAGAACCAGACACTTCTGGGATGGTCACAAACCGCAACAGGGATCTATAATCACATGTTGCACCCAGTAGTAGTTGTGTGAAGTTTAACCGTGTTATGCCTATTATTTACAATCGTATTGTACATAAAATTATGGAGAGTGATAGTATGCCTCGAAAGGCTTTGAGAACTCTCTGCTTAACATATTAGCAGGGATGCTTAATAAAAACAATGACTTAATAATAACAATGAGGACTGTTAAAGAATATTGGACTGAAGCTGTCTAGAGTTGATCGCTTAGCATAACTTGCTAAGCATTAGTAGCTAAATTTGCTGAAGCCTTAGGCTGCAAGCTGTGAACTTTCTCCTAGATATGTTGAACTTTTAGCTAGTTAAGTAAAAGAAGGCCCCAGAGCCGGTTCAAGTTGGAGAGATAAGGGCAGGAGGGAGGGAGGACTATAGAGAGAAATAAGCAGTTTAGCATTAATGAGCACCAGCAGGGAGATGGACTTTAAGGTAGGACACAGAAGGAAGAAACAAAGGAACCACAAGACTGATTCTGGAGGACAAGATAAGGAAGTAGAAGAGCCAGACAACTATGCAGGAAAGAAGTAACCCCAAAGACTGGTTCTGAGGGACAAGATAAGGGAGTAAAAGAGCCATGGACACCTATGCAGAAGTGTCATAAGAAGTAAAGAACACACCTGGAAAGTCCGGAAAGGACCAACCGGGAGCTGGAAGACCCCAAACTCTAATATTATGATTGGTTCAGAACTATGGGGTGGATACTAGACTGGAAGGGTATAATTACCCAGGGATTTGTTCAAATGGGGTCCCTCTTCGAGGCACCCAGCTCGAGCTGTAATTACCGCATGTGTGTCATTAAAATTTATTTCGCTCTGATCTGACTTCGAACTTCTGCCTCAGCAGGAGCCTGGGGTCGGACCCTGTTATGGTGGCCGGCGAGCCTAATTGTCCATAACAGTAAGGCAGCAGTTGCCATTGTAATGTGACATATGTTTTTGCCCAAATCACAGAGCAGACCTACTTCTCATATGACTGAACAACTGATGTCTTATTTTTGCACTGTTTAATGCATCAGGAACACTTGGAGTAACCTTCCATCAACTAGACAATTTTCTCAAACAGAACACCAAGCATCTGTCTGAAATCGGAACATGCTTAGAAGAAAGAGAAGGAATGATGATCTGTTATAATAGTTAATGGATTTGCTTAGCAAAAGTGGAAATCAGCCTTACTGAACACCATGGGTATGATATCTCTAAAGGTTGGTCACCAAAAGCTACCACTGTATTGTGATCAATGTTACATCCTGTGCTCATCCTGTTAATGATCCATGTATTGATCTCCACCTCTGCCCAAGCTGGGGCTCCAAGCTGACCTCCCCCCAGCTCCCTGGACTGCTCCCCCCATGCCCCTTCCCCCTCCTGGGGGGCTGGAGCTGCCCCAGCCCAGGGCAGCTGGCCAGCACCAGGGCTGGGACAGGGCATGGGGCAACAGGGAGTGTGGGAGGGTTTCAGGGCAGGGTGAGCAGCCCCGCTCGGGGCTCCCTGCTTCCCAGAGAGCCTTTCCCCAGGTGAATGTGCCTGTGCTGGCCTGGCCAGCTGTTTCTTCACCCCTCCCCGGCTCCCCACAGGGCCCTGGGCTGTCAGTGCTACTCTGCAAGCTGTGGGGCCATGGGGTGACTCTGCACTGGCCATGGCAGACCCAGCTGGCCCAGCAGCATTGCACCTGACACCCCCCCTCCCCAGGGTCTGTGGCTGTGGAAGATGCTCAAAGCAAACACGGTATTTCAAATGGCTCAGGAGGGGTTCAGGTGTGTCCTTGCACCCAGCCCGTGGTTTGTAGGTGGATGACAAGAACCGCTCTGGAGTGTCCCTTCCCTGGGCCTGCTGAGTCCCTGCTGGCTCTGCTGAGCTTGCAGAGCCCTCACTCAGTGCATTCTTTGGTTTAGCCCTTTGCTTTGGGTGCCTGCACTTGCTTCTGTGAGTCTCCACTCACTGCCCATCCCAGGCACACGCTGACCCTGGGGATGCCCTGTGCTCCCCTGGTGACTCCATATTCCCTTCCAGAAGAACCGGCATCTGTCACCAGCCCTGTAATATGTGAGACAGTCCCTGGCAGATACCACTCACCCTCTCCAGGGGTACTCAGCACCCACAAGTGAGGGCAGAATCCTGCCCTCATTTCCTAACACATCACCCTATGAGCGCATCCCCCTTAGCCCATGGAGAACTCATGTGCAGCAAAAGGCCTTTTTGGGTGCAACTCCCTCAGTGCATTCTTGGCACCAGCTTTGGAAGAAGAGCCCAGCGTTCAGGCACTGTCCTGAGGAAATCCCCTTTTATTACAGAGATGCTACTTGGGAGGCCAGCTCTGATGCAGTGGTAGACAGATGGACAGAAGGCCTCTGGGTCAGACAGATGGACTTTGTGCCTGTGGAGATGAATTCCAGCAGTTGTGTACAAACATGAGTGTCACAGACAGAACAGCCAAAGCACGAGTTGCCTGAGAGAGCCTGGATATTGCTTGTGACTAGAGCTGGGCAGCTTCTTGCTGCTAAAATATTAGCAACTGAATCAGTTTCTTCAGTGCCTCCTTGAGCTCCTTGTTCCTCATGCTGTAGATGAGGGGGTTCACTGCTGGAGGCACCACCACGTACAGGACAGTCACCACCAGATCCAGAGCTGGGGAGGAGAAGGAGGGGGGCTTCAAGTAGGCAAACCCTGCAGTGCTGATGAACAGGGAGACGACAGCCAGGTGAGGGAGGCACATGGAAAAGGCTTTGTGCCTGCCCTGCTCGGAGGGGATCCTCAGCACAGCAGTGAAGATCTGCACATAGGACAGCACAATGAAAATAAAACACCCAAAAGCTAAACAAACACTAACTACAAGAATCCCAGCTTCCCTGAGGTAGGCGTCTGAGCAGGAGAGCCTGAGGATGTGGGGAATTTCACAGAAGAACTGGTCCACGACATGGCCTTGGCAGAGTGGTATTGAAAATGTGTTTCCAGTGTGCAGCGCAGAATAGAGAAAACCAGTGGCCCAGGCAGCTGCTGCCATTTTGACACAAGCTCTGCTGCCCATGAGGCTCCCATAGTGCAGGGTTTTGCAGATGGCAACAAAGCGGTCATAGGCCATGACAGTGAGAAGAGAATACTCTGCTGTCAACAAGAAGAGGAACAGAAAGACCTGGGCAGCACATCCTGAGTAGGAAATGGCCCTTGTGTTCCAGAGGGAATTGGCCATGGATTTGGGGACAGTGGTGGAGATGGTGCCAAGGTCGAGGATGGAGAGATTGGAGAGGAAGAAGTACATGGGGGTGTGGAGGCGGTGGTCACAGGCTATGGCTGTGATGATGAGGCCGTTGCCCAGGAGGGCAGCCAGGTAGATGCCCAGGAAGAGTGAGAAGTGCAAGAGCTGCATCTCCCATGTATCTGCAAATGCCAGGAGGAGGAACTCGTTTGGGGAGCTGCTGTTGAACATTTGCTCCCCCTGGGCATGTGGGTCTGTCTGAGGAGGAAAAGACAGTAAAACGTTAGAGCAGGCTTATCTGAGCCAAACCCATTCCATTTCTCATAGTACCCCCCACATTTCCTCTGTCCTTCACCTTCTTTCAGAAGCCTTGCTTGAGCTCTGTTTGAGCTGGCTGTGTGTGCCACGCTGAGCAGGGGACCCTGCCCGTGCTCTCCAGAAGAGCCCATTCTGCTCTGCCGGGGGTGTAAATGGAGGTATCAAACAGTGCCAGATATTCCATGGGATACCTGGGGATTGGTGCCATGAGCTCGGCAGAGGGAACTTGGTCTAGTGCTCCAGTGGGACTATTCTCTATTTGCCATAATGAGAGGTGAATACAGCGCTCATGCCAGCTGTGTCTGAAAGAGAAGACCCTTGTGAGGGCTTCATCTCCCCCAGCCTTGCCCTCTTGGACAGAGGTGTCTGTAGCTGAACCAGTCACACCATTGCCCACTCTAGCAAGGGAGAGAAGCAGGCAAGTGAAGGCAGGGGGTGACCTCACACTTTCTAGACATCTCTGTTCCAATGAGATAGACTCTGTCCTCATGTCAATTTACCATCCGCATCCTTCCTCCAGGCACTGCAGTGGGAATGGGAAGTGACTAGCTCTGATGTGCACATCCTGCAGCAGATTACGTCCACTCCTTATGTGAAAGGGCTGCTCAACAATTTGAAACCCATTTTCTCCAGAAAATGATCTTCAGTGGAGGAGTCAGTTTATACATTTATTTAGTTTTTAGGTGCCTCCATCTTACTGTGGGAGCATTCTCTGATGGGGTAGAAATCTTTGGCATTTCAGTTGCTCTCAGCATGAGCACTTGTGCATGCCAAGAGGAAATAAAGAGCTCACTGTGATTTTGCACAGAGTCACAGGATCTGGTCTGTCAATAAGTTTTTCCCCTCGCTGTGCTGCACTTGCACCTCCCTCAGCTAAAGGACAATCACACTCACAAGTTCCTCTGAGAAAGAAAGTGGACTGAGCTGAGAGTGGAGGAGTCCAGTTTCACAGTGAAGATTTCCAAATTCTTCTCTCTCAGCCCAGAGATGGAGAGAGTGAAGAGTGTATCTGACTCACCTATCACAGAAATGCTACAGGGAAGCTGTGCTCTGCTGGAAAGCAGCTTCCAAGTTGGCAGGACACCCCAGAGAAACAGTGAAGGGTCCAAAGGCAGACTCTCCTTAAAGGAGAGTCAGCTGATTACCCAACCTGATGAAATGCGTTGACAGGAGCCTCACGGGTTGGAAAGGGACTGGAGCTTCTCACTGCCATGAAGACCACACCACGCAGGACACGCAGGGTCGGTGTCTTAACTGCAGCTGAGCACTCCCATCATTTTGAGAGATCAAAAGGTCTGAAAGAAACCACAGCAAGTCCCTTCATCCCCACTTCAGCCTACAGACAGCACCAGCAGCAACTTCTCTGGCCTCATGAGGGTTTGTCTGATCTGCTCCTTAGGGCCTGCAAACACAGAGATGCCCCTGGACAGTGCCCTGCCTGTGGGAGCTTTCTTTAGGGCAGAACTGAGCACACAGAGGGTGGGAGGAGATCTATAAGCACCAACCAGGAAAAGACGTTGGGACAGAGAAACAGCTCCCAGCAGGGACAGCTCCAGGCACCAGAGCTGGGCAGTGAATGAGAGGGAACTGCTTCTAGAAACATCGTGGGAAGATGGATTTCGGCAAGTCATGGTCAGTCCCTGCAATGCCCACACCTTCCCCAGTGGGCTCACTTCTGCCCTAAAGAAACCTCCCAGCAGCAGGGCACTGTCCAGGGGCATTCCCATTTTTGGAGGTGCTAAGGAGCAGGGCAGATAAACCCTGCTGAGGCCAGCAAAGGGGAAGCTGGTGCTGTCTACAGACTAAAGGAATGGGTGCATGGACTTTCAGAAGTTCCTAGCAGCCCCATTGACTGCTCATTGAAACTCTTAAGGAATTTCAGTCCTTTGTTCAAAGCTGACAGCTCCATTTCCATTTTCCCCTTGCCAGGTGGTAGGAAAGGTAAAGCACCAACTCAGGAAACTGGCTTCTCTTTCAGGAAATCCCTGCCTTCACCTTCCTCTTGAAAAGTTCCCTCTGAAATGTCCTGTGCATGAGCTAGAGTTGTGAGCAGCCGTGACCCATGCAAAACCCTCTCAACAGGAGAATGAACCTGCCCTGATGGGGTCGATCGTCCCCACAGCGCTGTGGGGAGTTCCCTGGGCAGGTTGAGTGCTGACCCTTGTAGGCAGCAGAGTCACTGCCCCAGGCACACAGCACCCTGGGGCACAGGGACACTGCTCTCAATTACAGCCCTGGGCAGACCTGGGTGCACTCCCTGGCTTCACACCCCTCCACCATCCCAGGGAGAAGGCAGCAGGATGCCCTGTCCCTCTGATGGTGCATCTGGGAATCCCTGCTTTAGAAGCACCTCCTCCTCCTCTGCACTCAAGAAGACAGCAAAGAACCTAGCAGTCATGGGATGGGTTTAGAAGACCCCTCCAGCAACTCCAGCAGTATTGCTCTACAGCTAGAGACTTACTGTGTCAGGGGCTGTGAAGATTTGTCCCTCCGTGAGCTCTCCTCTCTCCTCCCACTCCACACTGCCTTTCACTTCTCTCTGTCTTGTCTCATCTCATGTCAGCAAGAGCAGGCAGTGCCTGGAGCCCTGCTGCTCTTTGCAGAGGAGATGCTCTTGCACAGAGCTGTCTCTCAGCAGTGCTGACCGGTTGCCATGAGCTCCCTCTGTCCCAGTAGACTGGCCCCACTCGGGAACAGTGGCCTAGCTGAAGGTGTGACTTCATTTCTCCTTTGTACTCCCTCCTCTTGGGAAACGTTCACTGAGGTGGACTAAAATAATCATCTATGATTTCTCTCTAAACAGTGAAGAGAGACTAATCCCAACATTGTAATTTGTCTCATCTGAGGATGGTTATCTACAAGAGGTGGAAATGTCCCACTCTGGAAGCCCCTATTCCCATCTCTTAACAAGGCAGGACACCTAGACAGGGACAAGAAGAGAATTCATTTTCCCATGGTTCAGGTATTGATTCAGATGAGTCAGTCTGGACATCTCATGCCAGGTTAGAAACCCCTGGGCTGGAGTGGGATTCAGATCCCTCCCGTGAATGCCACAAACACACAGGAGGTGGGATTGCCCTTGCCAAAGCGGAAGTGAGCATAACAGAGATGTCTGCATGCGAGTGCTTTGTCTAAGCTCCCATTGTAATCAGTGGCGATGGAGGATGGGAGTCAGTTGCTCACACACAAACACCTGGTGACATTTGAAGAGACAGAGGTGGTGCAAGGCATGTGCCAGTGTCTGCTTGCTCTGATGGAGCAACTAGGAGACCTGCGTCCTTCTAGAGCATGAGGTTGGGGCCAGGTGGGGAATTTTCTTGGCCATCTGAAATGACACCACATGCCTACCACTGCTCCTAGAGCTCCACTAACTAGGAAGCTGAGACTTGATATAATGACATAAAAACAGGCCATAGGCAGGGCCATTTCAGATGCCTGGGGTGTCCAGCAGAAGCACAGGTCTCTAGCAGATCCAGCATGGGACCTACAGGAAAGCCATGTCCTTTTGGAGTGCTTGCTGGGCAAGTGCCCCAGGGCCTCTCCGGTTTCCTACCTGTGCCCAAATAACTGAATGCCACCACTGCCTTTAGGCAAAGTCCATCCCATCTACATCCAAGCAGCTGCATAAATGGGAGGCACATCACATCAAGGACTCCACTTATGTCCCTGCACTCTCAAACCCTTCAAGATCTCCTACTCCTGAACCTCTTCTCATCCCAGATGATATGAACAGGGATTGTGCTAATGATCTCCACAGGATGGCTGCATCACAGGCTGTCCAGGCCCAGGGACTTCTTCACTGGCACCTTGTCCTTCCTGGAGATCAGCTGACCTCTGTCACAGGCCCTGTGGTGCTACAAAGTCATCTCAGGCAGCAAAGCCCTCTCCTGCCTTTTCTGCACAGCCCAGCTCTGCTTTCCTCTGGCCTCAGGTACCGCAGGGTTTGCTCCCTTAGTGGTGTGATATGTGCTAATTTGTTGCATCAAAGTGAGAAACAGCCTTGGGAACATCTTGTATTGTGGTATGTACTAATTTGTTACATCAGTGAGAAACAGCCTTGGGAACATCTGTGGGAACATCCTACAGCCTGTGGTGGGGGGCATGTACTCCGCCTGAGAAAATTGAGCTGAGCTAGCGAAGTAGCAATGTTAGTTTAGATAGCCTAATATGGCACACAATGCAGAGGAAGACTCCAGCCTTCATCCCCACGACCACCAGAGGGCTGAAGAAGACCCCCTAGCAACAGCCGGCGCAACCGCAGAAGTTACAGGAGGTACCCCGTATACCCGGAACTGGAATCGCATATAAGGAGACTGTGAGGGGGGGTTGCGCGCGCCGTTGTTGGTGGAGCAGGAGACTCCCCCCCGGCCGCCCAGCGCTGTTTTGCTTACTTGTGACTTGCTCAATTATTAAATTGGAATTTATGCAACCCGGCCCGAGTGGTTGTCAGTTTGTCACGTTTACCTATAACAGTGGGAACCTCCTTTCACCATTATATTGCCACCTCCTTCATGGTGGCATACAACTGACCATCACCATCATCATCCAAGCCATGTGCCTGCTGCTGGTCTATGAGCTGCTAAGGCAGGAGTGACCTCACATGCCCATGCCCCAGCCATGAGGCTGCTGCTAGCCTATCAGAGGCTGAGTCAGAAGTGACCTCCCAAGCAAGAACACAAGCCTTGTCCATCAGAGAAGAGGAAAGGCCATCAGCAGGTGTGTGGGCTTGGTAGATGATTGTAAGGTCACCTCTATCTGAGCAGCTGATAGGTCAGCCTTTGGCTCATGCCTAAGGTAATTGTTTGTGAGGTCACTTCTGCCTGAGGACCTGATAGGCCTCCAAGCAGCACAGGGCTAGGATGTTGATTGTGAGGTCATTCAGAACTGAGTAGCTGATAGGCCAGAAACAGTTACATGGCTTGGATGGTGACTGTGAGGTCACCTCTGTCTCAGCCTCTCATAGGCCAGCAGCAGGCCCATGGCTCAGGTGATGATTGTGAGGTCATTGCTGCATGAATACCTGACTGGATGGAAGCCAAGACCATGCTGAGGTCATTTCCATAAGGGCAGGTGAAAGACCAGCAGCAGTTCCATTGGCTTGGTGGGTGATTATGAGGTCAGTTGTGTCTGATCAGCTGGTAGGCCACCAGGAAGCTGATGGCTGGGGACATTTTATGAGATTAGTTCTTTCTCAGAAGCTAATAGGAGAGTAGGAGGCCCATGACCATAAAGGTGAAAGTGAGGTCCCTTCTGTCTCTGCAGGTGATTGACCAGGAGCAGGCACATGGGTGGGAAAGTGGCTGTGAGGTGACTTCTATGGGTGAAGCTGACAGGCCAGCCCTTGACTCCTGTCTGGGGTAAGAAGTTGTGAGGTCCTGTGTGCCTGAGTACCTGATAGGCCACCAACAGGCACAGGGCTAGGATGTTGGTTTTGTGGTCGCTCCTGTCTCTGGTGAGTGCCACTCGCTCTGTACAGAGAGTGAGGAGTGACATGGACAGCCCTGGGCCATGAGTGGTTTTGGGCCACTGGACTCTGTGTGAGACACGGAAATATCTTTTTTAATGGTGCAGGCCTGATAATACCAGAGATATTTAGAAAATGTCAATAAAAAATGAAAGAAGGGAGAAATTAAGAAAATGATCTAAAGGGAAGAAATGTTTTGTTACACTTTCCAGCTTTTAAATATTTTGTGTTCTTATTGTCTTTCTTTGCTTTGTTGTCTTTTTTTAATATATACAGGTCTTTTATTTATTTATTTATTTATTTAGAAAAGGAAAGTGATTTCCAGGATTGGGGTGGGATGCAGTCATAGGGTCATGCACGTCTGGTGCCCCTGTAGGTTCCCTGGTCCCCTCTGCCCAGCCTCCATCTGCAGCCCCAAGGGGCTCTGGTCTCCCGCAGGTCTCCTGAGAGAGCTGCCAGGTCCAGGCAGGTACCTCAGATACACCAGGACCTCCCCAAGTGCCACTGGATGCTTGTGGTTAGAACAGAGCTCTGCCTGAAAAGGAGAAGGAGAGTTTTCAACATTTAAAAAATATGAACACGCTTTCACCACCTAAAAGGACTGACTACTTTTAAAGTCCACTTTTCCTATGATAAAATAGTGGAGATGTTCAGGCAGGGTGTGAATCTCAGGAAAAGAAATACTGATCTGCCCCTGAACTTGTGTTACCACTGTTCTGCCTGTTATGTTGTGGATATAGTCTCAGTGATTTCTCACATATTTTCACATGTCATGATTAAATTGATCATTTCTAAAGGCATCTTTGCATCAGACGAACTGGACATATCTTACTCTTTATCCATCCGATACCTCTCAACTCTCCAGTTGCTGCTCTGAGCTTCAGGGAGTCTGAAGCTGCCTCGTCTTTCAGGACTTTTAACATACAGTTGAGGAGTGTATTTGACTTTTTATTAAACTGTATCATATTCTATTTTTGCTTGTTTGCAATTAAGAAAAATCCTCCTGTGTCTGCAGCTAGTTGTCTAAGGAAAGCAGGTGGGATTTGTTGCATAGGAGCTGTAACATTCAGCTACAGACTCAAGTGGAAAAAGGTTAGGTTTTAACAGGAGTGATCTAAGTCCCCAGTGGCTGATGAGAGAAATGGCACAGTTGGGGAGGTGAGGAGGAAAGTTGGCCATAAAGGTCTCATATTGAAAATACTGTTTTTCCTGCATGTTCAGACTTCATTATGGTGGAGACCCTCTGGGTCAGTAAGAATTGGAGAATGTGGATATCACTTATTCTGTAAGCTGAAAAATAAAGAAAGCTTAAAAGGGAGAAATCCTTTCTTTTTCAGGTGCTCATTGAAATCTTGCTCTTGTAAATACACTCCTGAATCCTCTCCAATTAGCCACACAAGAATTGAAGAACTGAAGAAAATTAGGGGGAGTGAGATTGGTTGTTAGGGCTTTCTGCATGTTAATGGTGCCTCTGGTGTATTTGGTGCTGAGTCCGTGAACCTCAGCTACTGAGAGGAGATTGAACAAGCCTCTCAAGAAGTTAAGGTCAGAAGTAAATCCCAAAGTTTCTTGGAGTGTTAATGGGTCCCACTGAGGGTTGTTACCAAAGAAGGCTCCCCAGGGGCTGATGAGAGCAGAAAGTTGGAGGCCCTGACTGCAGGTAGGCAAAGGCAATGTGCAGGTGGCTGTGATGCCAAGTAAACCTTGATGTGTTTTATCAGGCAGAATGGCCAGGCACTGACACCCAGCCCCTGGGTGGGGTGATCCTTTCCCTCGCGCTTTGCTCAGGGCTCTTCCTGGGGTCTGTGTGCGGGTGGGGGTGTGCAATGCCGAGTGCAGAACAATGATACAGCACCTCCTGAGTCCCTGGGGACAAGAAGGCAGCGAGGTCACAGTGCTTTAGGGAAGGATCTTCTTGAGGGCCTCGGTGGCAGGGATAACAGTCATAGTCAAGAGGACAAAGAACTCATTTTTGTTGGCGTCTTTCAGCCTTGGCACTGCCCATGGCTGTCTCCACCACAGGCTGTCCTACGCTGTCCCACGCCTGTGTCTGTTTCCCTGCAGACTGCAGACACCCAACATGCTTTGCCACCTTGCTCTCACCCATGGATCTCCCTACCTTTACTGATGTCTCTCTGCCCTCACTTGCTTTTCCTTGAGACACAAAGCCAGTAGCTGATCACAGACTCCCTCTGGGTGACCTGTAGCACTACAGCACTATCCTTCAGGTGACATTTCCTTTTCCTGAAGTCACATCTGAACCCCACAAGCTGCAGTTTGTGGCTGTTTCCCCTTCTCGTGCTGTTTCCCACTACCAAGAAAAGCTCCATTATCTCTGAAACCACCCTTCAAGCACTCACAGGCTCCTACTCTCCTGTCCTTCACCTCCACTTCAGCAGGCTAAAGAAGCCCAGGTCCCCCAACCTCTCCTCATGGGCACAGTTATTCCTCCCTACTCACAGGACTTGACACTTCTCTTGTAATTCTTCATGAGTTGTCTGTTGTCCAAATCACCCAAGTTTCTTAAGGGCCTTCAGGACTGAAGTTCCTCTGTGTCAAAAAAAAAGGAAAAACCACAAACCAGCACCTATGGGGAAAGCTATCTTGAGGGTCCTCTGCCAAACTCACTTCTAGTTACCAACCTCTTTCTTCTTCTGGGGACCCAGACTAGATGCAGCACTCTAGACGTGGTCTAATGAATACTGACTAGAAGGGGATCATCATTTCCCTCCACCTCCTGGCTGTGCTCCTGGTCATACAGCCCACAGTGCTTTTTGGCCTTCTTTGCTGCCAGGGAATGATTCTGGCTCATATTTTGCCTCCTGTCCACCAGGACCCTCAGGTCCTTTTCCACAGAGCCGCTCCCCAGGCACTCAGGCCCCAGCTTGTAACACTGTGGGGTGTTGGTCTATGCCAGGTGCAAGACCTGGCCTTTGTCCTTGCTGAATTTAGAGAGGTCTCTGAAGCTTATTCCTCCTGCCTGTCTATGGCCCTCTGAATGGCAGCCCTCAAGCATATGACTGGTCTCCCCCTTTCAGCATGGCGAGTGTTGCCTCCTCTGTGTCACTAATAAAGATGATAAACAGGACTGGTTCCTGGAGAGATCAGTGGTGCTCCACTGCTCTCTGGCCTCCAGGAAGAGTACTACCCATTCGCCACTGCTCTCTGAGCCTCATCATCCAAGCAGCTTTCTACCCATCTGGTTGTCTATCCCTCTAGACAGTAAGGTTCTAACTTGCATACAAGAACATTGTGGGAGACAGTATCAAACACCTTGCTAAAGTCCAGATAAAAGTCATCTACTCTTCTCCAGCCGCAGATACAGTTATTTAATCATAGAAGTCAACCATGTTGGTGAGGCACAGTTTACCCTGGGTAAATCCATGCTGACTGTTCCCTATCACCTTCTTCTCCTTCATGTGCCCAGAAATGTGATCCAAGAGGATTCACTCCATGACATGCTCCTCACCAAAGAGAGGCTGAACTGCCTGCAGCTTCCCAGGTAGTCCTGTGGGCCTTTCTTGAAGATGGATGTAACTTTTGCCTTTCTCAAGTTATTGGGACCTCGCCCAGTCTACACAACTTTTCCAAGATGATAGCGAGTGGCCTTGCTATGACAGCAATCCGCTCTCACAGCACCCTCGTATGCAGCCCATCCAACCCCACTGACTTGCATAGTTTGTTCTCACTAACGTCATCCACTGCTGGTTGTTTTTCTCCTCAGGAGTCCTGACTCCAGGCACAACAGTCTGGGAGACCTTGTTTGTGAAAACTGAAGCTAACCATGCATTGATTTCTTCAGACATATCTGCATCTGCTGTTACTACATTCCCTGCCCCATTCAGCAGTGAGCCCACCTTCTCCTTTTTCTTCTTACTGAAGCAGTAGCAGCTCATCCTCATGCCCTTGATATCCCCTGCAAGTGTCAATGCTAGGGAAGCTTTGTCTTCCCTGACACCATCTCTGCTTCGCTGGACAATATTTCTAATTTCCTCCTTTGCAGCCTCTCCCTCCTTCCCATTTCCATTCACTGCCTTATTGCCCTGGAGTTCAGGAGCGAGTTCCCTGTTTAGCCAAGCTGGTCCCCTGACATGTCTGCTAGCTTTACTGAGTATTGGGATGGACCATTCTTGTGCTTGGTGGATGCTGTGCTTAAAGACCTGCCGGCTTTCATGACCTCCTGTGCCCTTCAGAGCTGCCTCCCATGGGATTCCCCACCAGGCCCCTGAAGAGGCCAAAGTCTGTTCCTCTGAAGTCCAGGGTCTGTACTCTGCTGCTGTCCTTCCTCACTCCCTTCAGGATCTGGGACTACACTATTGGTCACTGTAGGCAAGGCAGACACTGACTATCCCATCCCTGCTCAGTTCCTCTTTATTTGCAATTTCCACATTCAGGAAAGCATCACCCTTCTTGGCCCATCTGGCAGACGTGCCAAGAAGTTGTCCCTGACACCTTCCAAAAACCTCCTGGACTCCTTGCATCATGCTGTTTGCCCTTCCAGTGAATGTCAGGGAGATTAAGCTCTCCCCATAAGAACCAGGGCCTGTGACCCACAGACTTCCTCAGGTTGCTAAAAGGAGATTGCGTCCACCTCCTCGCCCACATCAGGTGGTCTGTAGCTCCCATCACAATGTCACCCTTACTTTCATGCTCACCAGCAAGCTCTCACACAGCTCCTTGTCCATCCCAAGGAAGAGCTCCATACATCTGAGCTGCCCCTTCACACAAAGGGCATCCTCCCTCCTCGTCTTCCCTCACAGTCTCTCCTGAAGACCTTGTACCCAACCAGCATAGTCCTCCAGTCATGTGAGCTGTCCCACCACACCTCAGTTATTCCAACTATTTGTCAGTCCTGTGACAACTTGTGCATCTCCATCTGCTATTGTCTGTGCCCTAGGCTGCATTTACATGCACATATTTGGGTCGCAGAGCCTCAGCTGTGGCACAGAGTGTAGATTGCTCATGGTGAGCCATGTTACCAAGAGTCAAGGACACCGTATGTGCAATGGCTCACTTCAGTGCAGGGACATGCCGGCATAGATAGCAGGTGGCAATGTAATGGTGAAAGGAGGTTCCCACTAAGGGAGCAAACCCTGCAGTACCTGAGGCCAGAGGAAAGCAGAGCTGGGCTGTGCAGAAAAGGCAGGAGAGGACTTTGCTGCCTGAGATGACTTTGTAGCACCACAGGGCCTGTGACAGAGGTCAGCTGATCTCCAGGAAGGACAAGGTGCCAGTGAAGAAGTCCCTGGGCCTGGACAGCCTGTGATGCAGCCATCCTGTGGAGATCATTAGCACAATCCCTGTTCATATCATCTGGGATGAGAAGAGGTTCAGGAGTAGGAGATCTTGAAGGGTTTGAGAGTGCAGGGACATAAGTGGAGTCCTTGATGTGATGTGCCTCCCATTTATGCAGCTGCTTGGATGTAGATGGGATGGACTTTGCCTAAAGGCAGTGGTGGCATTCAGTTATTTGGGCACAGGTAGGAAACCGGAGAGGCCCTGGGGCACTTGCCCAGCAAGCACTCCAAAAGGACATGGCTTTCCTGTAGGTCCCATGCTGGATCTGCTAGAGACCTGTGCTTCTGCTGGACACCCCAGGCATCTGAAATGGCCCTGCCTATGGCCTGTTTTTATGTCATTATATCAAGTCTCAGCTTCCTAGTTAGTGGAGCTCTAGGAGCAGTGGTAGGCATGTGGTGTCATTTCAGATGGCCAAGAAAATTCCCCACCTGGCCCCAACCTCATGCTCTAGAAGGACGCAGGTCTCCTAGTTGCTCCATCAGAGCAAGCAGACACTGGCACATGCCTTGCACCACCTCTGTCTCTTCAAATGTCACCAGGTGTTTGTGTGTGAGCAACTGACTCCCATCCTCCATCGCCACTGATTACAATGGGAGCTTAGACAAAGCACTCGCATGCAGACATCTCTGTTATGCTCACTTCCGCTTTGGCAAGGGCAATCCCACCTCCTGTGTGTTTGTGGCATTCACGGGAGGGATCTGAATCCCACTCCAGCCCAGGGGTTTCTAACCTGGCATGAGATGTCCAGACTGACTCATCTGAATCAATACCTGAACCATGGGAAAATGAATTCTCTTCTTGTCCCTGTCTAGGTGTCCTGCCTTGTTAAGAGATGGGAATAGGGGCTTCCAGAGTGGGACATTTCCACCTCTTGTAGATAACCATCCTCAGATGAGACAAATTACAATGTTGGGATTAGTCTCTCTTCACTGTTTAGAGAGAAATCATAGATGATTATTTTAGTCCACCTCAGTGAACGTTTCCCAAGAGGAGGGAGTACAAAGGAGAAATGAAGTCACACCTTCAGCTAGGCCACTGTTCCCGAGTGGGGCCAGTCTACTGGGACAGAGGGAGCTCATGGCAACCGGTCAGCACTGCTGAGAGACAGCTCTGTGCAAGAGCATCTCCTCTGCAAAGAGCAGCAGGGCTCCAGGCACTGCCTGCTCTTGCTGACATGAGATGAGACAAGACAGAGAGAAGTGAAAGGCAGTGTGGAGTGGGAGGAGAGAGGAGAGCTCACGGAGGGACAAATCTTCACAGCCCCTGACACAGTAAGTCTCTAGCTGTAGAGCAATACTGCTGGAGTTGCTGGAGGGGTCTTCTAAACCCATCCCATCCCATGACTGCTAGGTTCTTTGCTGTCTTCTTGAGTGCAGAGGAGGAGGAGGTGCTTCTAAAGCAGGGATTCCCAGATGCACCATCAGAGGGACAGGGCATCCTGCTGCCTTCTCCCTGGGATGGTGGAGGGGTGTGAAGCCAGGGAGTGCACCCAGGTCTGCCCAGGGCTGTAATTGAGAGCAGTGTCCCTGTGCCCCAGGGTGCTGTGTGCCTGGGGCAGTGACTCTGCTGCCTACAAGGGTCAGCACTCAACCTGCCCAGGGAACTCCCCACAGCGCTGTGGGGACGATCGACCCCATCAGGGCAGGTTCATTCTCCTGTTGAGAGGGTTTTGCATGGGTCACGGCTGCTCACAACTCTAGCTCATGCACAGGACATTTCAGAGGGAACTTTTCAAGAGGAAGGTGAAGGCAGGGATTTCCTGAAAGAGAAGCCAGTTTCCTGAGTTGGTGCTTTACCTTTCCTACCACCTGGCAAGGGGAAAATGGAAATGGAGCTGTCAGCTTTGAACAAAGGACTGAAATTCCTTAAGAGTTTCAATGAGCAGTCAATGGGGCTGCTAGGAACTTCTGAAAGTCCATGCACCCATTCCTTTAGTCTGTAGACAGCACCAGCTTCCCCTTTGCTGGCCTCAGCAGGGTTTATCTGCCCTGCTCCTTAGCACCTCCAAAAATGGGAATGCCCCTGGACAGTGCCCTGCTGCTGGGAGGTTTCTTTAGGGCAGAAGTGAGCCCACTGGGGAAGGTGTGGGCATTGCAGGGACTGACCATGACTTGCCGAAATCCATCTTCCCACGATGTTTCTAGAAGCAGTTCCCTCTCATTCACTGCCCAGCTCTGGTGCCTGGAGCTGTCCCTGCTGGGAGCTGTTTCTCTGTCCCAACGTCTTTTCCTGGTTGGTGCTTATAGATCTCCTCCCACCCTCTGTGTGCTCAGTTCTGCCCTAAAGAAAGCTCCCACAGGCAGGGCACTGTCCAGGGGCATCTCTGTGTTTGCAGGCCCTAAGGAGCAGATCAGACAAACCCTCATGAGGCCAGAGAAGTTGCTGCTGGTGCTGTCTGTAGGCTGAAGTGGGGATGAAGGGACTTGCTGTGGTTTCTTTCAGACCTTTTGATCTCTCAAAATGATGGGAGTGCTCAGCTGCAGTTAAGACACCGACCCTGCGTGTCCTGCGTGGTGTGGTCTTCATGGCAGTGAGAAGCTCCAGTCCCTTTCCAACCCGTGAGGCTCCTGTCAACGCATTTCATCAGGTTGGGTAATCAGCTGACTCTCCTTTAAGGAGAGTCTGCCTTTGGACCCTTCACTGTTTCTCTGGGGTGTCCTGCCAACTTGGAAGCTGCTTTCCAGCAGAGCACAGCTTCCCTGTAGCATTTCTGTGATAGGTGAGTCAGATACACTCTTCACTCTCTCCATCTCTGGGCTGAGAGAGAAGAATTTGGAAATCTTCACTGTGAAACTGGACTCCTCCACTCTCAGCTCAGTCCACTTTCTTTCTCAGAGGAACTTGTGAGTGTGATTGTCCTTTAGCTGAGGGAGGTGCAAGTGCAGCACAGCGAGGGGAAAAACTTATTGACAGACCAGATCCTGTGACTCTGTGCAAAATCACAGTGAGCTCTTTATTTCCTCTTGGCATGCACAAGTGCTCATGCTGAGAGCAACTGAAATGCCAAAGATTTCTACCCCATCAGAGAATGCTCCCACAGTAAGATGGAGGCACCTAAAAACTAAATAAATGTATAAACTGACTCCTCCACTGAAGATCATTTTCTGGAGAAAATGGGTTTCAAATTGTTGAGCAGCCCTTTCACATAATGAGTGGATGTAATCTGCTGCAGGATGTGCACATCAGAGCTAGTCACTTCGCTTTCCCACTGCAGTGCCTGGAGGAGGGGTGCGGATGGTAAATTGACATGAGGACAGAGTCTATCTCATTGGAACAGAGATGTCTAGAAAGTGTGAGGTCACCCCCTGCCTTCACTTGCCTGCTTCTCTCCCTTGCCAGAGTGGGCAATGGTGTGACTGGTTCAGCTACAGACACCTCTGCTCAAGAGGGCAAGGCTGGGGGAGATGAATCCCTCACAAGGGTCTTCTCTTTCCGAGACAGCTGGCATGAGTGCTGTATTCAGCTCTCATTATGGCAAATACAGAATAGTTCCACTGGGTCATTGGACCAAGTTTCCTCCACCGAGCCCACGACACTGATCCCCAGGTATTCCATGGAATACCTGGCACTGTTTGACACCTCCATTTACACCCCCGGCAGAGCAGAACAGACACTTCTGGAGACCACAGGCAGGGTCCCCTGCTCAGCGTGGCACACACAGCCAGCACAAACAGAGCTCAAGCAAGGATTCTGAAAGAAGGTGAAGGACGGAGGAAATGTGGGAGGTACTATAAGAAATGGAATGGGTTAGGCTCAGAGAAGTCTGCTCTAACGTTTTACTGTCTTTTCCTCCTCAGACAGACCCCCATGCCCAGGGGGAGCAAATGTCCAACAGCAGCTCCCCAAACGAGTTCCTCCTCCTGGCATTTGCAGACACATGGGAGATGCAGCTCTTGCACTTCTCACTCTTCCTGGGCATCTACCTGGCTGCCCTTCTGGCCAACGGCCTCATAATCACAGCTGTAGCCTGTGACCACCGCCTCCACACCCCCATGTACTTCTTCCTCCTCAACCTCTCCCTCCTCGACCTTGGCACCATCTCCACCACTGTCCCCAAATCCATGGCCAATTCCCTCTGGAACACAAGGGCCATTTCCTACTCAGGATGTGCTGCCCAGGTCTTTCTGTTTCTCTTCTTCTTCTCAGCAGAGTATTATCTTCTCACAGTCATGGCCTATGACCGCTACATTGCCATCCGCAAACCCCTGCACTATGGGACCCTCATGGGGAGCAGAGCTTGTGTCAAAATGGCAGCAGCTGCCTGGGCCAGTGGTTTTCTCTATGCTGCCCTGCACACTGGAAACACATTTTCAGTAACATTCTGCCAAGGTAATGCCCTGGGCCAATTCTTCTGTGAAATTCCCCACATCCTCAGGCTCTCCTGCTCAGACTCCTACCTCAGGGAAGTTGGTGTTATTGTGGTTGGTGTTTGTTTGGCTTTGGGGTGTTTTATTTTCATTGTGCTGTCCTATGTGCAGATCTTCACAGCTGTGCTGAGAATCCCCTCTGAGCAGGGCAGGCACAAAGCCTTTTCCATGTGCCTCCCTCACCTGACCGTGGTCGCCTTGCTTCTAAGCACTGCAGGCTTTTCCTACCTGAAGCCCCCCTCCATCTCTTTCCAAGCTCTGGATCTGGTGGTGGCTGTCCTGTATGTGGTGGTGCCTCCAGCAGTGAACCCCCTCATCTACAGCATGAGGAACAAGGAGCTCAAGGAGGCACTGAAGAAACTGATTCAGTTGCTGATATTTTAGCAGCAAGAAGCTGCCCAGCTCTAGTCACAAGCAATATCCAATCTCTCTCAGGCAACTCGTGTGCTTTGGGCGTTCTATCTGTGACACTCATGTTTGTACACAACTGCTTGAATTCATCTCCGGAGGCACAAAGTCCATCTGTCTGACCCAAAGGCCTTCTGTTCATCTGTCTACCACGGCATCAGAGCTGGCCTCCCAAGTAGCATCTCTGTAATAAAAGGGGATTTCCTCAGGACAGTGCCTGAACGCTGGGCTCTTCTTCCAAAGCTGGTGCCAAGATTGCGCTGAGGGAGTTGCACCCAGAAAGGCCTTTTGCTGCACATGAGTTCTCCATGGGCTAAGGGGGACGCGCTCATAGGGTGAGGTGTTAGGAAATGAGGGCAGGATTCTGCCCTCACTTGTGGGTGCTGAGTACCCCTGGAGAGGGTGAGTGGTATCTGCTGGGGACTGTCTCACATATTACAGGGCTGGTGACAGATGCTGGTTCTTCTGGAAGGGAATATGGAGTCACCAGGGGAGCGCAGGGCATCCCCAGGGACAGCCTGTGCCTGGGATGGGCAGTGAGTGGAGACTCACAGAAGCAAGTGCAGGCACCCAAAGCAAAGGGCTAAACCAAAGAATGCACTGAGTGAGGGCTCTGCAAGCTCAGCAGAGCCAGCAGGGACTCAGCAGGCCCAGGGAAGGGACACTCCAGAGCGGTTCTTGTCACCTACCTACAAACCATGGGCTGGGTGCAACGACACATCTGAACCCATCCTGAGCCATTTGAAATACCGTGTTTGCTTTGAGCATCTTCCACAACCACAGACCCTGGGGAGGGGGGTGTCGGGTGCAATGCTGCTGGGCCAGCTGGCTCTGCCATGGCCAGTGCAGAGTCACCCCATGGCCCCACAGGCTGCTCGTGCTGCAGAGAAGCACTGACAGCCCGGGGCCCTGCAGGGAGCCGGGGAGGGGTTAAGGAACAACCGGCCAGGCCAGCACAGGCACACACTCACCTGGGGAAAGGCTCTCTGAGAAGCAGGGAACCCTGAGCAAGGCTGCTCACCCTGCCCTGAAACCCCCCCACACACTCCCTGTCCTCCCATGCCCTGTCCCAGCCCTGGTGCTGGCCAGCTGCCCTGGCCTGGGGCAGCTCCAGCTCCCCAGGAGGGGGAAGGGGCATGGGGGGAGCAGTCCAGGGAG
The DNA here is from genome assembly GCF_036417845.1 of Apteryx mantelli. Lineage (NCBI taxonomy): Eukaryota > Metazoa > Chordata > Aves > Apterygiformes > Apterygidae > Apteryx > Apteryx mantelli. The sequence goes on from NC_089997.1 coordinate 14,965,295, forward strand.
CTGGGGGGGAGGTCAGCATCCCACTCTCTGGCTGGGAATGGAGCCCCAGCTTGGGCAGAGGTGGAGATCAATACATGGATCATTAACAGCATGAGCACAGGATGTAACATTGATCACAATACAGTGGTAGCTTTTGGTGACCAACCTTTAGAGATATCACACCCATGATGTTCAGCAAGGCTGGTTTCCACTTTTGCTAAACAAATCCATTAACTCTTATAATAGATCATCATTCCTTCTCTTTCTTCTAAGCATTTTCTGATTTCAGACAGATGCTTGGTGTTCTGTTTGAGAAAACTGTCTAGTTGATGGAAGGTTACTCCAAGTGTTCCTGATGCTTTAAACAGTGCAAAAATCATTTGTTCAGTCATATGAGAAGTTACCTGGTAGGTTTACTTCATGATTTGGGCAAAAACATATGTCACATTACAATGGCAACTGCTGCCTTACTGTTACGGAAAATTAGGCTTGCTGGCCACCATAACAGGGTCCGACCCCAGGCTCCCGCTGAGACAGAAGTTCAAAGTCAGATCGGAGCGAAATAAATTTTAATGACACACATGCGGTAATTACATTTCGAGCTGGGTGCCTCCAAAGAGGGACCCCGTTTGAACAAATCCCTGGGTAATTATACCCTTTCAGTCTAGTATCCACCCCATAGTTCTGAACTAATCATAATATTAGAGTTTGGGGTCTTCTAGCTCCCGGTTGGTCCTTTCCGGACTTTCCAGGTGTGTTCTTTACTTCTTATTGCACTTCTGCATAGGTGTCGATGGCTCTTTTACTCCCTTATCTTGTCCCTCAGAACCAGTCTTTGGGGTTACTTCTTTCCTGCATAGTTGTCTGGCTCTTCTACTTCCTTATCTTGTCCTCCAGAATCAGTCTTGTGGTTCCTTTGTTTCTTCCTTCTGTGTCCTACCTTAAAGTCCATCTCCCTGCTGGTGCTCATCAATGCTAAACCGCTTGTTTCTCTCTACAGTCCCGTCCCCCGCCCTTACCTCTCTGACTTGAACCAGCTCTGGGGCCTTCTTTTACTTAACTAGCTAAAAGTTCAACATATCTAGGTGAATGTTCACAGCTTGCAGCCTAAGGCTTCAGCAAATTTAGCTACTAATGCTAAGCAAGTTATTCTAAGAGATTAATTCTAGACAGCTTTAGTCCAATATTCTCTAACAGTCCTCCCTTTGTTTTTATTAAGCATCCCTGCTAACATGTTAAGCAGAGTTCTCGAAGCCTTTCGAGGCGTACTATCACTCTCCATAATCTTATGTACAATACGATCATAAATAATAGGCATAACACGGTTAAAATTAACACAACTACTACTGGGTGCAACATGTGATTATAGCTCCTTGTTGCAGTTGGTGACCATCCCAGTAGAGTCTCCCAGCAATCATATTCTCCACCCTTCTTCACTCTTTCTGAGATGTGCTGTATCTCTTCTGTATCATGTTGAATGGTGATTAGAGTTTTTTGTCCGTTGTTTCGGATGCATTTTAGCAGTTGACACAGGTCATCATGTTGTAGTAGTTTCTTTACCAATGTAAAATTCATTCCGATGGGGGCAGGCAATAAATCTTGACTTAAGGTATAATTAGATTGTAATAATTGATAAGACAAAACAGGAGCTGAATAATTAAAGTCACATCCCACAATTCTAGTAAAATTACAAACACAAATATTTGAGTGATTACTTGTGTCTACAATAATGTTATCTACGAATATAAGATCACAGAGGGTTCTCATACAAACACATCCTTTTCCAATATATACAAGTACAGTTTCAGGGGTTTCTTCGGGATGTATTTCAAAATCACAAATATTTTGTTCAGTATCAAGACAAATGTAAATGGTATTACTCTCACAAATAAATCCTTGTTGTTCCTGTACAACATATGTGTTAACATCAACAGTTTGCCATTTGTTTCTGCTGTGTTGGGCCCACATTCTATGTTCTATTGGATTCAGTATAGCTCCATTATGATTTAATCCCAGCACAATGATGGGGTATATGGTGTATACCGAAGCATTGCGTATTGTTAAGACAAAAGCTATAGCCTTATTGTTGATGGGGTCATAAGTAAAATTGACTAGACGCCACCAAGAGTGCAATTCCTTTTCAAATTTAGTTGCATTATCTCAAATTACCTTTTGAATTTCAGTGGATAAGGTGCCCTCTTCACCTTTTCTAATAATTGCCGCTACCACAGATTGCATCCACAGCTGAGCGTGGATACAACTAAGAGCTAGAGAAACATTATATTGGGCTACACCAAGCGCATTTACAATTAACTGGTGGTCTCTTTCATTAATTCTTTCCCATTCAGGTAATACATTAGATAAGAGCCACTGCTTAGTTCCTAATGCCAATAAAGAGGAATGCAATGGATGTTCTAATTTGTGCAAATCACTTGTCGCTGTACTTAGTTTATTCATGAGCACTTTGGCATCTGTACTATTTAAAACTCCTAATCCTGCCCCTCTGATACTGGTCACATCCCTCCTCGTTCGTTTGGGAGAGGTGAGGGTTCGCCTATGCAACCGTGCTGACCATCCCGCATAGGAGGTACTTCGAAACGGTGAACAGGCCATTTTGACTGTAGAGATGTTAATCTGCATCAATAGTTCCACTCGTTTAAGAGACCAAGATGGATTAAATAACACTCATTGTTGGCCTGTATTTTTAATTACATATGGTCCTGCCTTTACTATTATGGGAGACATTTTACTCAAGGGAGTCGTTCTGGATTGATCCAGGGGGGTCGGTTTCGATTAATCCGAGCTAACACAGGAGACCTGGGCTTCTATTTCTCTCTTGGTGGATACAGATATACACCACTTTTGGTCAGTTTTACACTGTTTTTTTTTTTACAGCATTTGCTTTTAGTTTCTGTCAATACCGTTTCATGTAAATTTGCTGACATACAACAAAAGGTTAAACTGAATTCACTCACTCCTAGCCCTGAATAATTAAACCAAATTTGGTTTCCTTTGGTATTGTTTTCAGAATACCTTTGTGTATCATAATTATCTCGTCTTATTAACTGTATACTTATCCATCCCAAACTTGTGGTTAGAAACAATATTAGGCACATCCAGGGAGCATGTGTGGTTGTCTTCATTGCTCTGTAGTGATGCCTGCTGTGCTCGCTTCTTGGTCTGCAGTTTGTTTCACGTGTGAGTGGTGAATCCAATTCTCTTTTCCTAAAACTTTAACAGCAAAATAAGAACTTAACAATACAGTGTAGGGTCCTTCCCATTTTGGTTCCAACTTTGTTTTTCGTGAGAATACTTTTACCAATACTTCATCTCCAGGTTGTATATTGTGCACTTGTATTTCAGGTGGTGTGCACTGATACCATTGAGCATATTTTTTAAGATTTTCAAACCTTTTTTGGATACCTAGAACATATTGGGTTAGCTGTTCATCTCCGTCCAACAGGCTGGTCTTAGCCAGGATATAAGTCCCTGGTATGGCTAAATGTCTCCCAAAGAGAATTTCTGCTGGTGTTACTCCTATGGGTTCTTGCAGAGCATTTTGAACATCCCATAGGACTAAATTTAGGGCTTCAAGCCATTTTAGGTTAGTGCGTGTGCATGCTTTTGGTATTTTTTTCTTTCTACCTGTCCTGAAGACTCTGGGTGGTAAGGGGTATGTAGGTTTTTTCTCTATTCCCAGTGATTTATATAATTGGTTGATCATGTTTGCTGTAGAATGGGCACCCCTGTTGGAATCAATGGCTTCTGGAACCCCATACCTGGGTATGATTTCTTTTAGTAAGTCTTTTGCTACTCCTGCAGCGGCCTTTCTTGTTGGGAAAGTCTCTACCCAGCCTGATAACTGATCTGCTATCCCTAACAAATGTTTTTACCCACTGGCAGCTGGCATATCCGCGTAATCTATTTGTAGCCTTTGAAAAGGGAAGTAGGCCCACAGTCGTCGCCCTAACTATGAGCTTGCTTTGCTGCTTGAGAACTTTTGGCAGGTTGGGCAGCTCTTGGTTATCCTTTTCGCAGCAGCATAAATTCCTGGAGCTGCCAATATTTTTGGTACCTGCTTAGCTACTGCCTCTGTTCCCCCATGAGCTTTATTGTGGAACCACAAACAGCAGCCAAGCATCTAGCACTGGCCTATCAGGCACTGAGCCACAAGTGACCTCACAACCACAAACAGCAGCCATGGGCCTAGCACTGCCCTATCAGGAACTGAGCCACAAGTGACCTCACAACCACAAACAGCAACCACATGACCAGCACTGGCCTATCAGGCACTGAGGCCCAAGTGACCTTAGAATCGCAAACAGCAATATCGTGTTTCCTTGTTCCCTGTCATTTATAGATGTAGAACTGGCTTAAGAGTGTGTATCAAAGGAAGTTCCTTGCTGCTTGCCTATCCCATTCCAAGGAAGCAGTGACTTCACAGGCTTCATCAAAGCCACGTCCCATCTGCTGGCCTATTATATAGGAAGGCCAGAATGACCTCACAGGCGAAAAGAGCAGCCAATTGCCTACCCCTGCCCTCTCAGTACTGAAACAAAAGTGACCTCACAGTCTGCAGTGAAGCCCCGTGCATGCTGCTGGCCTAGCACGGACTGAGGCACACCATCCCCAGAAGCACAAACAGCACTAACCTCCATACTGCTGCTCTACCTGGTGCTCATGCACCTGTACAAAAAGGAGCAATGTGCCTGCTGGTGGCCTAGCAGATACTGAGGAAGAATGACTTCACAAACACAAACATCAGCAATATGCATCAAGCTGGACTGTCAGGTGCTGAGGCTGAAGTGAGAGGAGAGGAGAAGCTCACCTGGGCCACTTGCATGTCCCTTGATTACGCTGTTATCACTCCATACAGAACAGTCTTCTGCAAATGGCTTTCATCTCCTGCCAAGACTCTCTCCAGCTCATGCGACAGCTCCGCTCTGGCACCCTGCGCACAAATCACAAAAGGGAACAATTGGTCTTGCTTTTCCTTTAGTACCATCAAGTCCCAGCTGGGAGCCTTTGCACTGCAGCACCTACACAATGACAGCAGCATGCCACTTCCATTTCTAGTGCATTTCTAGGGACAGAGATCAGCTGACGGAGCAGCTGCACTGCAAAGGGTTTCTGACACTCTCAGATCAGCTCAGCACTGCACCAGGCATCAACCTGACAGCAGACCTCTGCTCTGCCACCAAGTCTACAAACACATTGTCTCAGACCCACACAGCTGGCTCTTCTGCTAGATACAACCAGGTGCCAGCAAGAAGAGATACCTGCAGGACACTCGCCACTTGCACACTCCCCAGCCACTGCTCTGCTCGCTGCCTTCTCTTGCCTCCTCAACCCAGACACACAGCCAAGCTCTTGCGATAACACCACAAGGTGGCCAAGGCACTCCAGGCTCACAAGGCCTCTGCAAATGAGCATCACAAAATCAGGCACAGAGCTGCCACCTTGGGTGAAGCTGCTCTTTTCAGAGGGAAGGATCCTGCTTGCTTTGGGAACAGCAGGCTGCTGCTTTCCATCCGCATCCCCTCACGAACCTCCACCTAGGGATGGGGGCATGGGGATTTTCTGTAGTAATACAAAAGTTACAGATAAAATGCAGAAACAGTTGAGAGTCTTGAAGGCCTCCTGAGCCCAAAGTAACCTCGCTTGCTTTCCTTTAGTTACTTGGACAAGGAGCCCCGGGGAAGGGAAAAAGGGTGCAGAGGCTTTGAAAGGAGGCCAAAGCCATGAGACAGCCCCACACTGGACGGCTGCTGAAATGACAGCTGTCCTGGCTGCGCAGCCTCTGCACCAGCAGTCCCGGCTCCACAGCTGGCTTCACAGAGCACTGAGGGCTGGGTGCCACGGGCAACCTGGCCCTGGGCACATCTTCACCCCTCACAGAGCCAGCAGCCCAAGAGCTCTGAGACTTCCTCAGGTCAAGCTACGGATGCTTTGGGGCACTCACACAAAGGCACTCAAGACATGCTGGCATTTATTATAAGGGTCTTGGACTCATCCCATATGGCACCACAACCTCCTAGGAAAAGGAGGGGGCACAGTAGCATTTGCTGAGCGGGCTGGCAGTAACAGCATTTGTGGGAGGAGGAATTTGTAGCACAGCAGAGGTACCAGGAGGTGAACCCACACCCCAAGTCACCCAGGCAAGCCAGGCGCATTCATGGAAGCCTTCGCATCCATACGTAGCCTCTTCTCAGTCACTCGCAGCTGCTTTCACACAGGGCTCATGATGTTGGCCAAGATGTTGACAGGCACAGGGACACACCCTGGCATCCTGCCTCCATCCTCAGGGACTCTAGGGCTGCACTGGGAACCTCATGAGTGGAGCAACCTAGAAAGAAAGAAAGAAAGAAAGAATCGGAGTGTTACTGTCAGTTCTGCTGGCCTTACATAGTTGCAACAGTCAGGGGCCAATGTCTCCCTTCTGTGCTGAGCTGTATTGGTGAGAACACAGCCAGCAGGACCACCGAGATGTTCTACCCCTCTTTTTGGCAAAGGTGAGACCATGTCTGTATTCCAGCTCCCGTTTGGTCTCTCCAGTTCTGTAAAGGCACTAACACACTGCAGGGAGTCCAGTACAGGGACACCAAGATGGTCAGGGGCTGCAGCGTGGGGCACATAAGGAGAGGCTGCGAGAGCTGGGTTTGTTCAGCCTAAACAAGAGAAGGCCAAGGGGCATCTTCATGCTGTGCACACCTACCTTATGGAGGGCACAGAGAAGACAGAGCCGGATTTTCTTGGAGGTGCACACTAAGAGCATGAGAGGCAACAGGGACAAACTGGACAATGGGAAATTCTCCTTAGATGTTAAGAAGAAACCTTTTTGCTCTGTGAGGGTGGCCAAACTGCTGCACAGGGATCCAGAGAGGTTCTCAGATCTCCATCCTTGGAGATAATCAAAACTTCACTGGAAAAGGCCCCAAGATTCCTCCTCTACTGGCACCTGCCTTGACCAGGGTGTTGGAGCCCTACCTCCAGATGCCTCCCTCATTGCAGCCTCAAGGAATCTGCTATTCTGAGACTCTTTCCAAAGGCACCAGCGGCTCTGGAGCTCCCCCTCCACTGCTCACCAAGGACAGCTGTCTCAGAGCCACTCATCGCCCGCAGAGGCCTGACTTCTTGTGAGGTGGCATCTCTCCTCTCTGCAAGGGTCTGCGTAGGCACAAAGTGGAGAAATGGCTCTGACTGCTTTCATTAACTATCCATCTCTCTGAGGAATTGGAATGCATTAGGTCTGATCATGCTGATGATACAAAACTGGGAGGAGTGGCCGATACACCAGAGGGCTGTGCTGCCATTCAGAGAGACCTGGACAGGCTGGAGAGGTGGGCGGAGAGGAACCTCCTGAAGTTCAACAAAGGAAAGTGCAGGGTCCTGCACCTGGGGAGGAATAACCCTCATGCACCAGTACAGGTTGGGGGTTGACCTGCTGGAAAGCAGCTCTGCTGAGAAGGACCTGGGAGTGCTGGTGGACACCAAGTTAAGCATGAGGCAGCAATGTGCCCTTGTGGCCAAGAAGGCCAATGGTATCCTGGGGTGCATCACAGAATCACAGAATCACAGAATCGCTGAGGTTGGAAGGGACCTCTGGACATCATCTAGTCCAACCCCCCTGCTCAAGCAGGGTCACCTAGAGCATATTGCACAGGATTGCATCCAGGCGCATTTTGAATATCTCCATAGAAGGAGACTCCACAACTTCTCTGGGCAACCTGTTCCAGTGCTCTGTCACCCTCACAGTGAAAAAGTTTTTCCTCATGTTCAGATGGAAGCGTCTGTGTTTCAGTTTGTGCCCGTTGCCTCGCGTCCTGTCACTGGGCACCACTGAAAAGAGTCTGGCTCCATCCTCTCGACACCCTCCCTTCAGATACTTGTACACATTGATAAGATCTCCTCTCAGCCTTCAGGAAGAGTGTTGCCAGCAGGTGGAGGGAGGTGATTCTCCCCCTCTACTCAGCCCTGCTGAGGCCACATCTGGAGTACTGCGTCCAGTTCTGGGCTCCCCAGTACAAGAGGGATGTGGCACTACTGGAGCAAGTGCAGCAAAGGGCTACAAAGATGATTAGGGGACTGGAGCATCTCTCTTATGAGGAAAGGCTGAGAGAGCTGGGCCTGTTTAGCCTGGAGAAGAGAAGGCTGAGAGGAGATCTTATCAACGTGTACAAGTATCTGAAGGGAGGGTGTCGAGAGGATGGGACCAGACTCTTTTCAGTGGTGCCCAGCGACAGGACGCGAGGCAACGGGCACAAACTGAAACACAGACGCTTCCATCTGAACATGAGGAAAACTTTTTATTGTCTTTCTTTTTTTGTTTTCTTTTTTCTTAATATCCTGGTGGGATTTTTTTTGTTTTTTTTTTTTTTGAAAAGGAAAGTTATTTCTAGAACTGGGGTGGGATGCAATCACAGGATCACTGATGGCTGGTGCCATTGTAGGTGCCCTGGTCCCCTCTGCCCAGCCTCCATCTGCAGCTCCAAGGGGCTCTGGTCTCCCGCAGGTCCCCTGTGAGAGCTGCCAGGCCCAGGCAGGTACCTCAGATACACCAGGACCTCTCCAAGTGCCACTGGATGCTTGTGGTTAGAACAGAGCTCTGCCTGAAAAGGTGAAGAAGAGTTTTCAACATTTAAAAAATATGAACACACTTTCACCAGCTAAAAGGACTGACTACTTTTAAAGTCCACTTTTCCCATGATAAAATCATGGAAATGTTCAGGCAGGGTGTGAATCTCAGGAGAAGAAATATTAATCTGCCCCTGAACTTGTTACCACTGTTCTGCCTATTATGCCGTGGATATAGTCTCAGTGATTTCTCACATATTTTCACATGTCTTGATTAAATTGATCATTTCTAAAAGCATCTTTGCATCAGACGAACTGGACGTATCTTACTCTTGATCCATCCGATACCTCTCAACTCTCCAGTTGCTGCTCTGAGCTTCAGGGAGTCTGAAGCTTGCCTCGTCTTTCAGGATGCTCATTGTCTCTTTGTCCAACTCCTCAGTTCTGTTTCTATCTATCCTTTCCTAGCTATCTGTCAAAAAACAGTTCAAGGAGGGTTATTCCTTGTGGAAAGTGGACCTCACTGGAGATAGCTTGGACTTAACATACAGCTGAGGAGTGTATTTGACTTTTTATTAAACTGTATCATATTCTATTTTTGCTTGTTTGCAATTAAGAAAAATCCTCCTATGTCTGCAGCTAGTTCTCTAAGGAAAACAGGTGGGAATTGATGCATAGGAGCTGTAACATTCAGCTACAGACTCGAGTGGAAAAAGGTTAGGTTTTAACAAGAGTCATGTAAGTCCCCAGTGGCTGATGAGAGAAATGGCACAGTTGGGGAGGTGAGGAGGAAGGTTGTCCTTAAAGGTGTCATATTGAAAATACTGCTTTTCCTGCATGTTCAGACTTCATTATGGCAGAGACCCTCTGGGTCAGTATGAATTGGAGAGTGTGGATATCACTTATTCTGTAAGCTGGAAAATAAAGCAAGCTTGAAAAGCAGAAATCCTTTCTTTTCAGGTGCTCACTGAAATCTTGCTCTTGTAAATACACTCCTGAATCCTCTCCAATTAGCAACACAAGAATTGAAGAACTGAAGAAAATTAGGGGGAGTGAGATTGGTTGTTACGGCTTTCTGCATGTTAATGGTGCCTCTGGTGTATTTGTTGCTGAGTCCATGAACCTCAGATACTGAGATGAGATTGAACAAGCCTCTCAAGAAGTTAAGGTCAGAAGTAAATGCCAAAGTTTCTTGGAGTGTTAATGGGTCCCACTGAGGGTCGTTACTCACAAAGCCTCCCCAGAGGCTGATTACAGCACAGAGTTGGAGGCACTAACTGCAAGCAGGCAAAGGCAATGTGCAGGTGGCTCTGATGCCAAGTAAACCTGGATGAGTTTTGTCAAGCAGAATGGCCAGGCACTGACTTTCAGGCCCTGGGTAGGGTGATCCTTTCCCTCACACTGTGCTCAGGGCTCTTCCTGGGGCAGTGTGAATGTGGGAGTGTGCACTCCCACCCCAGGATCTCCCTACCTTTACTGATGTCTCTCTGCCCTCACTTGCTTTTCCTTGAGACACAAAGCCAGTAGCTGATCACAGACTCCCTCTGGGTGACCTGTAGCACCACAGCTCTACCCTTCAAGTGACACTTCCTTTTCCTGAAGTCACATCTGAAACCAGCGAGCTGCAGTTTGTGGCTGTTTCCCCTTCTCACGCTGTTTCCCACTTTCCATCATCTCTGAAACTGCCTTTCAAGCACTCACAGGCTCCTACTCTACTGCCCTTCACCTCCACTTCAGCAGGCTAAAGAAGCCCAGGTCCCTCAACCTCTCCTCCTGGGTGCGGTTCTTCCCCCCTAGGTGCAGGACTGGACACTTCTCTTGTAAATCTTCATGAGGTGCCTGTTGTCCAAATCACCCACATTTCTCAAAGTCCTTCTGGACTGAAGTTCCTCTGTGTAAAACAAAACAAAACAAAACAAGACCAAAACCAACACAAAACAGTACCAATGGGGAAAGGGTAAGCAGAGATGGGCTGATTGTATGGGAGGGGATCAGCATGGTAAAAGAGAGAAACTTAAAGGAGGGAAGAGAAATAAAAGGTGGAAATGAAAAGTTAAGCGAAGGATTGATCAGGGCTGTTTTGGAGATTTCTGCCAGGAAGCCCTGCATCTCAACCATTCTGACTGGAGGAAGACAAGAAAGCTGACCTCCTTCCACTGTTATGGGGAACCTGTGTGTTTTCTGTGACATTGACAAGTGAAGACCCAGAGGGAAAAGAGTCACAGACTCCAGCAGGGTGGAAGGGACCTCAGGAGCTCTCTAGCCCAATCTCCTTGCTCACAGCAGGGTCAGCTCCGGGGTCAGACCAGGTTGCTCTGGGCTTGATCCAGTCTGGTCTTGTAAACCTCCAAGGGAGGAGACTGCACAGCCTATTCAGACAGCCAGTTCCAATGCTTGACCATCTTCTTAGCAGAAAAGCTTTTCCTCGTCTCCTGCATAAACATCCTCCCATCATGCACTGTGGTGTAGAGCCTGGCTCCATCTTCTTGGTGACCTCCTCGTAGCCATTTGAGGGCTGCCATGAGATCCCTCCAAAGCCTGGAGTTCAGGCGCGAGTTCCCTGTTTAGCCAAGCTGGTCCCCTGACATGTCTGCTAGCTTTACTGAGTATTGGGATGGGCCATTCTTGTGCTTGGCGGGTGCTGTCCTTAAAGGCCTGCTGGCTTTCCTGGGCTCTTCAGAGCTGCCTCCCATGGGATTCCCCACCAGGCCCCTGAAGAGGCCAAAGTCTGCTCCTCTGAAGTCCAGGGTCTGTACTCTGCTGCTGTCCTTCCTCATGCCCCTCAGGATCTGGGACTTCACTTTTTCGTGGTCACTGTAGGCAAGGCTGACACTGACTTTCCCATCCCTGATCAGTTCCTCCTTGTTTGCAATTTCCACATCCAGGGAAGCATCACCATTATTGAGCAGTCTTAGCTGTGCTAAGAAGTTGTTCCTGACACCCTACAGAAACCACTGGTCTCCACGCACTATGTTGTTTTCCCTTCCAGTGAATGTTTAGGGCCATTAAGGTCTCCCCATAAGGACCAGGGCCTGTGACCCACAGACTTCCTTTGCCTAAAGGCAGTGGTGGGATGCAGTTGTTTGGGCTCAGGTAGGAAATTTGAGAGGTCCTGAGCCGTTTGCCCAGCAACCACTATAAAAGGGCATGGTTTTCCTGTAGGTCCCATGCTGTATTTGCTGGAGATGTGTGCTTGTGCTGGACACCCCAGGCATCTGACATGGTCCTGCCTATGGCCTGTTTTTATGTCATTAAATCAAGGCTCCGCACTGAATTACATGAACTGTTTGCAATGTAGAGATGTGCATGAGTCTCAGCTCCCTAGTGAGTGGAGCTCTAGGAGCAGTGGTAGGCATCCAGTGTCATTTCAGATGGCCAAGAAAATTCCCCACCCGACCCCGACCTCATGCTCTAGAAGGAGGCAGGTCTCCTAGTTGCTCCATCAGAGCAAGCAGACCCTGGCACATGCCTTGCACCACCTCTGTCTCTTCAAATGTCGCCAGGTGTTTGTGTGTGAGCAACTGACTCCCATCCTCCATCTCCACTGATTACAATGGGAGCTTAGACAAGGCACTCGCATGCAGACATGGGCACCCTTCAGCTTTGGCAAGGGCAATCCCACCTCCTGTGTGTTTGTGGAATTCAGGGGAGGGATCTGAATCCCACTCCAGCCCAGGGGTTTCTAACCTGGCATGAGATGTCCAGATTGACTCATCTGAATTAACACCTGAACCATAGGTAAATGAACTCTCTTCTTGTCCCTGTCTAGGTGTCCTGCCTAGTAAAGAGGTGGGAATAGGATCTTCTGGAGTGGGACATTTCCATCTTTCATAGATAATCATCTTCTGACAAGACAAATTGCAATGCTGGGACCAGTCTCTCTTAACTCTTTAGAGAGAGACATCATAGATGATTATTTTAGTCTACCTCAGTGAACGTTTCCCAAGAGGAGGGAGTACAAAGGAGAAATGAAGTCACACCTTCAGCTAGGCCACTGTTCCCGAGTGGGGCCAGTCTACTGGGATGAAGGGAGCTCATGGCAACAGGTCAGCACTGCCGAGAGACAGCTCTGTGCAAGAGCATCTCCTCTGCAGAGAGCAGCAGGGCTCCAGGCACTGCCTGCTCTTGCTGATGTGAGATGGGAGAAGACAGAGAGAAGTGAAAGGCAGTGTGGAGTGGGAGGAGAGAGGAGAGCTCACGGAGGGACAAATCTTCACAGCCCCTGACACAGTAAGTCTCTGGCTGTAGAGCAATACTGCTGGAGCTTCTGGAGGGGTCTTCTAAACCCATCCCATCCCATGACTGCTAGGTTCTTTAGGATGCTGTCTTCTTGAGTGCAGAGGAGGAGGAGGTGCTTCTAAAGCAGGGATTCCCAGCCACACCATCACAGGGACAGGGCATCCTGCTACCTTCTTGCCGGGATGCTGCAGGGGTGTGAAGCCAGGGAGTGCACCCAGGTCTGCCCAGGGCTGTAGTTCAGAGCAGTGTCCCTGTGCCCCAGGTGCTGTGTCTATAGCCTATAGACAGCACCAGCTTCCCCTTTGCTGGTCTCATCAGCGTTTATCTGCCCTGCTCCTTAGCACCTCCAAAAATGGGAATGCCCCTGGGCAGTGCCCTGCCCCTGGGAGGCTTCTGCAGGGCAGAAGTGAGCACACTGGGGAAGGTGTGGGCATTGCAGAGACTGACCATGACTTGCCGAAATCCATCCTCCCATGATGTTTCTAGAAGCAGTTCCCTCTCATTCACTGCCCAGCTCTGATGCCTGGAGCTGTCCCTGCTGGGAGCTGTTTCTCTGTCCCAATGTCTTTTCCCTGGTTGTTGCTTACAGACCCCATCCCATGCTCTGTGCACTTGGTTCTGCCCTACAGAAAGCTCCCACAGGCAGGGCACTGTCCAGGGGCATCTCTGCATTTGCACGTCCTAAGGAGCAGGTCAGACAAACCCTCATGAGGCCAGAGAAGGTGATGCTGATGCTGTCTGTAGGCTGAGGTGGAAATGAAGGGACTTGCTGTGGTTTCTCTCAGGCCTTTTGATCTCTCAAAATGATGGAAGTGCTCAGCTGCAGTTAAGACACCAACCCTGTGTGTCCTGTGTGGTGTGGTCTTCATGGCAGTGAGAAGTGCCAGTCCCTTTCCAATCCGTGAGGCTCCTGGCAATGCATTCCATCAGGTTGGGTAATCAGCTGGCTCTTCTTTAAGGAGAGTCCGCCTTTGGACCCTTGACTGTTTCTCTGGGGTGTCCTGCCAACTTGGAAGCTGCCCTCCAGCAGAGCACAGCTTCCCTTTAGCATTTCTGTGATAGGTGAGACAGATACACTCTTCACTCTCTCCATCTCTGGGCTGAGAGAGAAGAATTTGGAAATCTTCACTGTGAAACGGAGCAGATCTGCTCTCAGCTCAGTCCGCTTTCTTTCTCAGAGGAACTTGTGAGTGTGATTGTCCTTTAGCTGAGGGAGGTGCAAGTGCAGCACAGCGAGGGAAAAAACTTATTGACAGACCAGATCCTGCAAATCTGTACAAAGTCACGGCGAGCTCTTTATTTCCTCTTGGCATGCACAAGTGCTCATGCTGAGAGCAACTGAAATGCCAGAGATTTTTACCCCATCAGAGAATGCTCCCACGGTAAGATGGAGGCACCTAAAAACTAAATAAATGTATAAACTGACTCCTCCACTGAAGATCATTTTCTGGAGAAAATGGGTTTCAAAATGTTGAACAGCCCTTTCACATAAGGAGTGGACGTAATCTGCTGCAGGATGTGTGCATCAGAGCTAGTCACTTCCCATTCCCACTGCAGTGCCTGGAGGAAGGGTGCAAACGGTATATTGACATGAGGACAGAGTCTATCTCATTGGAGCAGAGACGTCTAGAAAGTGTGAGGTCACCCCCTGCCTTCACTTGACTGCTTCTCTCCCTTGCTAGAGTGGGCAATGGTGTGACTGGTTCAGCTACAGACACCTCTGTTCAAGAGGGCAAGGCTGGGGGAGATGAAGCCCTCACAAGGGTCTTCTCTTTCCAAGACAGCTGGCATGAGCGCTGTATTCACCTCTCAGTACGGCAAATAGAGAATAGTCCCACTGGGTCATTGCACCAAGTTCCCTCTGCTGAGCTCACAGCACCAATCTCCAGGTATCCCACCGAATATCCGGCACTGACACCTCCATTTACACCCCCGGCAGAGCAGAACGGGCTCTTCTGGAGACCACGGGCAGGGGTCCCTGCTCAGCATGGCACACACAGCCAGCACAAACAGAGCTGAAGCAAGGATTCTGAAAGAAGGTGAAGGACAGAGGAAATGTGTGTGTGTGTGTGTGTGGGGGGGTACTATGAGAAATGGAATAGGTTTGGCTCAGAGAAGCCTGCTCTAATCTGGCACTGTCTTTTCCTCCTTGGATAGACTCACATGCCCAGGGGGAGCAAATGTTCAACAGCAGCTCCCTCAACGAGTTCCTCCTCTTGGCATTTGCAGACATGCGACAGCTGCAGCTCTTGCACTTCTCCCTCTTCCTGGGCATCTACCTGGCTGCCCTCCTGGCCAACAGCCTCATCATCACAGCTGTAGCCTGCGACCACCGCCTCCACACCCCCATGTACTTCTTCCTCCTCAACCTCTCCATCCTTGACCTTGGCACCATCTCCACCACTGTCCCCACATCCATGGCCAATTCCCTCTGGAACACCAGGGCCATTTCCTACTCAGGATGTGCTGCCCAGGTCTTTCTGTCTCTCTTCCCGTTGTCAGCTGAGTGTTCTCTTCTCACTGTCATGGCCTACGACCGCTTTGTTGCCATCTGCAGACCACTGCACTACAGGACCATCATGGACACCAGAGCCTGTGTCAAAATGGCAGCAGCTGCCTGGGCCAGTGGTTTTCTCAATGCTGTTCTGCATACTGCAAACACATTTTCAATACCACTCTGCCAAGGCAATGTCGTGGAGCAGTTCTTCTGTGAAATTCCCCAGATCCTCAAGCTCTCCTGCTCAGACTCCTACCTCAGGGTAGCTGGGGTTCTTGTGGTTAGTATTTGTTTAGCTTTTGGGTGTTTGGTTTTTATTGTACTGTCCTATGTGCAGATCTTCACAGCTGTGCTGAGAATCCCCTCTGAGCAGGGATGACACAAAGCCTTTTCCATGTGCCTCCCTCACCTGGCCGTGGTCTCCCTGTTCATCAGCACAGGCTCGTTTGCCTACCTGAAGCCCCCCTCCATCTCCTCCCCAGCTCTGGATCTGGTGGTGGTTGTCCTGTATGTGGTGTTGCCTCCAGTAGTGAACCCTCTCATCTACAGCATGAGGAACAAGGAGCTCAAGGAGGCACTGAAGAAACTGATTCAGTTGCTAATATTTCAGCAGCAATAAGCTGCCCACCTCTCTTTACTCAGCTCTTGTGCTTTGGGTGGTCTGTCTGTGATAATCGTGTTTGTACTCAAATGTTTGAATTCATCCCATGTCTGGAGAAGAGTAAAGGAGCAAGTGTGTGCTTGCGGGGAAGAATAAATGAAAACTTCTTTCTACATGTGTCAACTCAGGGCAGGCTGCTCCACTGCTGGAGCAACTGGAGTTGCTTGAGGAGCCCTGCGGCCAGGACTCTTGTGCCCTCCTGGGGAGGGGGGCTGGCACAGAGTGGCTGCCTGTAGTCCAGGTTAAGGTCTCCCAGACAAGAGAGCAGTGGAGACAGGGTGACACCCCTCTCCTCAGGGTGCCCCCCAGGAGCTGCTGTGCCCTTCAGGAGGGCTGGGACTTTGCTGTGAGTGCCCAGAGCACTGCAGCACCCTGCAGCGGGCACTGCTGCGGGGCCACCTCTGGAATGGACTGCTCTGCCGGGCTGGAGTGGATAGGGGAGGTGGGAAGAGCTGGGGAAGGGCTGGCTGGGCTGATCCATTCTTTGATCCTTTAAGGAGAAAATGTTTTTCTTTTTTTCAAGTGGAATGTCCTGTGTTTCCACTTGTGCCTGTTGCCTCTTGTCCTTCCACTAGGCATCTTCTAGCAGAGCCTGCCTCTGATTTCTTGATATCCTCCCATTTGGTCACTGTAAACAGCAGCAAGGTCTCCCGGGATCCTTCCCTTCTCCAGGCTCAACACACCCAGGTCTCTCAGCATCTCCTAATGCCTGATGGGCTCCAGGCCCAAACCATCATTCTGGCCTCTGCTGCTCTCACTCCCATCTCTCACCATCCTTCTTGCCTGGCAGAGCCACAACTGGACATAGCACTCCACATGCAGCTCACAAGTGCTGGATGGAGGGGCCTCCACCGCAGGCTGCTCCTCTGCAAAAGGAGGAAACCCCGATGTTCCCAGCATGGAGCTGACATTGAAGCAGCATCCAGAACTCGGCCAGCCCCAGAGGCCTCAGCCCTCCCCAGCCCAGCAGTGGGGCCCCAAGCAGGCCTGCTTTCCTTCTCTCACTGCCCTCCACACTCCTGTCCCCTCCATGCCCTGTCCCAGCCCCGGTGCTGGCCAGCTGCCCTGGGCTGGGGCAGCTCCAGCCCCCCAAGAGGGGGAAGGGGCACGGGGGGAACAGGCTGGGGGGAGGCCAGCGTCCCACTGCCAGGCTGGGGCTGGATCCCTGGCATAAAGAGAGGTGGGGATCAATACAGGGATCATTAACAGTATGAGCACAGGGTGTAACATCGGTCGCAATACACTGGTAGCTTTGAGGGAAAAACCTTTAAAGATATCGTACTCGTGATGTTCAGTAAGGCTGCTTTCCACTTTTACTAACAGAATGTGCTCATTATTATCATATATCATTGTTCCTTTTCTTTCTTCTAAGCATGTTCCCGTTCTAGACAGATGTTGAGTAACCTTGGTGTTTTGTTTGCCAAAGTTGTTGAGTTGAGGGAAGGTTACTCCAAGTGTTACTGATGTATTAAATGGTGCAAAAATAACACATCGTTTGTTCAGTCAAGTGAGACGTTAACCAGTAAGTCTGCCTGGCGATTTGGTCAAAAATATAAGTCACATTACTATGGCAAATGCTGCTTTTCATGTCCGTAGTACCCATTTCACTCCACTGCAAAACCGTGTGCAGCTTCCCATCCAGTGTGTTATTACATATAGTTACATTTAGACATAAATGTAACTATAGTTAAATGAAAATATAGTTAAATGTAAATATAGTTAAATGTAATTATAGTTAGTGTAACATTATTGCCTCCTATCAGTCCTTGACCTCGTGCTATTACAGCAGGTATTCCTCTTGTTACTGTAGTTTTAAAGATGGGTTGTGACTTACCTTCAATACTCGAGTTCTCCCATGGGCCATGTGAAAAGGCAGAACCTGTGAGAGACAGGTTTCAGGTGTCTGTTGCAGTTATCAGTGTTCCCACAGTGAGAAGGTAACACCACGCTTCACTGCAAGAGAAGACGCTTAGGTCTCGGACATCATCCAAGCCTCACTTATGGTTCACTTGCCTCCTTTAGTGTCTACAGCATCCCATACTCCTTTTGCTTTGTAAAACAGCAGAGTCACCCTGACTGATCCCTGAGTTGGGTGTTTAACCACAACCTCATCTCCAGAACTTTGAGAGAGTTTCACTTCTGTTTTAACAAGAATTCATGACGCAAACGCCTTATCTATGAGACTTCCCATGGGTGTTTGTCACTTGTTTAGCCAACCTCCCACAACCGGGATCCCCACTTAGAAGTGTTCTACGAGAGAAGAGTTACTCTGGTGTAGCTGTTGTTTCCGTCATCCTTTCCATCTTTCTACTACCCCACTACTTTGAGATCAATACAATAGGTGGAAAGTCCACTGAACGCCATTTGAAGCACACCATGTTTGCACTTCTTTATTCTTCAAATGTGATCCACTGTCAGATTGTATTTCTCTGGGAAAGCAGCAAGCCACTGGTTCAAACCAGCACTGCTTGCTAGACCACTTGCAGCTCTGGTAGGGTGCACGTTCCCCGTACCAATAATTATTTCTACTCCTGTAAGGATGCATTTCCAGCCTTCAGGTGGAATTTTCAGCCTTCACAAACCACAAACAGCAGCCATGGGCCTAGCACTGGCCTATCAGGCACTGAGGCACAAGTGACCTCACAACCACAAACAGCAGCCATGGGCCCAGCATTGCCCTTTCAGATCCTGAGGCAGAAATGACCTCACAAGTACAAAAACCAACCACATGACCAGCACTGGCCTATCAGGCACTGAGCCACAAGTGACCTCGCAACCACAAACAGCAGCCAATTCCTGCTTCTGGTCTATCGAGTATTGATGCAATAGTTACCTCACAGTCAATTCCAAAGCCATATGCCTGAACCTGCCCTACAAGTGTCTGAGTCACAAATGACCTCACAAGCTGCTTGGGTATCCAGTAATGAGGCACAAGTGACCTCACTATCAGCCTTGAAGCTATCAGCTAGCTGCTCGCCTGTAACATACTCAGGAAAACTTGACCTCACAAGCACAAAGAGCAGCTGTGTCCCTGCTGCTGGCCTCCAAGGTACTCAGGGAGAAGGGACCTCACAATATGCCCCAAAACCATGGTCCTACTGTTGCCCTACTACGTACTGAGGCAGAAGTGAGCTCAGAAGCACAACAGCCGCAATGTTCTTGCGGCCTGCCCACTCACTCAAAGGCACTCAAGACATGCTGTCATCTATTATAAGGGTCTTGGACTCCTCCTATATGGCACCATAACCTTCTAGGAAAAGGAGGGGACACAATAGCATTTGCTGAGCCAGCTGGCAGTAACAGCAGTTGTGGGACGTGGAATTTGCAGCACAGCAGAGGTACCAGGAGGTGAACCCACACCCCAAGCCACCCACAGAAGCCAGGCACATTTATGGAAGCCTTCACATCCATACGTAGCATCATCTCAGTCACTTGCAGCTGCTTTCACAGAGGGCTCACGATGTTGGCAAAGATGTTGACAGGTACAGGGACATGCCCTGGCACCCTGCCTCCACCCTCAGGGGCTCTAGGACTGCACTGGGAACCTCCAAGAGTCGAGCTACCTAGAAAGAAAGAAAGAAAGAATCGGAGTGTTACTGGCAGTTCTGCTGGCCTTACAGAGTCACAACAGTCAGGGGCCAATGTCTCCCCTCTGTGCTGAGCTGTATTGGTGAGAACACAGCCAGCAGGACCACCGAGATGTTCTACCCCTCTTTTTGGCACAGGTGACACCATGTCTGTATACCGGCTCCTGTTTGGGCTCTCCAGTTCTGCAAAGGCACTAACACACAGCACAGAGTCCAGCACAGGGACACCAAGATGGTCAGGGCCTGGACTGTGGGGCGTATAAGGAGAGGCTGGGAGAGCTGGGTTTGTTCAGCCTAGACAAGAGAAGGCCAAGGGGCATCTTCATGCTGTGCACACCTACCTTATGGAGGGCACAGAGAAGATGGAGCCAGATTTTCTTGGAGGTGCACACTAACAGCATGAGAGGCAAAAGGGACATATTGGACAATGGGAAATTCTTCTGAGATGTTAAGAAGAAACCTTTTTCTCTGTGAGGGTGGCCGAACCGTGGCACAGGGATCCAGAGAGGTTCTCAGATCTCCATCCTTGGAGATAATCAAAACTTCACTGGAAAAGGCCCCAAGATACCTCCTCTACTGGCATGTGTCTTGAGCAAGGCATTGGAGCCCTACCTCCAGATGTCTCCCCCATTGCAGTCTCAAGGAATCTGCTATTCTGAGACTCTTGACAAAGGGACCAAGGCTTTGGAGATGCTGCCTCCACCGCTCACCAAGGACAGGTGTCTCAGAGCCACCCATCACCCTCAGAGGCCTCACTTCTTGTGAGCTGGCATCTCCCCTGTCTGCAAGAGTCTGCGTAGGCACAAAGTGCAGAAATGGCTCTGACTGCTCTGATTAACTACCCATCTCTGAGGGATCGGAATGGATTAACGTCTGAGATGGGAAGATGCAATGAGGGTCCAGATTCAACAGGAAGCCTTTAAGGAAGGAGAAGATAACTTTCTCCAGCAGAGTCAGTAAAAGCCCAAAGACTCACGGAAGCATCAAGACCTTCCCAAACTGCCAGCCTGAACCTCAGCTGACAGAAACCACCACACTGCGAGCAGCCCTGGCTCGTACCACGATGCTCCAAGGAGGGAACACGGTCACCAACAGTCCTCATCCAGGTCTCCCAGAAGGACACCGTGATGGCAAGCTGGGCGCTGCGAGCAGAGCACTGCTCTCTCCAGACACCTCCTCCCAGGCTGAGCAGCAAAACACTGGGGCCACCACCCAGATCCACCACAGGGCACCCCACACTGTAACATGCTGCTACCCCCACACTTCACAGAGGGTTGGCAGCCAACATGCACCTCTGCATCAGCGACACACAGGGCACAGCACCACACACGGCAGCACACAGGGCACCCCAAGCGTCGCACAACACAGAAAGCCCAACTCTTCAGCCCTTCCATTCCCTTCTAGGCCTCCAAGGCCTTGCAACAGGCTCTGCCTCTGAACAGCCACTCACAGCCCTGGGTCTGCTCACTTCCCACCTCCAGGAAGCAGAGAAGAAGTGCTCTCACAGCAGCTGATCAGGCCAGCTCTTGCCTCTCGCTTGTGCCTCAACTTCTCTGAACAAGAAACCTCTCTGAAAATGTGTCCCATATCATTTTTGGGGGTGACATTCCTTCTGTCTCCTCTAACAGCCTGTGCACCCATTCTCCAATGACTGCATACGTGGACAGAAAATCAGAGACCTCTAACGGGTTACAGCTCCAAATGTGTCATCAAAGCAGCTGGACACCTCAAAGACAGAGACAGCATGCAGACCTGGCAGGAAAATCTCACAAGCTCCCTGCTCTTTTGACAGGGGCAATTTCTACAGCACACACACCATGGGAATGAAAGACCACTCTCACCACTGCTCAAACCAGCAGTACATTAATTTAGCAGCCTCAAAAGTCTAGCTGGACTCCCTAGATGACTAGCAGGAGCCTGCAAGCTTCTACTTAGCAACAAGCGGAAAGGCAAACTCCATCTCCATGTTCACCACAGAACATCATCCACATTTGAAATGTAGCAGTACTAACTCAGGATGACGGAGTGGAATAAAATTTGTGTCAGATGATGTGGAATGTTGACTTCTGCTTGATTAATTAGTTGCATTTCTGTATTGCTGGAGAGCTCTGCAGGGGTCAATCCCTCCTCTACGCACACGCAACAAACCCAGAAGCAACCTCACCACCAACAGCCAAGACATCTGTCTTCTCCTCACCTCTCAGCTACTCACATAGAGGTGACCTCACAAGTCCATACCCCCAACACATGCCTGCTACTGGCCTACAGGCTTCAGAGACAGAACTTTCCTCAGAATAACCTCCCCAGCCATCAACTACTGCTGGCCTAGCAGCTACTCTGACAAAAGAGACCTCACAAGCAACGCCCATGCCTAACTGCCTGCTGCTGGCCTAGCAGGCACTCAGAAAGACATCACCTCACACTCACCTTCACAGCCACGTCTCTGTCACTGGCCTAGAAGCCTCTGAGACAGAAATTACCTCACTATACCTTCCTCAGCCATGAACCAAATCCTGCCTTATCAGCTGCTCAGGCAGAAATGATCTCAAAAAGACAGATCCCAGACATGGACCTGCAGCTGCCCTATCAACTGCTCAGGTAGAAGTGACCTCACAATTACCTTTCCAGTCACATCTCTGCTGCTATCCAATCAGTTCATCATGCACAAGTGACCTCACAATCAACAGACAAGCCTTCTTCCTCCAGATGGCCTATCAGGTACTCAGGCAGAAGTGACCTCATCATCAACAGCTGAGCCATGTGCCTCCTGCTGGCCTGTCAGCTACTTACAAAGACTTGATTTGACACTGCTGATTTCCTGGCATAGCTCTCATAGACAGTGGTGACCTCACTACCCACACCCTGACCATGTGCCTGGTGCCACCTGCAGCTCCCCCTGCCTTCCCCCAAGGCTGAGCCAGCTCCTCAACGGCCTCCCTGATTCACCTCATGGCTTCACAATGCTCATAGTGCAGCAAAACACCCATCACGTACCAGTTACTACCCCCAAAATAGATTAGCTTTTGCCTAGGTAGTCTCTACACATAGCCCATAAAACAAGAGAATTGGAAAAAGGCCTGCAAGGAATTCTTGGCAATATTTTCTAACAGGATTGCATGGGAACAGCGACCATGAACCTGAAGACAGCAGGGCCTCATGTCCCAGGCAGAGGGAGAAGCCTTCCCACAACTCAGAAGTCTGGTTCCTTCCCCAATGCTGAACAAAACCAGAAAATCCTCCACACATCCAGGACAACCAGCATTCTCCTATTTCATGGTTTCACCTTCTGGAGCTCCCTGGAGGAAAGCAGCCCCAGCGCCAGCACTGCTGCCCCCGCCCTGGCGGGAGGCACCTGCCGCCATTTGAATGCGCCCGCAGCCCCCACTAAACCCACTCGCACCCGATCTCTCTCCCGATCGCTTCTCGCCTCCTTTGCTCCTGCTCTGCTTTCACCTCTTTCTTTGATGTCTTTTTTTCCCCACATACTGTACTGCAATTGGCTGAGAGAGCTATCAGTGAAATCGATGCCCGCCCTCCTCCTCCTGACAGCCAATAGGAGGGCTGCACTGGGCAATGCCATGGCAACATTTGGCCCTCCTGCCCTGGAAGCCAGCTCCGCCCCCTCCCCCACAGTCGGGCGCCATGTTGTGGGAGGCAGTGTGGGGTGCGGCGGGGCCTGGGGGCAGCGCGGCACCATGTGGGCAGGCAGTGCGGGGCCCTGTGGCGCGGCCGCTGTCCCGGCGGGGCTGGGCTGTGTGGCAGGGTCCCCGCGGGGCTGCTGGGTGACCTGCGCCCTGGGGGCCATGTGGGGCAGGGGGGACAGCGCTGGGGCGTGTGCTGGTGGCAGCCGTGGTGCCAGTGTGGGGGCCCTGGGGCTGGCCAGGGCGGCGGAGCCCACGGGCAGTGTCCTGCTGCCCCCAGGGCAGGGCAGGGCAGGGCAGTGTCCTCTCGTCCCTCCTGCCCCATCAGGACCCTCAGGCAGAGCTCTCGCGGCAGCCCCCAGCCCTGACCAGCCACCCCCACAGCCTGGGATCCACAGCAGTTTTTGCAGTTAACAGTCTCAGTGCGACACCTTGGGAAGGAGCTCCTGAAGCCCTTAGCCTTGTTGGAGAGCCTCAGGAACGTTGGGAACAAGGAACAGCAGTGCGGGCTGATAGTATCTGTCCAGCAGTCCTCCATCTCACTTGCCCCCTTGTCCTCGTTTCACCTCTCCAGCTGGGGAGGAAGGACACTCTTCCCATCTCATCACCCAAAACACCTCTCCAACATGCCCCTGCTCCTCTGCCTGTTGGTGAAGGTCCCAGCATGGCTCCCGTCCCTCCTCCTTACCATGGCGTGGCTCCAAAGGGCAGCAGTGAGGAGTGCATCAGCAGTGTCCAGCAACAACTGGGCCTTGCAGAGATGTGAGGGCACCGCTGCGTCACCAGGGAGACGTCCCTGTGATGCGGCACATCCCACTGTGACCTCGGCTTGTGTCATCTGAGGGCTCGGTAGATCACTGCCATGGAGATGGCACAGCCAGGGAGAGAGCAGAGAGATTTCCCCTCACATCCTGGAAAGCAGTCACCTCCCTTCACCACAGTTATTTTCCAAAACTTGCTGATAAATCCTTTAGGAATGTCTCCAGATGGTTTCAAAGACTGTGAAATATCTCAAATGGGGCACTGGAGAAGTCGATTCTGCACCCCTGCACTGACAGGTCTCTGCGCTGGGCAGACCTGTGTGGGAAGCCTGGGCTTTGGGATTAGTCTGGGGTTTGGCATTTTTCAAAGCTGAGATCAAAGTCACATGGGATGAAACATCACAAAGTGTGGCCACGGGCTGAGATGCTTTGGTGAGCCTCAAAACTGGTTTCTCCTGTGGGTCACTGTTTTTGTAGAAGTAGGATGTAGGACAATCTGGGACAGGATGTAGCCTTCCTCTTTCAGACACTAAAGCCACACTCTGCTTTTAAAAGTCCTCAACAAGGTTTCTCGGTCTGCAGTGCTTAAGATAGAGATGATCTGCCAGAAAAAAGCAAACATGCCCCTAAGACACATCATCCAGAGGGCTTTATCCAGGACCCTGATCTCTGCCAGGCTCCAAAGCCATGGCGAGGCCAGGCAGCAAGTCTGGGCAAGTTTCCTCATTTCCCATGAATTTTTCCCATCTTTCCTTCTGGCTGAGTTTGCGGAAAGACTGTTCTCATCTCTGAGCTTCAATTGGTCCTTGTGCTTTTCAGTGTCACCTTGGGGCAGTGCTTCTCCCGGGTACACTCCCTGGCACCCTGGACACCCCTGGGAGTTGTGCAGCCCTGGTACCCTGGATCTCCCACAGTTTTGACCCTGGGCTTCTCAGGACATGCCCATGTACTGCAGCGCTGCTGTCCAGGCTCCGGTGCAGAGTCTATGAGGCAGCGAAATGCCTCAGGACCTGCATTTTGACTCATTCAGAAGTTTGTGAGATGACCAGCTCCCAGCTCTCCAGCTGCTGAAGCTTGAAAGCATCCCTGCAACCAACCTTCGTGCTCTTCCTAGTCTCTGCACAGTCCTGGGGCAAATCTTGCAGAAGGGAGACTCCATCCCCTTGAATACTGTGAGAGATGTGGCTTTCCAAGTCACTGCAAAGGGAAGGATGCGTTTACTCATTTCTTTTGGTTGCTTATTCAGTGTCTGGCATTCCGTCTATGGCACTGTGAGCCCTGCTCTGCACCCTGGTGTCTCTGCCCTTTCTCTCCCCTGTCTCCTCTGTGTCTACTCACTCTTCTCTGCACACCAGGGGCATGGCAAGTGTTGCTTTAGAGAGCTCACTTGAAGCTGTGACATGTTGCGGAGCTGAAGGCTTGATTGAGGCTAGTGTGGGATACGGCTGTGCCCCCACACCCCCTCCTGCTCCCTGCCTGAGGGTCCAGGAAGGTCTCCAGGGAGAGCAGTGGCTTTGGGGGTGGGATGGATATGTTTCTTGTGGCAACCCAAATTTCTGCCTGGGTTGCTCTGAGCACCCAGGAAAATCCCTCTTCCCTAGGGGCTTGCACCAAGGCTTTTCCAGACTTTTGTACAGAAACACAGCCTGGTCCGGGATCCCCAAGAGCAGCATGGCCCCCCAGCATGGCACAGGACCCCCAGGAGCTGTATGGCTCTCACTTCCATTTCCACATGCCCTGATTAAATTGACAGTGTCTAACATCACCTTTACAGCACATTATCTGGACATTGCAACATTACAACATTGTGACACCTCCCCTAACTCTTTGTTCATTCAAATTGACAAAGCCGAACCTAGCTGCTGATTTGCACTTCAGGGAGTTTAAAACTTGCTCTGCTTTTCAGTAGTCTCTCCCTTTAGCCAAGTCCTAAATTCTGTTTATAGCTAACATTTCCTACCTATTAAAAAGGTTTTTATTAAGGCTGTCCCTTGTGGAAAGTGGACCTCATTGGAGAAAGCTGGGACTCAGCATGCAGTTGAGGAGTGCATTTTATTTTTTATAAACTGTATCATATTTTATTTTTCTTTGTTTGTAGTTAAGAGAAATCCTGCTGTATCTGCAGCTAGTTGTCTAAGGAAAGCAGGTGGGAATTGGGGCAGATGAGCTGTAACATTCAGTTGCAGACTTCACTGGAATAAGGGTAGCTTTTAACCAGAGTGATGTAAGGCCCAGGTGGCTGATGAGAGAAATGGCAGGGTTGGGGAGATGGGGAGGAAGGTTGTCCATACAGTGCCTGACCTCTGGGACACTGCTTTTCCTACATGTCCAGACTTCAAGGGAGACACTCTGGATTGATATCAGTTGGAGAATGTTGCTGTCACTCATTCTGTAGCTGAATAATAATAATGATAATAATAATAATAAACCCCTTTAAAAGCAGAAATACATGTATATTATTGACGTCTCCACCTTTCAGCTACACTCCTGAAACCTCTCCAATTAGCCATGCAAGACTTGAAGAAAATTACAGGGAGAGACCTGGTTCATCAGGGCTTTTTGCATTTTAATGAGCCCCATGGTATATTTGGTGCTGAGTCCATGAATCTCAGCTACTGCCAGGAGACTGAACAAAACATCGAAGAAATCAAAGTCAGAAGCAAACCCCAAAGTTTCACAGAGCATGACTGGGTCCCACTGAGGGCCATTAGCAACAAAGGCTCCCCAGGGGCTAATTAGAGCAGAAAATTGTAATCACTGATTACAGGTAGGCAAAGGAAATACTCAGGTGGCTCTGATGCCACATAAACCCTTCATGTGTTTGATCAAGGAAAATGGCCAAGCACGGACAGCGAACCCCTGGAAAGGGAGATCCTTTCCCTTGCGTGTTGCCCAGGGCTCTTCCTGGGGGCAGCGTGCGGCTGGGGGTGTACAATGCTGAGTGCAGAACAAACACACGACACCTCCTGGGGTCCCCTGAAGGGGAAGGGGGAGCAAGGCCCTGGTGTCTCCTGGTAGGCCTTGGCGGCAGAAAAAACAGCCATAGCCAAAGGGACAAAGACCTCAGTTCTGTCGGGGCCCTTCAGCCTTGGCAGCACCCTCAGCCATCTCCACCACAGGCCGTCCTGTGCTGTCCCAAACCTGCTCCTGTATCCCTGCAGCCTGCAGATACCCAACCTGCTTCCTCACCTTGCTCTCACCCCGAGATCTCCCTCCCTTCACTGATGTCTCTCCATCCTCACTGGCTATTCCTTGAAACACAAAGCCAAGGGCTGATCACAGACTCCCTCTGGGTGGCCTGCTCCACCACAGCACTACCCTTCAAGTGATATTTCTTCATCCTAATGTCCAGTCTGAACTTCCCAAGCTACAGTTTGGGGCTGTTTCCTCTTTTCTTGCAGGTTCCCAGTACCAAGAAAAGCTCCTGGCAGCCCCCAAATAGGACACACTAGTGCTGAGTGGAGGGGGATAATAACTCCCCTTGTCTGGGTGGCCACCTTCCTCCTAATGCAGCCCCATAGGCATCTGGCCTTATTTGCAGTGAGCATGTACCACTGGCTCATATGGCATCCCTTGTAACGCCCAGGCCCTTCTCCTCAGGCCACTCCTGAGCTGGTCAGGTCCCAACCTGTCCTGATGCATGGGGTCATTATTCCCCTTGTAAAACTTCCTGTGGTTTCTTTTGGCTGAATCTCCAAGTTTCTCTAGGTCTCCAGCCTGAAGTTCATTGTGTCAGCTGTTAATGTGTGCATGGAGATGGCTCACCCGGACTTGTGGTGCCTCTAAGAAGACAACAGCATGAGGCATTGCAGGTCACTTCAAGGGCTAAAAGGATGTACTAGTTGAATGGAACTGCAGACATAGGTAGGAATTACCATGGCAACCGTCTCAGAAATGCCAGGTGAGGGTACAAAGCAAGCACAACCAGGTCCTACGGGGAAGGGGTAAAGAGAGGTGGGCTGTTTGTATGGGAGAGTATAAAGATAGTAAGAGAGTATAACTTGGAAGGGGTAAAGGGGAGAAAAAGAGAATAAAAGGTGAAGCAAAGGAGTGATCAGGGCTGTTCAGGGGAACCTGCGAAACACCCCTGCATCTGCACATCTCTGACTGCTACTTGATCTGATCATACGTGTGTCTGACTTACTTCCACAGTCAGGAGAACTGAGTGCTTTCACTAACATTGACAAGAGAAGATCCTTGGTGGAAGGAATGCAATAATGTTGGAGGCTGGATGGGACTTCATGTGGCCTCTAGCCCAACCTTGTGTTCCCTGCAGGGTCAGCTTTAGGGTGAGACCAGGTTGCTGAGGGCTTGATCCAGTCTTGAAAACCTCCAGGGATGGAAATGGTACAGCTCCCCTGGGCAACAGAGGCCCTGCACTATCCAAGGCCAGAGAGAAACAGAGCTGGGCCATGCAGCTATGGCAGGAGAGGTGTTTGGCTCCTGAGCTGACTCTGTAGCACCTTAGGGCCTGTGACGGAGATGACTGGATCTCCAGGAAGGACAAGCTGCCCCTGAGAAAGTCCCTGGGTCTGAACAGCCTGTGATCCTGCCACGCTGTGGGTGAGCAAAGGTTTCAGGAGAGGAGAGCTAGTGGGGTTTGAAAGTGTAGGCATATGTGTGGAGACCTTGGTGTGATGTGCCTTCCATCTTGGCAGCATGCTCAGATGTAGATGGGATAGACTTTGCCTAAAGGCAGTGGTGGGAATCCCTTGTTTGGGAACAGGTAGGAAATCTGAGATGCCCTGGGGTGTTTGTTCACCAGCCACTCCAAAAGGGCATGATTTTCTTGTGGGTCCCATGCTGTATCTGCTAGAAACATGGTGGTTTTGTCAGACACCCCATGCATGTGACATGGCCCTGCAGGCCTATTGTCATTGCATGAAATCAAGTGTCTGCACTGAATTACATAAGCTATTTGCAGTGTCTGGATTTGCATAGGTCTGAGCTCCTTAGTGAGTGGAGCTCTGGGGGTAGCAGGCATCAAGTGTCCTTTCAGATGGCCAAGGAGATTCTCCACCTGGTCCCCAGCTGATGCTCTAACAGGATGTGGGTCTCCTAGTCATTCCATTAGAGCAAGAAGACAATTGCACATGTGTTGGACCATCTCTGTCCCTTCAGAAGTCCAAGGGGGTGTGAGTGTGTAGAGCTGACTCCCTCCCTCCATCTCCATTGATTACAGTGAGAGCTGAGACAAGGAGCTCGTATACAGACACCCACTGTGTGCACCCCAAAACTTGGGCAAGGGGAAACCTCCTGTGAGCTTGTGGAGTGCATGGGAGGGAACTGAATCCCACACTGTCCCAGGGGATTCTCAATGGGCAATAGATGTATTGATTAATTCCTCTAAATAAGTCCTTGAAGCACGAATAAATGAACTCCCTTCTCGTCCCTGTGCAGGTGTCCTGTCTTCTTATGAGATGGGAAAAGGGCCTTTCTAGAGTGGGACATTTCCACCTGTCTTAGATAACCATCCTCTGATGAGACCAACTGCAATGCTGGACTCAGTCTCACTCCACTGCTTACAGAGGGACCATCAGTGATTATTTTAGTCTACTTCAATGGACATTTCCCAGGGGTGACCCTGCTGCCTTTCAGGAACTGTCAGCCCTGGAGCCCCAGGAACACCTTGAGGGTGCACAGGGGAAAGAAAATGTCACATCTTCAGCTGGGCCTCTGCTCCTGAGCTGGGTCTGGCTCCTGGGACTGCAGGAGCCCATGGCAACCTGGCAGATGCTGCACAGACACAGCTCTGTCCAGGTGCAGCTCCTCTTAAAGGAGCAGAAAGACTCAGGGCACTGCCTGCAGGCACCAGGATGAGATGAGTGACTCAGAAGTTAAAGACAGGTGGGAATGGGAGGACTGCTGAGAGCTTACTGCAGGGAGAAATCTTCACAGCCCTTGACACAGTAAGTCTCTGGCTGCAGGGCAACGCTGCTGCGATTCCTGGAGGGTTCTTCTGAAGCTGGCACCTTCCACAGCTGATAGGGTCTGTCAGGGTGGCTCTGCCAGCTTCTCCTGTTTGGAGCAAGAGGTGCTTTAGAGCAGGGATTCCCAGACGCACCATCACAAGGGCAGGGCATCACGGCTGCCTTCTACCAGGGACGGTGCAGGGGTGTGAAGCCAGGGAGTGCACCCAGGACTGCACCGGAACTGTAGTTCAGAGCAGTGTCCCTACACCCCAGGGTGCTGTGTGTCTGGGGCAGAGACTCTGCCTCCTGCGAGGGTCAGCACTTAGTCTGCCTGGAGACCTTCCCACAGCGCTGCAGGAAGAATCTCTGGGTGGAAGGAGCGACCCCTGGCAGGGCAGGTTCATTTTCCAGTTTAGAGGGTGCTCTGTGGGTCAGGGCTGCCCACAGCTCTAGCTCACCCCCAGAACATTTTCTGAAGGAGCCTTTTCAAGAGGACAGCCAAGGCAGTGTTTACCTCAAAGATTAGGAGCTTTCCTGAATGTCTGTTTTCAGTTTCCTGCTGTTTCTGGGGGGGAGGGAGGGTGTGGAAAAGGAGCTGTCAGATTTGGACAAGAGACTGACACTCTTAGTCCTTTATACTGAGAGATCAGGAGGTCTGTGAGGAACCTCAGAAAGCCCTTTCCCCACTCCCCTGACTACAGAAAGCACCACCACCATCATCTTCTCTGGCCTCATCAGCATTTGTCTGACCTTCTCCTTACCACCTGCAAACATGGAGATGCCCCTGGACAGTGCCCTGCTGCCGAGAGACTTCTGTAGGGCAGACTGAGTGCACAGAGGGTGGGATGGGGTCTGTGAGCACTGACAGGGAAAAGACATGGGACAGAGAAACAGCAGCCAGCAGGAAAAGCTCCGGGCAGTGGAGATACGGTCAGTGAATGGGAGGAAAATTGAAACATAAATGCTGTGGGAGGGGGAATTTGGAACACTGCCAGTCAGTCCCTGCAACGCAGACATCTTCCTCTAAGCAAAGCCCCATGTCTCCTCTCCCACACAGCAGAGCCTCTGCCCTCAAGGCCATGGGGTCCAGGCCATGAGCCCCCTCCTTGGTAGAAGAGGGGGTGCATCTCTCCTGCGATGTGCCCATTTCCCTCTGCAGGACAAAGGGACTGAGAGTGACTGTGCTGAGATGTTGCTGTCTAGGAGGTGGTGTGCACAGCTGGGTGAGGTGAAGGCTTTCCTGAGTGCTCATCTGTCTGTCACTCCTTACTTCCCCTTGGTAGAAGGGTCATAGAATTGCTCTTCATTTCTTCTCCTCTCCGTGCTGGTCTGGTTCTTGCTCTCTGGAGTTAAGGAGGGGCTTCAGCTGCAGTTAAGGCAGTAACTTCCCACTCCCACTACATTGCCTGAAGCAGCAGTGAAGACAGTAAACTGATGTGAGGACAGGGTCCATCTCAGTGGGACAGAGATGTCTAGGAAGGGTCAGGTCAGCCCCTGCCTTCACTGCACTGTTTCTCTCACTTGCTGGAGTGGGAGCTGGTGTGACTGATTCAGATATGGACACCTCTGTTCAAGAGGGCAAGGCTGGGGGGGATGAATCCCTCACAAGGATCTTATCTTTCAAACACAGCTGGCATGAGTGCTGTATTCATCTCTCACAATAGTAAACAGAATATTCCCACTGGGTCACTGGA
Organism: Apteryx mantelli; assembly: GCF_036417845.1. Taxonomy (NCBI): domain Eukaryota; kingdom Metazoa; phylum Chordata; class Aves; order Apterygiformes; family Apterygidae; genus Apteryx; species Apteryx mantelli. The sequence goes on from NC_089997.1 coordinate 14,996,840, forward strand.
CCAAATCCCCTTCGCTCGGTTCACAGTGCCCATCCACAGGTATCCCCACCGAATACACAGGGTAGTTTGACACCTCCATTTACACACCTCAGTAGAGCAGGCCTGACTCTTCTGAAGTCCATGTGCAGAGGCCCCTGCTCTGCAGAGCACACTCAGTCAGCATGAACCAGAGGTCAGGAAACGGAGCTGAACAAAGGTAAAAGAGAGAGGAAATGTGGCAGGTACTATGAGAAGTGGAATAGGTTTTGCTCAGAGAATCCTCTTCTAACTTGTCAATGTCTTTTCCTCCTTGGACAGTGCCCCGAACCAAGAGAAAATGTCCAACAGCAGCTTCCTCAATGAATTCCTCCTCCTGGCATTCGCGAAAACACAGGAGCTGCAGCTCTTGCACTTCTCACTCTTCCTGGGCATCTACCTGGCTGCCCTCCTGGGCAACAGCCTCATCATCACATCCATAGCCTGTGACCACCGCCTCCACACCCCCATGTACTTCTTCCTCTTCAATCTCTCCCTCCTTGACCTTGGCTCCATCTCCACCACTGTCCCCAAATCCATGGCCAATTCCCTCTGGAACACTAGGGCCATTTCCTACTGTGGGTGTGCTGCACAGATATTTTTGTTCGTCTTTTTCATGTCAGCTGAGTATTGTCTTCTCACAGTCATGGCATATGACCGCTACATTGCCATCTGCAAACCCCTGCACTATGGGACCTTCCTGGGCAGCAGAGCTTGTGCCAAAATGGCAGCAGCTGCCTGGGCCAGTGGTTTTCTCTATGCTCTCCTGCACACTGCAAATACCTTTTCAATACCACTCTGCCAAGGCAATGTCGTGGAGCAGTTCTTCTGTGAAATTCCCCAGATCCTCAAGCTCTCCTGCTCAGACTCCTACCTCAGGGAAGCTGGGGTTCTTGTGGTTGGTATTTGTTTAGCTTTTGGGTGTTTTGTTTTCATTGTGCTGTCCTATGTGCAGATCTTCACAGCTGTGCTGAGGATCCCCTCTGAGCAGGGCAGGCACAAAGCCTTCTCCATGTGCCTCCCTCACCTGGCCGTGGTCTCCCTGTTTCTCAGCACCTCATTTTTTGCCTACCTGAAGCCCCACTCTGCCTCCTCTGCACTTCTGGATCTGGCGCTGGCCGTTTTGTATGCGGTGGTGCCTCCAGCAGTGAACCCTCTCATCTACAGCATGAGGAACAAGGAGCTCAAGGAGGCACTGAAGAAATTGATTCAGCTGGTACTAGTTCAGCAGCAATGAGGTGCCCATCCCTCTTCACAAGTGATTTCTAATTCATCTCAGACAACTCCTGTGCTTTGGGCATTCTCACTGTGATAATAATGTTTGTGCAGAAGTGTTTGATTTCATCCCACTTCTCCAGAGGCACAAATCCAGTTGGTCTGACCCAGAGGCCTTCTTTGAATTTGTCTATCACTGTGTCAGAGCTGGCCTTTCTGTAATAAAAGTGGATTTCCTCAGTGCAGTGCTTGAGGGTTGGTTTCTTCTTCCAAAGCTGGAGCCAAGAATGCGCTCAAGGACTTTCAGCTGGAAAGGGCCTGTTGCTTTTCTGGGACTCTCCATGGGCTCAAGGCAATGAGCTCATGGGGTGATGTTTTAGGGCATGAGGGCTGGATTCAGCTCTCACTTGTGGGTTCCCAGTGCTCCTGACAGTGGTGAATGATCATGTGGTATCTGCCTGGGACTGTCTCCCATATGACAGGGCTGGTGACAGATACCCACAGTGCAGACCCTGCAGGCACAGGGTAGGGTGCCTGCAGAGTGGTTCATGTACACCTTCAATGAAAAACCACAGGTTGGGTCTAGGGACACACCTGAACACAGCCTGAGCCATTTGAAATGCCCTGTGATTGCTCAGAGCATCACTTTTGGCCACAGACCCCTTGGTAGGGGGTTTTCAGGTGCAGTGATGCCTGTCCATCTGGGTCTGCTTCCTGCCCTGCCCACCATGGCCAGTGCAGCATCACCCCATGGTTCCAGGGCACCACAGCCCACTCGCTCTGCAGAGCAGCACCACCAGCTCGAGACCCTGCAGGGAGCACAGGAGAGGGTCTAGAAATGGCTGAGTAGGCCAGCACTGATGCACTCATTTGGGGAAAGGCTCTCCGGGAAGCAGGGACATCCCTGGAGAAGAGAAAAGGAGCAATTGTGTGCTTGGAAAGAGGAAGAAATGAGAAAAAGAAATCTGTTTCTATGCACATCAACTAAGGGCAGGCTGCTGCATCCTTGGGGCAACAGGAGCTGCCTGGGGAGCCCCAGGGCAGGGACTCGTATGCTGTCCTGGAGAGAGGGGCTGGCACGGGGGACTGCAGGCAGTCTGGGGGTAGGGAATCTCCTGGACACAAGAACAAGGGACACGGAGTGTCACTGTCCTCTGGGTTCTTGTGCCACAGGGGCCAGTTCCAACTTGGAGGCTGATGGGGCAGCTTACACACATCCCTGCCCCCCAGAGCTGCTGTGCCCACAGTGGGGCTTGGGTTGTGCTGTGAGTGCCCAGAGCTCTGCAGCACCCTGCGTTGGGCACTGCTGCGGGGCCACCCCAGCCTGGGCTGCTGTGCTGGGTGGGCTGGGGAGAGGGCAGGGGAGGTGGGGAGAGTTGAGGAGGGGCTGGGCTGGGCTGAAAAGGGCCCTGGAGAGGAAAACAGCAGTGTTAGCTAATCTATGTGAAGAGGCAGGGTGAGGACATGCACTGGTGGGTTTGTGGTGCAGAGCCAGGTCTTGTGGAGGGGAACCAAGACATGCCGGTCACAGAAGAGAGGAGGCCAGTCTGTGCCTTTGGTTGCATGGGCCAACCAGGAAGGCTCCCCCGGGCTTTTGTCACACACCAGCCTCTCACATCATCTCTTTCTAGCCCTGGTGGTGCACCCCAGGTTTCGGGGTGCATCTTGCTGCGTGGCCAGCTCTGTCCTGCTGGGCTCAGTGCTGTATTGAGGGGAATGGCCAGCCTTGCTTGGCCTCTCTCCTGGCCGAGACCCTGGAAGACCCTGGGGATGGCTGTGTGCTAACCCCTGAGTGGGATGCAGCCAGGGCTGGGCAGGGTCTGGGTGCTGGGGGAGGCTGCCAAAGCAGGAGGGCTGTGGAGGGATGGGCCACAGAGGGCCCCATCATGGTGACCGCACTGGGGGGATGTTTCTCCAGCCCAGAATGCACCTTGTCCTATGCGGTGCCTGCACAGTCAGGCCATGGGGCTGTATGTGGGGCAGGAAGGCTGAGTGGGCACAGGGACGGGACACACATGGGAGCCATGATGCTCCTCACTGCTCCTCTGCAAAAGAGAAAATCCCAGGGGAGCTCTCCCAGCCCTGCCCAACGAGCTCTTGTCCCTGATCCAGGCATGGCAGAGCAGAGGCCGAGGACCAAGAGGTCCCTCAGGCAAAGCTGTGACAGCCTTGGGGAGCTGCCCTGAGTACCATGGGGTGCCCTCCTCATATGTCACCATCCTGCTGGGAGGGTGGCACGGGCACCAGGGATATAGCCTGTTTCTGCCTGGGGTCAGCGTGAGACTTTTGCATGTGAGGTGAATGCGACAGCCACTGCACTGCAGAAATGCTGGCCACAAACTCTCGCTGCAGCCCCCACTGCCCCCTGCCCCTGCTGACCTGCTGCCACCCCTGTGCTGCCCCATCTCCTGTCCCCTCTCCCCACACTGCAGGGACCTGTGGTGCAGCAGAACCGTCACAGCCCCACAGCCACTTCCTGGCCCCTGACACTCTCCATCCCCCTCCCAAGCACTACATCCATCTTCAAGAAGGAAAGAGGATCTAGGGAATGACAGGCTGGTCAGCGTCACCCCTGTCCCTAGGAAGCAAATCTTCCTGGAAGCTAGTTCCAGCCACATGAAGGGATTGGGAACAGCCAGCATGAAATCCTCAGGGGCAAATGGTGCCTGATCAACACGATTGCTTTCTGTGATGGGGTGACTGGCTGTGTGGACAAGAGGAGAGCAGTGCATGCTGTATACCTTGAATTTCAGAAGGCCTTTGGCATGCTCTTCCATAACTCCTTTGTAGCCATACTGGGGAGGTGTGGAATGGAGGAGTAGGCAATGGAGGTGGGGGAAATGAGCTGGAGGCTGCCTGGCTGAAGGGGTGGAGAACAGTGGTCCAAACTCCACCTGACTAATGGTTACCAGTGCTGTTCTTCAGAGGTCGATACTGGAGCCAATGCTGTTTGTTTTTATGAATGATTTAGATGATGGGATGGAGTGCACTCTCAGCCAGTTCATGGACGATGCCAAATTGGGGTGGGTAGCTGATATGCTAGAGGGCAGGGCTGCTAAGCAGAGGGGCAGTGACAGGCTGTGATGCGGGCTGAGAGGAACATGGGAGGATCAATCAAGTCCTGACCCTGGGATGAAATAACTCCACACAGCAGGACAAGGTGGGGCTGACTGGATGGAAAGCAGCTTTGCAGGAAAGGGCCTGCAGGGTCCTGGTGGACATCAAGTTGACAAGAAGTCCTCAGGGTGCTCTTGTAGCAAAGACAACCACCCTTATTTTGGGTTGTATTAGCAAGAGTGCAGGCAGCAGGGCGAGTGCAGTGGCGCAGATGAAATATCCTGGCAGCCTTGAAGAAAGAGAAGAGAAAGAAAGGGTAGAATTGGCAGACTACCAATCTTGGAGAGAGAGGTATGAGCAACGGAGTGCCCAGGTACTGCAAACATTTGAAAACAGCCCAAAACGTGGCATTTCAGCCTGCTGCCAAGTGGCTAGAGCCAGATGTACCCAGACTTGCTCAAGGGCGGGAGCTCCAGGCAACTTCTGATTTACTCTACCTCTAATAGCATGGCCAGGATTATGCTTTTTTAGTGACAGAACATGTTTTTGCAAGTCTAACTTTTCAATTAAAGCATTAGAACAAATGCTCAAGCACACCAATGAGGGGTGGGGGGAAAAAAGTCAAAAACACTGTTTCCATTGGCTCCAGGGGCTGTGGGATGAAGCCTGAGTTTGGTTTGAAAGAGAAAAGATTAGGACTGAATGTCCTGCAAGTGACTATAAACTACTTGATGCCTTCTGTGCTTTTCAGGGATATTTCTTCTGGTTGCTCCTCAGTCTACAACACACTCTAATTTTTCCTTTGCATAATAGACCAGATGTGTGGAGAAAGAACTGAATCCAGGGAAACAACATGCAAATAATCTGGGCAGCCCACTGAAATGGTACGTGTGTGTGAGAGCTCACAGCAAAGGCCTGGAAAAGCCAGTTGCCACGGGGCTGGATACGGCCTCCTCTGATTGCTCATGACACAGGCTCATGACACACCTCACAGAGTCAAATAAATTTCTGTGGGAGAATAGGAGGAAGAAAGTAGAAGTGAATCAAAAGATGGGAAATGGAGGGCAGGAGTCCCACCAGTAAACATCTCCAAATACAGCTCTCTGGCAAAGCTGTTTCTTCCATGACAAGCAGCACCTGGGGGAAGGACGGTCTTTTACTGACGCCCCTCTCGGGATGGAGGGCAGCAACATTGGAGAGACCCCTTCCAGCCAAGGGGGAGTTGCTGGGCACTCAAGCAAAGATTTCAGTCTGGGACCTTAAAGTCCTGGGTGGCTGAAGACTACAAGATGCCTCCAATGTTTGGCTCTCCTGTTTTAAACCAGAGTCTCTTTGCTCTCTCAGAGGATCAAAACCAAGATGCCTTTCCCTGGGGGTCAATACCTGCTCAGGCCAAGGTTTCAGCCCTGCAGGATTCAGCCCCAGGCTGATAAGCTGCGCACGGGACTGTGTAACTGGCTTGGTCACAAGGGACCTGAGTCATATCACAGTGACCATTGAAACACCCCCAGAAGCAGATCCTGTGACATCTGGCCTGAACGAGACCTGCTGTATTTCTCTGCCTTTCTCCCTGCACCTAAAACTTTCTCTTTAGCTCCTTAGCACTGGGGAGAAGACTTGGCTCCTGGACTGGCAGGGAAGGCACGAGTGGCTGCCAGTCCTGACGCTACACTCAGATTTTCATTCTGTTGAACTAAACCAAGTCCCCAGGTGACCAGCTCTGCAGTGTAACTGTCTGTGTGTCCACACTTTTCTCCAGTCCAGGAAAATGGGCTGCAGGTGGGAGGGAGCCAGCTCAAGGTAGGAATGGAAATGCCTCCGCTCACCACCACCTGCCCTGGGGTCAGGGAGGAAAAGAGGCCCTGGGACCAGTGCCTGCTGGCTGTGTGGCTTTCTCTGCAATTGTCTCCTTTTCTGTTCCAGGCTCTGGGGACAAAGGGGCTCGCTGGCTGCAGCCAGCCTGGACACATGGAGTGGCAGAGCTACAGGAGCAGTGGCCAGGTCCCCCCTGCAGGCAGCTGGACAGGCACAGATGGGACCTGGCCCTTCCTGCTCTTCCCAAGCATGTCATTCGAGGAAGTGCTGGAAGAACAGGCCTGGAGGGATCCTCATGGAACTGCAATGCCTGTAGCTGTGATAACTGACCAGCCCCCTCCTGCAAACGCTTCCTGGGCCAGGCGCTTGGGGACAAGCAGCTGGCAGTGCTTATGGGAGTCCATCAGCACCCTGACCTCTAGGTGGGCAAGGAGACCTCAGGTTCTTGGTACCCTCTTGGAGAGGAGCTGGCTGCCAAGAGGAGTGAGGGGAGGTGGGACAGGTTCTGTGACTCACGAGGTGCTGACACAGGCCTGGGGCCAGGGCCCCGCAACCTCCTAGGCCTCTCCCAGCTGCTGGGAAGCCACTGCAGAAGCAGGCAAACCCCAGAGAACAACCTTTCCCACGTTCCTGGGAGCCAATGACAGGGACACGTGTGTGTGAGAACATGACAGACCAGCAGCAGGGAGATGACTGGGGTTTGTGCTTGTGGGGTCCCTTCTGCCTGAGGAAATGATAGGCCAGTGCCAGGCACATGCTCAGCTATGGGCCTGTGAGGTCACTGCTGCCTCAGCACCTGATAGGCCAGCAGCAGGCACATGGCTTCAGTGCTGATTGTGAGGTCACTTATTCCCTGGAGCTGATAGGTCAACAGGGGGCCCTTGGCTCATGTAGGTTCTTCTGATGTCACTTCAGTCTCTGCTGCTGATAGGCCAGAACCAGGCTTCATGCTAGGATGTTGATTGTGAGGTCACTGCTGCCTCAGTACCTGATAGGCCAGCAGCAGGCACATGGCTCGGATGCTGATTGTGAGGTCACTTCCTTCTCTGTGGACTGTCTGCCATCAGCAGGCTCTAGGTTGCTGTGGTTTCCTGTAAAGTCCCCTCTGTCTCTGCTGCTGACAGGCCAGAAGCAGGTTGATGGCTTCAGTGCAGACTGTGAGGTCACTGCTGCCTGTGCACCGGATCGGCCAGCAGCAGGAACAGTGTCAGCAAAGCAGCTGTGAGGTCCCTGCTGCCTGTGCACCGGATCGGCCAGCAGCAGGAGCAGCGTCAGCAAAGCAGCTGTGAGGTCACTGCTGCCTGTGCACCGGATCGGCCAGCAGCAGGAACAGCGTCAGCAAAGCAGCTGTGAGGTCACTGCTGCCTGTGCACCGGATCGGCCAGCAGCAGGAACAGCGTCAGCAAAGCAGCTGTGAGGTCACTGCTGCCTGTGCACCGGATCGGCCAGCAGCAGGAGCAGCGTCAGCAAAGCAGCTGTGAGGTCACTGCTGCCTGTGCACCGGATCAGCCAGCAGCAGGAACAGCATCAGCAAAGCAGCTGTGAGGTCACTTCAGCCTGAGCAGCTGAGCAGCAGCAACAGGGCTGTGAAATGGCTTGTGAGGACGCTGCTGTCTCTGAAGACGACAGGCCAGAAATGCGCTGGCCTTGCAGGGCTGGTCCCTGCTGGGCTGGGGCTCTCCAGGGAGGCCTAAGCCGCCCCAGGCTGCGCTGGGCAGGGGGCTTCTGCTGGGCTCCCGCTGCCGTGGATCCAGCAGGGTGCCTGGAGTCCACTGAACAGACTCATCACCGAGTTCACACAAGCAGGGATTTGGTTGCTTTGTTTGGGATATTTTGCATGCCGAAAGAAAGAGCCTGCTGTTGCATTTAAAAACAAGTATTTATCAGCCTGTACAAATGAGCTATGAAAACACAGTTCATGCAGTTGTGTGGTGACTCTGTTGTTCTACACAAGTGCTCTGTCATGAAATATATATATATACATATGTGTATATAGATGTATATATAAATACACACACACACACATATAGGTATATACACATATAAATTATATACATTGTGTAGGAATCTAGGAACTACAGAATGTGTTCCTGATCATCATCTACTTTTATTCTTAGGAGAACAGGTGTTTTCAGCACTGGAGAAATATACTGAGGCAAATCATGATATTTAGGAGAGCTTTGCAGAGACTTGTACAGGCTCTTTTGCTGTGTGGTAGGATGAAGACTTAAGAATATAGCGTGTTCCCATTAAATCAAGAAATGCAAGAGAATGTATTTCAGCACTAATTGAGAAGGTGTACTAGTACAAGTGGGGGATATGGACTATTTAGGGACTATGAGGACATGTTGATTTAATCCATAGTATTCGTTCAGTGACTCAAGACCAAAGAAACATGTCGTCTAGTATTTTAGATTAAAAAAAAAAAACTATAAGAGTTTGTGTAGCCATCTCTGCCTTTCTAGGATTGTTAAAGCCGCAATGAATTATGTAGTGGGAACAAAATTGAGAAAGAGTTTGTTAAAACAGCATAAGAAAAAACTTGAAACAATGTCGGCATTTGTTACCTCTAAGCCTCTAAGCTTATGTTAATTTTTTGGATATTTCAATGTGGAAGTCATTTAAACCCTCAGCTGAAAAGTGAGGTTGGATTGTCCCGGTTGGGTCAATCATTTATCTTCATTTCTGTTACTGTGCTGGTCAGGAAAGCCTCTGACCTACTGAACTCAGTTATAGCTCTAGGATCTTGGACTTGAGCCAGTAAAGGTAGTGCAGCACTGTGCTGGCAAAAAGAAATGCTGTCCACAAATGTATTTCTTAATACTAAAGCAGGATAGCTAGAAAGTTTGCAGTCTGTGTTAGTAATCAACACACAAGGAAAGATGAAACCAGTGGAATGGCTGAGCAAAGTAAGTATCTTTCATGCACTTATGCTAATGCTGTAACTTTACCCATCCAATTTGCAATTCTTTAGATGTAGCTCATGTGTTTCAATGCCCATGCTTTTTTCTAAAAATGTTATTCTGCTCCTTGTTCACCTCCCACCTTCTTTGATAACTGTTGACCAATTTCAGCTAAATTTGACAAATGTAGAGATCTCAAAGTTTTTGAACTCCTGGCATCACAAAAATTAGTGCCTGGGTGGTGAAGAGAACCCATTGGGTGTGTGCTGAGAGAGAAAGCTGTAATTCTCCCCCATATCAGCTAACTGACCCCTTGCCCTGCATGCATTTGGCTGGCCAGTGCCCACGTGTGATGGGAGAACCATCACTTGCCCAGCCAACATGGTGGGGACCAGCAGACATGGTGGGGAGCGGCAGCATTGCTTAGGGGAGGGATGGTACGAGCCAGCAAGGAAATGGGCTTTGGGAGTCGTCCTGATCACTGAACAGCTTATTCCTTGCTGGAGGATGGAGAGTATTAACAACAACAACAACAACAACAACAACAAGTGGTGGGGAGGGGGAAAGAAAAGACAAGAACGTTAACATCTTTGCCTTCCTTGGTCACTTTATTTTTAAAATTCTTGCTTGATAAATATTGTTCTAGAAATGCTTCTTGCCAGCCACCATAGTACAGGCCAGGGTTCAAAATCTCTGGAGAGCCTGGATACAGCGAAAGGTCTCCCTTGGAGCCTGCAGGAATACATGCTCGGGAAAAGCTTGCAGTTCATACACTGGACCTGTCAGCTCTGTTTTTTAGCACCACATTCCCTGAAGAAAGATGCACACAGGTCTCTCTTCACTTTTTTAACCTCGTAGGATTAATTCACTCAAGTGAGGTAGGTGGAATTCATGGTTAAGGAAGTGGCCTGGTTTTGATGTGCTTCCTATTATTTCTGTCTGAAAAATCCACATTTTAGATTGAATGAAATAGAGCAAGGATGTTGTGCATGGCCATATTTTCCATTCCAAATTAAACAGTCAGAAGGTTGCTGGCAGCTCAGGGAGCTGGAAAACGTTGCTCATAAACCTCTCTCCATGGCCAGAACTCCAGCTGACCTCAGTGGGATTCAGACCATGGTTTTCATGAACTCGTAAGATGCTGTAGCTCCCAGTAGAGCTCCCAATAGCTCCATCAGCCTGATGGCATGTCACGCACTTTTTCTAGCTTCTTTTATTTTTATAATGCAAACAAGGATTTCTTTGTGCAGACAAATCTGTTTTTTTTTTTTCTGTTGTTGTATGGAGGAGGAAATACTATAACACACTTGTCAGTTAATATAAACATTTCCTTTAGCTGAGTACATTTACCAAGCGTAGACAATCCCACAGCCTGCAATGCTGCATTGTAGGTACTAAAAGCATTTCAACTCTCAGAACACTTCTATCTGCAAATGTGTGTCTTTTCTTAAAGAGAAGAAGCATAAACAGACTCAGTGTTGCTTTGTTCCTTTTTACTTTTAGGCAGGAAATCCATTCTGTTGTTTCACATCCCTGTATTAAAGCATCTGGAGCTTTAGTAGAAGCATTTGAGAGCTGTGACAGTATGGACAGACATGTTACATGGTTGAGGGCTCATCTGTCACATAAGAGAAGATCTCCATTTGGGTTATGTGATGGTTGTCCCTGTGGTCATCTACCAATAATGTCTAGTCAGTGCCCACATATACCAGCAGCATGCGCTAATGTGCTTGAAGCACCACGTACAGGCAATGGCTTGTGATGTTCCTGAGCAAGAAACCAGGTCTGAAGGAGCCTCTGGAAAGGAGGCAGCAGCCTGTGAGCTGGGGAGCTCTTCAGACAGCTTGAAGGCTGGTCACCTCTTACAAAATGACCTTTGAAATTATGATTCATGACCAGGCGAACAGGACAGTGCCTGCCCTCACCTTTCCTGCCTTGTGCTCCAGACTGACTTGGGCACAAGCCCACCCTGACCTGAAAACTCAGCAGTCCCGGGGGTGCAGCAGTGCACCCAGGCTCATCCACCTTGCTGAAGGGCTCGGCTTCTTTTCTCAAGCACACCCCCATATGAATCGAGTGACCTCCTTAGCAGTGACCTTACATCTCAGTAGCTCTGAAGTCACGCAGAGGTTAAGGTCTGTTTCTCTCTGTGTAGCTATGTCTGTAATTTAATCAAAGTGGAAATTATTAAGCAATTGTTTTGTCCTGGTAGGGGTGTTCTGACACTTTGTCTCTTTGTCTCTACTATCTGGTTGATACAGTTTACATTTTACATCCTGCTTACATGTGTTTACATGTGTTAGTTTGCATAGATACATAGTTATTAGTTACATAGCAGCCTGTTCTACATGGCTCAATATTCCCACACAAACTTCCTTTTCACCAGCACGCGGGAAGCCCTGGGGACAGCACCAACTATCATTTATGTTCCACATGTCCATGTAAGGTGGGAGGATGTTGGAGTCTCACTGGAAGCTACATTACCACATTATTACAGAACAGTCCAGCATAGGCACTAGGTTTTTTGCTTGCAACTTCAGATGGATGGATACGTATATTTTTGAGTTTCATTTCATCTTCTTTTTCCAGTTTCATTTTCATTTATGTGCCCTTGAAGCACCCAAATGCTGTGCTTTCCCAAGTAACTGGATACTGTTATCACGAGGGCACCTACTGGAAGATCTTACAATTAGCTTAGGCAGAAAACAAGACTAAAAACATTTGTCTAAACTGTTTTCTGAGTCAAGAGATTCACTGGGACCCAGCCTTCCCCCACTTCCCACACACACAGGCTTCTTAGACAGATCTCTAAGTTTGCCTAGGAGAATCATTACAGTGACTTTGAGATGGCTATTTATATCCTGCGCCCAGTGTATGCAATGCGTGCAACGTAAAAGGCAACCAAGATGTGGTCACTCAAAGCATACCTTCCCACAGTCTGCCACTGCAAAGTATAGGTGCTACACTGTTCATCAGAGAAATCAACTGAGCATTTCAACGCCTTCACTACAATGTCAGCTCTTTCTTCATAAAGGCCAAAGCTTGAAAAATTACAAAGCTCAATCCCATCTTGTGTTTCAGTGACTTTAGGAAGACAACTACCTCGAATTCCATCAGCAGACTTCAGGAGGAGTACAGCCTTCACTTTCCAGACTTCTGAGAGTTGGCCTTAAAGGAAGGTGTTTAAAAGATGAAACAGGTTACTCTCCAGCTGGCGATGTTTTCTTGAATATGAAAACAAAAACCCTAACTGGATGCATTTACCAGCAAAGGCTTTGACAGTGCATAACTTGGATACTGTTGGTAAATTCCTTCTAAAATTGAATACTGAAATTCCAGCACGTCAATAGTTTCTGGCATCAAAGCGGGTCCCTTTTCTCACAGAAGACTCCAGTAGTTCAGGGCTAAGCCCCCAGGTCAGGGGTCAGTGCTGGCCCTGGAAACAGTCCTCCATTTCCTCAGGATCAGCTTTCTGATGTCCAGTAGCCAGGGGGCAAAGGTTCCACCTCATTTTTCCAAAGTGGATGAGACAAAATGGATTTAGGCTATAATAGTTAACACAGGCCTCCTCAAAGAGTTCAAAGCCTTTCAGCCCAGGTAGCACTACCTCAAACATTGACACCTTTGAGGCTCTACCTGAAGCCTTTCTTGCAGTTCCTTCAAATGATACCATCAAATATCATGACTCATGCTGTCCTGCTATCTCAAGCCTTGCAGCTTCTCCACAAACTTTTGCTGCTTCCGCACAGTCCATCTGCCTCCTCCCATTTCCACTTCATATCTTTAGCAGTTCACTAAACTCAGTCCTCTAAACTCAGTCCTCTAGTCGATCCCCATCCATGGATCTGATCTATTTCCAGAGAGACAGGCAGGACTTGATAGAAAAGCCTTTCATTCCTTCTTAAAAAGGTTTAACTTACTGGATTTTTGTCTCCCAGAATTGGTCTGCAATAACTGAGGAGAAAGTCTAAAGCTGAGAGGAAGAAAAAGGTATCCTGCATTTCTAGATAATACTTAAATAGCAACTAGAAAAGCTAGACTGCTGTTGTGTAGAAGAGAATATCAATGAAGAAAGCAGCAAGACATTTGAATGTTTTTGTTTCCTTATTTGAGGTACTTTTAACCTTATTGAAAGAAAAGATTCTAAAGTTACATTTCATCATACTATGAGATGAGTTTTGCTGATAGAGAATATATACAGCTAACTCTTAAATCTTCAGATATTGTGCCCATAAAGGGAAACACCTGGTCTTTCAAGCAAAACATTACAACTGACTTCCAACAGATAAACCTCTCCTGCTTATAATCTCATCAAGGTCATGTGTACATGAAACACTCAAAGACAACAAAAACCCAAACCACCTTTTTAAACAAGGACACCTTTTGAGTATACTTTCCTTTTATCACACCAGACACTAAGCCTTGAACTATGGCAAGGAATTCCCTCTACTTTGAATCTACATACATTCTGGATTTTAACAAATCTTAAGAAATTACTTTTTACTGCTACTATAAAAGCTCATTATTGGCAGAAGTTTTTCAAGCACACAAATGTATTGCTGCCTCAGTTTACCTAAAGATAAATTCAACAGACCCCACGTTCTAGGTTAAAGGAAGTCAAAGAAACCCCATCCTTGCCTCTATTTATACATTTTCTGTTATGGGGGTTGTCTTTCTGAATAGCCTACTGTAAAGCAGAGGGACAGTAGAATTTTACATTAAAATACTTTATGCCTAACCTCTCCAAAGAAATCCAATTACTCTTAAAGAATCAATTGTAAAAGTCCAATGGCAGAGAGCCCAGTTAAGAGCCACCAGTGCCAACTACTTATATATTATGTCAATGGATTAAGTAATGCCACCATTTAGAGTCTGTACAAGAGCAGGGAGGAGAACACTTCACAGTCAGGCAGCTGTTCCTCCTCTTCAGTAGATTCCTGGGCAAAATGTTGCTCATCATCACCAGCGGAGGATGGGGAATCACTGCTGTAGACTGCATGTTTCCATCTGCAAGCATTTCAAAGGCAATAACAAAAACAAGATTAGGTCACACTAAGTCACATCAAAAATCAAGTGCAGTCTACCCCAGAAGGTACTGTGAGATCTGTGAAGTTTCCAGCCCATTATATGTATACCTCATGCATCTGATTTCAAACTGCATTACATGTTCTTCCTTGTGAGAGCAAAATTCTGTCTTTGTTGGGAAGGTTAAAAAAAAATAAAGTACATGGTACTTATATGCAGCTTGACTTTGGCATATGCAAGATGCCAGAGCCTTGCAAAGGAACTGTAAAGCCTTGCAAAGTAACCGTATTTGTGAATTTATTGCCCCTGATTTCCCCTGAACTTTGTGTTCACAGCTGTTACCAAAAACAGCAGGACAAGTCAAGAAGGGGGCTCCTGAGAGAGCTTCAATTAATTACGATGTATACAGGATGATAATTATGATGCATACAAGTTTTGGCTTGAACCTTTTTATAGGTTTTTATTCCCCTTGTTCAAGTCTTGCACAGGCTGCGGAACATGGGCAAGGTACTGCCTTCACGAGGTATTGCATAATTACATCTCTTCCTCAAGGCATGATCAGCTCAACTACTGCAACATCCTCTTCTGTCCTGAAATACAGCCTTGCCCCACTCACATCCATTCAGAAAGTTGCTCTAAAGATCGTCTTCTGAACTTATTCCCTTCATCACAAAGGGCATGCTCCTGACAGCCTTCAAGTTTCTTCTCTCACAGCAAACAAAGTGACTAAGGCCTTTCACGAATTACCTTAATTCCTACAGTATTTCCCACTGAGTGCCCAGAAAACAGCTCTGAATTCTGAGCCAGCCCTGAGGCACCTCTCACTGACTGACCTCTCAATACAAAAATGCAGAAGCATGTTCTCTTCTCACCTGCCATCTTCACGCTCAGGAGAAGGTTTTCATATGCACCTGGCAGTCTTCCTTACCTCCAGAAAACTCTTGCTGGGCTGCTCAAAACCCATGAAAACTGTCAGGCTACTGCTGCAGTGAGAGCAGTGCTCATCATTCAGAGTAGCACTGTGCATTTCCTTGTATTCCCACCTGTCAACAGCCATCTCTTTCCTTTTCTCTTGTGCTCGGTTATAAGCATTTGGGAAAAGGTCTAGTTTTGTTTGCTGACTTCTCTGTCCTGAGCTTACTAGAAGGGCCCTGGAGTCCCTGACTATGGTTTGTAAGCGCTAAGGTATACAGAAATGTGAATAGATTAAAAAATGGCCAGTGGTTCAGCTCCTTTCAGGTGTTTCAGAGGAGACTTTTGGCCAGAACACAGTAAAGAAAATTGAAAGCCAGAACTAACCTGCACTGCCATCTTGAGTGTCAGCAATTCATCATCAGTTCTTTAAGTTTCTTTCTGGTTCTTCCCTCCTTGGGAGTACGCCTCAAGGTTTTCCTAATGACAAGAAACAAGAAGGATCAGTCACAAACACGCAGAAAATCTGACATGTGCACACTTGGTGCCTACACAGTAGCTTTATCAAGGCTCTGCATGTACACAAAAGATTAGCATGCAGTTCTATGATGCAGAAAACAAGGAAGGATCACTGGAATCCAACCATAAAGGTCTACTTGTTTTCACAAGAGGCCCATTCTATTTTAGGCCTGTATCTGTCAGTCTAAAAAGAGATCAGAAAATGGATGCATATTTTAATACAAGAAAAAAAACAGTACTTTTAAATTTAGTTCATGGCCTACTTTGCCTCTCTGTTAACATGTTGATTCATGGCCCAGGACATGGTAAAAAAAAAAGAAAAAAAGAGATTAGCAGAGTAAAAAGCAGGACATCCACAGGGATTCCTGAAGTACATGAATCTATCTTTGCTTTTTATCCCAGAGTTCTCAAAGAACAGGGCAGTAGTACCCACAGGGAGCACCCAGCAGAGAGAATTTAATTTAACGGAGCAAAACAAAGACAGAGGAAACATGGTTGGTAGAAGTTGCTCTAGGGACAGAGAACCAGTTACACTCACAGGTAATGCTGGCACAGGAACAAATACACATAGAGTTGCCATCACTAAATGCAGCCTGGATTTGAGGAGGCTTCAGATCCATGAAAAGGAAATTCTGGAAGTGGCTCTCCATGAAGGGAGCAGTTCACAAGGGAGCTTAAGTCCATTTATGAAAACGATTCTAGGACACATTTCCCTCTAACAGGTGACTAAACTACAAGACCCAGGAGATTCTCTGGGAGGTGATAAGATGTCAAGGAAAAACAGGCAAACGGCAATCCAAACCTCAGTCACTGGGACAAGCACAGGAAGCTGTACAGCGCCTTTTTAGCCCATAGGCTAACCACACTGCCCAAGCAAACATCATTCCTTTGTGCATGAGGAACAACAAGATTTAGTAACTGAGGACTAAAAGCACAACAGATTAACAGCTTAGTTGTGCCTATGCGATGGAAGGCATCACACAGTCTTCTTGCATATTTCAACGCCAGCCATTATTTTGGGTAAGTTTTAGAGTGAAAAAGCAAGTCCCCAAACAGCTGTTTGTAAACAGAGTGTCCATTCAAAAAATCACAAAAAGGCAATTCAGAGAATGCAGCATAAGATGTATACAACTTGTGACAGCTATTTCACATTTTCTGAGGAAGAAGATATGTCCTCCCTGCTCAGTGGATGCCTCTAGTATGGTCATACCTATCAATATGTAAGTTATAATTAGAGAAGAAAAAAAAAAGCTTTCTCAGACTGTGGTACTCTGTGGAAGAAGTTACTTCAGCTACATTAGAAGTATTATTTTTCTGTGTGAAATATATTACTTACACAAAAAGAGAAAGATAAATGAATATGTAGATTTTTCTGCATCGCTGAATAACCCAAGATCTTCCATCATCTTCACGTCATGTGCTGGTTTGCAATACTGCTTCTGCAGGACCGATACAGAGCTGCACTTGTAAGAGAAAAGAAAAGCAAGTGCGAAAAAAGGTTTGAAAAAATAAATATAAGCAGTAGAGCATCTTAATATAGAATGCACATAATGACAGAGTCAAACTGACACTTAGCCAGGTTCCTGAAACCTAAAATAAATAAATAAATAATAGTTCAAATGTTCCCTTTTGACAGAGTTTTAAGAACCAGTGCTAGAGAATTTGCAATCACACTCTGTACTTAGGTTCATTTTTCCCTCCTGCTGAATACAGTGAAAAACCCACTTTTGTACAAGAAAAAGAGAAATTCTAAAGATCAGAGTCAGATATTAGAAAGAAATTATGGTAGCTTTTAACAGTACTTCAACTGCTCTGCATGGTAGCAGTAAGTCATTCGCAGCTAACACCTTCCCCAGATACAGCGACTCTTTATTCTTAACTGTGGTGCAAACTGCGGGCGTTTCTTCCACGGTTGCACCCGTCACACAGGCCACCCCACGGCTGGGACACGCTGCAAATCCTCGAGGAGACAACGCCAGCCTGGGCTGCGCAAAGGCCACGTCGGGAAGGAGGCCGCAGGCAGAGCTGCAGAAACGCCAGGACTCCTTCAGGTGGGCTGCGGCCCCCTCTTCCTCCGTGTCCTGACTCGCCCTGTGCACGAACTGTGTTTCAACGTGCTTCAGCCCGGAACAGCAGCTCATCAGCGCTGAAGGAGCCTCTCACACCGCAGCCACCACTAAGATGGCGCAGTCCCGCCCAGGGGAGGGGTCACCGCTGTGTCACGTGGCCATGGCATTGCCATGGCAACGCCCCCAGTGCAGCCCTCCTGTTGGCTGGCAAGAGGAGGAGGGCGTGGCTCCCTCAGATTGACGGCTCTGTCAGCCAATCAGAGTTCAGCATGCAGGGCCCTCAGAGAGGGGAGGAAGGGGTGGGGCCTGACCTGGGGGAGAGGAGAGAGAGGAGAGAAAGAGGGAGTGAGGGAGAGAGGGAGGAAAAGGTGTGAAAGAGCGAAGCGAAAGGGAAGGGGGAGAGGCGAGCGGAGGAGCGGGAGAGCAGGGCAGCACGGAGAGCAGGGCACAACCACGCAGCGGCGGCGCCCCACGGCCCCGCAAGGCCGGTCGCTCAGGGCAGGGCGCAAACAGCCCCCTCAGGCAGCGGCATCAGGAGCGAGGCAGCTCCCCGCGCCAGCAGCCGGCAGGGCAGCTTCCTCCGCAGCCAGGCCTGCGCCTGGAGCAGCGCGCTGCGCTGCTCTGCAGCGACCCCCGGGGAGAGGAAGGCCATGCCCTGAACCATGGCAGGTCCCCAGGGAGCCGGTGGGGAAGAGGAGAGGGAGGAAAGGAGAGAAGCGATTGGCGAGAGAGCGGGTGCGAGTGGGTTTGGTGGGGGCTGCTGGTGCGTTCAAATGCGGCAGGTGCCCTCACACCAGCAGCGGGGCTGCTTTCCTGCAGGAGCTCCAGAAGGTGAAACCATGAAATAGGAGAATGCTCGTTGTCCTGGACGTGATTTGCTGGGTTTGTTCAGCATTGGGGAGGAACCAGACTTCTGAGTTGTGGGAAGGCTTCTCCCTCTGCCTGGGACAGGAGGCCCTGCTGTCTTCAGTTTCGTAATTGCTCATCCCATGAAATCATTTTTTTCGAAAATGTTGCCAAGAATTACTTGCAGGCCTTTTTCCAATTCCTAATTTTTATGGGCTACGTGTAGGGACTACCTAGGCAAAACTAATGTTCTTTTGAGGTAGTAACTGGTACGTGATGGGTGTTTTGCTGCACTATGAGCATTGTGAAGCCACGAGGTGAATCAGGGAGGCCGTTGAGGAGCTGGCTCAGCCTTGGGGGAAGGCAGGGGGAGCTGCAGGTGGCACCAGGCACCTGGTCAGGGTGTGGGTAGAGAGGTCACCACTGTCTGTGAGAGCTATGCCAGAAAATCAGCAGTGTCAAATCAAGTCTTTGTAAGTAGCTGATAGGCCAGCAGGAGGCACATGGCTCGGCTGTTGATGATGAGGTCACTTCTGCCTGAGTACCTGATAGGCCATCTGGAGGAAGAAGGCTTGTCTGTTGCTTGTGAGGTCACTTGTGAGTGCTGAACTGATTGGATAGCAGCAGAGATGTGTCTGGAAAGGTGATTGTGAGGTCACTTTTACCTGAGCGGTTGATAGGGCCGCAGCAGGTCCATGGCTGGGGTATGAGCTTTTGAGATCACTTCTGTCTCAGAGGCTTATAGGCCAGTGACAGAAACACTGTTCTGCAGGTGACTGTGAGGTCATGTCTTTCTGAGTCCCTGATAGGCCAGCAGCAAGCACATGGCTGGGAATCTACTTTGAGGTCCCTCTGTCCCAGCAGCATACAGATCTGCAGCATTAGTAATGTCTGATTTCCAGGGTCTGTGTGCTGTAGAAATTACCCCTGTCCAACAGCACAGAGCTTGTTAGATTTTCCTGCAAGGTCCGTACTGGGTCTCTGTTCTTCGTGTGTACACCTGCTTTAATAACACCTTCGGGACTGTCACATCTTAGAGGTCTCCGATTCTCTGTCCAAATATGTTCTCATTGGAGACTGGGTGCAAAGGCTCTTGGAGGAGGCAGAGGTAATGTGAGCCCCAAAGAAAGGCATAAGAAAAATCCCCACAGAGGCCTCTCTTTGGCAGCAGATTGGGCACAAGAGAGAGGGAAGATTCAGCCAGGTGAAGCCCCTTGGGACCACTTCATCTGCTTCCTTGAGGTGGGAAGTGAACATGACCAGGACTGAAAATGGATGTTCCCAGAAAGTCCATTTTCAAAGCCTTTGGGGGAGTAAAAGGAACTTCCAGGGATGGAGAGTTGGCCTTGCTGTGTTTTCAGGCCCTTGGGGGGCCCTACTTGGTGCCATGTCTAGTCATGTCCCCTCTGTGTCCCTGATGCACCATGCTAAGGCAGCAGTGACCTCAGAATCCAGATCCAAGCTATGTGCCTTCTACTGGCCAATCAGGTACTCGCGAACAAGTGATGTCACAGTCAACAACCAAGCCATGTGCTTACTCCTTGCCTATGAGGTACTCGGTCATTAGTGACCACATGACCAGCACTAGCCTATCAGGCACTGAGCCACAAGTGACCTCACAACCACAAACAGCAGCCAGGCACCTAGCACCGGCCTATCAGGCACTGAGGCACCAGTGACCTCACAACCACAAACAGCAGCCAAGCACCCGGCACTGGCCTATCAGGCACTGAGCCACAAGTGACCTCACAACCACAAACAGCAGCCATGGGCCTAGTACTGGCCTATATGGCACTGAGCCACAAGTGACCTCACAACCACAAACAGCAGCCATGGGCCTAGCACTGGCCTAAAAGGCACTGAGGCACAAGTGACCTCGCAACCACAAACAGCAGCCATGGGCCTAGCACTGGCCTATCAGGCACTGACACACAAGTGACCTCACAACCACAAACAGCAGCCAGGCACCTAGCACTGGCCTATCAGGCACTGACACACAAGTGACATCACAAGCACAAACAGCAGCCATGCAACTAGCACTGGCCTATCAGGCACTGAGCCACAAGTGACCTCACAACCACAAACAGCAGCCATGCAACTAGCACTGGCTTATCAGGCACTGAGCCACAAGTGACCTCACAACCACAAACAGCAGCCAAGCACCTAGCACTGGCCTATGAGGCACTGAGCCACAAGTGACCTCACAACACAAACAGCAGCCAGGCACCTAGCACTGGCCTATCAGGCACTGACACACAAGTGACCTCACAACTGAAAACAGCAGCCATGCAACTAGCACTGGCCTATCAGGCACTGAGCCACAAGGGACATCACAATCACAAACTGCAGCCATGGGCCTAGCACTGGCCTATCTGGCACTGAGCCACAAGTGACCTCACAATCACAAACTGCAACCATGCAGCTAGCACTGGCCTATCAGGCACTGAGGCACCAGTGACCTTACAACCACAAACAGCAGCCATGGGCCTAGCACTGGCTTATCAGGCACTGAGGTACAAGTGACCTCACAACCACAAACAGCAGCCATGGGCCTAGCACTGGCCTATCTGGCACTGAGCCACAAGTGACCTTGTTATAGGTAAACGTGACAAATTGACAACCACTCGGGCTGGGTTGCATAAATTCCAATTTAATAATTGAGCAAGTCACAAGTAAGCAAAACAGCGCTGGGCGGCCGGGGAGTCTCCTGCTCCACCAACGGCGCGCGCAACCCCCCCCCCCACAGTCTCCTTATATGCGATTCCAGTCCCGGGTATACGGGGCACTTCCTGTATCTTCTGCGGTTGCGCCGGCTGTTGCTAGGGGGTCTTCTTCAGCCCTCTGGTGGTCGTGGGGATGAAGGCTGGAGTCTTCCTCTGCATTGTGTGCCATATTAGGCTATCTAAACTAACATTGCCGCTTCGCTAGCTCAGCTCAGTTTTCTCAGGCAGGGTACATGCCCCCCACCACAGGCTGTAGGATGTTCCCACAGATGTTCCCAAGGCTGTTTCTCGCTGATGTAACAAGTTAGTATATACCACAATACAAGATGTTCCCAAGGCTGTTTCTCACTTTGATGCAACAAATTAGCACATATCACAATCACCCCTTTTTGTTTTGGTCCCTTCTAATTTGTTCATCAAATCGAGCAACAGCCTCCTGTACCAGGGAGAGCATAGGGTTATGCTTACTCTCATCTTCATTTAGTTGTTCATATTGACTTTTTATCAACAGTAGGTGGGCAGCTTCGAGTCTGCTTTTTGCTAAGTTAATAATTTTATTTACTATACACGGCCCAAAGGTCAACACAAGTACTAGTAAAGCTAATGGACCCGCTATTGCAGACAATAAGGTTGTTAGCCGGGGAGAATGACTGAACCATGATTCATACCACCCTTGCTGGGCTTCTCTTTCCCTTTTACGCTTTTCAAGGCCTTCTCTCAGTTTCGCCATAGTATCCCTAACAACTCCTGTATGATCCGCGTAAAAACAGCATTCTTCTCCTAGGGCTGCGCACAATCCTCCCTGTTGCAAAAATAAGAGGTCCATCCCTCTTCTGTTCTGTAACACTACTTCTGATAGTGATGTTAACGACTTTTCTAAGGCGGTGATGGACTTCTCTATTCGTTCTAAGTCCTCATCCACAGCCGCCCGTAGGGTGCTAAGGCTCTGCTGTTGCATCACTAAGGAGGAAATTCCGGTTCCGGCTCCCACTGCCCCAAGACCCAGTAAGGTTGCTATAGTAATTGCGGTGAATGGTTCCCTCTTTACTCGGACCGGGTGAGGGGTGTCCCAATGATCGTACATCACATTTTCTGGATGGTACAAGATCCTTGGAACTACTTCCACTTGTATACAGTATTCTGGGGACCCACTGAGTACCTTTAGGGAGACACAGGGAGTTAGGCCCGTTTTTGAGCATATCCATCTAGTTCCTTTGGTGGGAATAATCCATCCAATTTCGGAGGTGTAGGTTTGCAATGTTATAGATCCACACAACTTTCTTTTTGATTTTGGTACTTTGCCAATACACATTCCCATTCCCGTAACCTGTTCCATGGTTAACCCCTTCTTCTTATCTTCCCATTGACAATGTGAGTTGGAATCCCTGCTTAAAGTATATGTCATATTTACTCCTATTGCTTCATAAAAAGGGGGTCTTATGTCGTAGCATAACCAGCAATGGGTAGTTATGCTAGGGGTTGTAGCATTTAATACTTTGTAGGTTGCTTGCACAACCTTCCACAGAGGATTGTCTACCCTCTCTGTGGCTTTACTTTCCGAGATTACAACAGTATCTTTCAGGGTGGGGTGGTTCATAGGAATACTTGTCGAATTCATGATCATACTCGTGGGTTTGATTCTTGATTCCACCCCTTTAACAACTAGATTCGGCCCTATTGCTTGAGGAGTAGGTCGCACACTTTCTTTCTTTATGAAAATTAATCCACCTCTATCGGTCCCGGACTCCCAGAACCGGACTCCCCAGGTCTTTCCCAAAAACCATCCCGGATCCTCCGGACGGGTGATATTTATCACTAAATGTTTACAAGTTCCCGGGGGGGTATAGTGGGGATTTCCCCGATACCCCAGCTGGAAATCCTCTTTGGGGGGGGGGTACACCCAGAAGGCCCCCATTTTACTGATAAAAACTTATCTGACCCTGCTCCTGGAGTCCAATCCGAGGCTATAGTTTCACATCCCCAATAAGCACAATAAGAGTTTGGGTAGTTACAGTATCCTTGCCCAGGATTAGAACTAGGACAAAAGTAAAACGGTTTCCCGAACTCTCTTCGACTCGAACATGGCTCAATGGGTACCAATTCACACAAGGTAGGTGTGAATGTAGGGCTCCCGGGTACACTTCGCACTTGGATCACTTTTTGATCTTCCCACCTTATTAATGACCATTTAAAGGGTTGGTGTACGTTATGTTCCCCTTTGATTCGTCTTCCTAATAAGCCCAGCACAATCATCTTCCAGAGGAGTAGTGGACCCATGGCTTGGTTAACGGATACTTTACAAACCCTTAATGCCTTGGAGGGGCGATCCGTGATGCCAGGTGTCTCTGGGACTTTAAAGAGTCTGGGTCTTATAATTTTAGGTATTCCTGCTTAGGAGGTGGCTTGTCGGCCTCGATCCCCACAGTTTCTGTACGTCTCTGTCTCCTCTGCCTACTCTTTTGCTCAGAGCAGCAGGGTGTACCTGTCTTCTCGACAGCAGCCGTATTCTTCAGGGGAACCTCCTTTATGTGCCTTTCTGATTTGAAAGGCTTCCCAGTTTTTTGAGAGAGACACCCAACATATGGCACAGTCCACCTACAATTGGTGTTTTTAATTTTAGCCTTATGTGATCGGGGTGGTTGGCGTGGGTACAACCTTTCTCAGGTTGTACTCCTTTAACAAAGGCTTCCCACCATTCTACCGATCTTTTCTTATGATCTTTTAATGTCCAATAAGTCAATTTTCTCATAACAAAGGCGGCAGATGCCGCTAGGGAGATACCCGTACTAACGAGTCCACTACTTCCCTTTACAAACCCTACATGCATAACACACAAAGGGATAACAAATACAATGTGGGGTTATAACAAATACTATGTTAGGTTTTACAAAATGTGGTCTCACTTATCGAGGATTCCAGGTTTCTTCTTAAAGGTTACTTTTAAATTGTCCGGGTTTCCAAAGGCTTCCCACGATGATTCTGAAATCGGTCCTTTAATTCTGCTAGCGTGTGTCCATCCTCGCTCTGCGGTACGAATAGCAGTGTCTGTGGTAAGACAGACAAGAAAAGGCCCCTCCCAGCGGGGAGTCAAGGACGAGTCTAGCCAGGTTTTTAATTAAAACCTTGTCTCCAGGGTTAACTCGGTGAATGGCTACATCTAGTGGAGGTCTGTTTGGCAGAGCTGAGGTGGGGCCCCAGCTCCAAGCACCAGACTAAAGCAGCGGAAGACAGCGAGCCGCCTTGGCGCGCGGAGCAGCACAGGCGGTGCTGGGCTGGGGGAGGCACCGTCACCCCACTACCTGCCTGCTGGGGGGGGGCCTGGGGCTGCTGCCACCGCCGGCCAGGGCAGCAGCGTCTCCAGCGGGGAGAAGGGGGAAGCCTGCACCCCACTTCTCGCAGCGCCTGCTGGGACCCCAAGCAGGGTGCTCAGCCCAGGAGCAGCCGGGGTCTCATCCTGCCTTCCCGGGGCGGTGTAGGGGCTGATGCGGGAAGGGGGCTCCTTGCCAGGGCGGGGGCTGTCTCATCGCTCTGTGCCTGGAGCCGCACATGGGGCAGACAGGCTCTTCAGCCAACACACGGAGTATGGGGTGGGGGTATTATGGGGAGACATACAAGGCTCCAGTAACCTTTGATTTATTAGCCTCTGGATTACTGGTCAGAGTCCTTGCCTCCCTTCCTGTGACATTGGATATTGCTTGTCTCTAACAGGGATTTCTGGATTTCGTATACTCACTTCAAAGGGAGCAATATCTAGTCTTCCTACTGATTCTGGGGTATACCAAACTTCAGGGTTGATTTTGGCCTCATCTTCAATAGTAAGGGTGCATAATTTTATAACTAATTCTTGATTCTCTACTTCTAAATTGACTCCTAATTCAACCATCATATCTCGGCCCAGTAAATTATATTCAGCTTCGGGAACTAATAAAAAGGATCCAACACACAATCGAGAGTCTGATTCTGTTTCCACATTTTTAATTAGTGGGACCTTAAAGGGTTCTCCCTTAGCTCCTATCACTTGTAATTTCTCTGGGGATGGTTTACACCCCCAGGGTACCGTTTGGACAGTAGATCTTTCTGCCCCAGAATCCACAAGGAATTCTACTTCTTGTCGCTGGGGACCCAATTTCAATTTTATCAAGGGCTCGGTTCCTTTGTGAGTCCCCAGCAGATAGAGCCCCTGACCCCCCCCAATCTTCTTGGAACATTTGCTCATCCTGCATTCGCTTCCTACAATTCTTCTTCAGATGCCCTTTTTTCTGGCAATAAAAACACTCAACCTGCCTCAAGTCCCTCGCCACAACTTCTCTGGGTTGTCCTTCTTGGTGAAGTGGCTTTCTTTTAGGTCTGTTATACGACCTAGGGGGTTGTGCCTGGATTCCTCTCTGCCCTTCTCGGACTGCTGCCATCAGAATCTTTGCCTGCCGCCAATGGGTTTCCTCTTCCCTCCGCACATGCACTTTCTGAGCTTCCCTCAGCAATTCATCCAGTCCTCTATCTTGCCAATCATCTAACTTCTCTAACTTCCTTCTGATATCTGGAAAGGCCTTTGCTACAAACTGTGTTTTCAATAGAGCCTGTCCCACAGGGGTACTGGGGTCTACCCCGGAATAAAGTTGCAGATTTTTCCTAAGTCTCTCGAGCCATTCTGTTGGTGTTTCGTCCTTCTTCTGTTGTTCCATGAAGGCCTTATTAATATTTTGCCCCCTGGGAACAGATTCCCTGATTCCCTGAACTATTACGGTCCTTAGATCAGACATATGCGTCTGATGCTCGGCATTCTGAGCCAGAGTTGAGGGAATATAGGGGGGGAGGAAAAACGGGAAGTTCCTCCAGCATTTTGCTTTTCTTCCTCGAACCCTTCTCTTTCAGGGTAAATATCATGGTCCGAGTATCTGGTCTTATCCATAAACTAGCATACTCACTTTCTTCTAAACTAAAGGGCTCCTTTGAATTCACATATATATTTAGAGCCTGACATATCCAATTTTCAAGAGACCCATATATTGGCCAGTAAAGGGGGTAATATACCATTTTCTTTTTTACTTTTGCCTTTCCTAGAAGGCCAATCATCCTAACGCTTAATCATTAGGGTAACCTCTATGGGATCAGAAGACTTGCTCTTTTTCTGTCCCATCTTCCGGAGCACCCATCCCAGTCACTCTCTGTCTTTCCTTTGGGGACCGCACTCACACCACCCGAGTCTTTAACTGCTAGGACGGTTGTCCCTTCGCAGTGGGTGGCCCAGTCGGCCGACGGGTGCCCCTTTTCGGTCCCCTGCTACACAATCACCCTCCTGGAGGGTCCGCACTCACTCCATCCCCTGGGGACGTCTCACTCAGACATGCTCCGGGTATCCCACCCCAACCGAACGGAACCGCATACCAATACTCACTCAGTCCTGAGTCTTTGTTCGGATCTTCATGCACAAAGTTTACGGGGTACTGCAGTTCTTTTGCTTACTTGTCCGATTTAGGGTTCGGAAATACAGGTTGTGGTAGGGGAACTACCCACTCAGGGACCATCCGAAGATGGGATGGGGCGCCTCCCCTGAGTCAGAGTCCCGAAACCAGGGAAACCTGCATCCGAGTCACGGCACCAAAATTGTTTTAGGCAAACACGACCACTCCAATTCGTTTGCATAAAATCCAATTTAATGGAATAATTGAGCAAGTTACAAGTAAGCAAAACAGCGCTGGGCGGCCAGGGAGTCTCCTGCTCCACCAACGGCGCGCGCAACCCCCCCCCCCACAGTCTCCTTATATGCGATTCCAGTCCCGGGTATACGGGGCACTTCCTGTATCTTCTGCGGTTGCGCCGGCTGTTGCTAGGGGGTCTTCTTCAGCCCTCTGGTGGTCATGGGGATGAAGGCTGGAGTCTTCCTCTGCATTGTGTGCCATATTAGGCTATCTAAACTAACATTGCCGCTTCGCTAGCTCAACTCAGTTATCTCAGGCGGGGTACATGCCCTCCACCACAGGCTGTAGGATGTTCCCACAGATGTTCCCAAGGCTGTTTCTCGCTGATGTAACAAATTAGTACATACCACAATACAAGATGTTCCCAAGGCTGTTTCTCACTTTGATGCAACAAATTAGAACGTATCACACATGGCTGCTGTTTGTGGTTGTGAAGTCACTTGTCGCTCAGAGTCTGATAGGCCAGTGCTAGTTGCATGGCTGCTGTTTGTGATTTTGAGGTCACTTGTGGCTCCGTTCGTGATAGGCCAGTGCTAGTCCCAAGGCTGCTCTTTGTGGTTGTGAGGTCACTTGTGCCTCAGTGCCTTTTACGCCAGTACTAGTTGCATGGCTGCTGTTTGTGGTTGTGATGTCACTTGTGCCTCAGTGCCTGATAGGCCAGTGCTGGTCATGTGACTGCAGTTTGTGGTTGTGAGGTCACTTGTGGCTCAGTGCCTGATAGGCCAGTGCTATGGCCATGGTGCAGTTTGTGGTTGTGAGGTCACCTGTGGCTCAGTGCCTGATAGGCCAGTGCTAGTTGCATGGCTGCTGTTTGTGGTTGTGAGGTCACTTGTGTCTCAGAGCCTGATAGGCCAGTGCTAGGCCCATGGCTGTTTTTTGTGGTTGTGAGGTCACTTGTGTCTCAGAGCCTGATAGGCCAGTGGTGGTCATGTGGCTGCAGTTTGTGGTTGTGAGGTCACTTGTGTCTCAGTGCCTGATAGGCCAGTGCTAGGCCCATGGCTGGTTTTCATTGTTGTGAGGTCAGTGGTGGCTCAGTGCCTGATAGGCCAGTGCTAGGCCCATGGCTGGTTTTCATTGTTGTGAGGTCACTTGTGCCTCAGTGTCTGATAGGCCAGTGCTAGGCCCATGGCTGGTTTTCATTGTTGTGAGGTCACTTGTGTCTCAGTGCCTGATAGGCCAGTGCTAGGCCCATGGCTCCTGTTTGTGGTTGTGAGGTCACTTATGGCTCAGTGCCTGATAGGCCTGTGCTAGGCCCATGGCTGATGTTTTCAGTTGTGAGGTCACTTGTGTGTCAGTGCCTGATAGGCCAGTGCTAGTCCCATGGCTGGTTTTTATTGTTGTGATGTCACTTGTGCCTCAGTGCCTGATAGGCCAGTGCTAGGCCCATGGCTGGTGGTTGTGGTTGTGAGGTCACTTGTGGCTCAGTGCCTGATAGGCCAGTGCTGGTCATGTGGCTGCAGTTTGTGTTTGTGAGGTCCCTTGTGCCTCAGTGTCTGATAGGCCAGTGCTAGTTGCATGGTTGCCGTTTGTGGTTGTGAGGTCACTTGTGTGTCAGTGCCTGATAGGCCAGTGCTAGGCCCATGGCTGCTGTTTGTGGTTGTGAGGTCACTTGTGTGTCAGTGCCTGATAGGCCAGTGCTGGTCATGTGACTGCAGTTTGTGGTTGTGAGGTCACTTGTGGCTCAGTGCCTGATAGGCCAGTGCTATGGCCATGGTGCAGTTTGTGGTTGTGAGGTCACCTGTGGCTCAGTGCCTGATAGGCCAGTGCTAGTTGCATGGCTGCTGTTTGTGGTTGTGAGGTCACTTGTGTCTCAGAGCCTGATAGGCCAGTGCTAGGCCCATGGCTGTTTTTTGTGGTTGTGAGGTCACTTGTGTCTCAGAGCCTGATAGGCCAGTGGTGGTCATGTGGCTGCAGTTTGTGGTTGTGAGGTCACTTGTGTCTCAGTGCCTGATAGGCCAGTGCTAGGCCCATGGCTGGTTTTCATTGTTGTGAGGTCAGTGGTGGCTCAGTGCCTGATAGGCCAGTGCTAGGCCCATGGCTGGTTTTCATTGTTGTGAGGTCACTTGTGCCTCAGTGTCTGATAGGCCAGTGCTAGGCCCATGGCTGGTTTTCATTGTTGTGAGGTCACTTGTGTGTCAGTGCCTGATAGGCCAGCGCTAGGCCCATGGCTGGTTTTCATTGTTGTGATGTCAGTTGTGGCTCAGTGCCTGATAGGCCAGTGCTAGTTGCATGGCTGCAATTTGTGGTTGTGAGGTCACTTGTGTCTCAGTGCCTGATAGGCCAGTGCTAGGTCCATGGCTGCCATTTGTGGTTGTGATGTCACTTGTGGCTCAGTGCCTGATACGCCAGTGCTGGTTGTTAAAGAATATCAGACTGAAGCTGTCTAGAATTAATTGCTTAGCATAACTTGCTTAGCATTAGTATGTAAATTTGCTGAAGCCTTAGGCCTCAGGCTGTGAACTTTTGCTTAGATAAGTAAAAGAGGGCCCCAGAGCCGGTTCAAGCTGGAGGGATAAAGAAGTTACAGGAACAGCAGGAGTAGCCAACCTTGAAGATAAGAAGCAGCCTGCCTAGAGACAATGAAGGGGCCCAGTGAAGAAGGGGAAGAACCCAGACCTAAGTATTACTATTGGTCCAAACTATCGCTTAAGGGGTGGGGAATTTAGATTGTAAGGGTATAATTGCCCAGGGATTTCTTTGTTCGGGGTCGCTCTTCGGAGGCACGCAGCTCGAGCTGTAATTTCCGCACCTGTATGATTAAATTTTATTTCTCTCCAATCTGACTTCGAACTTCTGCCTCAGCAGGAACCTAGGGTCGGACCCTGTTATGGAGGCCGGCGAGCCTGATTTTCCATAACAGTTTGGCACCCCAGATGGGACCCTAGGCGACCACCGTTGGGGCCTCTCATCTCCAAACGATCATCTGGCGCCATCGGGTGAGTTCGCCTGGGATCTTTGGCAACGGGAGGCACCGAGAGGGTGAGTCTTAAATTCCTGCTAAATTCTAAGTTCTGGTTTGGTAACAAAGTGCACTGTAAGGGGTATGCAGGCTGATCCCCCTAAGGCGTACCAGGTAAGGGGTACGCGGGTTGATCACTGGAAGGCATACCAGGTTTTGGGGTGGGTTCAAGTCCCACTCCCAGGATTTGGGGTGGGTTTGAGTCCCACTCCTGGGTTTTGGGGTGGGTTCGAGTCCCACTCCCAGGTTTGGGGCGGGTTCGAGTCCCGCTCTCAGGATTTGAGAGGGTTTGAGTCCCGTCTCACTCCAGCCAGAAAGGGGGAGTGCGCAGCCTGATCAGCGTAAGGCGCACCGCAGGACTAACTTAGAGTTACTGTGACTAGTGTGAGTGTGGATACCGGTACTGTGACTGGTGTGAGTGCGTATGACCTGGGAACCGAAAGGGGCACCCGTCGGCTGACAGAGCCGCCCACTGCGAAGGGACGGCAGTCCTAGCAGTCAAAGACTTGGGTGGTGTGAGTGCGGTTCCCAGAGAGAGAGAAAGAGAGAGAGTGTAAACGTGCTGGCTGCAGGGGGTAATGAAAATTTAAATTCTGGTGTTGCTGAAGAAAAAAAAAAAAAAGGTATATTATAAGGAAGTGTGCTGCCTGATCAGCATAAGACGCACTTTTCAGGAACTCAATATGGGAAATAAGTTCGGCATAGAAAAGGGGATTCCCTTAGCTGAAATTCTGCCAAACTGGAGTAAGATTGATGGTACCAAGAACGTAAGAGGGGAAAAAAAAAAAAAGGTGGTGTTGGGGGGGGGTTGATCCCACTATGTCAGGAGGATTGGCTGTTCCTGACAAAGGATGGTAACCCAGCAGAACGATGGCTGCTGCAGGGAACCTTTGATCATCAGGAGTTAACTTTCCTGCGTCACCATTTGCAGGATAGGTTCCCCGGACAAATGGATTATTGGTATGTATGGGACAGTTGGGCAAAGAAAAATTTTCTCAGAGTATTGAAAGTAGTGCAGCTGCTAAAACGCTTGTGGAAACTGCTCCACCCTCTGCACTATCCTCTGTTTCAACTTCTCTGTACCCCCCTTGCCTTCCCCCTCTGCCTTTCAAGCCCCTTTGCACGTCGTTCCTGTGCCAGGAGTGCCCCTGCCAGGTCCGGACGGGGCACCTCGGGTAGCTACAACACGAATTTACCGACCCTGGGGGCCCCAAGATTGGATTGCATGGAGTCAAAAAACTGCCAGGCTTAGGGAAGATCCCAAGAAAGTGTTACAAATTGTAAGAGGAATAGTGCGGGCGTATGATCCTATGTGGGGGGATGTGGAAATGCTCCTTGAAGCCTTGTTCACTCCAGATGAAAAACACTCAATTCTGGATTCAAACCATCGTTGGGAAGGAGAGGGGGGGTGTTCTGGCTGCTCGAACGGCCTGGCCAATTGTGAACCCTGGGTGGAATCATAATGTAGAGGCAGATTACAGGCAGTTGCAATTAGCCAGGCAAGACTTAGAAGAAGTTATACGTTTGGCAGGACAAAAGACTGCGAATTAGTCTAAAATAAGGGAGTGTCAGCAACAACCTGAGGAACAGCCCTCAGCTTTCCTTTCCAGACTATTTAAACAAATCAGAATGTTTGGAGCGGGGATAGACTCAGAAGCCGAGGCTAACAGGCCTCTAATAGTTTCTACATTTGTAGATCAAACGGCCTGGGACATTAAGAAGTATTTTTCTAAACATGTTCCTGACTGGCCAGGGAAATCTGTGGACGAAACAGTACGTTTAGCCACATTTGTATATAACGGTCGAGATGAAGAGAAGGTGAAAGAAAAGAGGCAACAAAAGAAAGAGGAAGTGAGTGTGTTAGTGGCTGTGTTAAGAGATGGGTTTAAAGAAACCAGAGGAAGGGAGCGAGCAAGGGCCAGAGGAGATAGACGGAACCAAAGCGAATGTATTGTACACTTAGGAGTTAATGATTATTACTATTATTGCAGGGAACAAGGGCACTGGAAGCAGCAATGCCTAGTGAGACCCCGCATACCCAGGAATAGAGGGGACAGCATGAGACAGTCGAGTACTGGGAATGACACCAGGCAATTCCCAGCCAGTCCACAATGACAAGAGATGGGAGACCCGGAAAATACTGTGGGAATTGGGGTAAATTCATGGGATATAGATTTGGATTTCAGGGGGCAGATAATGGCAAATATAGCAGGTCAAGAAATTCCCTTCTCAGTGGATACTGGAGCTGCCCTTTCTCTTCTGAATTTTGAGCCTAAAGGATGTAAGTCATCAGGTAAAATAACAATACAGGGAGTAATGGGAAAAGGCGAACGAACGTTAACTAAGCCCTTATTGCTCTCTATTGGAGGAAAAGGAGTGTGGGGATGTTTCATAATTTCTATGGATTCACCCTTTTGTCTTTTAGGGAGAGATGTCTTGGACACTCAGATCTGCTTACAGCCGGAAGGGATGAAATTAATACTAATGGGCTCATGTGTTCTGGCTGAGACACCAGAACCAGAGTTAACTAATCTGCAAATTCCAACAGTATTAGAATCAGTTCCTGGAAAGTTATGGAGCTCTTCAGGAATGGATGTTGGACTATTGAAATCAGTTAGTGCAGTCTCAATCAAAACAAAGGGAGGATTACCTCCCGCGGTTAAACAATACCCTATCCCAAAGGAAGCAGAGAAGAGTATCCAAAAGCAAATTGATCACTATTTAAAACTGGGTATCCTTAGAGTTTGTGAATTCCCATACAACACCCTGATGCTGCCAGTTAAAAAGAATAGGCAGGATTCTGATGGGGATCCAGAGTATCAGTTTGTACAAGACTTAAGAGTTATAAGAGTTATAAACCAACATGTTTAACCATACTCCATATCCAGTAGTTCCTGACCCGTCAACTATATTATTACAGATGCCCCATTGGGCAACTTATTTTACTGTGATTGATTTAACGGCAACCTTTTTTAGTATACCGGTAGCTGAGGAGAGCCAAGATCCTTTTGCCTTCACTTGGAAGGGACAACAATTGACCTGGACTAGGCTACCACAGGGATTTACTGGGTCTCCGACTATTTTTTTGCGTATACTGAAAAATGATCTTGCAGATATAGAACTTCCAGGATGTTCAGTGTTAATACTATATGTGGATGATTTGTTATTAGCAAGTAAAGATTATGAGATGTGTTTGAAAGACACTATTTCTCTATGTAACGCTCTTGCAGAGAAGGGGCATCGAGCATCTCCATCCAAGCTCCAGCTGTGTCAGCGAGAGGTAAAATATTTGGGGTTTATGTTGAAGGAAGGGCACAGGTTAATTGATCCAGAATGAGTAAAGACAATTCTTGATATGCCTCATCCTATAACAAAAAAGCAATATAGGGGATTTTTAGGAGCTGTAGGATTTTGCCAACCATGGATTCCCAGGGTGGGAGAACTTACCAAACCTTTGGTCCGAGCAACAAAGAAGGAGGAGATATAGAGCCTTTGACCTGGGGTCCAGAAAAAGAGAAAGCTATCACATCTGTAAAAAGGGCATTGGTCTCAGCCCCGCTCTAGGACTACCAGATTATAGTAAGCCATGTGAATTATTAGTTCATGAGCGACAGGGAGTAGCAAGTGGAGTACTCACTCAAAATATTCATATGGAGTATGTCATGAAACTGGGATGTTATCGAAAGAACGAGAATTTTTTACATCATCAGGAAGGAAAATAGCTAATGGAGAAAAAAATACGCAATTTGCTATAATCAGTCCAACTGCCCAAAGAAATTGCTATAATACACTGCCCAACCCATACTAAAGGCACTAGAGAAATTAGTAAAGGAAATGCTTTAGCTGACACCACTGCGAAGGCAGCCGCCTGACAACCTTTGAGGGACTGTATGATTGCAATTCCAATGATGGACCAGAGCGAATGGCCAAAATTAATAGACCCCAAAACCATGTATGGAGAAAATTGCTTAGCAGAAGAGAAAAAACAATGGGAAAAATGGGAAGCAAAACAAAATGAGGATGGAATATGGACAATTGGAGGAAAACCAATTCTACCAAAGAAATATGTAATTACTGTAGCTCGGTGGTTCCACGATAAAGCTCATGTGGGAACAGAGGCAGTAGCTAACAAGGTACAAAAGGTATGGGCAGCTCCAGGAATTTATGCTGTTGTGAAAAGGATAAGCAAGAGCTGCCCGACCTGCCAAAAGTTCTCAAGCAGCAAAGCAAGCTCAGAGTTAGGGGGACGACCATGGGCCTACTTCCCTTTTCAAAGGCTACAAGTAGATTATGCGGATATGCCGGCTGCCAATGAGTACAAACACTTGTTAGGGATAGCAGATCAGTTATCAGGCTGGGTAGAGGCTTTCCCAACAAGGAAGGCCGATGCAGAAGGGGTAGTAAAAGCCTTACTAAAAGAAATCATACCCAGGTATGGGGTTTCAGAAGCCATTGATTCCAACAGGGGTGCCCATTTTACAGCAAACATAATCAACCAATTATATAAATCACTGGGAACAGAGGAAAAACCTACATACCCCTTACCACCCACAGTCTTCGGGACAGGTAGAAAGAATGAACAGAACACGAAAAGAAAAAATAGCAAAGGTATGCACACAGACTAACCTAAAATGGCCCAAAGCCCTAAATTTAGTCCTATGGGATGTCTGAAATGCTCCGCAACAACCCACAGGACTGACACCAGCAGAAATTCTCTTCGGGAGACATTTAGCCATACCAGGGACTTATATCCTGGCTAAGACCAGCCTGTTGGACAGAGATGAACAGCTAACCCAATATGTTCTAGGTAAGCAAAAAAGGTTTGAAAATCTTAAAAAATATGCTCAATGGTATCAGTGCACACCACCTGAAATACAAGTGCACAATATACAACCTGGAGATGGAGTACTGGTAAAAGTATTCTCACGAAAAACTAAGTTGGAACCAAAATGGGAAGGACCCTACACTGTATTATTAAGTTCTTATTTTGCTGTTAAAGTTTTAGGAAAAGAGAATTGGATTCACCACTCACATGTGAAACGAATAGCGGACCAAGAAGCGAGTACGGCAGGTGTCACTACGGAGCAATGAAGACAACCACACATGCTCCCTGGATGTGCCTAATATTGTTTCTAACCACAAGTTCCAGATGGATAAGTATACAATTAATAAGATGAGATAATTATGATACACAAAGGTATTCTGAAAATAATACCAAAGGAAACCAAATTTGGTTTAATTATTTGGGGCTAGGAGTGAGTGAATTCAGTTTAACCTTTTGTTGTATGTCAGCAAATTTACATGAAGCAGTATTGTCAGAAACTAAAAGCAAATTCTGTAAAAAAAAAAAAGTGTAAAACTGACCAAAAGTGTTGTATATCTGTATCCGCCAAGAGAGAAATAGAAGCCCGGGTCTCCTGTGTTAGCTCGGATCAATCCAAACTGACCCCCCTGGATCAATCCAGAATGACTCCCTCGAGTAAAATGTCTCCCATAATAGTAAAGGCAGGACCATACGTAGCTAGAAATACAGGCCAACAACAAGTGTTATTTAACCCATCTTGGTCTCTTAAATGGGTAGAACTATTGATGCAAATTAATATCTCTACAATCAAACCAGCCTGTTCACCATTTCTAAGTACCTCCTATGCAGGATGGTCAGCATGGTTGCATAGGCAAACCCTCACCTCTCCAAAACGAACGAGGAGGGATGTGACCGGTATGATAGGGGCAGGATTAGGAGTTTTAAATAGTACAGATGCCAAAGTGCTCATGAATAAACTAAGTACAGCGACAAGTGATTTGCACAAATTAGAACATCCATTGTGTTCCTCTGTATTAGCATTAGGAACTAACCAACGGCTCTTATCTGATATATTACCTCAATGGGAAAGAATTAATGAAAGAGACCACCACTTAATTGTAAATGCACTTGGTGTAGCCCAATATAATGTTTCTCTAGCTCTTAGTTGTATCCAAGCTCAGCTGTGGATGCAATCTGTGGTAGCAGCAATTATTAGAGAAGGTGAAGAGGGCACCTTACCCGCTGAAATTCGAAAGGTAATTTGGGATAATGCAACTAAATTTGAAAAGGAATTGCACTCTTGGTGGCATCTAGTCAATTTTACTTATGACCCAATCAACAATAAGGCTATAGCTTTTGTCTTAACAATACTTGATGCTTCGGTATACACCATATACCCAATCATTGTGCTGGGATTAAATCATAATGGAGCTGTACTGAATCCGATAGAACATAGAATGTGGGCCCAACAAAACAGAAACAAATGGCAAACTGTTGATGTTAACACATGTGTTGTACAGGAACAACAAGGATTTATTTGTGAGAGTAATACCATTTACATTTGTCTTGATACTGAACAAAATGTTCGTGATTTTGAAATTCATCCCGATGAAACCCCTGAAACTGTACTTGTATATATTGGAAAAGGATGTGTTTGTATGAGAACCCTCTGTAATCTTATATTCGTAGATAACATTACTGTAGACACAAGTAATCACACAAATATTTGGGTTTGTAATTTTACTAGAATTATGGGATGTGACTTTAATTATTCAGCTCCTGTTGTGCCTTATCAATTATTACAGTCTAATTATACCTTAAGTCAAGATTTATTGCCTACTCCCATCGGAATGAATCTTACATTGGTAAAGAAACTACTACAACATGATGACCTGTGTCAACTGCTAAAACGCATCCGAAACAATGGACAAAAAACTCTAATTGCTGTTCATCATGATACAGAAGAGATAAAGCACATCTTGGAAAGAGTGAAGAAGGATGAAGAATATCATTGGTGGGAGACTCTTCTGGGATGGTCACCAACTGCAACAGGGATCTATAATCACATGTTGCACCCAGTAGTAGTTGTGTTAAGTTTAACCGTGCTATGCCTATTATTTATGATCATATTGTACATAAAATTATGGAAAGTGACAGTACGCCTCAAAAGGCTTCGAGAACTCTGCTTAACATATTAGCAGGAATGCTTAATAAAAACAAAGGGAGGACTATTAGAGAATATTGGACTGAAGCTGTCTAGAGCTGATCGCTTAGCATAACTTGCTTAGCATTAGTAGCTAAATTTGCTGAAGGCTGAGGCTGCAAGCTGTGAACATTCAGCTAGATAGGTTGAACTTTTAGCTAGTTAAGTAAAAGAAGGCCCCAAAGCAGGTTCAAGTCGGAGAGAGAAGGGCAGGAGGGGGGACTGTAGAGAGAAACAAGCAGTTTAACATTAATGAGCACCAGCAGGGAGATGGACTTTAACGTAGGACACAGAAGGAAGAAACAAAGGAACCACAAGACTGATTCTGGAGGACAAGATAAGGAAGTAGAAGAGCCAGACAACTATGCAAGAAAGAAGTAACCACAAAGACTGGTTCTGAGGGACAAGATAAGGGAGTAAAAGAGCCATCGACACCTATGCAGAAGTGTGATAAGAAGTAAAGAACACACCTGGAAACTATGGAAAGGACCAACCGGGAGCTGGAAGACCCCAAGCTCTAATATTATGATTGGTTCAGAAGTATGGGGTGGATCCTAGACTGGAAGGGTATAATTACCCAGGGATTTGTTCAAACGGGGTCCCTCTTCGGAGGCACCCAGCTTGAACTGTAATTACCGCATGTGTGTCATTAAAATTTATTTCGCTCCAATCTGACTTCAAACTTCTGCCTCAGTGGGAACCTCGGGTCGGACCCTGTTATGGTGGCCAGTGAGCCTAATTGTCCATAACAGTAAGGCAGCAGTTGCCATTGTAATGTGACATATGTTTTTGCCCAAATCACAAAGCAGACCTACTAGTTAACTTCTCCAACAATGAACAAATGTTGTCCTTTTTTGCACTGTTTAACGCATCAGGAACACTTGGAGTAACCTTCCATCAACTAGACAGTTTTCTCAAACAGAACACCAAGCATCTGTCTGAAATCGGAAAATGCTTAGGAGAAAGAGAAGGAATGATGATCTATTATAAGAGTTAATGGATTTGGTTAGCAAAAGTGGAAACCAGCCTTGCTGAACGTTGTGGGTATGATATCTCTAACGGTTGGACACCAAAAGCTACCACTGTATTGTGATTGATGTTACATTCTGTGCTCATCCTGTTAATGATCTCCACCTCTGCCCAAGCTGGAGATCCATTCCCAGCCAGAGAGTGGGATGCTGACCTACCCCCAGCTCCCTGGACTGCTCCCCCCATGCCCCTTCCCCCTCCTGGGGAGCTGGAGCTGCCCCAGGCCGGGGCAGCTGGCCAGCACCAGGGCTGGGACAGGGCACGGGGGGACAGGGAGTGTGGGGGGTTTCAGGGCAGGGTGAACAGCCCTGCTTGGGGCTCCCAGCTTCCCAGAGAGCCTTTCCCCGAGTGAGTGTGTGCCTGTGCTGGCCTGGCCGGCTGTTCCTTCACCCCTCCCCATCTCCCCGCAGGGCCCCAGGCTGTCAGTGCTACTCTGCAGCACGAGCAGG
The DNA here is from genome assembly GCF_036417845.1 of Apteryx mantelli. Taxonomy (NCBI): domain Eukaryota; kingdom Metazoa; phylum Chordata; class Aves; order Apterygiformes; family Apterygidae; genus Apteryx; species Apteryx mantelli. The sequence goes on from NC_089997.1 coordinate 15,035,082, forward strand.
CTGTGGGGCCATGGGGTGACTCTGCGCTGGCCATGGCAGAGCCAGCTGGCCCAGCAGCATTGCACCCGACACCCCCCTCCCCAGGGTCTGTGGCTGTGGAAGATGCTCAAAGCAAACACGGTATTTCAAATGCCTCAGGAGGGGTTCAGGTGTGTCCTTGCACCCAGCCCGTGGTTTGTAGGTAGATGACAAGAACCGCTCTGGAGTCTCCCCCCCCCGGGCCTGCTGAGTCCCTGCTGGCTCTGCTGAGCTTGCAGAGCCCTCACTCAGTGCCTTCTTTGGTTTAGCCCTTTGCTTTGGGTGCCTGCACTTGCTTTTGTGAGTCTCCACTCACTGCCCATCCCAGGCACACGCTGACCCCGGGGATGCCCTGTGCTCCCCTGGTGACTCCATATTCCCTTCCAGAAGAACTGGCATCTGTCACCAGCCCTGTAATATGTGAGACAGTCCCCAGCAGATACCACTCACCCTCTCCAGGGGTACTTGGCACCCACAAGTGAGGGCAGAATCCTGCCCTCATTTCCTAACACATCACCCTATGAGTGCGTCCCCCTCAGCCCATGGAGAACTCATGTGCAGCAAAAGGCCTTTTTGGGTGCAACTCCCTCAGCGCATTCTTTGCTCCTGCTTTGGAAGAAGAGCCCAACCTTCAGGCCCTGTACTGAGGAAATCCCCTTTTATTACAGAGATGTTACTTGGGAGGCCAGCTCTGATGCAGTGGTAGACAGATGGACAGAAGGCCTCTGGGTCAGACAGATGGACTTTGTGCCTCCGGACATGAATGCAAGCAGTTGTGTACAAACATGAGTGTCGCAGATAGAACGCCCAAAGCACACGAGTTGCCTGAGATGATAGATTGGATATTTCTTGTGACTAGAGCTGGGCAGCTTCTTGCTGCTAAAATATCAGCAACTGAATCAGTTTCCTCAGTGCCTCCTTGAGCTCCTTGTTCCTCATGCTGTAGATGAGGGGGTTCACTGCTGGAGGCACCACCACGTACAGGACAGCCACCACCAGATCGAGAGCTGGGGAGGAGATGGAGGGGGGCTTCAGGTAGGCAAAAAATGAGGTGCTTATAAGCAAGGAGATGACAGTCAGGTGAGGGAGGCACATGGAAAAGGCTTTGTGCCTGCCCTGCTCAGAGGGGATCCTCAGCACAGCTGTGAAGATCTGCACGTAGGACAGCACAATGAAAATGAAACACCCAAAGAATAAACAGGCACCAACCACAATAAGCCCAGCTTCCCTGAGGTAGGAGTCTGAGCAGGAAAGCTTGAGGATCTGGGCAACTTCACAGAAAAACTGCTCTAGGACATTGCCTTGGCAGAGTAGTATTGAAAATGTGTTTCCAGTATGCAGAACAGCATTGAGAAAACCACTGGCCCAGGCAGCTGCTGCCGTTTTGGCACAGGCTCTGGTGTCCATGATGGTCCCGTAGTGCAGGGGTCTGCAGATGGCAATGTAGCGGTCATAGGCCATGACTGTGAGAAGATAATACTCTGCTGAGAAGAAGAAGAGAAACAGAAAGACCTGGGCAGCACATCCCAAGTAGGAAATGGCCCTGGTGTCCCACAGGGAATTGGCCATGGATGTGGGGACAGTGACAGAGATGGTGCCAAGGTCGAGGAGGGAGAGGTTGAAGAGGAAGAAGTACATGGGGGTGTGGAGACGGTGGTCACAGGCTATGGCTGTGATGATGAGGCCATTGCTCAGTAGTGCAGCCAGGTAGATGCCCAGGAAGAGTGAGAAGTGCAAGAGCTGCATCTCCCGCGTGTCTGCAAATGCCAGGAGGAGAAACTCGTTTGGGGAGCTGCTGTTGAACATTTGCTCCCCCTGGGCATGGGGGTCTATCTGAGGAAGAAAAGACAGTAAAACGTTAGAGCAGGCTTATCTGAGCCAAACTCATTCTATTTCTCATAGTGCCCCCACATTTCCTCTGTCCTTCACCTTCTTTCAGAATCCTTGCTTGAGCTCTGTTTGTGCTGGCTGTGTGTGCCATGCTGAGCAGGGGCCCATGCCCGTGGTCTCCAGAAGTGTCTGTTCTGCTCTGCCGGCGGTGTAAATGGAGGTGTCAGACAGTTCCAGGTATTCAGTGGGATACCTGGGGATCGGTGCCGTGAGCTCGGCAGAGGGAACTTGGTCCAGTGCTCCAGTGGGACTATTCTCTATTTGCCATACTGAGAGGTGAATACAGCACTCATGCCAGCTGTGTCTGAAAGAGAAGACCCTTGTGAGGGCTTCATCTCCCCCAGCCTTGCCCTCTTGAACAGAGGTGTCTGTAGCTGAACCAGTCACACCGTCGCTCACTCTAGCAAGGGAGAGAAGCAGTCAAGTGAAGGCAGGGGGTGACCTCACACTTTCTGGACGTCTCTGTTCCAATGAGATAGACTCTGTCCTCATGTCAATTTACCGTCCACACCCTTCCTCCAGGCACTGCAGTGGGAATGGGAAGTGACTAGCTCTGATGTACTTATCCTGCAGCAGATTGCATCCACTCCTTATGTGAAAGGGCTGCTCAACATTTTGAAACCCATTTTCTTCAGAAAATGATCTTCTGGGAGGGGTCAGTTTACATATTTATTTAGTTTTTAGGTGCCTCCATCTTACTGTGGGAGCATTCTCTGATGGGGTAGAAATCTTTGGCATTTCAGTTGCTCTCAGCATGAGCACTTGTGCATGCCAAGGGGAAATAAAGATCTCGCTGTGACTTTGTACAGAGTCGCAGGATCTGGTCTGTCAATAAGTTTTTCCCCTCGCTGTGCTGCACTTGCACCTCCCTCAGCTAAAGGACAATCACACTCACAAGTTCCTCTGAGAAAGAAAGTGGACTGAGCTGAGAGTGGAGGAGTTCAGTTCCACAGTGAAGATTTCCAAATTCTTCTCTCTCAGCCCAGAGATGGAGAGAGTGAAGAGTGTGCCAGGGTATCCGACCACTCACATGACCAGAATCTCACATATCACAGAAATGCTACAGGGAAGCTGTGCTCTGCTGGAGGGCAGCTTCCAAGTTGGCAGGACACCCCAGAGAAACAGTCAAGGGTCCAAAGGTGGACTCTCCTTAAAGGAGAGTCAGCTGATTACCTAACCTGATGAAATGCATCGCCAGGAGCCTCACAGGTTGGAAAGGGACTGGCATTTCTAACTGCCATGAAGACCACACCACCCAGGACACACAGGATCGGTGTCTTAACTGCAGCTGAGCGCTCCCATTATTCTGAGAGATCAAAAGGTCTGAGAGAAACCACAGCAAGTCCCTTCATCCCCACTTCAGCCTACAGACAGCACCAGCATCACCTTCTCCGGCCTCATGAGGGTTTGTCTGATCTGCTCCTTAGGACCTGCAAGCACAGAGATGCCCCTGGACAGTGCCCTGCCTGTGGGAGCTTTCTGTAGGGCAGAACCAAGTGCACAGAGCATGGGATGGGGTCTGTAAGCACCAACCAGGAAAAGACATTGGGACAGAGAAACAGCTCCCAGCAGGGACAGCTCCAGGCATCAGAGATGGGCAAGGAAGGAGAGGGAACTGCTTCTAGAAACATCATGGGAGGATGGATTTGGGCAAGTCATGGTCAGTCCCTGCAATGCCCACACCTTCCCCAGCGTGCTCACTTCTGTCCTAAAGAAACCTCCCAGCAGCATGGCACTGTCCAGGGGCATTCCCACTTTTGGAGGTGCTAAGGAGCAGGGCAGATAAACGCTGATGAGACCAGCAAAGGGGAAGCTGGTACTGTCTATAGACTAAGGGATGGGTGCAGGGACTTTCAGAAGTTCCTAGCAGACCCATTGAGTGCTCATTGAAACTGTTAAGGAGTTTCAGTCCTTTGTTCAAAGCTGACAGCTCCATTTCCATTTTCCCCTTGCCAGGTGGCAGGAAAGTTAAAGCACCACCTCAGGAAACTGGCTTCTCTTTCAGGAAATCCCTGTCTTTGCCTTCCTCTTGAAAAGTTCCCTCTGAAATGTCCTGTGCATGAGCTAGAGTTGTGAGCAGCCCTGACCCATGCAGAAACCTCTCAACAGGAGAATGAACCTGCTCTGCTGGGGTCGATCGTCCCTGCAGCACCGTGGGGAGTTCCCAGTGCAGACTGAGTGCTGTGCTCTGCTGCGCAGGCAGCAGAGTCACTGCCCCAGGCACACAGCACCCTGGGGTGCAGGGACACTGCTCTGAATTACAGCCCATGCAGACCTGGGTGCACTCCCTGCCTTCACACCCCTGCAGCATCCCGGCAAGAAGGCAGCAGGATGCCCTGTCACTGTGATGGTGTGACTGGGAATCCCTGCTTTAGAAGCACCTCCTCCTCCTCTGCACTCAAGAAGACAGCAGAGACATCCTAAAGAACCGAACAGTCATGGGATGCGATGGGTTTAGAAGACCCCTCCAGCAACTCCAGCAGTATTGCTCTACAGCCAGAGACTTACTGTGTCAGGGGCTGTGAAGATTTGTCCCTCTGTGAGCTCTCCTCTCTCCTCCCACTCCACACTGCCTTTTGCTTCTCTCTGTCTTGTCTCATCTCATGTCAGCAAGAGCAGGCAGTGCCTGGAGCCCTGCTGCTCTTTGCAGAGGAGCTGCTCTTGCACAGAGCTGTCTCTTGGCAGGGCTGCCAGGTTGCCATGAGCTCCCTCTGTCCCAGTAGACTGGCCCCACTTGGGAACAGTGGCCTAGCTGAAGGTGTGACTTCATTTCTCCTTTGCACTCCCTCCTCTTGGGAAATGTTCACTGAGGTAGACTAAAACAATCACTGATGGTCTCTCTCAACACAGTGAAGAGAGACTGGTCCCAGCATTGCAATTTGTCTCATCAGAAGATGATTATCTATGAGAGATGGAAACGTCCCAGTCCGGAAGATCCTATTCCCATCTCTTTACTAGGCAGGACACCTAGACAGGGACAAGAAGAGAATTCATTTACCTATGGTTCAGTTGTTAATTCAGATGAGTCAATCTGGGCAACTTATGCCAGGTTAGAAACCCCTGGGCTGGAGTGGGATTCAGATCCCTCCCATGAATTCCACAAACACACAGGAGGTGGGATTGCCCTTGCCAAAGCTGAAGTGAGCACAACAGAGATGTGGGCATGCGAGTGCCTTGTCTAAGCTCCCATTAGAATCAGTGGAGATGGAGGATGGGAGTCAGCTGGTGACACACAAACACCTGGTGACATTTGAAGAGACAGAGGTGGTGCAAGGCATGTGCCAGGGTCTGCTTGCTCTGATGGAGCAACTAGGAGACCTACCTCCTTCTAGAGCATGAGGTTGGGGCCAGGTGGGGAATTTTCTTGGCCATCTGAAATGACACTGGATGCCTACCACTGCTCCTATGGCTCCACTCACTAGGAAGCTGAGACTCATGCACATCTCTACGTGGCAAACAGTTCATGTAATTCAGTGCAGAGCCTTGATTTAATGCCATAAAAACAGGCCATAGGCAGGGCCATGTCAGATGCCTGGGGTGTCCAGCACAACCGCATGTTTCTAGCAAATACAGCATGGGACCTACAGGAAAACCACGCCCTTTTACAGTGGTTGCTGGACAAACGGCTCAGGACCTCTCAAGTTTCCTGCCTGAGCCCAAACAACTGCATCTCACCACTGCCTTTAGGCAAAGGAAGTCTGTGGATCACAGGCCCTGGTCTTTAAGGGGAGACCTTAATGGCCCTAACATTCACTGGAAGGGAAAACAACAGAGTGCAAGGAGACCAGTGGTTTCTGCAGGGTGTCAGGAACAACTTCTTAGCACATTTAAGACTGCTCAATAATGGTGATGCTTTCCGGGATGTGGAAATTGCAAATAAAGAGGAACTGATCAGGGATGAGAAAGTCAGTGTCAGCCTTGCCTACAGTGACCATGAAAAAGTAAAGTCCCAGATCCTGAAAGGACCAAGGAAGGACAGCAGCAGAGTACAGACCCTGGACTTCAGAGGAACAGACTTTGGCCTCTTCAGGGGCCTGGTGGGGAATCCCATGGGAGGCAGCTCTGAAGAGCCCAGGAAAGCCAGCAGGCCTTTAAGGACAGCACCCGCCAAACGCAAGAATGGTCCATCCCAATACTCAGTAAAGCTAGCAGACATGTCAGGGGACCAGCTTGGCTAAACAGGGAACTCGCACCTGAACTCCAGGCTTTGGAGGGATCTCATGGCAGCCTTCAAATGGCTACGAGGAGGTCACCAAGAAGATGGAGCCAGGCTCTACACCACAGTGCATGATGGGAGGATGTTTATGCAGGAGATAAGGAAAAGCTTTTCTGCTAAGAAGATGGTCAAGCATCAGAACTGGCTGTCCAAATAGGCTGTGCAGTCTCCTCCCTTGGAGGTTTCCAAGACCAGACTGGATCAAGCCCAGAGCAGCCGGGTCTGACCCCAGAGCTGACCCTGCTGTGAGCAAGGAGATTGGGCTAGACAGCTCCTGAGGTCCCTTCCACCCTGATGGAGTCTGTGACTCTTTTCCCTCTGGGCCTTCACTTGTCAAAGTCACGGAAAACACATGGGTTCCCCGTGACAGTGGAAGGAGGTCAGCTTTCTTGTCTTCTTCCAGTCAGAATGGTTGAGATGCAGGGCTTCCTGGCAGGAATCTCCAAAACAACCCTGATAATCCTTCACTTCACTTTTCATTTCCACCTTTTATTTTTTTTCTCTCTTTTAAGTTTGTCTCTTTTACCATGCTGATCCCCTCCCATACAATCAGCCCACCTCTGCTTACCCTTTCCCCATTGGTACAGTTCTGTGTTGGTTTTTGTTTTGTTTTACACAGAGGAACTTCAGTCCAGAAGGACTTTGAGAAACTTGGGTGATTTGGGCAACAGGCACCTCATGAAGATTTACAAGAGAAGTGTCAAGTCCTGCACCTAGGGGGGAATAATCGCGCCTAGGAGGAGAGGTTGAGGGACCTGGGCTGCTTTGTCCTGCTGAAGTGGAGGTGAAGGGCAGTAGAGTAGGAGCCTGTGAGTGCTTGAAGGGTGGTTTCAGAGATGATGGAAAGTGGGAAACAGTGTGAGAAGGGGAAACAGCCACAAACTGCAGCTTGTGGGGTTCAGATGTGACTTCAGGAAAAGGAAGTGTCACCTGAAGGGTAGCGCTGTGGTGCTACAGCTCACCCAGAGGGAGTCTGTGATCAGCTACTGGCTTTGTGTCTCAAGGAAAAGCAAGTGAGGGCAGAGAGACATCAGTAACGGTAGGGAGATCCTGGGGTGGGAGTGCACACCCCCACATTCACACTGCCCCAGGAAGAGCCCTGAGCACAGTGTGAGGGAAAGGATCACCCTGTCCAGGGCCTGAATGTCAGTGCCTGGCCATTCTGCTTGACAAAACTCATCCAGGTTTACTTGGCATCAGAGCCACCTGCACATTGCCTTTGCCTGCTTGCAATCAGTGCCTCCAACTTTGTGCTGTAATCAGCCTCTGGGGAGGCTTTGTGAGTAACGACCCTCAGTGGGACCCATTAACACTCCAAGAAACTTTGGCATTTGCTTCTGACTCTAACTTCTTGAGAGGCTTGTTCAATCTCCTCTCAGTATCTCAGGTTCATGGACTCAGCACCAAATACACCAGAGGCACCATTAAAATGCAGAAAGCCCTAACAACCAATCTCACTCCCCCTAATTTTCTTCAGTTCCTCAAATCTTGTGTGGCTAATTGGAGAGGATTCAGGGATGTATTTACAAGAGTAAGATTTCAATGAGCACCTGAAAAAGAAAGGATTTCTCCCTTTTAAGATCTCTTTATTTTTTAGCTTACAGAATAAGTGATATCCACATTCTCCAATTCATACTGACCCAGAGGGTCTCCTAATGAAGTCCAGACATGCAGGAAAAGCAGTATTTTCGATATGAGACCTTTATGGCCAACTTTCCTCCTCACCTCCCCAACCCTGCCATTTCTCTCATCAGCCACTGGGGACTTACCTCACTCCTGTTAAAACCTAACTTTTTTCCACTTGAGTCTGTAGCTGAATGTTACAGCTCCTACACACCAATTCCCACCTGCTTTCCTTAGAGAACAAGCTGCAGACACAGGAGGATTTTTCTTAATTGCAAACAAGCAAAAATAGAATATGATACAGTTTAATAAAAAGTCAAATACATTCCTCAACTGTATGTTAAATCCAAGCTATCTCCAGTGAGGTCCACTTTCCACGAGGAATAACCCTCCTTGAAGTGTTTTTTGACAGATAGCTAGGAAAGGATAGATAGAAACAGAACTAAGGAGTTGTCTAAAGAGACAATGAGCGTCCTGAAAGACGAGGCAAGCTTCAGACTCCCTGAAGCTCAGAGCAGCAACTGGAGAGTTGAGAGGTATCTGATGGATAAAGAGTAAGATACGTCCAGTTCGTCTGATGCAAAGATGCCTTTAGAAATGATCAATTTAATCAGGACATGTGAAAATATGTGAGAAATTATGGAGATTACATCCACAGCATAATAGGCAGAACGGTGGTAACACAAGTTCAGGGGCAGATCAATATTTCTTCTCCTGAGATTCACACCCTGCCTGAACATTTCCATGATTTTATCATGGGAAAAGTGGACTTTAAAAGTAGTCAGTCCTTTTAGCTGATGAAAGTGTGTTCATATTTTTTAAATGTTGAAAACTCTTCTTCTCCTTTTCAGTCCGAGCTCTGTTCTAACCACAAGCATCCAGTGGCACTTGGAGAGGTCCTGGTGGATCTGAGGTACCTGCCTGGGCCTGGCAGCTCTCACAGGGGACCTGCGGGAGACCAGAGCCCCTTGGAGCTGCAGATGGAGGCTGAGCAAAGGACACCAGGGAACCTACCAGCCATCAGTGACCCTGTGATTGCATCCCACCCCAATTCTGGAAATCACTTTCCTTTTCAAAAAAAAAGAAAAGACCAGGATATTAAGAAAAAAGACAACAAAGCAAAGAAAGACAATAAGAACACAAATATTTAAAAGCTGGAAAGTGTAACAAAACATTTCTTCCCTTTAGATCATTTCCTTAATTTCTCTCGTCTTTCATTCTTTATTGACATTTTCTAAATATCTCTGGTATTATCAGGCCTGCACCATTAAAAAAGATATTTCTGTGTCTCGCACAGAGTCCAGTGGCCCAAAACCACTCACAGCCCAGGGCTGTCCATGCCACTCCTCACTCTACAGAGCGAGTGGCACTCACCAGAGACAGGAATGACCACAAAACCAACATCCGAGCCCTGTGCCTGTTGGTGGCCTGTCAGGTACGCAGGCAGATAGGACTTTACAACCCCTTACTGCAGACAGGAGTCAAGTGCTGGCCTATCAGCTTCACCCATAGAAGTGACCTCACAGCCACTTTCCCATGCATGTGCCTGTTCACGGCCCATCAACTGCAGACAGAAGTGACCTCACAGGCACCTTCATGGCTGTGTGCCTCCTACTGTCCTATAAGCTTCTGAGACATAATTAATCTCACAAAAATGTCCCCAGCCATCAGCTTCCTGGTGGCCTATCAGCTGATCAGACACAACTGACCTCATAATCACCCACCAAGCCAATGGGCCTGCTGCTGGTCTTTCACCTGCCCTAAGGGAAATGACCTCAGCATGGTCTTGGCTTCCATGCAGTCAGGTATTCATGCAGCAATGACCTCACAATCATCACCTGAGCCATGGGCCTGCTGCTGGCCTATCAGAGGCTGAGATGGAGGTGATCAGGGGCTAAAACAGGGCTAAGGCAAGATCAGATAAGATGTTCCGCTTGCAGAGCACATGACCTTGCATGTTCTTCCTCTGCAAAACTGCCATATACTGGAAATTTTCTTAATACTGGAAAGAGAGGCAATTACTACACCTCTAATCTAAAAGAACTTGGGGTTGGACAGATCTCAGAAGTGTTATGTTTGTGACTCCAGTCTTCAAAAAGGACAAGAAGGAGGACCCAGAGAACTACAGGCCAGTCAGCCTCACCTGCATCCCTGGAAAGGTGATGGAGCAGCTCATCCTGGAGGCCATCTCTAAGCATGTGGAGGACAAGAAAGCAATCAGGAGTAGTCGGCATGACTTCACCAAGGGGAAATCATGCTTAACCAATCTGAGAGCCTTCTATGATGGAATGACAAGCTGGGTAGATGAGGGGAGAGCAGTGGGTGTTGTCTCCCTTGACTTCAGCAAGGCTTTGGACACTGTCTCGCAGAACATCCTCACAGACAAGCTCAGGAAGTGTGGGCTAGATGAGTGGACAGTGAGGTGGATTGAGAACTGGCTGAATGGCAGAGCTCAGAGAGTTGTGATCAGCGGTGAAGAGTCTAGTTGGAGGCCTGTAGCTAGTGGTGTCCCTCAGGGGTCAGTACTGGGTCCGATCTTGTTCAACTTCTTCATCAATGACCTGGATGAAAGGACAGAGTGCACCCTCAGCAAGTTTGCCGACGATACAAAACTGGGAGGAGTGGCGGATACCGCAGAAGGCTGTGCTGCCATTCAGAGAGACCTGGACAGGCTGGAGAGGTGGGCAGAGAGGAACCTCCTGAAGTTCAACAAAGGGAAGTGCAGGGTCCCGTACCTAGGGAGGAATAACCTCATGCACCAGTACAGGTTGGGGGTTGACCTGCTGGAAAGCAGCTCTGCGGAGAAGGACCTGGGAGTGCTGGTGGACACCAAGTTAAGCATGAGGCAGCAATGTGCCCTTGTGGCCAAGAAGGCCAATGGTATCCTGGGGTGCATCAGGAAGAGTGTTGCCAGCAGGTCGAGGGAGGTGATTCTCCCCCTCTACTCAGCCCTGGTGAGGCCACATCTGGAGTACTGCGTCCAGTTCTGGGCTCCCCAGTACAAGAGGGATGTGGCACTACTGGAGCAAGTCCAGCAAAGGGCTACAAAGATGATTAGGGGACTGGAGCATCTCTCCTATGAGGAAAGGCTGAGAGAGCTGGGCCTGTTTAGCTTGGAGAAGAGAAGGCTGAGAGGAGATCTTATCAATGTGTACAAGTATCTGAAGGGAGGGTGTTGAGAGGATGGGACCAGACTCTTTTCAGTGGTGCCCAGTAACAGGACGCGAGGCAACGGGCACAAACTGAAACACAGACACTTCCATCTGAACACGAGGAAAAACTTTTTCACTGTGAGGGTGAAAGAGCACTGGAACAGGTTGCCCAGAGAGGTTGTGGAGTCTCCTTCTATGGAGATATTCAAAAACATGCCTGGATGCGATCCTGTGCAATGTGCTCTAGGTGACCCTGCTTGAGCAGGGGGGTTGGACTAGATGATCTCCAGAGGTCCCTTCCAACCTCAGCGATTCTGTGATTCTGTGATGGAGGTTCCTTTTTACAGATGGATGGACATGAGCTTGGGAGGCCCTGAAAGTGATTTGGAGGGTGAGATGGGAATTAGAAATGGTGCTGGAAAGCTGTAGGAAAGGAGACTATTGTGTTCTGCCTGGACATGAATGTGAACAGGAGAAGGGAGATGGTCCCAATGGCAGCACAGAGGATCTGGGTTAAAATGAGCTTTCTCATAGGAAGGCTAGGAAAGCTCTCAAAGGGCCTGATGAGGAAGCTCATGCCCCTCCAGGTGCTGGAGGTCTTCACGATGTCACTCAGCTTGCTACTGCACTCCTCCAGCATCTGGCATATTCTTCATATTCTGCTTTGGAAAAAGATGGACTTCCCAGTAGCTCCCAAATGCCCCTGTGTCCTCATTATTCACCCAAGGGGCAAAGGAAGTGTGGTGCCCTCCCTTTAGACTGGTGTCTTTTTCCTGTTTCCAGGTACAAGTTTGAGAGTACAGCTAGAAAACCACCCGTGGCACCTGTGAAGCCGACCCGGGAACAAGAGATGGGAAAAGATGGGTCCAGTGGCAAGAAAGGTAATGAAACAGCTGGTTCCTGGCAGGGGTTTGTGTCTTCTCCTTCTGTCCTCTTTGGCAGGGCATTGGAGCCAAGGTGACAGTGGGATGTCTCAGGTAGCATGAGGCACTAGAGGTGATGCTGCTTACCCAATATGGGAAATCTCCAGTGACTCCTGAGGGAACAAGACCTTGGGGCAGCCCAACACTCCCACCTGCAGTTGATACCTCCAAGTTAAACTTTCCCCCATTTGCACGGGACTCAGTGCCCTGGCGTGCACTGCAAACTGCTCTTCCTTTTGAGGCGTTGGTGCAGAAGGGAGGCAAACCTGAGGACTATCCTTGGGCAATGTGAATCCTAAATTGTGCCCGGAGCTGTAGGTAATGGAGGGGCTGAGCTATTTCATGGAATCAGTGTGTTTTCAAGTGCTGGGAAGAGTCACCTTGCGTAGATGGTACAAAGTCTGGTAACCTATGCCAAGACTTCCTTTCATTTTCAAAGCAAGGAGTTCTTACCTTTCTTTCCGAATTTCTCATAAACATCCCCAAAACTGCCTTTGGGTTGACTGTGTCAACAGAGGAACTGCAGGCATATGAGATCAGTAGACAGATCCAAGGATCTGCTCCCCTTGTGTGAAATTGTTGCCCCCAGAGAGACTCTCTTCATTCACCAGTACATCCCAGCAAGCCTCCTTTTTCATAATGTGAATAGGATAGAACATGAAAGAACAGAAAAAACAGTACCACAGGAAATGATGTTGCAAAGTAAAAACTAAAAGACAGAGAGAAGCCAGTGTCCGGAAGGGCCAAAGACCACCCAGGAAACAAGGCATAAAAGGAATCAGCTGGAGGCCTGAGAGTTTTATCACAGGCTTGATCAGATCTGCATATCCTTCCTTTTCAAAAGGTCTCTGCAATTCTATCCTGAGGTGTTTTCTTGTCTCCTGCTTACAGGAAATCTTCCCGTCAAGCGCCTCCTCTTGAGAGGGAGGCATCCTCCAGCCAAAATAACAGCTCCGACTATGCAGAAAGGAAAGGGGAAGAAAGCTGAGGGCAAAGTGCCTCATGGCAGGTGAGACCCTTGGAGGAATGGATGAGGGTGACCCTGGACTCTTGTGCTTGTTTGGGTGAGATGCTTCCTCTGGACACAAGGTTCATAGCAGCTCTGAATATCTTTTATCATATGTCACAGTGACTCCTGATCCCTCGATGGCAAGAATGCCTTTACACCACTTTCTCCTTTTTTGACACTGGGTCTCCAGGAACAATCAGTTTTCCATACCTAAACACACGGTAGCTGAGACCATCAATCAGTGTTTAATACATTTGCGAGGACGGGGTAACTGTGTCTCTTAGAGCCTGTCTTTATAAAGGACCCTGCTGCTCTCCTTGTCACATCAAGACAGAGCCTGTATCTGGGCATGCTGAGCATTCCTGCGGGCACATCATGCAGCCCTGGGCATTTCAGCTGGGGGTGATCTCTGTCTCTGCCCAGCTTGTGAGTACAGGACAGAGACTAAATTCCCCCTGTGCTCACACCACCTCCCCACAATGTGTATTTTCAGCGTGCTCCCAGGCATCCAAGGGAGCTACTCAAGGAAGGTGGAGTGAGGCAGGAGGAAGGGCAGTGCTGAAGGCATGCCGCCACCTGAGAAACTGGTTACAAGAATCCAGAGGTGGCCAGGAGAGGTACGTGCTACTGACTGAGGTCCTCCTTGTGCCATATGGACTTGTGGAAAAGCGCAGTTCTATGGGCAGTGAGTATGAAAGACTCCTTCCTGCGTGTTCATTTGGCCATTGACCGACCTTGTCTGAGCCTTGCTTTAAAAGGTGCAGGTCATGCTCTAGTTTTGCAATGCATTTGTCACTGCTGCATTCTCAGGAAACACCTCAGAAGAACACCTCCCCTTTGACCCTGTTTCTAGAGGGAATGTACCTGCTGGGCCTTTCAGGGATAGAAGATGGACAGTTTCTGTTTAGCTCAGTGACCATTTAGCTCATTGGTCAGATCAAAAATGCAATTTGCAGACCTGCCAGTATTAGCTTAGGGGCATAAGAGCACTGACAGGAAGGCTGAAGACAAGGGGCAGTAAGGAGGATGAGAAATGACCTTTGTGCACTGGAAAATACCAGATGCCAGTGATAATCTTTGCTGTTTCTTTTCTATGGCCCTCCAGGTGGAATATCACTTCAGAGTAATGGGGGAGGGGATTCTTGTCTTTCCTCTGATCTGAAGCCCTGGGAAGGTTTCCCTTTCCTGTGCCTTTTGCTGAAGAGCAACTCTCTCCAGCCAACAGGTCAGGCCAGGATCAAGCACAAACTGGAGCAGCTGGGGCAGCTCCAGTATCCAGTCCCTGGTGCTGCAGGAATGGGAATGTCCCTGATCCCCGCCACATTCCTAGCCCCAAGGAAGGGAACACTGCCCTTTGCCCATTGAAGCAAGGCAAGTGAAGAGAGAAGAGCACTTTTGGAGAACTCATCTGAAGAAACCCCAGTGCTTCCTCTGGAGCTGTTTTCCAGAAGCATCCGTAAGAGGCAAGGAACCATGAGGAAGGGGGCTTGTGGTCCAAGCGAAGTCCCAGCGTTATTAAAGTCCCATAGTTGGGCTGCTGGCTGTTGGGGAAGCTCAAGTGAGGCCATGAACACTGATGCTGAGAGTAAAAGCTGAGGTCCTAAGGGGTGTTTGGGGTCATTTGATCTGACCTGCCAAACCTCCCAGTAGGGTTGCATTAAAAGTTCCTGCTCTGCCCATGGCAATTTCTTCCCCTCATTTGCGATGCTATGGGAGATGTCTGACTGAGATGGAGGGGTGAGTAGGCAGCCTGGCCCTTGCCCTCTGAAGGGCAGTGGGCCTGCGAGGGAGAAAGATTGGATTTGTGGAAAAGGATGGGATTTGTGTGCCAAGAGACAAAGCGGAGTGCAGAGCGGGGTCTGTCCTTGGCGTCCTGGCCCAGCAGATGTAGAGGGAGAAGCGCTGAATGCGAGTGGCAGGGAGGGGGCTGTTTAACCAGCTGCGTGGGGAGCAGGGACTTCAGTGTGAGGAAGAGCACAGAGGGACCTGTCTGGGACCCCTACTGAACATCCCTCTGCATCAGCTCCTTTCTGCTGAAAGGGCACAAGGCAGGGCAGAAAGGCAGTGACTCCCCTGGGGTCTAGCAGGGAGGCTAAAAGCTGCCTGTAAAACCATGACTTCACAACAGCCCCAGATCAAAGACTGGCAGGCAGTTTTGCTCTCCAAATTGTCTTTTTTTTAAAAAAAAATACTTCTCCTGAACATTGCACACAGACTTGCTTTTGTGTTCTCTATCCCCTCAGTACCAGCTCATGACACAAAAAAAAAACCCCTTTCCTTACCCAAATGTACTCACCCATCAGGCTGCCCTGCCCAGCCCAGCTGCAGCACCTTGCAGCCCCCTGTCCCTGCACGGAGGGAGAAGCCCTGCTCCTGCAGCCCCACATGCTGCATTGGCCTTCTTGGCAGCTCTTGCTGCTGCTGAACCCTGCTCTCCCATCAGGAGCTCAGCTGCGACTGCGACCCAGGACATCCCTCTCTGTCTCCAGACTCAGCCTCTCTTCAGCCAAGGAGTCAGGCTAAGGATCAAGCACAGCCTGGATGGAGAGCGCTGTCCTCTACCCTGATGTTGTGCTTGGGGTAGATGAAGGACTGACCCTGCCACAGGGTGGGGGATCTGTGGCAGAGCTGTCTGCACATCAGGCAGATGTCTGAATCACTCCCACGTCCCCACACAGTCTCTGGAGCAGGGACTTAGCTGGGCTCTTTCCCTGCCCCATGGCACTGCACCCTCCCTTCTCCCCATTCAGTAATGAGATGTACAGACACAACCACCTGGCACTGACACACACTCTTCCCTCTTCTGTCCTTCCCATCAGGCAAGGGGATGGGACAAGTCAGCTCAGCGTCAACAGGACACATGTATATCACATCCTCCGTGCTGATCTCTAGCCTCTCTGGCCATACCACATGGTCTAGAAAGGATGTCCCACATCAAGATGCATGTCCCAGCCAGCAGCAGATCTGCTGTCCCAGAGCTGGGACATGGTGACTGTGAGCAAAACCCAGGGTGGTGGGCAGCACAATCCCCCAGGCACCCCACCAACAGGGCAACGTCCCTGGGTGGGCTTGAACCACCAACCTTTCGGTTAACAGCCAAATGCGCTACCTGCTGCGCCACAGAGACCCCCACCTGGTGCTCTCCTGGGGCAGCTCCAGTGTCCAGTTCCCGGTGCTGAGGGAATGGGAATGTCCCTGGTCCCAGGCACGTCCCCAGCCCCAGGGAAGGGGACACTGCCGTTTGTCCACTGCCAGGTGCTGGTGGGCAGAGCAGTGCAGAGGGAGGCCTAATACCTAGGTGAGGGGCTGTGGGCAGCTCCCTGCCCAGGATCGGCCCTGCCTGCTTTCATGGCCCTTCCAATGCACACCCCAGGGGCCAACTGGAGCTGTGGGCACATCACCCTGGGGAGGGCATTTCTCTCACCCCATTTGCTCCTGCTGCTAGCATTGAAGACAGGTGTGACACACACAGCAGTGCTGCACGGGGTGGCAGAGGTGACTCAGGGAAGGGGTTTGCTCCTCTCCATCGACCCTCTCTGGGAGGGCCAGAGTGTGGGAGCAGCACTTACAGCAAGAGTCTCCTCCTGCCCCCATCAACTGCAGAGATGTTGAAGGGGCAGCACTCCATGATGCAGCCCTGGTCCAGGACCAGCCCCAGCTGAGAGGGAATCTCAACTTCCCCCATCCCAGCCTGTGGCCCAGCAGGAGGGTTCAAATGCTGCTTTCTGCTGAGGCTCTCAGGGCACCAGGGGCCAAGAGGGCTGTGCTTGTCAGGGGAACATCAGCTTGTCAGAGGCACATCATGGGACAAGAGTATGTCCCACCCCTCAGCAGGCTCTTAGGGGATGTAGCTCAGTGAAGAGCACCTGCTTTGCATGCAGGAGGTCCTGGGTTCAATCCCCAGCATCTCCAGGGAAGCTCTTGTCCTGAATCTCCATTCCCCCGCAACAAGGGTGAGGGCTGGGAACAGGGTACATTGCTCCTCTCCAAAATTTGCAGGCTTGCCCCCTGACAGGGTGTCCTGTGGGAAGTGGAGCTCCCCATGTGGGAAGAGCCCAGGCAGATCATCAGAAAGCCTGCCCAGTGAAATGACATCATTATGTCACTACTATTGCAACAACCTGATTGGCCAGCAGTAGGCAAACAGGCAGGAGCTGAGAGGTCAGGAGAGATAACAGCCCTGCAAGACAAGGGTCAGCAGCATGCATGAAGGTGAGAGGACTGGATGCTGGCTGGGAGGTTATTTCAGCTGCAGCAGCAGGATTGCCCTGGGCAGGCAGACAGGCACTGTGAGGGCATCAGGCCCATCAATGCACCTGACCACGGGAGATGAGAGCTCAGCAGGAGGGGAGAGAGGAGGCAGGTGGAGGTGCCAGCTGGGACATCACTGGTGAATCACTCCTGTCCCAGCAGCTCCTAGCCAGCAGCAGGTGAGCAGGCACTGGGGTCACTGCAGGTGACAGGAGCTGATTCAGCAGCTGAGGCAGTAGGAGCAGGAGAGGGAGAGTCAGGCAAAAGCACAATGGCTGGTGTGTTGGTTGTGAGGTCACTTCCATTACACTTCCCCGATTGGCCAGCAGTGGGCAGGCGGCATTATGAGGTCATCAACAGCATCACAGAGGCTGCCCAGCAGCAAGGAGAGCTTGGGAGGAGGCGGGAGGGAGGGACAGGTGAAGGTGACATTGGTGGCTTTGATTGTGAGGTGTCTCCTTTCACAGCAGCTGATTGGCCAGCAGCAGGTGGGCAGGCCTGTGAAGTCATCAGGGGTATGACAAAGTCCTTGAGGTAGACCTGAGAGCCTGGAGGGAGGAAGGAGGGAGAGGCAGATGACCATGACACTGCTGGCATAGTGATTGTGAGGTCACCTCTATGAGTGCAGCCTGATTGGTCAGCAGCAGGCAGGCAGGTGGGTGGGCACTGTGAGGTCATGAAGGGCAGGAGGAAGCCCCCAGGAGAGATGAGAGCTCCTGAAGGGGGTGGGGGCGGGGGCGGG
This sequence comes from Apteryx mantelli, assembly GCF_036417845.1. NCBI lineage: Eukaryota > Metazoa > Chordata > Aves > Apterygiformes > Apterygidae > Apteryx > Apteryx mantelli. The sequence goes on from NC_089997.1 coordinate 15,052,906, forward strand.
GGCAGGGGCAGGGGCAGGGGCAGGGGCAGGGGCAGGGAAACGTAGCATGACTGGAAGCTGGTTTGTGAGGTCACTTCTACTGCAGCAAACTGATTGGGCAGCAAGCTGGCAGGCACTGTGAGGTCATGAAGCAGGTCAGAAAACCTTCCCCATGGAGAGGAGAGCTCAGGGGAGGGGAGAGATGAGTTAGAGCAATGTGTTGGATGTTTATTGTGAGGTCAATTCCTTGCATCAGCTGCATTGGCCATTAGCATGTAGGTCAGCAGGGAGGTGTTGTGAGGTCATCGAGAACATCAGAAAACTCCCCTGAGCCGAAAGGAGACCTCAGGGAGAGGGGAGAGGGAAGGCAGGTAAAGGGGGACAACACTGGGATGAGGATGTCACTTCTTTTGCAGTGTGGTGAGATCTTTGGAATTGAAGTTATGCCTGTGATACAAGGATGACATTCAAATTTATCCAATATAGTCCTATATCAATGGGAGTGGATCATGCATGCTCTGGAGCGGTTACATGGGACCATAGGCCATCTGGATTATCAGGATTCACTGAAACAACCCCCCTGAGGGACTGTCACCTGACCCAGGTGAAGATGCTATTGCAAGGACACTTGTGACAGAGAATACCATCAACAGCTGGTCAGCAACCAAACAATCTTGTTGAAGAGGTTTGGATTCCCCAAATGAGCATTATCTAAGCAAAATATCCAAAGGAATTAGATTTTTTTTTTTTTTAACAAACACTTTGTCTCTGAAAGTCTGTGAAGCAAATAAATCATTTTGATCCATCACCTTCTGGTTATGGACCCAGGCACTTGTGCTGTGCCCCTCTGCCCCTGCTGTGGGCTCTGCATGGAGCTTCAGAGCAGGCGTGCCATTTCCTGCAGCCAAGGTGAGAGATTTGGACCTGGCAAATATCTCCTGGGCATGCCAAAAACATCATCCGAGGGATGGAACAGGCATGTCTTCATTTTGTCACTCTTTGTCCATCTCTGGCCCATGTCCATGTGTGTGAGTGTAGTGACATTTTTGCAGCTGAGCAGAGAGGTCCCTGCACCAGATGTTGGGGAGAGTGTGTCCTTCATGTGAGGGCTGAGCCCAGCCCCTCATGTCCCTGTGGGGAAGGGCAGGGCCTGACACAGCCCCAGGACTGGCTGAGCGGGTGCTAACCCCATGGTGGAGGGGCCATGGGGCTGAGCAGAGCCAGCACCACTTGTCTCCAGCCAGACTGTGGGAAGCCCATGGGAGAAGGGTGTTCACAGAGTGAGACCCCCATGGAGGTGAGTAATGCACATGGGTGCTGCAAACCCAACCCCTGTCCCCATGCGACTCTTCCCCCACTCCCACTGGACTCAGGCTTCAGCCCTGCATCTCCCACAGGGAGAGATGGGCCAGGGGCTGGGGAGGGAGGGGGCTGTCTCAGGGCAGGGGCTGTCAGCAGGGAGGCTCCAAGTCCTGGGGACAGAGGTGGTGTCTGAGCCCCAGCTCCCCCCAGAGACCCCAGGGTCACCCCTGCCCTGCCCCACTGCCCTGGGGCTGTGCTGGTGACACCATGGGTGTCCCTGGCAGAGAGCAGTGCATGTGGGGCCAGAGCCAGGCTGAGCAGGGCCATGTTCCTGGGAAGGGGCAGGAGGGCAGGGCAGACCCTGATCGGGGCCGGCACAGCCCAGCTCTCCTGCAGCACAGCTGAAGGCTGGACGTGGCACCAAGCGCCAGCTGAGCCCTGCACTCCTTGCGGCTGCGCAAGTCCCAGAGCCCAGGGCTTGTGCAGGACCCCTGCCCAGCCCCGAGGGGAGAGTGGCTGGTCTGGGAGCAGCGAGGGGAAGGAGCAGGATCCGGCCCTTGCTCGCACTGCGCTATGGTCGTGAGGAGTAAATCTCTGTCTTTGCCACAGCTCGGTGTGGGCAGAGCTCCAAGGCAGAAGAGGCTGGTTAGGGGCACCTGGCGCAGGACGAAGTCCCTGCAGAGCAGGTGCTCCAGCACAGAGGTGTCTGCCCCAGAGCAAGAGCTCCTCTGCGCCCCAGTGTCCCCCTGCCCTGGCACATGCAGCGCTGCTGAGGCTGAGCCCCGAGGCCACTGGGACAGAGATGTCTGAGACCCCTCGCTGAGCAGTGCTGGTACTTTTCCCTCACGCCTACGCTGGGGGTCCAGGCTCCTCTCATGAGCCCTTCCCAGCTCTGCACACACAGCCCAGCCATCCTGCAAGGTCCCCAGCACCAGCACTCTGTCCTGGAGAGAAGCCAAGATGTCCCCAGCCCCAGGACATGCTGCTGCCCATGGAGGGTCAGTACAGGTCCTGGGGCTGGAGGAGCTCCCAGCACGACACGGGGAAACGCTGCCATGGGAGAGGGTGCTGGTGACAGCCGCTGGCTCCCTCCTCTCCTCGAGGGCAGGATCCTGCTGTTTGCAGCACTACCGAGCTGCGGCTGTTCCCAGCAGGGAGCCCGGCTTTGCCCTGCCCCAGCTGGGGGGATGGAGGGGGCTCACACAGCCTCACTGCCGGGCTGAGGCTTGGCTGCTGGGGCAGAGGAGAGCTGCCCCTCCTGGGACCCAGAGCTGAAACCCTCCTGTGAAGCCGAGTCAGCGCTGGGCAGCACTGGGGCTGGGGACGTTATCCTCTGCCTCCCCAAGAGAGGCCCCAGACCCTGGGCAGAGACATCTGATTTTTGTCTCCTGGCCTGATGGTGCCTGTTGCGGGGGAGAGGCGAGCTGTGCTGGGGCAGCTGGGCAGGGAGAGCTGACGGCAGTGGCGTGGTCCCATGCTTTCCTGTGCCTGCCAAGGCTGAAATCGGTAAATGAGTGGAGGATGGATGCATAAGTGGTGGGGTGGGGGGATGAGAAAAGGAAGGAAAGAGAAAAATGCAAGGCAAAAAGTAGGGAACAGGAAAGGAAATGAGCCAGGGTGAAGGCAGAGTGTGTTTTTGTGCGTTTGGCCTTAGCCCCACTGCCTGTCAGTGTGTGGCACGGGGAATCCATCAGGAAGAGCCAGCAGGGTGCGGAGACCCCCCCCCCCGGCTGGAGGAGGGAGGGCAGTTTGGGTGCCAGATGCTGCACAGCTGCTGAACCCTCCTCCCCACTCAGCTCCTGTGTGAGAAGTTTCTCACCTGTGGGCGCTGGGGCACAGTTGGTTAAAACCCGGCCTAGGACCAGGGATCCTCTCTCAGCTCCCATCGGCAACTGCTTTAGGAGTGGCCATGAAATCTTCTCTCCATGGAAATATGCCCTTGTGAGCATCTTCAGGGATGGGCCTGTCCCAAGGCCGGGGGCTGAATCGTGACTTTGGGCTGGAGCCCGCATATTGTGGTGGTCCCTTCTCCAGCCCACTGCCCTCTCCCTCTTCTGCCTCCCACCCTGCTGAAGGAAATGTCCTCTCCTGTCACTGACGGCTCCCGTCCCCTGCGTCTGCACACAGATATTCCCCTGCACAGAGCCAAACTGGTGCCCCAGCTGAGGCAGCTCCTTCTTCTGCCCTTGCAGCCCATCAGCGGGAGGGCAGAGGGGTGGGGGTGGATGGGAGCAGGGGGGCATCCCAGGGCTTCCCTGAGCCCTGGTGCCTCACAGCCCCTGCCAGGAAGGAGCCAGCTCTGGGCTGTGCCAGGAGTGCTCGGGGGTCCGTGAGGGCCATGGGAACCAGGAGCAGCCCCTGGAAATGGGAGACCCTGTGGAGCCAGAGGAGGGGAAATCCCAGCCCCTGGCACCCCAACAACCTGCTCTGCGCCATGTGCAGGGGCAGTGGGAAGCAGAGCTGCCTCTCAACCGCTGTGGGGAGGTGATCCCCAGGCAATGAGCCCCTCTGGGGCTGGCTGGGGTGTTCAGGGCTCTGCTGTCACCTCCAGGCTCACTGCTGTGGGGCCACAGCCCAGGACCAACCCTGTCAGTGCCTCTCAGTGGTGGCATCCTTGCCTGGGACCAGGGTGGTCCAGGCAGAGCCCCTGGGAAAAGAGCAAGCAGGGGCACTCCCGGGGTGAGGAGACTGGACCTCCCTGCCCAGAGGGGCATTATGGGACTCTGCAGAGAGACCCAGTTTGGCTGGAAGCTCTGCGTGTGGTTTGCAGGATGGAAATGTCTCTGCCAGCAGGAATATCCTCCAGCTGGACTGTTCACTATTCCCGCACTCCAGGGTCCACGGGCATTTGCAGGTGCACAGCCTGTCTCAGAGCCCGCTGGTCCCGAGATGTGCCCCTTCCCCACTGCTGGTTCTTGGTGCTTCGCCCTCCCTGATCAGCCTCGGGGAGACACCCCGACACCTGGGGAGGGAAGCACCAGCTCTGGATCAAACTCCCAAATGCTTTTAATAAGAACAAATACCAATGCATGGCATAGAAGTAGACGAATAAAAACAGACAAAATGCCCAGCTCTTTCTGCTACCAGTGGGAGAAGGGAGACTGGTCTCTGGCACTCATGGCTCTCCCAGCTGCATAGACCTCTCTTCTGTCTCAGGTGCACCCAACCGCATGGCAGGGGTGGGCTCTCCTGGCCCTGGGCTCAGGGACCTTTGGGCACCAGGGTCCAGTCTCTCAGCCTTGGTGTCCTCATGGGGATGTGTCAGAGATGCCTCTTCAGCATCATCGTACTCCGTGTCTGTGGGGAGCAGGGATGGGGTGTCTCTCTTGGCTCCTGGGGCCCCGTCACTTCCCCAGGAGTGCAGGCTCCTCTCTGGAAGCAGCAAGGCCGGTGCATTGCAGTTGGCCCCAGGCACGTGCCCCTCCCGGGCTGTAAATCCCCTTCTTCTCCCTCCTCTTACTGTCCCGAGATGTCCGGCCCCTTATCCCACCCCAGTTTCCCCACCAGGAAAACTCCTGGTGCAGGTTCCCTCCCCGTCCTGGGGGGTCGGGCTCTCAGTATGCAGTGACTCTCTGGGCACTGGGGACAGCACCCCAGGAGCCGGCAGCACTGCACTTCCCCCTCACCTCTCTGTGCCTCCCCAGGCCTGTTTCCCTCCTCTGCTTCCCTGGGCACTTCCCAGTCTCGCTGCCCAGGAACAACATCCTCCCCGGGGTCAGAGACTTCTCTGGCATCGTCATAGCCATCTGCTGGGTCACCTCTGGGCAGGACAGGGACATCTGAAAGGAGAGGGGAACTGGTGGCAATGAGAAGAGCCCTCCTGCAGAGCGGAGGAAGGAAGGATGTGCAGGAATGAGGGGCTGAGACACTGGTGTTGGCAGGGCCACAGGAGACTCAGCATCTGTCCCACCTCCCCAGGGTTGTGGGAGCGGGCATATGGCAGCGGGGATCCCTCTCGCCCAGCTGCAGGGGCAGCAGTGCCGGGCTCTGCACTGGAGCCAGCTATGGAGACTCCCTGTGTGCTCAGGGAGACGTCAATACCTCAGGGTGAGCTTGGGGCCTGCCGGAGGCAGGGACAGGTTGAGCCTGGGAAGTCCCCCTGCGACCCCGCAGGGCTCAGGGCTGCAGGCACCCAGCTCAGACGGGCATGTGTGACCCTCACATGCTCTGCAGGGCTCTGGAGTCGCTCCCGAGGGTGATTCCTCCCCACCCCAATGGTGACACTCAGTGACACCGCTGTTGGTCACACAGCTACAGGGAGGAGAGAGCAACCCTTCCTCTGCCTCACCCTCCATTACCTGGTGCTGACCCAGGACCGTCCTCCTCCTCGCTGTCCCCAGGCTCGGGCTGCAGCTTGGTCAGGGACCCCTCCAAAGAGGAGCCTGGCGAGAGGAGCAGCGGGTGTTATTGGGGTGAGCCCTGCTGACCCTGCTCATGGCCAGCACTGCTGGGGACGGGGACCCACACAGCAGGGACTGCGCGGGGAGGAGGGCTCGGGGCTCGTCCTGCTCCCATGGGACAAATGCCATCTCAAAGGGCCTTTCAGAGCTGCCACAGAACAGCCCCTTCCCTCACCCATCAGGTACAACCCTGGACAGGCAGCCCAGCAGGCAGGGAGGAGCTGTGCCCCGGGCTGGGATGGGCAGAGCTGGTGGGGAGGAAGCTCCTCACTGGGCTGCTCTCCCCACAGACCCCGTGGCCCAGCACTGTGGGGACCACTGGCCCGGGGGCTGCCAAGGTCCCATCCTGGGTCAGGACTGGGGGAAAGGGCCCTGAAGATGTGCTCCCTCCAAAGTGGACCCACACCGACCTGAGCGACCGAACATCGCCTGCTTCTCCCATGTCAAGCTGTAGTCGATCTCCTGGTACACGGCCTCAGAGAAGGGCTCCAGGGACCTCCTGGAGCCTGGCAACAGAGGCAGGGTCGGCACAGGGACGTGGAGACAGGAGACCAGGCTCCGATGTGGTCACCCAGCCCTTCCCCCAGGCCAGACCAGCACTGACCCCACAGCCCAGACACACTGCTCTGGCCAGGCACCACTGCCACGTCCCCAGTGACAGCAACGTCCCTGTGGAGATGGTCTGGGACAATGTCACCCTCACCCTGTCCCTTCAGAGACAGCCCCATGCCCCTTTTGGTCCCGAGTCCAGTCCCTGGTCTGACCCTGGAGCAGCTCCCGCGGCTCCTCTCCCCAGGGAGCTCCCTGCTCTCTGCCAGATGGGTCCATAACATGGCCCTGCCCTGCCATGGGTGGGCAGGGCTGGGCAGAAAGAGCAGCCTGGGGACCAGACACCCGCACTGAGAGACCCCCTGCCCTGGGCTCCTCCCGGCACCACTCCTGCCCCACAGCCTCCAGTGCTGCCCAGAGCACAGCCAGCTGCTGCTCCCGTCTCCCCCGGCCTCTTCTGCCATTTCTCTCCTCACCCATCACCATCTCCTCCTGCATCTGGACTCTCTTCTCCCCTGCTTGCTGCTGTCCCACAGCCTGACAGTGGAGGGGCAGGGAATAGGGCAGGAGGCAGCACCCCCACCCCAGCTCCATCTGTGCCCCTCACAGACACCCCACAGCGCTCGCGGGGCTGCCAAGAGGCATCGCCCACCCTGGGACCGATGGGGAAGGACCCACCTCTGCGCTGAGCCCTGGCACTTCGCACTTGCCCCACCAGGAGGGCCAGCAGCAGGCAGAGCAGGGCCCCCAGGATGATGCAGATGATGACAGGCACCGAGATTCTCCCGCTGTCCCTCGCACGGCCCTGGATGGGATCTGCATGGGCAGGGACATGGATGAGGCAGCCCTGGCCTGGGGGAGGTGGGGGTCCAGGGACATCCCAGTCCTGACCCCCCCACACACACACGGCAGCAGGGGGTGGAGGCACAGGGTTGGGTCACCCGGTAGTTCCCACCCTGCTGGCTGAATCACAGCCCTCCCCAAAGACACCCGCTCCCACCCCAGGGCCTCCTCTCTGGGGCTTCGCACCCCAGCACAGAGCCCCTTCCCTCGGCTGCAGGTCACAACCTGGCCCCGGAGAGATCAACCCCAGGGAGGAGGGGAGGTTACCCGCTCGGGAGGGTGACGTTGTTGTCCTCGGTGCAGCTGCAGAGCAGAGAGAGAGATAGAGGTGCGTGTGTGTGTGTGTGTGCACGCGCACGGACATCCCCTTAAAGTCCCATCTGAACTGTCCTTCTCTGGGTCCCCATGACAGGACCAGGGTCCTCTGCTCTGGGCCGTGGGGAGGACAGCACTGGCAGACCAGGGGATGCACTTACAGGGGTTGCAGGAGTCCCATGGGCAGAAGCCTGAGGACACCCAGACCCACAACAGCTGCTCCCTACCTGACACCAGACACCTGACCTCCCCAGGGACATCCTTGCTCTGAGGAGCTCTGGGGCCTTGTGAGGACACAGTTGGGGAAACATGTCCTGGAACAAGGGGACGAAGCACTGCTACTCACCGGAGCAATTCACAGCAGCATCTTCCTTGTGCTGGCAGGCACCGCTGTCCCCAGGCTGGGTGCAGCAGTCCCAGAGAGATCGCTCCGTCCCTCTGCACTCCACCCGCTCCAGCCAGATGGGACCTGTCCCCTTCCCAAATGCAGCCTTCCGCAGGGCAGACACAGCAGGGCCACAGCCCAGCTGCCTGCAGGCGACCTCGGCATCCTTCATGTCCCAGGAGTCACTGCACACCGTCCCCCAGGAGCCGCGGTGCCAAACCTCCACTCTGCCTGAGCACCCGTCCTCTCCTCCCACAGCACGAATCTTCTCCATCTCTGGAAAAGGCAGAACCCCCCATGTCACTGGGGCAGCTGGGAGAGCCTGGCCAAGTGAGAAGGGCACATGGAGGAGCAGCTACCTGTGCAGCTCGTAGAGTTGGGGCATTCGGCCACCGGGGCTGGAGTGGCTTCTGGTCGTCTCCCTGCAGAAGGAAATGCTGCGGTGAAGGGGCTGCTTCATGGGAGTCATGTGGACAGGAGCAGGACTGACCTGTGCTTGAACCTCCCAGTGCCTCCTTGCTCATGGACACAGCTGGATCCCTGGTAATTCAGGGGAGAACAGCACAGCACTGAAGGCTTACCCCCACCTGCTCACCCCCAAAGGGTCCCTGGTTAGCAGAGGAGCAGAAGGATGTTCCCAGAGGGGAGGCTTCTCTGAGCTCTGCTGCCAGCAGTGCCCTGCACACTGCCTGTTTCCTACATAACCCTCAGCCACCAGGACTGGTTTCACTCTCCCCCTTCCCGTTCCCTCAGCAAAACACAGCCATGAGCACGATGCTCTGCATGGACTTCCCAAGCTAAAAGGTGGTTGTCTGGGCCCTCTCTATGGGCAACAGAGAGCAACAGGCACCTCCAAGAGGTGTCCAAGGGGAGCTGGAGGAGACCCTGCCTGGAGGTGCCTCTGCCCCTCCTTGGGCTACGCAGGGAACTCAGGACAGCCATTGCTGATGGACACGTGTCACTCTGAGAGATGAAGTTTTGTTTGTGTCACTGACAGCACAGTGGTCTGAAATGGAACATAAAAGCCACTCCAAGCTCTTTCTCTGCATTGCACCTTGCTGAACAGGGAGCAAGACCTGCTGTGAGCCTTTGTGCCCAGGTGGCTCCAGCCTTACCACTGCAGATGATGCGAGTCTCTTCTCGTTGGTAATCACATGACTGCAGCTTCCAGGAAGCAGAGGGGCACTGCCAAAAGGAGCTGTTCATCTTCCCACACTCAACACGATCCAGCCATGTGGGGCCAGATACCCTGCCATACGGCAGGTCTGCTTCAAGGGACCCTTCATCTCCACAGCCCAGCTCTTTGCACGCCAGGGACATGGTGTCAGGAGTCATCGAGTTGGAGCAAACACTCCCCCACGTCCCATTGTAGAAAACCTGCAGGCGCCCAGAGCAGCCGTCGCTCTTCTCCAGCCTCAGGGCCGTGAACTCTGGAAGGAAAGGCACAAAGTGGGGGGGAACAAGCTGGTCCTGGGGTGAGGAGAGAGAAACCTGAAGCATCCCTGAAAATCCCCCAGGTTATTCTACGGCATCCATGGGCAGGAAGGCTTACTGCAAGGAGCAGGGACTCTTCTGGACACCCCAGGGCTCAGACAGGCAGAGGGCACTGCCAGCAAGTCACTGTTTCACCAAGGGAGCAGGGAGAAGTCCCCAACGTGCAGCACTACCCTCCCCTCTAAGCCCTGGGGACGTCTGTGCTCTCCCTATAACCCTGACTAGGTCCAGTGAGGACTGTGCACGGATGTCCCCAGGATGGGGGCAGGAAGGGGGCTCAGGGCAGCCAGGGGCAGGCTCAGCCATGCCCTGCTCTCCCTGCATCCCTATCTTCCTGGGCACCAGGCTCCCACCACTGCTCCCCACACAGACCTGAGCAGACAACTCCTGCGTCCTCTTTGTGCCTGCAGTCGTGCTGCCCCCAGGCCTCGGCAGGGCAGTCCCAGAGAGCAGCTTCACCCCCGGAGCAGTTCACCTCGTCCAGCCAGATCTGCCCGGAGCCTTCCCCATAACGAGCAGAGCCGGGCGCCTCCATGGCCACCCCACAGCCCAGCTGGCGGCAAACAACGGTGGCGTCGGTCAGGTCCCAGGAGTCGTCGCAGACGGTCCCCCAGGTGCCCTTGTAGTAGATCTCCACTCTCCCGGCACAGCGCCCTGTCCCGTTCACCAGCCGGACCCGCCGGCTCCCTGCAGCCGGGAGAAACCCCAGCTGTCAGGGGCTCCCGGCCCTGGGGAGCACAGTGTGTTGGGGACTGTCAGCGACTCACCTGAGCAAACCACTCCCACATCCTCCGCAATTCCTTCCGGCTCTGCCTCAGGCAGGGAGGTGTTGCAGAGGGTCAGGCGAGTCTCCTTCCCTGCACACTGGACCCTTCTCAGCCCCACGGGGCCCGTCCCTCGCTCAGACTTTGGCGGGTTGTAGGCTCGCTCTGCCTCTCCGCACTGGAGCTGTCGGCACACCACGCTGGCATCGTTCCCATCCCACTGGTCATCCAGGACTCTGACCCACGTCCCGTGCAGCAGCATCTCCACTCGCCCGTCACAGCGGCTCCCTCCGCCCACCAGCCACAGGGATTCAGAGGGTTCTGTTCAGAGACAGGCAAAATGCCCTGGACCCTCTGTGACACCAGGGACCCCTGCACCCTGCCACATGTCTCCCATTTCTGATGCCCTGGGACACCTGGGGGCTCACCCATCTGTAGCCGGCTCACAGTGAGGAACTTGAGGATGGAAGTTTTCCAAGTTTTTTTTCCCTCCAGTCACTAAACCTTGCTGACTACAAATGTCATTTCTCAGGAAGGGACAGGGATGGGGAAGCATGGGAGGTGAGGGCAAATCCCAGAGCCACCAGATATGTCCTTAATGATGAATGTGGAGCAGCTTCAGCAGGAGGAAGCAGTGGCCTGTGCAATGGCCTGGGTGACAGACAGGATGAGCACAAGCCTTGCTCCATCTCCACGCTGGGACTGACCCCTGCTGAGACACCCAGGGGAGAACCCACATGTCTCTACCCCTCTGCATCCCTATGGATCAGGGACGTGGAGCTTGTGTCCTTGGCAGGAAGCAGAAGCACGAGGGCCTTTCTTACAAAACAGGATGAGTTTGGGGTTCATACTGACAAGAAGCAAGGGCAAATCCCAGCCCTGCTCCGCAGCTCGGCCTCAGGGATTGCTCCTGCTGGACGCGCCCACAGCAGCCACTGCAGGTGCTGGGATCAGGGTCTGCAGGGCTCTCTGTGGTCTGGGACAGGGCTGTGCGCTGCAGGAGGGAGAGGAGGGTCCCTCACAGCTGCACTGAGTGGAGCTGTGTCCCACAGTCCCGTCCTGTGCCTGTGCTATAGGAGGGGAGCAGAGGAGCCCAGGCCTGGCAGCAGTCTGCAGGGCTTGAACCAGCTGCCCTGGGGAGGCAGAGACCTGAGCAGGCAAAGCCCTTTGAACCCCTCCATGGGAAGCCAGGGTTTCTCCAGGGAGAAATCCAGCTTGTCATTGCCATGGGCTCCCCAGTTTTGGGTTGCCATGTCACACACAAGGGGCAAGTTTAGTTAATCCTCCATTTTCCCTGCACTCACCTGAGCAAAAAACACCAGCATTGTTGTCATGTGAGCATGAGGAGGCCCCCAGGGCAGTCACAGGGCACTGTCCCAAATGGGATTCCGTCCCCTCGCAGTGGAAGATGTCTCTCCAGACAGGGCCGGTTCCTCTCCCAAAATGCCCTCCTCCAGGAACAGACTCAGCAAATCCACAGTTGAGTTGATGACAGAGAACGTGGGCATCAGAGATGTCCCAGTGAGAGTCACAGAGGGTTCCCCAGGTCCCCAGCACCTGGATCTCCACCCGCCCCGAACACACCGTGCTGCCATTCACCAACCTGAATCCTGTGAACTCTGGGGAAAGAGAAGGAAAAGTGAAGATGGCGTTAAGAAAATTTCCACTATACTCCACTTTTGCAGAGAAAGAACATGCAAGGTCAGGGTGCCTTCCAAGCAGAACATCTTATCTGACCTTGCCTTAGCCCTGGTTTAAGTACAAAGTTGAAGATCTGCAAAGAAGCCACTTTACTCCAGCCAGCAGTACAACAGTTGTTCAAAGGTAACACCAGAAGAGGTGCAAATCAGCTAATGAATAATTATAGGATAGACCATATAAGGCTGGCACAGAACTACCTTGTACTGTAACATGAGAAGGGGATTGGTAGACCTAAGAATCGTGGATAGATCTGGTTGGTTATGTAAACTAAAGTATTGAATATGTAACAACTTACTATCGCTTAAAAGTTGTAACAAAAAGCTGCTCGGGTCCCTTCCTGTGCTCCCAGCCAAGAGGCACCTTATTGCTAGCAATAAAACTTTAAAAACTTTGAAATCTGACTCCTGCTGCTCATTATCGGTGCCCGTGAATGAACAAATGAGAACAGATAATTTTAACAATGGCTTTGTGCTCTTGCACCCTCAGGTGTTGAAGGAGACGCCAAAGGGATAGCAGCCCTTTCTGCTCCTTCCACGTCATTTTAAGATTACAGACAACAACTCCACCCCTCCTGCACTCACACCATGCTCAGCACGGTCACTTCCCTGCTCCCCTACTCCGCAGCACACAGCTCATGGGAGGCATTTCACATCTCCTCCCTGAATGCTCACGTGTGCAGGTGACACCAGCGTCGTTCGCGTGGGTGCAGGTCTGGTTGCTGAGGGACATCCTGGGGCAGGAGGAGAGGAGGGATTCATTCCCCACACACTGCAGCTCTTCGTCCCAGATGGCACCGACCCCCTCTCCAAAGTGAGCTGCCCCGGGGATGGACAGGACTGTGCCACACTGCAGCTCCCTGCAGATAACGTCAGCGGCTTTGAGACCAAAGTGTGAGTCACAGACTGTTCTCCTCAGGTCTCCATCTCTGATCTCCACACGTCCTGAGCAGGGGCTGGCCCCTCCAACCAGCTGGACAAATCCTGGAGAAAACACCAATGACAGGCAGTTCCCAGAGGCTTCCAGCAGTTACATACCTGCATCCCACATGATTTCCAAGGCAGCCACATCCAAAATGCCCCGTGAACACCCCAGCAGCAGCCGTCCGTGGGTGTTGATGACACAAACCCTTCAGGGCCCCTTGCACCTCCTCTCACACCCGCACTGCACTCCAGGGCTTGTGTCCATCCTGGACCCACAGCCACAGGCACTGCTCAGGCAAATGCTGCTGCCCCAGGAGCCCAGCGCTGCCCGGCACAGGCCCCCAGCACCACAGTGCCTGGACCAGGGAAACAGGCCCAGGCACTGCGGAGCTCAGAGCCAGGCTGGGGAATCGCCTCAGAGCAGCCCAAAATGCTCCCTGTTCCCGGGGGTGTCCTGGGGTGTTGGGGTCTCTGTGAGGGGACACACGTCCCACGCACAGAAATGGTGCAGCTGTAACCGGGTTGGTGTCTGGGCCAGCTGTCTCCTCCGACACGTGCCTGGGGAGAGGTGTCCCCAGGCAGGGCCACAGCGCACTGCTGGGGCTGTGCATGTCACAGCCAGCGACCGGGCAGAGGAACAGGAGATCCGCGTGCAGCCCTGGGCTGACACCGGCGCACGCTGCAAAAGCAGGCGCAGATGAGGGTCAGCAAGTGCTGGCAAAGCCCTGTGGCACGGGGCAGCGTGGGGAGCTGAGGGCCAGCAGGAGCGGCTGGACAGTGGGTCAGTGCTGCCTGGACAGGCCGCGTTCCCCACGGGGCTGTGACAGCCCCAAGGACCCTGCAGGGCAGCCTGAGCGTGCGGTGATGTGGGAGGGAGCAGCCAGGGGCCTCACAGCCGCCAGGCCCCGAGCTAACGTGGGGCTGGTCCTCATGGGGCAGCCCTGGGCACGGCATGCAAGGTGCTGCCCGTCACCTTGCTCCTCTGCCCCAGGCCCTGCTCTTCTCCTCTCTGAAAAGCCCCTTCGGTTCAGCCTGAGGGTGGGCTGAGCCCCCGTGACCCTGATGGGGTCTGTGCACCCACGGTGGGCTCACCCGGGGCTTTCCCCAGGGACAGCAGCAGCAACAGTCCCAGCTTGGCAGTGAGAGTAGCCACGTCAGGGCCTGCTCCGGTACCCATGCATTTCTCCTTCAGGGCACAGCCCGGTTAGTCCCCGATCCCAGGACCCACCCCAATGGTGAGGAACTGGCTGACTCCTTACCTGAACAAACCACTCCAGCATCCATAGCATGAGTGCAGTAACGTTTACTCCAATCAGCATGTATGCACTCAGACAGGGCAGTCTCAGTGCCCTGACACTGAAGATAGCTCCGCCAAATCTGGCCAGATCCTGGCCCAAAAGGCGCATCCGAAAGAGCTTGGAGAGCAGATCCACAGTCCAGCTGCTTGCAAACTACAGCAGCATCTTTCATGTCCCAGCCCAAACCACACACTGTCCCCCACTGGTCCTGGTGTTTCACCTCCACTCTCCCAGCACAGGGGCTGCCTCCAGCCTCCAGCCTCACCTCTGCAGCACCTTCAAACACAGACATGGGGATGGTTAGGAGAATGCCAAGGCCCCGCGCTGCGGCTGTGCAGGGTCCCCTGCCCAGGGCTGAGTCCCAGGCACCGGGGCTGTGAGCCCTCTCCCCTCTGGGCTGTTCCAGGGGCAGTGTCGGGGTCCGGCCTCTCCCTGTGGGCTGCGCTGGGCTGGGCTGGGGGATACCCAGCTCCAGCCCTTCTGGGCCATTCCCACCCCAGAGCGCTCGGCACCTCCTCACACCCTGCACCCTGCCCATGCCCACCCAGACACCACGCCAGGCTCTGCACAGGGCACCCGCTCCTCCCCAGCACGACACCTTGTGAACAGCCCCAAACCCCCAGGCCTCCCCAAACTGCTGCGTCCCCCATGACCCCAGCCCCCTGTCCACCACCTGCCCTGGGCACCACCCAAGCCCACCCACTTCCCACAGGGCTTTCCATGTCCCCAGGGAGCACCAAGAGAATTCCCAAGATTCTTCCAATGCTCATTCCCTCCTTGCCCATGTGGATGAGCCCAGCCCCTGCCCTCAGCCAGGGCCCCTGGGAAGGACACCTCTCTACCGGGCTGTGGATGCAGATGCCCTGGTCCCCTTCTCTCTGCAGGGCACAAACTGCCCCACCTTGGGCTGGGGTCACCCCAACCACAGGACACCGAACACCACAGAAACCCTCCTGGGCACCTGGGGGTTGGCTGTGTCCTGGGGATCGCTGAGCTCTGCAGTCACCAGCTGACCCACCGCCAGTTCCAGGGGCACAGCAGTGGGGGAACAGGGGTCCCCAAAGGGTGTCCAAGGACAAGGTGTCTATAAGCACACCTAGGCACTGACTGCCATAAGCAGAGGAGCCCTGGAAGCACCAATACCCTTCTCCCACCCAGAGCAGCACAGGGTCAATGGACTTGAGCACCTTCGAGCCTTGTCTCACTGCTTTCTGGGATGAAACCCCTTTTCCAGAGGGATCCCCATGACTCCCCTGGTGCCCACTGGATCCAGGGCTGTGGAACAAGGAAGCAGGCACTTACCCCAGCAGAGCTGCACCCAGAGGAGCAGCCACAGCACCCGAGGGACCAGGAGTCCCTCTGCCTCCATCCGCAGCCTCCTGCCCTGACAGCACTGCCCTGATGCACCCCACTCCCTGACACAGCTCCTGGGGACTCAAACAGGACAACAAAGATGGGAGGCCAATATATATCTGCAGGTGCTGGCTCAGCTGCAGGAGGAGCCAATCGAAGCAGCAGGCACCTTTTTAGACATTATCAGGGCTTATCTCCCTTCTGACACAGCCCAGCCCTCCAATGAACTTCTCCAGCGCTCTTCATGACCATATATGAGGCACGGCTCCACTGCGGATGTCACGGTCGCTGCTCTGGGGCATCATCGTGGGGCCCAGCCCAGTGGGACAGGGCAGATCATGGTGGGGAAATGGGTCTGTCGCCCCTTGTACCCCACTGTGGGGATGGGGAGCTTTGGGCATGTCGTACGCTGTGTTTGCCTGAGTGCCCAAGGTGCAAGTGCCCAGCTGTCTCCGCACCATGGGAACTGTGGAGCTGGGACTGCCCCTGGGACGGGCTGTGTCAGGAAGGGAAGGAAACAGAAACAGCCCCTCACCCTGCTACAGCCCTGCTGTGCCGGGAGCAGCAGCGGTGAAAGGCCTCTTTGCCATGGCCAGAGCCCCATCCCGTGAGTGCGGGTTTGTCGATCCCTTCCTGGACAGCCCCGCGGTGGGTGCCCTGGTCAGGAGCAGGGAGCTGGGCCGTTTCACTCCTCTGACAGCACACAGGCCAGCCCAGGCGTTCAGACCCCCCTGACTCTCAGCATGTTCACCCCACAGCCCGTTATTCCCTCGCAGGGGCTGATCGGGAGATCAAAGCCTCGCCTGCAGGTGCACAAACCACAGCCCACGTGACCTCGGCAGCCTGCGCCGCGCTCTCCCTGCAGCAGCACCCGAGCCAGGAAGACGGTGGTTTCTCTCTGGGCTTGCTTCCCCAAGCACTGTCACTGCATGGAGCCGCTGTGCCAGCTCCAGCCCCAAACCTGCTCCCAGGGATGGCGCTGCAGGGGCTGCTCCTGCTGCCTTTGCAGACACGGCTGCTCGGCACAGCTCCTAGAGGGGGATTTTTCCTCGCAGGTGACCAAACCACTCCCGGGGCCCTGCACTCAAGGCTGGGCAGGGGGACGGGTGTCCCCTGTGCAGCAGGGTCTCAGTGCTCACAGCTCACAGCACTACCACAGCCCAGGGCCATCGGCACTTGGCACCTCGCCATCTCTCTGTAACTCCTGTCCATCGCACACCACCATTTATGCAAAACACCACACACATTTCACTGCAGTTTCTCATTAGTGACGCTGCATCTCACACCACCCCACCATGCTGCTATTGCACACCTTCATGCATTTCAGTGCCATTAGACTTTCATGTATGGTCATGTATTTTACTTTTCCACTTACTCAGTGGTTTTCTATTCAGAAATGCTGGGGCATTGTGTTAGGCTCTTTGAATATCATTGTGCCTTTCTTTTTTCACGTTACTGCATTATGTTCCCCTTCCACGGGATGCTGTCCTTATCCTCTCAGGAGCACTTTGCATTTAACTTATTCACCTTCCCTTCCCTTCCCAACAGGCACACGGCTTGGATACTGATTGTGAGGTCACTGCTGCCGGAGTGCCTGTTAGGCCAGCAGCAGGCACATGGGTGGGACATGTGCTTTTGAGGTCATTCCTGCTGCAGTAACTGATAAGCCAGCAGCAGGCACAGGGCTTGAATGTCGACTGTCAGGTCAGTGCTCCCTGAATAGCTCATAGGCCAGCGGCAGACACAGCGCTTGGATGTTGATTGTGAGGTCACTTCTCCCAGAGCCCCTGATAGGCCAGCAGGAGGCACATAGCTTTGATGCTGATTGTGAGGTCACTGCAGCTTGAATGCCTGATAGGCCAGCAGCAGGCACTTGGCTTGCATGGTGATTGTGAGGTCACTACTGACTGAGTCCCTCAGAGGCAAGGAGCAAGCACATGGCTTGGTTGTTGACTGTGACATCACTTCTTCCCGAGTACCTGACTGGCCAGTAGAAGGCACATGGCTTGGATCTGGATTCTGAGGTCACTGCTGCCTTAGCATGGTGCATCAGGGACACAGAGGGGACACGACTAGACATGGCAGCAGGCAGAGCTCCCCAAGGGCTTGAAAACACAGCAAGGCCAGCTCTCCATCCCTGGAAGTTGCTTTTATTCCACCAAAAGGCTTTGAAAATGGACTTTCTGGGAACATCCATGTTCAGCCCTGATCGTGTTCACTTCCCACCTCAAGGAAGCAGATGAAGTGGTCCCAAGGGGCTTCACCTGGCCAAATCTGTCCTCTCTCTTGTGCCTAATATGCTGCCAAAAAGAGGCCTCTGTGGACATTTTTCTCATGCCTTTCTTTGGGGCTGACATTACCGCTGTCTCCTCCAAGAGCCTTTGCACCCAGTCTCCAATCAGAACATACTTGGACAGAGAATCGGAGACCACTAACATGTTACAGTCCCGAAGATGATATTAAAGCAGGTGTACACACGAAGAACAGGGACCCAGTACGGACCTTGCAGGGAAATCTAACAAGCTCCCTGCTGCTGGACAGGGGGAATTTCTACAGCACACAGACCCTGGAAATCAGAGATTACCAATGCTGCAGGCCTATAGGCTGCTGGGACATCAGTGACCTCAAAGTCAGTTCCTAGCCATGTGCTTGTTGCTGGCCTAGCAGGGACTCAGAAAGACATGACCTCACTGTCCCCTTCACAGCCATGTCTCTGTCACTGGCCTAGAAGCCTCTGAGACAGAAGTTACCTCACTATAACTTCCCCAGCCACGGACCTGCTGCTGCCCTATCAACTGCTCAGGTAGAAGTGACCTCACAGTCACCTTTCCAGACACATCTCTCCTGCTGTCCAATCAGTTCATCACTCACAAGTGACCTCACAAGCAACAGACAAGCCTTCTTCCTCCAGATGGCCTATCAGGTACTCAGGCAGAAGTGACCTCATCATCAACAGCTGAGCCATGTGCCTCCTGCTGGCCTATCAACTACTTACAAAGACTTGATTTGATAATTGATTTGAGAGGCATAGCTCTCTCAAACAGTGGTGACCTCACTACCCACACCCCGGCCACGGGGTTATTGCCACCTGCAGTTCTCCCGGCCCTCCCCCAAGGCTGAGCCAGCTCCTGAACGGCCTCCCCGAATCACCTCGTGGCTTCACAACACTCATGTCACCGAAAGTGGGAGTAAAATTCCTTAACACCAATGTACTATTAAGAAGCAGGCATTCTGTTTATTACAGTGCTGGATGCACGGGGGATCCAACGTGCATGCCCTATGTTGCATTAGCCAAAGCTTATATTGCTGTTACATACATATGCATTAAATTTCCCAGAATGATTATACATATTCATTCTATTTCCTGGAACTAATTATCATATTTACATAGTCATTATGCATGTGGTCTGAGTCTCCGGGGGGTCTTCTGTGGGGGTCTCTGGTGGTCCCTGGTGGTTGCTGAAGACGTGCCTTTTCCATGAACTCTGAGCTCCTTTTCCATATATGGTCTCGGCTTGGCTCATTTCTTTGCTTGAGAAAGCTGTCTTGTTCCTAACCTTGGTTTCAACTGGTTTCTGCTGGTTTAGCTGTACTCCTCTAGGATGTATCAGTTACAGTTGCAAGAATTGTGTCTTTGGGTGCATTCTTGTCTGAAGCTCCTGGTAACAGTTCCCCCCATTTTTCTCCCCCTTTTGAGACTCCTTGTCTGAGGCCCCTGGTAACACTCATAGTGAGCAAAACACCCGTTATGTACCAGTTACTACACCAAAAAAGGATTAACTTCTGCCCAGGTATTACCTACACCTAGTCTATGACACTTAGGAATTGGGGAACAGCCTGTAAGTAATTGCTGGCAACATTTTCTAATGGGAGAATTGCATGGGAGCAGTGATCTTGCAACTGAAGACAGCAGGGCCTCCTGTCCCAGGCAGAGGGAGAAGCCTTCCCACAACTCAGAAGTCTGGTTCCTTCCCCAATGCTGAACAAACCCAGAAAATCCTCCACACATCCAGGACAACAAGCATTCTCCTATTTCATGGTTTCACCTTCTGGAGCTACCTGCAGCAAAGCAGCCCCAGCGCCAGCACCGTTGCCCCCACCCCAGCGGGAGGGCACCCGCCGCCATTTGAACACACCCACAGCCCCCACCAAACCCACTTGCACCCGCTCTCTCTCCCACTCGCTTCTCTCCTTTCCTCCCTCTCCTCTTCCCCACCGGCTCCCCAGGGACCTGCCGTGGTTCAGTGCACGGCCTCCCTCTCCCCAGGGGTCGCTGCAGAGCAGAGCAGAGCAGAGCAGCGCAGCGCCCTGCTCCAGGCGCAGGCCTGGCTGCGGAGGAAGGTGCCCTGCTGGCGCGGGGAGCCTCCTCGCTCCTGACGCCCTGCCTGAGGGGGCTGTTTGCGCCCTGCCCTGAGCGACCGGCCCTGCGGGGCCGCGGGGCGCCACTGCTGCACAGCTCTGCCCTGCTCTCGGTGCTGCCCTGCTCTCCCGCTCCTCCGCTCTCCTCTCTCCTCTCCTCTCCCCCTTCCCTTTCGCTTTGCTCTTTCACGCCTTTTCCTCCCTCTCCCCCTCGCTCCCTCTTTCTCTCCTCTCCCCCAGGTCAGGCCCCACCCCTTCCTCTCCTCCCTGAGGACCCTGCATGCTGGACTCTGATTGGCTGATAGAGCCATCAGTCTGAGGGAGCCCTGCCCTCCTCCTCTTGCCAGCCAACAGGAGGGCTGCACTGGGGGCGTTGCCATGGCAATGCCATGGCCACGTGATCCGGCAGTGACCCCCCCCCCCTCCCCCGGGCAGGACGGTGCCATCTTTAGTGGCGGCTGCAATGTGAGAGGCACCTTCAGCGCTGATGAGCTGCTGTTCCGGGCTGACGCACGTTGAAACACGGTTCGTGCATGGGGCGAGTCAGGACACAGAGGAAGAGGGGGCCGCAGCCCACCTGAAGGAGTCCTGGCGTTTCTGCAGCTCTGCCTGCGGCCTCCTTCCCGACGTGGCCTTTGCACAGCCCAGGCTGGCGTTTGCAGCGTGTCCCAGCCGTGGGGTGGCCTGTGTGACGGGTGCAACCATGGAAGAAACGCCCACAGTTTGCACCACAGTTAAGAATAAAGAGTCGCTGTATCTGGGGAAGGTGTTAGCTGTGAATGACTTACTGCTACCATGCAGAGCAGTTGAAGTACTGTTAAAAGCTACCATAATTTCTTTCTAATATCTGACTCTGATCTTTAGAATTTCTGTTTTTCTCCTATAAAAGTGGGTTTTTCACTGTATTCAGTGGGAGGGAAAATAAATCTAAGTGCAGAGTGTGACTGCAAATTCTCAAACGTGTTCTTAAGTCTCTATCAGAAGGGAACATTTGAACTTTTTTTTTTTTTTTTTTTTTTTT
Source organism: Apteryx mantelli (assembly GCF_036417845.1). Classification (NCBI taxonomy): domain Eukaryota; kingdom Metazoa; phylum Chordata; class Aves; order Apterygiformes; family Apterygidae; genus Apteryx; species Apteryx mantelli. The sequence continues at coordinate 15,073,589 of NC_089997.1, forward strand.
AGGTTTCAGGAACCTGGCTAAGTGTCAGTTTGACTCTGTCATTATGTGCATTCCATATTAAGATGACCTGCTGCTTATAAATTTTGTTTTAATCCTTTTGTCACACTTGCTTTTCTTTGCTCTTACAAGTGCAGCTCTGTATCGGTCCTGCAGAAGCAGTATTGCAAACCAGCGCATGACATGAAGATGATGGAAGATCTTGGGTTATTCAGTGACGCAGAAAAATCTAAATATTCGTTTATCTTGCTCTTTTTGTGTAAGTAATATATTTCACACAGCAAAATAATACTTCTAATGTAGCTGAAGTAACTTCTTCCACAGAGTACCACAGTCTGAGAAAGCTTTTTTTTTTCCTTTCTATTTTTAACTTACATATTGATAGGTATGACCATACTAGAGGCATCTGCTGAGCAGGGAGGACATATCTTCTTCCTCAGAAAATGTGAAATAGCAGTCAGAAGTTGTCTACATCTTATGCTGCATTCTCTGAATTGCCTTTTTGTGGTTTTTTTGAATGGACACTCTGTTTACAAAGAGCTCTTTCAGGACTTGTTTTTTCACTCTGAAACTTACAAAAATAATGGCTGGAGTTGAAATATGCAAGAAGACTGTGTGATGCCTTCCATCGCATAGGCACAACTAAGCTGTTAATCTGTTGTGCTTTTAGTCCTCAGTTACTAAATATTACTGTTCCTCATGCACAAAAGAATGATGTTTGCTTGGGCAGTGTGGTTAGCCTACAGGCTAAAAAGGTGCTGTACAGCTTTCTGTGCTTGTCCCAGTGACTGAGGTTTGGATTCCCGTTTGCCTGTTTTTCCTTGACATCTCATCACCTCCCAGAGAATCTCCTGGGTCTTGTAGTTTAGTCGCCTGTTAGAGGGAAATGTGTCCTAGAATCGTTTTCATAAATGGACTTAAGCTCCCTTGTGAACTGTTCCCTTCAACTGAGAGCCACTTCCAGAATTTCCTTTTCATGGATCTGAAGCCTCCTCAAATCCAGGCTGCATTTAGTGATGGCAACTCTATGTGTATTTGTTCCTGTGCCAGCATTACCTGTGAGTGTAACTGGTTCTCTGTCCCTACAGCAACTTCTACCAGCCATGTTTCCTCTGTCTTTGTTTTGCTCCATTAAATTAAATTCTCTCTGCTGGGTGCTTCCTGTGGGTACTACTGCCCTGTTCTTTGAGAACTCTGGGATAAAAAGCAAAGATAGATTCATGTATTTCAGGAATCCCTGTGGATGTTATGCTTTTTGCTCTGCTAATCTTTTTTTTTTTTTTTTTAACATGTCCTGGTCCATGAATCAACATGTTAACAGAGAGGCAAAGTAGGCCATGAACTAAATTTAAAAGTACTGTTTTTTTTCTTGTATTAAAATATGCATCCATTTTCTCATCTCTGTTAGACTGACAGATATAGGCCTAAAATAGAATGGGCATCTTGTGAAAATAGGTAAAACTAGATGGTTGGATTCCGGTGATCCTTCCTTGTTTTCTGCATTGTAGAACTGCATGCTAATCTTTTGTGTACATGCAGAGCCTTGATAAAGTTATTGTACGGGCATCAAGTGTGCACATGTCAGATATTCTGCATGTTTGTGGCTGATCCTTCTTGTTTCTTGTAATAAGGAAAACCTTGAGGCGTACTCCCAAGGAGGGAAGAACCAGAAAGAAACTTAAAGAAAGAACTGTTGATGAGATCGCTGACACTCAAGATGGCAACTCAGGTTAGTTCTGGCTTTCAATTTTCTTTACTGTTTTTTGGCCAAAAGTCTCCTCTGAAGCAACTGAAAGGAGCTGCACTACTGGCCATTTTTTATCTATTCACATTTCTGTACACCTTAGAGCTTACAAGCCATAGTCAGGGACTCCAGGGCCCTGCTGATAAGCTCTGGACAAAGAGTCAGGAAACAAAACTAGACCTTTTCCCAAATGCTTATAACCGAGCACAAGAGAAAAGGCAAGAGATGGCTGTTGACAGGTGGGAATACAAGGAAATGCACAGTCCTACTCTGAATGATGAGCACTGCTCTCACTGCAGCAGTAACCTGACATTTTTCATGGGTTTTGGGCAGCGCAGAGAGAATTTTCAGCAGGTAAGGTTGACTGCTAGATGCATATGAAAACCTTCTCCCAAGCGTGAAGGTGGCAGGTGAGAAGAGAACATGCTTCTGCATTTTTGTATTGAGGGCTTAGTCAGTGAGAGGTGCTGTCAGGGCCAGCTCGGAATTCAGAGCTGTTTTCTGGGCAGCCAGTGGGAAATAATGTAGGAATTAAGGTAATTCGTGAAAGGCCTTAGCAACTCTGTTTGCTGTGAGAGAAGAAACTTGAAGGGTTTCAGGAGCATGCTCTTTGTGATGAAGGGAATAAGTTCAGAAGATGATCTTTAGAGCAGGCTGTATTTAGGGCAAGGCTGTATTTCAGGACAGAAGAGGATGTTGCAGTAGTTGAGCTGATCATGCCTTGAAGAAGAGATGTAATTATTGCAATACCTCGTGAAGGCAGTGCCTTGCCCATGTTCCGCAGCCTGTGCAAGACTTGAACAAGGGGAATAAAAACCTATAAAAAGGCTCAAGCCAAAACTTGTATGCATCATAATTATCGTCCTGTGTGCATCATAATTAATTGAAGCTCTCTCAGGAGCTCCCTTCTTGACCTGTCCTGCTGTTTTTGGTAACAGCTGTGAACACGAAGTTCAGGGGAAATCAGGTGGAACAGAGTCACAAATACGGTTACTTTGCAAGGCTTTACAGTTACTTTGCAAGGCTCTGGCCTATCATATGCAGCTTGACTTTGGCATATAAGTACCATGTGCCTTTTTTTTTTTTTTAACTTCCCAACAAAGATGGAATTTTGCTCTCACAAGGAAGAACATGTAATGCAGTTTGAAATCAGATGCACGACAAATACATATAATGGGCTGGAAACTTCACAGATCTCACAGTACCTTCTGGGGTAGACTTCACTTGATTTTTGATGCGACTTAGTGTGACCTAATGTTGTTTTTGTTATTGCCTTTGAAATGCTTGCAGATGGAAACATGCAGTCTACAGCAGTGATTCCCCATCCTCCGCTGGTGATGATGAGCAACATTTTGCCCAGGAATCTACTGAAGAGGAGGAGCAGCTGCCTGACTGTGAAGTGTTCTCCTCCCTGCTCCTGTACAGAGTCTAAACGGTGGCAATACTTAATCCATTGGCATAATATGTAATTTGTTGGCACTGGTGGCTCTTAAGTGGGCTCTCTACCATTGGACTTTTACAGTTGATTCTTTAAGAGTAATTGGATTTCTTTGGAGAGGTTAGGCGTAAACTCTAACTATTTTAATGTAAAATTCTACTGCCCCTCTGCTTTACAGTAGGCTATTCAGAAAGAAACCACCCATAACAGAAAATGTGTAAATAGAGGCAAGGATGGGGTTTCTTTGCCTTCCTTTAACCTAGGACATGGGTTCTGTTGAATTTATCTTTAGGTAAACTGAGGCATCAATACATTTGTGTGCTTGAAAATCTTCTGCCAATACTGAGCTTTTATAGTAGCAGTAAAAAGTCATTTCTTAAGAATTGTTAAAATGCAGCATATCTGTAGGTTCAAAGTAGAGGGAATTCCTTGCCATAGTTCAAGGCTTAGTGTCTTGTGTGATAAAAGGAAAGTATACTCAAAAGGTGTCCTGGTTGAAAAAGGTGGTTTGGGTTTTTGTTGTCTTTGAGTGTTTCATGTACATGTGACCTTGACTGGTACATAAGCAGGAGAGGTTTATCTGTTGGAAGTCAATTGTAATCTTTTGCTTGAAAGACCAGGTGTTTCCCTTTATGGGCACAATATCTGTAGATTTAATAGTTAGCTGTATATATTCTCTATCAGCAAAACTCAGCTCACAGTATGATGAAATAGAACTTTAAAATCTTCTCTTTCAATTAGGTTAGAAGTACTGCAAATAAGGAAGCAAAAACCTTCAAATGTTTTGCTGCTTTCTTCATTGACATTCTCTTCTACACAACAGCAGGTTAGCTTTGCTAGTTGATATTTAAGTATTATCTGGAAACGCAGGTACCTTTTTCTTCCTCTCAGCTTTAGACTTTCTCCTCAGTTATTGCAGACCAATTCTGGGAGACAAAATCCAATAAGTTACACCTTTTTAAGAAGGAATGAAAGCCTTTTCTATCAAGTCCTGCCTGTCTCTCTGGAGATAGATCAGATCCATGGATGGGGATCGACTAGAGGACTGAGTTTAGAGGACTGAGTTTAGTGAACTGCTAAAGATATGAAGTGGAAATGGGAGGAGGCAGATGGACTGTGGGGAAGCAGCAATAGTTTGGGGAGAAGCTGCAAGGCTTTAGCTAGCAGGACAGCATTAGTCCTGATATTTTGTGATATCATTTGAAGGAACTGCAAGAAAGGCTTCAGGTAGAGCCTCAAAGGTGTCAATATTTGAGGTAGTGCTACTTGGGCTGAAGGGCTTTGAACTCTTTGAGGAGGCCTTTGTTAACTGTTATGTCCTAAATCCGTTTTTCTCATCCTCTTTGGAAAAATGAGGTGGAACCTTTGCCCCCTGGCTACTGGACATCAGAGAGCTGATCCTGAGGAAATGGAGGACTGTTTCCAGGGCCAGCACTGACCCCTGACCTGGGGACTTAGCCCTGAACTACTGGAGCCTTCTGTGAGAAGAGGGACCTGCTTTGATGCCAGAAACTGTTGACATGCTGGAATTTCAGTATTCAATTTTAGAAGGAATTTGCCAACAGTAGTCAAGTTATGCACTTTCAAAGCATTTGATGGTAAACGCATCCAGTCAAGATTTTTGTAAGCAACTTGTAAGATCTTCAGGTAGGTGCCCTTGTGATAACAGTATCCAGTTGCTTGGGAAAGTGCAGTGGTCAGGTGCTTCAAGGGCACATAAGTGAAACTGGAAAAGGAAAATGAAAGCAAATTCAAAAATATATGTATCCATCCATCTGAAGTTGCAAGCAACAAAACTGGTACCTGTGCTGGACTGTTCTGTAATAATGTGGTAATGTAGCTTCCCATGAGACTCCAATATCCTCCCATTATACATGGACATGTGGAACATAAATGATAGTTGGTGCTGTCCTCTGGGCTTCCCCGTGCTGGTGAAAAGGAAGTTTGTATGAGAATATTGAGCCATGTAGGAAAGGCTGCTATGTAACTAATAACTATGTATCTGTGCAAACTAACACATGTAAACACATGTAAACAGGATGTAAAATGTAAACTGATGAAGACTGTATCAACCAGATAGTACCTAGAGACAAAGTGTCAGAACACACCTACCAGGACAAAACAATTCCTTAATAATTTCTCCTTTGTTTAAATTACAGACCTAGCGACACAGACAGAAATGGACCTTAACCGCTGCGTGACTTCAGAGCTACTGAGATGTAAGGTCACTCCTAAGGAGCCTCACAGCTTGATTCATGTGGGGGTGTGCTTGAGAAAAGAAGCCGAGCCCTTCAGCAAGGTGGATGAGCCTGGGTGCACTGCTGCACCCCCGGGACTGCTGAGTTTTCAGGTCAGGATGAGCTTGTGCCCAAGTCAGTCTGGAGCACAAGGCAGGAAAGGTGAGGGCAGGCACTGTGCTATTCGCCTGGTCATGAATCATAATTTCAAAGGTCATTTTGTAAGAGGTGAGCAGCCTTCAAGCTGTCTGAAGAGCTCCCCAGCTCACAGGCTGCTGCCTCATTTCCAGAGGTTCCTTCGGACCACGTTTCTTGCTCGGGAACATCACAAGCCGTTGCCTGTACGTGGTGCCTCAAGCACATTAGCGCATGCTGCTGGTATATGTGGGCACTGACTAGACATTATTGGTAGATGACCACAGGGACAACCATCAGATAACCCAAATGGAGATCTTCCTCTTATGTGACAGATGAGCCCTCAACCATGTAACATGTCTGTCCATACTGTCACAGCTCCCAAATGCTTCTACTGAAGCTCCAGATGCTGTAATACAGGGATGGGAAACAACAGAATGGATTTCCTGCCTAAAAGTAAAAAGGAACAAAGCAACACTGAGTCTATTTATGCTTTTTCTCCTTAAAAAAAAGACACGTGCAGATAGAAGTGTTCTGAGAGTTGAAATGCTGTTAGTGCCTACAATGCGGTATTACAGGCTGTGGCATTGTCTGTGCTTGGTAAATGTACTCAACTAAAGGAAATGTTTATATTAACTGACAGGTGTGTTATAATATTTCCTCCTCAGTACAACGACAGGAGAAAAACACCAGATTTGTTTGTGAAAAAAATCCTTGGTTGCATTACACCATTATAAAAAAAAGTTAGGAAAAGTGCAGGACATGCCATCAGGCTGATGGAGCTATTGGGAGCTCTACTGGGAGCTACAGCGTCTTACAAGTTCATGAAAACCACGGTCTGAATCCCACTGAGGTCAGCTGGAGTTCTGGCCGTGGAGAGAGGTTTTTGAGCAGTGTTTTCCAGCTCCCCGAACCGCCAGCAACCTTCTGACTGTTTAATTTGGAATGGAAAATATGGCCATGCACAACATCCTTGCTCTATTTCATTCAATCTAAAAGAAACGTGGATTTTCAGGCAAAAATAACAGGAAGGACATCAAAACCAGGCCACTTCCTTAACCATGAATTCCACCTACCTCACTTGAGTCAGTTAATCCTGTGAGATTAAAGAAGCGAAGAGAGACCTGCGTGCATCTTTCTTCAGGGGATGTGGTGCTAAAAACCAGAGCTGACAGGTCCAGGGTATGAACTGCAAGCTTTTCCCGAGCACGTATTCCTGCAGGCTCCAAGGGAGACCTTTGCCTGTATCCTGGCTCTGCAGATATTTTGAACCCTGGCCTGTACTATGGTGGCTGGCAAGAAGCATTTCTAGAACAATATTTATCAAGCAAGAATTTTAAAAATAAAGTGACCAAGGAAGACAAAGATGTTAACGTTCTTGTCTTTTCTTTCCCCCTCCCCACCACTTTTTGTTGTTGTTGTTAATACTCTCCATCCTCCAGCAAGGAATAAGCTGTTCAGTGATCAGGACGACTCCCAAAGCCCATTTCGTTGCTGGCTCGTACCATCCCTCCCCTAAGCAATGCTGCCACTCCCCACCATGTCTGCTGGTCCCCACCATGTTGGCTGGGCAAGTGATGGTTCTCCCATCACACGTGGGCACTGGCCAGCCAAATGCATGCAGGGCAAGGGGTCAGGTAGCTGCTATGGGGGAGAATTACAGCTTTCTCTCTCAGCACACACCTGATGGGTTCTCTTCACCACTCAAGCACTAATTTTTGTGATGCCAGGACTTCAAAAACATTGCGATCTCTACATTTGTCATGTTCAGCTGGAATTGGTCAACAGTTATCAAAGAAGGTGGGAAAGGAGAAAGGAGCAGAATAACATTTTTAGAAAAAAAAAGTTACAGCATTAGCATAAGTGCCTGTAAGATACTTATTTTGTTCAGCCATTCCACTGGTTTCATCTTTCCTTGTGTGTTGATTACTGACCCAGACTGCAAATAAACTTTCTAGCTATCCTGCTTTAGTATTAGGAAATACATTTGTGGACAGCACTTCTTTTTGCCAGCACAGCACAGCACAGCACAGCACAGCACAGCACAGCACTGCAGTACCTTTACCGGCTCAAGTCAAAGATCCTAGAGACATAATTGAGTTCGGTAGGTCAGAAGGTTTCCTGACCAGCACAGTAACAGAAATGGAGATAAATGATTGACCCAAGTGGAACAACCCAACCTCACTTTTCAGCTGAGGGTTTAAATGACTTCCACATTGAAATATCAAAAAAATTAACAGAAGCTTAGAGGCTTAAAGGTAACAAATGCCGACATTGTTTCAAGTTTTTTCTTATGCTGTTTTAACAAACTCTTTCTCAATTTTGTTCCTGCTACATAATTCATTGCTGTCTTAATAGTCCTAGAAAGGCAGAGATGGCTACACAAACTCTTACAGATTTTTAATCTAAAAGGATGGACAACATGTTTCTTTGGTCTTGAGTCACTGAAGAAATACTATGGATTAAATCAACATGTCCTCATAGTCCCTAAATAGTCCATATCCCCCACTTGCACTAGTACACCTTCTCAATTAGTGCTGAAATACATTCTCTTGCATTTCTTGATTTAATGGGAACATGCCATATTCTTAAGTCTTCATCCTACCACACAGCAAAAGAGACTGTACAAGTCTCTGCAAAGCTTTCCTAAATATCGTGATTTGCCTCAGTATATTTCTGCAGTGGTGAAAATGCCTGTTCTCCTAAGAATAAAAGTAGATGATGATCAGGAATGCATTCTGTAGTTCCTAGACACCTACACAATATATATAATGTATATATGAATATACATATGTGTGTGTGTGTGTATATTCATATATGCACACATACATATAAACACATGTGTATATATACATATTTCATGACAGAGCACTTGTGTAGAACAACAGAGTCACCACACAACTGCATGAACTGTGTTTTCATAGGTCTTTTGTACAGGCTGATAAATATTTGTTTTTAAATGCAACAGCAGGCTCTTTCTTTCGGCATGCAAAATATCCCAAACAAAGGCAACCAAATCCCTGCTTGTGTGAACTCGGTGATGAGTCTGTTCAGTGGACTCCAGGCACCCTGCTGGATCCACGGCAGCGGGAGCCCGGCACAAGCCCCCTGCCCAGCGCAGCCTGGGGCGTCTCAGGCCTCCCTGGAGAGCCCCAGCCCAGCAGGGACCAGCCCGGCAAGGCCAGCGCATTTCTGGCCTGTCGTCTTCAGAAACAGCAGCGTCCTCACAAGCCATTTCACAGCCCTGTTGCTGCTGCTCAGCTGCTCAGGCTGAAGTGACCTCACAGCTGCTTTGCTGATGCTGTTCCTGCTGCTGGCCAATCCGGTGCACAGGCAGCAGTGACCTCACAGTCTGCACTGAAACCATCAACCTGCTTCTGACCTGTCAGCAGCAGAGACAGAGGGGACTTTACAAGAAACCACAGCAACCGAGAGCCTGCTGATGGCAGACAGTCTACAGAGAAGGAAGTGACCTCACAGTCAGCATCAGAGCCATGTGCCTGCTGCTTCACTTTTGCATACCGAGGCAAAAGTGGGGTCACAAGCAGCATCCAAGACATAAGTTTGCCATCACACAATTGCTCCTTTCCTCTTCTCCAGGGATGTCCCTGCTCCCCACAGAACCTTTCCCCAGTGGGTGCATCGGCACTGGCCTGCCCAGCCATTCCTGGACCCTCCCCTGTGCTCCCTGCAAGGCCCCGAGCTGGCAGTGCTGCTCTGCAGAGTGAGCAGGCTTTGGTGCCCTGAGGCCATGGGGTGACTCTGCATTGGCCACGGTGATTAGGGTGGAAGCAGACCCAGCAGACCCAGTCATTGCATCTGACAGTCTCCTGCCAAAGTGTTTGTGGCTATGGATGATGCTCTGAGCAATCACAAGGCATTTCAAATGGCTCAGGCTGTGGTCAGGTGTGTCCCTAGATCCATACCATGGTTTTCATTGAAGGTGGCATAAACCACTCTCCAGGCTCCCTTCCCTGTGCCCACAGGGTCCCCACCATGGGCATCTGTCATCAGCCCTGTCATATGGGAGACAGTCCCAGGCAGATACCGCTTGACCATTCAGCACCTCCAGGAGCACTAGGCGCTGACAAGTGAGAGCTGAATCCAGCCCTCATTTCCTAACACATCACCCCATGAGCTCATTGCTTTGAGCCCACAGAGAGCTCTGGAAAAGGCCCTTTTCAGGTGAAAGTCCTTGAGCACATTCTTGGCTCCAGCCTTGGAAGGAGAAACCAACTTTCAAGCACAGCATTGAGGAAATCCCCTTTTATTACAGAGGAGTCAGCTCTGAAACAGTGATAGAGACATTTACAGAAGGTCTCTGGGTCAGAGAGAGTGGATTCATGCTGCAGGAGAAGTGGGATGAATTCAAACACTTCTGCATAAACATTATTATCACAGTGAGAATTCCCAAAGCACAAGAGTTGTCTGAGAAAAATTAGAAGTCACTTGTGAAGAGGGATGGGCACCTCATTGCTGTTGAAATAGTACCAGCTGAATCAGTTTCTTCAGTGCCTCCTTGAGTTCCTTGTTCCTCATGCTGTAGATGAGGGGGTTCACTGCTGGAGGCACCACCGAGTACAGAACTGCCACCACCAGATCGAGAGCTGGGGAGGAGATGGAGGGGGGCTTCAGGTAGGAAAACATGACAGTGCTTACAAGCAAGGAGACCACTGCCAGGTGAGGGAGGCACATGGAAAAGGCTTTGTGTCGTCCCTGCTCAGAGGGGATCCTCAGCACAGCAGTGAAGATCTGCACATAGGACAGCACAATGAAAATAAAACACCCAAAAGCTAAACAAATACTAAACACAATAACCCCAACTTCCCTGAGGTAGGAGTCTGAGCAGGAGAGCCTGAGGATCTGGGGAATTTCACAGAAGAACTGCTCCAGAACATTGCCTTGGCAGAGTGGTATTGAAAATGTGTTAGCAGTGTGCAGCACAGCATAGAGAAAACCACTGGCCCAGGCAGCTGCTGCCATTTTGACACAAGCTCTGCTTCCCAGGAGGGTCCCGTAGTGCAGAGGTTTGCAGATGGCAACAAAGCGGTCATAGGCCATGACAGTGAGAAGACAATACTCTGCTGACAACAAGAATAGAAACAGAAAGACCTGGGCAGCACATCCTGAGTAGGGAATGACCCTGGTGTTCCAGAGGGAATTGGCCATGGATTTGGGGAGAGTGGTGGAGATGGTGCCAAGGTCAAGGATGGAGAGGTTGAGGAGGAAGAAGTACATGGGGGTGTGGAGGCGGTGGTCACAGGCTACAGCTGTGATGATGAGGCCGTTGGCCAGGAGGGCAGCCAGGTAGATGCCCAGGAAGAGGGAGAAGTGCAAGAGCTGCAGCTCCCGTGTGTCTGCAAATGCCAGGAGGAGGAACTCGTTTGGGGAGCTGCTGTTGAACATTTGCTTCCTCTGGGCTGTGAGGACTGTCCAAGGAGGAAAAGACATTTATGAGTTAGGACTTACTTTGAACAAACCCCACAGCAGCATTTCTCCTAGCAACTCCCCACATTTCCTTTCTCCTAACTGGGAGGACCTTCCTGCAGCTCCTTTACTTGTACTCTAGTTTGTGCTTTCTGAGTCTGCCATGAGGAGCAGCGTCCTCTGTTCATGGGCTCCAGAGGAGTCAGCGCTGCTTGTGACACAGACACTCAGAATCAAATCTCCAAAACAGGATGGTCAGTCATTGTGCAGTGACGAAATGCCCTTGCAATGGTGTCAGCTGGATTAGGTGAGACTCCTGAACCACTGTCTTGCTCAGTTCTAATCCCGTTGGCTCCAGACCCACATGACCACCCAGCAGATGCATAGTTCATTGCAATTGATACAGCTTAATCTCACAGGATGTGACAATTATTGCAGGAATGCTTTGTATTGACTATTTACAAATGTCTTACCTATGCACAGTCTGATCACTTTAGCAGCAAGGACACTTTGGGACACTCCAGCCAGGATGGTTATGAACACCTTTAAGCATACAAATTGGACTAGACACAGCAGGATTTGTCACTTTGGGAATTTCTGGAACCTTCAGAAATTGCCACCTGGAGGGATGCCATAACTATCAGTCAAATACCTAATTGCCTAGGTCCAGTCAATCACCTAGTTTCAAGTTGCTCCATTGTCTCATGACGACCTATTTTCTCACCTGTGCAGATGACTGGCCAGGAAATTCTCGGACTATGCAAGGAGCTAATGACCTAAGTGCTCTGGGTGTGCACACAGGCGTAGCCCTGATACCCAGCCAAACCATAATCATGACTAAAGAACAAAACTGAGTTTTCATGTTTGAAACTCATGTGTAATTCATGTACCACACTGGGTACATGGAGATAGCAAACAGCAACATGAGACTTGGCCCATTCCCCAGCCCTACAGAATGCATTCCCCAAAGACTCACAGGCTAGAAGGGAGCTTGGACCCCTTGCTCCCATGCAAACACCTCCAGATGGGCACTCAGGAAAGCCTTCATCTTACTCAGCTGTGCACACCACCCTACAGATGAGGTTTTGCTCTCAGCCACTCTGTCAGGCAGTGGTAAAATGGGCACATACAGGAGAGACCCACATCTGCTCTGCTGGAGGTTGGACTGCAGAGGTGTCTCATGCCCTGGATCCTGTGGCCTTGAGGGCAGAGGCTCTGCTAGCTGGGAGACGAGACACAGGGGTTTGCTCAGAGGAAGGCACCTGCATTGCAGAAACCGTCAGGGAATTGCCCAAATCCACCACCCTCCCATAGCCTTTTTTGTTAGAAGTTTCCTCCCTTTCATGCATCATACCACTGTTGCCTGGGACTGTGCCAGGGGCAAATATCTCCATGTTTGCAGGTGCTAAGGAGCAGGTAAGACCAACCCTGAGGAGGCTAATAAACATTTTGTTAGTGCTGCGTGTAGGCTGAGGGACGGCTGAAGGGATTTGCTGAGGTTCCTTGCAGACATTTTGATCTCTCAGTGTAACTGTTTAGGGGTCTCAGTTACTTGTCTAAAGTAAACAATTCTGTTTCCATTCCAATGCTGTCAAAGGATGGGTAGATTAGGCACAGACTCAGGAAGGAAAGCTCTGCTCTTTGCAGGTATGACCGGCCTATACCTTCCTCTTGAAAATTCCCCTTCAGAAAATGTCCTGGGAGTGAACTAGAGCTGAGAGCAGCCCTGCCCCATGCAGCACCCTCTCAACAGGAGAATGAACCTGCCCTGCCGGGGGTCACTCCTTCCACCCAGAGCTTCTCCCTGCAGCACTGTGGGGAGTTCCCCAGGCAGGCTGAGTGCTGACCCTCACAGGTGGCAGAGTCACTGTCCCAGGCACACAGCACCCTGGGGTGTAGGGACGCTGCTCTGAATTACAGCCCATGCAGACCTGGGTGCACTCCCTGGCTTCACACCCCTCCACCATCCGTGGGAGAAGGTAGCCGTGATGCCCTGTCCCTCTGATGGTGTGGCTGGAAATCCCTGCTCTAAGCACTACCTGCTCCAAACAGGAGAAGCTGGGAGAGCCGTCCTGACAGACCCTATCAGCTGTGGAAGGTGCCAGCTTCAGAAGAACTCTCCAGGAACTGCAGCAGCATTGCCCTGCAGCCAGAGACTTACTGTGTGAAGGGCTGTGAAGATTTCTCCCTGCAGTGAGCTCTCAGCTGTCCTCCCATTCCTGACTGTCTTTAACTTCTGAGTCGCTCATCTCATCCTGGTGCCTGCAGGCAGTGCCCTGAGTCTTGCTGCTCCTTTAAGAGGAGCTGCTCCTGGACAGAGCTGTCTCTCTTCAGCACCCGCCAGGTTGCCATGGGCTCCTGCAGTCCCAGGAGCCAGGCCCAGCTCAGGAGCAGAGGCCCAGCTGACAACATGACTTTCTCTGTCCCCTGTGCAGCCTCGAGATGTTCCCAGGTCCCCAGGGCTGACAGTTCCTGAAAGACTGCAGGGTCACCCCTGGGAAATAACCACTGAAGTAGTCAAAAATGATCACTGATGGTCCCTCTCTAAACAGTGGAGAGAGACTGAGCTTTGGGGACTCTTCAAGGAAGAACAGATAGAGACGAATTAGGGCAGACTTCTCTGAGCAAAGGTTTCTCATAACCTCCCCCAAACACACACACTACCTCTACCCATCTCAGCAGCACCATCACTGAGCTCCATGGCTTGAGCTCTGCTTTGTGCTGGCTGAGTTTGCTGTGAGGAGCAGGGGCCTCTGCCCATGGGCTCCAGAGGAGTCTGCCCTGACCGGCAGCACTGAGTACATGGGAAAAGGGGTGACTAAACTGTTATACTCCCAGTTCCGGTCAGATTTCATCCACACATAATGTTGAAGGCATTTTCAGCATCTTCACTCCCACTTCTAAATAATGTGGGTGCATTAAAAGTTTTAAGGCTTCTTTTGTTTCCTTTAGGTGACCCTGTCACACCTGAGGAGCATTCCTGGAGGTAGAAATCCTCAGCATTGCTGCTGCACTCAGAGTGAGCAGCTGTGATTCTGGAGAGGCAAAAGGATTCACTCTGGCCTGAGTGCAGAGGGAGCAGAGCTGGCCTGTTCACCTGCCCTGTTCCCAGCTGCCCTGTGCTCCCACCTCAGAGGTGGAGAGTTGCACTCATGTTACCCGAAAAAGAAACGACACCGCGGAGAGCAGAGGAATGCACTTGCAAAGTGCCCATCAGCACTCTTTCTGAGGGGACGTGAGGCACGTGTCAGTCCTCCCCTTCTAGCCAGCAACACATTGGTCTCCTTCCAGCTGCCCACATCCAGCCTCCCAGCAGCATGTCCCAGCATGGCCTCAGTATCTACGTGGCTTCTGCCTGGGGCTCCTAGATAACACGCAGCTGCAATGGGAGAGCTGTGTCCTTGTGGAGGGCAGCTTGCAGCCCAGCCAGACACCCCAGGGAAATGGTGGAATGTCCTAAGGGTGGGGTGTCCTGACGAGAGAGTTGGCTCATTCCCAGACCCCCACACTGCATTGCCCAAAGCCCCACAGGTTAGAGGGGGACTTGGGCACCTCACTGTCAGGGACACATCTGCAGGGCAGGACCCCCATGGTCTCAGTGTCTGAACTGCATCAGAAACCCCCCTGCCCAGAGAGTCCAAGGGGAAGCACAAGGGCAGCATGGGCAGATGGGAAACATGGAGCAATACCATGATATTTGTGGTGAGGGAGGCAGGGCCAGGGAGGGACAGAGGGACACACAGGAGTGTCTCCTCTCCTGCATGTCTGGCTGCCGAGCAAACGACTCATGCCCTGGACCCCACAGCCTTGAGAGCAGAGGGCTGTGCTGGCTGGGGGAGGAGAGGAGGCCTTGGAGTTGACAGTTTGCTCTCACACTTTGAGCATGACTCTGGTGCCTGCAGCCATCCCTGTGGGGACTTGTTTCTCTGTCCCCACGTCTCTCCCCTCTCAGTGCTCACACACCCCATCCCACCTGCTGTGAGCTCAGCTCTGCGCTGCAGAAACCTCCCCGGGGGGCAGGACACTGCCCAGGGCACCTCCGTGGCTGCAGGTTTTACGGAGCAGGTGAGACAAACCTTGCTGAGGCTGGAAAGGTGATGCTGGTTCTGTCCTTAGACGGAGGGGTGGATGAAGGCATTTGCTGAGTCCCTCCCAGAACTGCTCCTCTCTCAGTGTCACTGTTTTGGAGCCTCCATCCCCTGTCTAGACCTGACAGATCCAATCCCATTTCACCGCACCCAAAGGGAATCAGACTGAAAGCACGGACTCATGACACCTCCCCTTTCATGTATCCCCTGCCTTGACCTTCCATTTGGAAAGTGTCCTCCAGAAATGTCCTGGGAGTGAGCTGGAGGTGTGGGCAGCCCTGACCCATGCAGCAACCTCTCAAAGGCAAAATGGACCTGTCCCACCAGGGATCACTCCTCCCACCCAGAGCTTCTCCCCACAGCACTGCATGGAGATCCATGGGCAGGCTGAATGCTGACCCTCGCAGGCAGTAAAGTCAATGCCTGGGACACAGAGCACACTCGGGCACAGGGCACTGCTCTGAATTACAGCCCTGGGCAGTCCTGTGTGCACACCCAGACTTCGCCCCCCTGCAGCGTCCCTGGGAGAAGGTAGCAGGATGCCCTGTCCCTGTGACGGTGTGGCAGAGAATCCCTGCTCTGAAGCATATCCCCCTCCTCTGCAAAGGAGAAGCCGGGAGAGACTTCCTTAAAAATCCAGTCGTGTCCCTGGATGGGTTTCAAGACCCCTCCAGGAACCTCAGTAGCATTGCCCTGCAGCCAGAGACTTACTGTGTCAAAGGCTGTGAAGATTTCTCCCACAAGCAGCTCTCCTCTCTCCTCCCACTCCACACTGCCTTGCACTTCTTGCTGTCTTCTCTCATCTTCTGGCAGCAGCAGCAGGCAGTGCCTGGAGCCCTGCTGCTCTTTGCAGAGGAGCTGCTCCCGCACACAGCTGTCTCTGGGCAGTGCTGCCTGGTTGCCATAAGCTCCCTCCATCCCCAGAGCCTGGCCCTGCTCAGCAGCAGAGGCCCAGATGAAGGCATGAATTTCTCTGTCCCTTGTGTTCCCTCCTCCTGGGAAATGTTCACTCCAAAAAACTAAAATAGTCAGTTATTTTCCTTTGCTAAAGAGTGGAGACAGACTGATTTCAGCATTGCAATTTATCTTTATCAGAGAAAGGTTATCTACAAAAAGTGGAAATATCCCACTCAGGAAGCCCCTAGTCCCACCTGTTAGCTAGGCAGGACACCTAGATGGGCAGAAGAATAGAGTTCCTTTTCCCAGTGTTCAGGTAGTGATTCATATGAGTCAGTTTGGGCTTATCAGGCTGGTTTAGAAGGCCCTGGGCTGGCATACGATTCAGATCCTTCTCTTGAGCTCCAGAAAAAAACACACAGGAGGTGGGAGTCCCCTTGCCCAGGCAGAAGTGAGCACAGCATGGATGTCTGCATGAAAGATCTTGGTCTATGCTCCCATTTTAATCACTGGAGATGGAGGATGCAATCAGCTGCTCACACACAAACACCTGATGACTCTGGAAGAGACAGAGGTGGTCCAAGGCATGTGCCAGTGTCTACTTGCTCTGATGGAGCAAGTGTGACACCTACATCCTTCTAGAGCATGAGGTTGGGGTCAGGCGGGGAATTGCCTTGGCTACCTGCAATGCTACTAGATGCCCACTGCTGCCAGAGCTCCACTCACTAGGAAGCCGAGACACATGCAGATCCCAACATTGCAAAAAGTCGATGTCATCGAGTGCAGGCAGTTGATTCAGTGACACAGAAATAGGCCTGCAGGGCCATGTTGGATGCCTGTGTCCAGCACAACCACATGTCTCTAGCAGATACACCATGGGGCCTATAGGAAAACCATGGCCCTTTGGAGTGGTTGCTGGGCAAGTACCCCAGGGCAATTCAGGTTTCCTACCAGTGCCCAAACAACTGGATCCCACCACTGCCTTTAGGCCAAATCCTGTTGATCTACAGCCAAGCGTGCTTCATAAATGGGAGAGGCACATCACACCAAGGTCTCTGCTCTAGTCTCTGCACCCTTAAAACCTTCTAGCTTTCCTCTCCCTGAACCTCTTCTCACCACCAGGTGATATGAACAGGGAATGGGCTAATGATGACCTCAGGGTGCCTGGATCACAGGCTGTCCACGCCCAGGGACTTCTTCAGTGGCAAATTTTCCCACCTGGAGATTGGTTCACCTCTGTCACAGGCCACAAGCTGATACAAATCAGCTCAGGCAGCCAAGCCCTCTCCTGCCATTTCTCCACAGCCCAGCTCTGTTTCTGCCTGGCCTTGGGCACTGCAGGCTTTGCTCTCTCAGTGGGAACCTCCTTGCACCATTACATTGCCACCTGCTGTCTAGGCCAGTATGTCTCTGCTCTGAAGTGGGGCCATTGCACACAGTGTCCTTGGCTCACAGTAACATGTTTCACCATGAACAATCTGTTCTCTGTGCCACAGCTGAGGCTCTGCAACCCAAATACACACAAGTGCATGCAGCCTGGGGCACAGAGAGGAGCAGATGGAGCTGCACAAGCTGTCACAGGACTGAAACATGGTTGGAATAACTGAGAAGCGGTGGGACTGCTAGCATGACTGGAGGGCTGTGATGGCAGGGTACAAGCTCTGCAGGCAAGACCATTAGGGAAGATGAGCAGGGGTGGATGCGCGTTGTGTGAAGGGACAGCTCAGATGTATGGAGCTCTTGCATGGGATGGACACGGGTTTGGGTAAGAGCTTGTGTGTGAGCATCAGAGTAAAGATGACGTTGTGATGGGAGTTATAAAGCACCCGATGGGGGTGAGGAGGTGGATGCAGTCTCCTTTAAGCAACCTGAGCAAGTCAGTGGGTCACAGGGCCTGGTTCTTATAGGGGGACTTTAATCTCACTGACATTCACTGGAAGGACAAACAGGAGGGTGCAAGCAGTCCAGGAGATTTCTGGAGGCTGTCAGGGACAGCTTCCAAGCACAGCTCCCTGATGGGCCAGGAAGGATAATGCTCACCTGGATCTGGTACTCGCACATAAGGAAGCACAGATCAGGGATGTGATAATCTGTGGAAACCCTGGCTGCAGTGACTATGGAACAGTGGAGTCCCAGATCATGAGGGCAGTGAGGAAGGACAATAGTAGTGGACAGACTCCAGCCATCAAAGGAGGAAACTTTGTCCTCTCCAGGGGACTGGTGGGGGATCCCAATGGAGGCAGCTCTGAGGGGAAATGGAGCTTAGGAAAGCCAGCAGGTCTTTAAGGACAGCAGCCACCAAGCACAAGGATGGTCCATAGCGATACCCATTAAAACTAGGAGACATCCTGGGAGATCAGCTTGGTTAAACAGGATACTCTTGTCCACCAAAGTAGGGATGGTGAAACCAAAGCTCCCCGAGGGTCAACACTTGCAGGGGATGTCAACGGCATGAAGAAGAGCTGCTACCACTCCACTAACACAGAAAGAATAAGCAAAGAACACCTGGTCTCACTGCTGAATGGGGCAGGGGCTCTAGTAATAGCAGATGCAGATGGGTCTGAGAAGCTCAGTGCCTTCTTGGCTTCAGTCTTTACCAGCAAGGTCTCCTGAGCTGTTGTGCCTCGAGTCAGGACTCCAGAAGAGAAAAACAGCCAGCAGGGGATGAGGGTTGAGTGAGGGATTGCTTGTAAGTACTCAGCCCATGCAAGTCTCTGGGATGCAATGGGCTGCATCCAAGGACACTGAGAGGGCTGGCCAACTTCATAACAAGGCCAGTCTCTATCACCTTTTGAAAGGTTGTGTAGATCAGGGGAGGTCCCAAAGACCAGAAAAAAGGATTGTGTTGTGCCCATCTTCAAGAAAGGCCACAAGGACAACCTGGGGAGCTGCAGGCCCTTCAGCCTCACTTTGGTGAGGAGTGTGTTATGCAGCAAATGCTCTCAGATCATATTTCTGGGCACATGAAGAATGTGCCTGGGAACAGTCAGCATGGATTCACTGAAGGTAAATCATTCCTACACAACCTGATTGCCTTCTGTGATAAAAGACCTGTGGTTGTGGAGGAGCAGAAAGTACTGGATGTTTTTTTATGATGCTTTTAGGAAGGTGTTGGACACTGTCTCCATGAATATTCTTGAATACAAGAAGGCATCATGTTATGGTGGGTAGACACTCGGGTGGATAAAAAGCTGTTTGGATGATGGAGCTCAGAGGGTTTTTTGAATGGGTCATGCTTTACCAGGAAGGCAGGTAAAGGTGGAGCATGCAGTTGTCTATACTCGGACCTATCTTGTCTGACAGGTTCACCAGTGACCTGGAGGATGCAACTCTCATCACGTTTGTAGATGACACCTCATCAGGAGGAAGAGTCATATGTTTAAGGGCTGCCATTCAGAGGGACCTCAGCAGACGGGAGGAACAATCTGTCAGGAACTTTGTGAAATTCAGCAAGGACAAATGCAGGTCCTGCAAGTGGGGTAGACCAACACCCTGCAATAATATGGGCTGGGGAGTCTGTGGGCAGGGAGCTGAACATCAGCCAGCAGTGTGCCCTGGCAGCAAAGCAGGCAACAGCAACTTGGGCTGCATGAACAGGAGCACAGCCAGGAGATGGAGGGAAGTGATTATCTCCCTCTACTCAACACTCGTTAGAGCCCATCCAGAGACTGTGTCCAGGTGGGGCTCCCTGTAAAACAACGCTGTTGATCACATGGAGTGAGTCCAGTGGCAGGCCCCCAAGGTGGCTGGGGGCTGGAGCACTTGCCCAGTGAGGAGAGGCTGAGGGAATGGGTTTATTCAGCACAGAGAAGGGAAGGTTTTGGGGAGGACTCATAGCAGCTTCCCAGCTCAAAGTTGTCACTGACAATGTACAAGATTTTTAAAGGAATTCATGGCAGGAGAATGAGAGGAAAGAGTTCAAAGCTGACACAAGTGCTGTTAAAATTGTATATAAGGGAGAAAAATCAATGAGGATCCTGAAGCATTTGAAGTGGGGTCCAGAGGGACTGTGGACTCTTCTGGGAGGCTTTCAGGATGCAGCTGGACAAAGCCCTGAGGAACTTGGTGTGAATTCACTGTGGATCCCTAAGTGAGCAGGAGGCTGGGCTAGAGTCTGTGGAAGAATGCTTAAGTGAAAAGGGGCATGATCTCTTAGAACTGAGCAATCCTGTCTTCACAATAGAGGGAGGATCCCACGGCTATGTGAACTGTCCTTGAGCATTCCTAGACCATTACAGAAGGGGAAGACAAGTAGTGGTAAACAAGTAAAGGAGGGGGCTGACAAGCCCCTCCACGTGAACAGCAACTTTGCACCAATCATGTATTCGCTTTAGGCGCGTGAACAGAGACTGTAAACCAATCATACAGCTATTGCTAGTGCATGCTTATTGCCTGTCTATATATACTCTGTGTAAGCTCTAATAAAGGGAGAACGACCATACTCACATTGAGACTCATCGTTACTCCGGGTCCGTCTCCCACTCCGACATGTGTGCTGCACGTGGGAGGAGATGTCTGGAGAGAGCAGTGCTGTGCATGGGGAGTGCCACCAGGATGGAGAGATTGGGAGCACTGCGAGGTGGGGAGGTGCCTTGGCTCACAGGGCCCAGGCTGCCCTGGTGGCATGAGCCAGGGGTGCTGGCAGCCTGCTGCCTTCTGTGCGCTGAGGTTCAGGCCTTGCGTTTCCTCAGCTCTTGCCAGGATGTGCAGGCAGGATCCAGACTAAAGGCCAGGGAGTGTTTCTGCTTGCTCTGAGATGAAAACCTAGCCTGCTTTTTCCCTGCTTTCATCTCATTTGCTTTTCCTGCTGAGAGCTTTCCTCTGCAGGAGTGTTTGCTGAGGGAGGAGGAGGCTGTGGGCATTGCTCATTGCCAGCTAGGTGTTAGCATGCTGCCAGCTCTTTGGAGGAGTGAAGGCCTTGTGGAGAGGTCTTTGGAGACTGGCAGGTATGTTCTTGGGAGATGAATTGAAAGGGTCTGATGCCTTCCGTTGCATTGGCCTTTGAAACCACTTCTCCCAGATATGCCTACTACAGCAAGTAGTGATGCTCAAGCACTTGCCCGCAAATCAGCAGGAAATACTTCATGGATCACAGCTGAGAAGCAGCTTGCAACGCTAGAGTTGTTTTATGCAAATAACTTGCAAGCCCCCTCAGAATTATGTCTCTCACCTTTCCACATGCTCCTCTCTTCTCTGAGGCAGTCATTTCTGACCTGACAGGTCAGATGTCCAACTCAGCTGAGCACCTTTTGCACTGTGTCCCTGAGCTGGTTGTGGCCTGCAGGTTCTGAAGCTCCTGCCTGATGGGCATTAGCTCACTCATGGACTCTTCTTTGCAAGTGAAGCCCCTCTGAGATGAAATCGCAAGTGTGGATCTGAGGCTGATTTGGAGAAAGGTCCCCTCTTGGCAGTGAGGTGTTCATAAAAGGAAGTGAGGCTCAGTTCCTTGTAGGGTGGTCCAAGGCTGTCCCAGCAGGCCTTGCACAGTTCAGCTCACCCACCCATCATCAAAGTGTCCATTGGAGCCTGCAGAATGACTCCTTCTTGGTATCACACTATAAAAACAAACAAACAAACAAACAAACAAACAAACAAACCCAACTCTCTGGTGGGTAGTAATACATCACGTGCTACTTTGGGAAGGTCAAGCTGCCAGAGAAAGCCTCCAGATAATGTCTATGGTGTCTCTGGGACGCAGGGTCAGCACGCTGGGCTCAGAGGAGACATAGGCAAGGAGCTGTGCACTGCTTGGTGGCAGGTCTGCTGCAGAGGGCTAGTCCTGAGCAGGGTGGCCATGAGCCATGCCAGCCTGACTGCTGGCCGCGGGCTGGTGGGGTGGCTGCAGCAGATTTGCCCTTGTAGTCAGCACCCGGATGGGTCCCTGTCACCTGCGTCACCCCCTCCCCTCCCCAGGGCAGTCATTTCTGCTGGGTGGGCTCTCTGAGGCGCTGGGTGACATCACAAAGCCTGCTGGCCAGCACATCTGCTGAGGGCCAATCAGGCTGCTGCAGTGGAAGTGACCTCACAATCAACACTGCAGCTATGTCCCCTTTGCCTGCCTCTCCCCATCTTCCTGCCCATATATCATCTCTGGTGGGATGAGTGGTGGTGTGATTCTCTTCTTCTCCTCAGAATGGCTCCTACCAGAACCCAGCCCGTGAGGTTCCTGTACCAGAGGTGACTTCACCATCAAAACTGCAGATATGTCACTTCTATGATTTTTCTCCCCTGCCCCTCTTCTGAGTCATCCTCTCTTCTGGGCCTCACAGTCAACATCCCGGTCGTGTCCCCTTTACTGGCACCTCCGTCTCCCCTATCCCTGTGGAATTACACACACGTCGTGGGACAGCTCACATGGCAGGGTCAAACTGGGCTCCTGGGGAAGGCAGGCAGGGACGGTGAGGGGGTGCAGGTGTGCTCTGTGCAAAGGGGTGGCTGGAGTGCACAGGGCTTTGCCTTGGAGCAGGTGATGAGCCAGTTGAGATCTTGCAGTAGGGATAAGAGGCCACACCAGTGTGGGTGACATTCTGGTAGGAGTTTCAGCTCATTCAGGATCTGCCTGGCAGGATCCCACAGGAGACTTCCCTGGAGGGCAGAGGGGCCATGAGGCCTCTGTAAAGACAGACTAGGCAGAGGGAGAGAGGGCAGAAGAGGCAGAAGAAGAGAGAGGAGACATGGCAATTGGAATACAGTAGTTCCTCAGAACAAGGTTTCTCCATTCAGAGTGTTGACAGGAAATGTCTCATGAAGAATAACATATACGTATATGTAAACATGTAAACTCCCATAGAGTAATTTCTGCAGTGCATGCATATGGTGCTGCCAATAAAAGAGAAAGAAAATGTTCATTAGAATTGATAAAGAATGTTGGAAGTTCTGAAAACAAAGTTTTTTTCAGTTCTTGCATAGAGCTATTTTTTGCATAGATTTCACCCAATGATGAGAACTTTACATTCAGGTCTTTACAGACACATATAGAGGCCATTGCTGCCTGAGATGCCCTGTGTAGCTGTGTTCCCATGTGGTGCCAGGAAATGTGACCCAGGAACTATGGGAACTTTCTGGAGAATTGTCTGGTCATCAGGAGAAGCATCTCAAGACTTCTCAGTGGGACAACTTTTTTCTTTCCATTGACTAGAAAGGGAAGTCCAGACAGCTGGATTAGCCAGAGACATCTGCACTGAGGCGGTCTGGCATCAGGTGAGATAATTCCCATCCCTGTTGTTGGCTAAAATGGAGTCGCGCTTCATGACCATGCAGGGAACGAAAAGGGATAGTGGTAGATGTTTAGGGACTCCTTTAAGACGTCACAGTAACACAGGTACGTTGAGATTTGTGCAAATTAGGACATTGATAAATAGAGCATTTTCACTGAAGCTGATCAGGCTGCTTTCCTCTATCAGTTGTGAGAGCTTGACATCTCATGTTGCGACTTGCTGTGTGCAAAGACTGAGGAGCGGCAAGGAAGATGCTGGGCAGGGAAAGATTTGAGGGCAGTGGACTTGTGTGAGACACAAAAATATCATATTTACTAGTGTAGGCCTTATTATAAAAGAAATCTTTAGAAACTGCCAAATATAACAAGAAACAAGAAAGAAATTAGATAATTATCTGAAGTAAAAAAAAATTTGTTAGACTTTTCAGCATTACAAACTTCTTTGTGTTTTTATTTTTCTTATTGTGTTCTTATTTTCTTCTTTTTCTACTTATCTTTTTTGTCTGGTACATTTTTGATACACTGGTCTTTTGGCGAGATTCTTTTCTTTCCTTTTTTGAAAGGGAGAGTTATTTTCAGAGCTGGGGTGGGATGCAGTCGCAGGGTCATGGATGGCTGTTGCCATTGTAGGTGCCCTGCTCCCCTCTGCACAGACTCCCTCTGCAGCTCCAAGGGGCTCCGGTCTCCCGCAGGTCCCCTGTGAGAGCTGCCAGGCCCAGGCAGGTCCCTCAGAGACACCGGGGCCTCTCCAAGTGCCCCTGGGTGTTCGTGGCTGGACCCCTGAGCTTTGACTGAAAAAGGGAAGAACAACATTTCAAAAATAGGAACACACTTTCATCAGCTCAAATGATTGGCTCATTTTAATGTCAATGTTTTCCTATGATGAAAGAGTGGAAATCTTCAGGAGGGGTATGAATCTGGGGAGAAGAAATATCATTCTGCCCTTGACCTAGTGTTTCCACTGCTCTGTCTATTAGGCTGTGGATGTAATCTCAGTGCTCTCTCACATATTTCCACATGTCCTGATTAAATTAAACATTTCTAAAGGCATCTTTGCATCAGACTCTCTGGGCATATCCACTTTCCATAGTTTCCCAGTTTTCCTTTTCCCCTTGCTCTTTATCCTTTCAGATACCTCTCCGGGAGGTATTCTGGGAATCTGAAGCTTGCCTCGTCTTTCAGCAGTCTCCTTGTCTCTTTAGCCAGCTCCTTTGTGGTGTTTCTTGTCTATCCTTTCCTATCTATCTGTGGAAAGCATTTCAAGGAAGGTTACGTCTTGTGGGCAGTGGACCTCACTGGAGGCAGTGTGGACTTACCATAAAGTTGAGGAGTGCTTTTTTGTATCTTTTATTAAACTGTTCCAAATTATAATTTGTTTCTTTGCAATTAAGACAAACCCTTCTGTGTCTGCTTGCAGCTAGTTCTTGAAGGAAAGCAGGTGGGAATTGGTGCACATGAGCTGTACCATTCAGCTACAGCCTTGAGTGGCAAAAGGTTCGATTTTCACAAGAGTGATGTGAAGTCCCCAGTGGCTGATGAGGGAAATGGCAGGGCTGGGGAGCTGGGGAGGAAAGTTCTCCATACAGATCTCCTATCAAAAATACTGCTTTGCCTACATGTCCTGACTTCATTAGGAGACACTGTGGGTCAGTATGAATTGGGGAATGCGGGTATGACTTATTCTGCAAACTGAAGACTCAAGAAAGCTTAAGAAGCAGACATCTTTCTTTTCAGGTGCTCATTGACCTCTTTCTCTTCTAAATACACTGCTGCAAACTTTCCAATTAACCACACAAGAATTGAAGAGCTGAAGAAAATTATGGAAAGAGGCATGGCTCCTTGGGGATTTTTGCATTTTAATGACCGCTCGGGTGTATTTGGTGCTAAGCTCATGAACCTCAGATGCTGAGAAGAGGCTGAAGAAACCTCTCAAGAAGCAAATCCCAGTTTTCTTGGAAAGATAATGAGTCCCACTGAGGGCCATTACCAACAAAGGCTCCCCAGGGGCTGATTAGAGACGAAAGGTGGAGGCCCTGATTGCAGGTAGGCAAAGGCAATGTGAGGGTGGCTGTGATGCCAAGTCAACCTTGATGTGTGTTATCAAGCAGAGTGACCAGGCACTGACAGCCAGCCCCTGGGTAAGGTGATGCTTTCCATCCCGCATTGCTCAGGGCTCTTCCTGGGGGCAGTGTGCACATGGGGTGTACAATGCTAAGTTCAGGAGCATGCTATGGCACCTGCTGGGCTCCCAAGGGACAAGGAGGCAGCAGGGCCACAGTGCTTTAAGGCAACAGCGTCTCCTCATAGGCCTCAGTGGCAGAGACAACAGCCATGGCCAAGAGGACAAAGACCTCGCTGTGTTGGGAGCTTTCAGCCTTGGCAGTGCCCTCGGCCATCTCCACCACAGGCTGTCCTATGCTTTCCCATGCCTGTGCCTCTTTCCCTGCACACTGTACACACCCAAGCTGCTTCCCCACCTTGCTCTCACCCCGTGATCTCCCTGCCTCTCCTGATATCTTCCTGTCCTCACTTGCTTTTCCTTGAAACACAAAGCCAGGGGCTGATCACTGACTCCCTCTGGGTGACCTGTTGCACCTCAGCACTACCCTATGATGACATTCTTTTGACCTGAAGTCCAGTGTGAACCTCTCAAGATGCAGTTTGTGGCTCTTTCCCTTTCTCATGCTGTTTCCCTGTACTAAGCAATGCTCTATTATCTCTGAAACCACCCTTCGAGCAGTTACAGGCTCCTATCCTACTGCCTCCACTTCAGCAGGCTAAAGAAGCCCAGGTCCCTCAACCTCTCCTTACGGATGGAGTTATTCCCACCGAGGCACAGGACTTGACACTTCTCTTGGAAATCTTCATGAGGTGTCTGTTGTCCGAATCACCTGAGTTTCTCAAGATCTTTTGCGACCAAAGCTCCTCTGTGTCAAAACAAACAAACAAACAAACAAACAAACAAACAAACCAAAGCAGTGCCAATGAGTTAAGGGTAAGCAGGGGTGGGATGGGCTGTATGGAATGGGATCAGGGTGGTAAAAGAGACAGACTTGGGTGAGGGATTTGGGAGAAAAAGGAAATTGAAAGTGAAGCAAAGGATTGATCAGGTCTATCTTGTTGATTCCTGCCACGAAGCCCTGCATCTAAATATTTCTGAGTGGAGGAGGACAAGAAAGATGGCCTGCTTCCACTGTCACAGGCAACCTGCGTGCTTTCCCTGACATCCACAAGAGAAGATGGAGAGTGGGAAGAATGATGGACTCCTTCAGGGTGGAAGGGACCTCAGGGGGGTCTCTAGCCCAATCTCCTTGCTCACAGCAGGGTCAGCTCTGGGGTCAGACCATTTTCCTCTGGGCTTCATCCAGTCTGGTCTTGGAAACCTCCAAGGCAGGAGACTGCACAGCCTCTCTAGCCAACCACTTCCAATGCTTGACCATCCTTATCATGGAAAAGATTTTCCTTATCTCCCGCACGAACGTCTCGTCTTCCAACTTATGCCCATTGTCTCTTGTCCTCCCACCATGCACCCTGGTGAAGGGCCTGCCTCCACCTTCTTGATGACCTCCCTGTAGCCATTGGAAGGGTGCTATGAGATTCCTCCAAGTTAAGATCTCTTCTCCAAGTGGAACCAGACCCATCTTCTCACAAAGCAAGTGCTCCAGATCCCTGACTGTTGTGAGGGCCCTTGGCCAGACTCTCTCCCAGTTATCAACCTCTTCTTGTTCTGGGAACCCAAAACTGGATGCAGGGTTCTAGATGGTGTCTAATGAATACTGACTAGAAGGCGATCACCATTTCCCTCCACCTCCTGGCTGTGCTCCTGCTCATACAGACCACGATGCTTCTGGCTTTCTTTGCTGCCAGGGAACGCTGCTGGCTCATGTTTTGCCTCCTGTCCCCCAGCACCCTCACGTCCTTTTCCACAGAGCTGCTCCCCAGGCCCTCAGGCCCCAGACTGTGACACTGTGGGGTGCTGGTTTATCGCAGGTGCAAGTCGTGGCATTTGTCCTTGTTGAATTCCTTGAGGTTGCTGACAGCCCATTCCTCCTGCCTGTCTAGGTCCCTCTGAATGGCAGCCCTCAAGCATATGAGTGCCCCCCCCACCCCCACCTCCAGTTAGGGGTCATCTACAGGCATCATGAGTGTTTCCTCCTCCGTGTAACTAATACAGATGATAAAGAGGACAAGTTCCTGGAGAGATCGGTGGTGCTCCACTTCTCCCTGGCCTCCAGGAAGAGTACTACCCATTCTCCACTGCCCTCTGAGCCTCTGGTCATCCAAGCAGCTTTTTACCCATCCGCTTGTCTACTCTTTTACACTGTAATGTTCAAACGTGCATGCAAGTGTCTTGTGGGAGACAGTGTCAAACACCTCACTGAAGTCTAGGTAAAGGACATCTACTCTTCTCCATCCAGAAATACAGTTATTTGTTCATAGCTAGCAATCAGGTTGGCATGTCACAGTATACTCTGGGTAAATCCATGCTAACTGTTCCCAGGCACCTGCTTCTCCTTCACATGCCCAGAAATGTGATCTGAGAGGGTTCGCTGCATGACTCACTCCTCATGAAAGGGAGGCTGAACTGCCTGCAGCTCCCCAGGTTGCCCTTGTGGCCTTTTTGGAAGATGGATGTAACTATTGCCTTTCTCCTACTATCCCATCCCTGATCAGTTCCTCCTTCTTTGAAATTTCCAGATACAAGAAAGCATCACCCTTATTGTCCCATCTGGCAGCTGTGCAAAGAAGTTGTCCTTGATACCCCCCAGAAACCTCCTGGCCTGCTTGCAAGCTGCTGTTTGCCCTTCCAGTTCAGGCCAGAGGGATTAAAGTCCCTGTGACAAGAACCAGGGCCCGTGATCCACAGACTTGCTCCGGTTGCTTAAAGGAGACTGCATTTGCCTCCCTACCCTCATTACGTGGTCTGTAGCTCCCACCATGATGTCACCCCTACTGTGGTGCTCACCCACAAGCACTCACCCAAACCCTTGCCTCTCCCATGGAAGAGTTCCACACATCCGAGCTGCCCTTTCACACAAAAGACATCCTCCCTCCTCTTCCCTGACCGTCTCTCCTGAAGAGATCGTACCCTACCAGCACAGGCCTCCAGTCCTGTGAGGGATCCCCCCACATCTCAATTATTCCAATGATGTTTCACACCTGTGAAAGCTTGTACATCTCCATCTGATCCTGTCTCTACCCCAGGATGCATACATTTGCATATATTAATGTTGCAGAGCATCAGCTGTGGCACAGAGAGCAGACTGGTTGTGGTGAAATCTGTTACCAAGAGCCAAGGACACTGTGTGTGCAATGGCCCCACTTCAGAGCAAAGCCTGCAGTGCCCAAGGCCAGGGAGAAACACAGCTGGGCCATGCAGTCCTGGCAGGAGAGGGTTTGGCTGCCTGAGCTGATTTGTAGCACCTTGTGGCCTGTGACAGGGGTGAACCGATCTGCAGGCAGGACAAGGTACCACTGAAGAAGTCCCTGGGCCTGGGCAGCCTGTGATCCAGGCACCCTGAGGTCATCATTAGTCCAGTCCCAGTTCATGTTGTCCAAGTGTCAGAAGAGATTTGGGCAGAGAAGAGCAATAAGGGTTTGAGAGTGCAGAGACTGGAGTGGAGCCCTTGGTGTGATGTGCCTCCCCTTTATGCAGCACACTTGGATGCAGTCGGGATGGACTTGGCCTAAAGGCAGTGGTGGGATCCAATTGTCTGGGCACAGGTAGGAAAGCCTGAGATAACCTGTGTTGTCTGCCCAGCAACCACTCCAAAGGGGCATGGTTTTCCCACAGGTCCCAGGCAGTAAGGCTAGAAACCCCAGGCATCTGACATGGCCCTGCCAGCCTATTTCTATGTTATTACATCAAGTGTCTGCACTGAATTACGTCAGCTGTTTTTAACACTGGGATCTGCCTGTGTCTCAACTTACTAGTGAGATGAGCTCTAATTGTAGTAGGCATCTAGTGTCATTTCAGATGGCCAAGGAAATTCTCCAGCTGGCCCCCACCTCATGCTCTAGAAGAATGGGGGTCTCCCAGTTGCTCCATCAGAGCAAGCAGATACTGGCATATGCCTGGGACCACCTCTGTCTCTTCAACTTTCACCAGGTGTTTGTGTGTGAGCAGCTGACTCCCACCTTCCATCTCCAGTGATTACAATGGGAGCTTAGAGAGAGAGCTCCCATGCAGATATCTGTGTTGTGCACGCTTCAGCTTGGGCAAAGGGAATCCCACCTCCGGTGTGTTTGTGGAGTTCACAGGAGGGATCTGAATCTCCCTCCAGCCCAGGGCCTTCCAAACCAGAATGAGATGCCCAGATTGACTCATCTGAGTCAGCACCTGAACCAGGTGTCAATGAGCTCCCTTCTTGCTCCTTTCTACATGTCCTGCCTAGTTAAGAGATGGGAAGCGGAGCTTCCGGAGTGGGACATTTCCACCTCTTGCAGATAACCATGCTCTGATGAAACAATCTGTAATGCTGGAATGAGTCTTCCTTCAGTGCTTAGAGAGGGCCCATTGGGGATTATTTTAGTTTGTTGGAGTGAACATTTCCCAGGAGGAGGGAGCACAAGGGACAGAGAAATTCATGAGCTCAGCTGGGCCTTTGTTCCAGCATGGGGACAGGCTCCAGGAATGGAGGGAGTTTATGGCAAGCGGGCAGCACTGCCCAGAGACAGCTGTGTGCAGGAGCAGCTCCTCTGCAAAGAACAGCAGGGCTCTGGGCACTGCCTGCTGCTGCTGACATGAGAGGTGACATGACAGAGAGAAGTGCAAGGCCGTGTGGAGTGGGAGGCCAGAGGAAAGCTCCTTGTGGGAGAAATCTTCACAGCCCTTGACACGGTAAGTCTCTGGCTGCAGGATAATGCTACTGAGGTTCCTGGAGGGCTCTTATAAATCCATCCCATCCCATAACTGATAGGCTGTTTAAGGATTGCTCTGCCGGCACATCTAGTGCATAGGCAGAGGAGGAGATGCTTCAGAGCAGGGATCCCCTGCCACACCGTCACAGGGACAGGGTGTGCAGCTCCATTCTGCCAGGGGTGGCTGCAGGGTTGTGAAGCCAGGGAGCACACACAGGTCTGCGCAGGGCTGTGATTCAGAGCAGTGTCCCTGCGCCCCAGGGAGCTGTATGCCCAGGACAGTGACTCTAGCACCTGCGAGGGTCAGCCATCAGCCTGCTGGGGACCCCCCCCCCCCATCACAATGGGAAGAAACTCTGGGTGAGAGGACCGACCCCTAGCAGGGCAGGTTCATTCTCCTGCTGAGAGGGTGCTCTGTGGGTCAGGGCTGCTCACAGCTCTAGCTCGTGTGCAGGATATGTCCAAGGGGTCTTTTCAAGAGGAGATCAAGAGAAGGGCTGCTTCAAAGGGAAGGAGCTTTCCTGCAGGCATCTGCACCTTCAGTTTCCTAATTTTGGCAGGGAGAATGAAGGAAGAAGTTTTCTGTTTTGTCAAGGAAGTGGGAGTCCTAAACCTTCATTCTCAAAGATTAATACATCAGTGAGAAACCTCAGGAAGCCACTTCATCCCCACCTTAGCCTACAGACAGCATCAACATCACCCTTGTGGCCTCATAGGAGTTTATGTGACCTGCTGCTTAGGACGTGCATGCACAGAGATTCCCCTAGACAGTGCCCTTATCTGGGAGGTTTCCTTAGGGTAGAACTGAGCACCCAGCAGGTGCGATCTAGTCTGTGAGCACTGACTGGGAGAATATGTTGTGATAGAGAAAGAGCTGCCAGCAGGAACAGCTCCAGGCAGCAGAGATGGGCAGGGAATGAGAGGCAACTGCAGGGCATGAGCCACCTGCTCTGCAGCCAGACCTCTGGCAGAGGAGAGGGGCATCTCTCCTGCTTTGGGCCCATTTCATGCTGCCTGACAAAGGGTGCCCTGCGATGTCACTGCCTGTGAGGTAGCATGCCCAGCTGGGTAAGGTGAAGTCTTTCCAAAATGCCTCTCTGTCTCTCTCTTCTTGCCTCCCTTGGAAGCAGGATCATGGTGCTGCTCCTTGTTTCCCCTCCTGTCCATGCTGCTCCTCTTCTTGCTCTCGGGCTCTCTGGGGTTGGGGGCTTTCAGCTGCAGTTCAGACATGGATGCTACAAATTGTGCAGCAGAGGGGTCTGCATGGGAATGAGGTTGCCCCAGCCCCCTTCTAACCTGTGGCGCTCCAGGAAATGCAGTCAGTGGAGCTGGGAAATGAGCTGACTCTCCCTTAAGGAGAGCCCATCTTCAGTCCTAATGGTCCTTTGACCATTTCTCTGTGGTGTCCTGGCAGCCTGCGAGCTGCCCTGCAGAAAGGCACAGTTGTCTCATAGCATCACTGTGTTATCTGAGAGACAAATGAAGAAGCTGCAGGGATTTTGAGAGCATGGAGATGGTGGTGGGAGGCTGTATGTGGGCATCTGAAAAGAGCCCTGTGTGTCCTTGATTCAAGTTTGAGTCTGGAGAGCTCCCTCTGATGCCTGGAGAAGGTGAAAAGTCTGGAGACCTGCAATTTGAAACGGAACTCGTCTGCTCTCAGCAGGGTCTGGTCACTTCTAGGGCTACATATGATTGTGACCATCCTCCAGTTCAGAGAGAACTGCAACATTTGGGGGTTTCTTGGCTTGAAAAGTCTTTTGTAACCGCAATGTCTTTTCTTCCTTGTTGAGTCCCCAGTGCCCAGAAATAGCAAAATGTCCAACAGCAGCTCCCTCAACGAGTTCCTCCTCCTGGCATTCGCGGACACAAGGGAGCTGCAGCTCTTGCACTTCGCACTCTTCCTGGGCATCTACCTGGCTGCCCTTGTTGCCAACGGCCTCATCATCACAGCCATAGCCTGCGACCACCGCCTCCACACCCCCATGTACTTCTTCCTCCTCAACCTCTCCCTCCTTGACCTTGGCTCCATCTCCACCACTGTCCCCAAATCCATGGCCAATTCTCTGTGGGACACCAGGGCCATTTCCTACTCAGGATGTGCTGCTCAGGTCTTCCTGGTTGTCTTCCTGTTTTCAGCAGAGTATTCTCTTCTCACAGTCATGGCCTATGACCGCTACGTTGCCATCTGCAGACCCCTGCACTACGAGACCCTCATGGGCAACAGGGCTTGTGTCAAAATGGCAGCAGCTGCCTGGGCCAGTGGTTTTCTCAATGCTCTCCTGCACACTGCTAACACATTTTCCATACCACTCTGCCAAGGCAACACAGTGGACCAGTTCTTCTGTGAAATCCCCCAGATCCTCAAGCTCTCCTGCTCAGACTCCTACTTCACGGAAGTTGGGCTCATTGTGCTTAGTACCTCTTTAGCCTTTGGGTGTTTCATTTTCATTGTGCTGTCCTACGTGCAGATCTTCACAGTTGTGCTGAGGATGCCCTCTCAGCAGGGCCGACACAAAGCCTTTTCCACGTGCATCCCTCACCTGGCCGTGTTCTCCCTGTTTGTCAGCACTGACATGTTTGCCTACCTGAAGCCCCCCTCCCTCTCCTCCCCAGCTCTGGATCTGGTGGTGACTGTTCTGTATGCGGTGGTGCCTCCAACTCTGAACCCCCTCATCTACAGCATGAGGAACAAGGAGCTCCAAGATGCCCTGAGGAAAGTGATTTCATGGACATTTTTCAGCACTGGTAACATTGCCATTGCTCTCCACAAATGACTCCCCTGTGTCCTGTACCAAGACTGAGCTTTGTTTGCTCACTTTATTTTTATTATTACTATTATTACTGTTGTTATTATTTGTCACCATGTTGCTACACAAATGGTTGGATTCATTCCACCTTCACTGAGACTGCTCTGTCTCACCTGGTGCCCATAGAAGTTTGTGTCCAACACTGGGTCAGAGCTGACTCCCTCACAGTATCGTTGTAATAAAGTAGGTTCTTGCAGGTGCAGTGCCTGAAGGCTGGGCTCTTCCTCCAAAGCTGCTGTCCCTTTTGCCGTGTCCGCAGCACATTTCCTTGAGACAATCTCCCCCACCCCGCATGCTGGTTCTCACCCCAAATGTCACCCCCAAACTGGGCTCCAAGGCCAGCTGGAGGACTGGATGTCCAGCTGTAATGGCTGGGAGGATCAGCCCTCTGCTGGATCCTCTGCAGGGCTGTCAGGGAGCATACAGAGGAGGTCCTGGGGTCATCTCCTGGGCCTGTAGACCATCCTCCTCCCATGGGGGCCTCAAACAGGGTGCCTCAGTGCAAAGATCCAGCCCAGCTTGTTGCTGCATGAACAGAGAGGAGAAACCGCCCCAGGAAACTCCTCACACACCCAGCCTCTCACACCAGCTATTTCCAGCACTGGCCGTTCCCTGTGGTCCTGGTGAGGGGTGATCTCTGAATGTGACTAGCTCCATCTGCCTGCTGGCCTCATCACGTGTGTGGAGGCAATGTCCAGCCCTGCCTGGCCTTTCTGCAGGCCCAGACCTCAGCAGACCCCAGATCCTGGACTTCTGCTTCCCCGAGGGGACAGGATCATACCTGGGCAGGGGCTGGGGACTGGTGGGAGGCTGCCAGGCAGGAGGGCCATGGGCAACGGGGCACCAAGGGCTGTCATGGGGACCATGCTGGGGGGGATGTTTCCCAACCCCAGAATGCGCCCTGTCCTGTGCAATGCCCACACAGTGGGGCCATGGGGCCACATGCAGGGCAGCAGGGCTGTGCCAGTGAGGGATGAGGTGCTGATGGGAGCCACAACACTCCAGAAGCTTCTGACAGTCATGGAGGGGACTTACTGCTGCTAGCAGGGTTGGGGGCTTCTCAAGGGCTACAGGCTCCAGCACCATCTGCCAGGACTCCCAAACCCAGCACAGATGGTTGGTGCCCAGCACTGCAGTTCACAGTGCCCCCTGTCCTGTGTCACCATCCTCTCTCAGAAGCACTGTTGGGTGCATCACTCCCTGTCCAGGCATGGAGAGGAGCTGCTGGAGGTCTTCTCTTCTCATGTCTGCTGCTCCTGCCTCAGTTCTGGTGTTAACCCACAGGCTCTGCCCTGGGTCATGTTATGTCTCCATACATTCTCATCTGAGACCACATAGGGATCTGCAGCACATAGCTCTGCTTAGAGCTGGCCACCACAGCCTGCCTGTGTGGTCCCAGGAGATCCCAGCAAGGCTGTGCTTGGAGGTGAGGCTGTGATTCTCCTCAGTCAAAGTAGACAGGATGGTCTGTCTGGGGGCCAAGGGGAGGAAAGGACAAGAGACAACAAGGAGAAGATGCAGTAAGGGAAATTTCAAATGAGTTTAACGAAAAAATAAAGAAATAACCATGGTAGTTGAGCAGCACTGGGGCAGGGGACAGGAAATCTTTAAAAACTCTTCTGGAGAAAGCACCTACCAACCTCATCTAACTGTCAAGATAGCCCCACTCAGAGCAGACCGTGGTCCTGGAGATCTCCAGCAGTTCCTCCCAACCCAAATCCTCTAGGAGGAAGGGGCTGGAAGGCAGAGTGAGGGGCAGGGGACACTGTTGTGCGGTTGAGGCCTTGCTGGCATTTGGACTGCCTGATCAAGCCTCTCCTCAGAGTCACACAGTGAGTGAGTTCATCCTCAGAAGGAGTCTCTGCTCCATGGACAACAGGAGTCAAAGTAGTGCCGGGATACTACAGAGAAATTCTTAGTAACACGCCAGGCATTCAGGCCCTTTGACTGCTGAGGTGTCCCCAGACCGGTGCTTTGCATGCTGGGTCTTAAGGGCTGAGAAATCTTTAGAGCCAGAGCAGATTCGAGTCCCATCTCCTGGGCTCACAGGTTACAGGGCATCAGCAGGGCTGTACTGGCTGCAGGGAGGGAATCGCTGCCCAGGGCATGAGCAGATCCCCCTCTGATATCCCCTCTCTCTCCACACCCCAAAACAGGGATTGTATTTCCCATGTTGGCCCTCCCTGCTGGGCTGTATTCCCAGCTGGAGGGGACGCAGGCTCCACACCGGGGAAATGCAGGAGAGCCCAGTCTCATCTAGAGGAGCAGGGTCCCACCACACCTGCTGGGTGGCCAGGGCTGCAGGCTACAGATCCCACTCTGTTCCCCACACACCTCCTGCCTGGGGGTGGAGGGTGCCCAGCAGCAAGGCAGGCATGCCTGGCAGTCTGTTGCCGTTGGGGTGGTGGCCTTTGCACCAGCCTCTGTCTGTAAGGGACTAGGGAGCTTCTCTGGCTCCATGTTAGTGGCAAAGTTTGTGTCCCAGCTTCTTCTCTCTGGAGAGCGGAGGATTTCATTCTTAGGAGAAGCAGAAAAAGGAAATCCTTTGGCAGGAGCATTTTTTTGCTTTCTGACATTTCTGTCTGAATCTGTTTTGAGCAGCAGGTTGCACTACAGACTTCCTGTGGTCCCTTCAACCTGAATTATCCTGAACACCTATGATCTCAGGCCCCATTTCAAGCACAGAGCAAATGTCTCTGGGACAGGAGGCCTTTGTGCTTTATGCGACCATCTAAAAGAAGGCAGGTGAACACCTCCTCCTCCCTGTTGACTGTAAGGGCAGCCTGGGAGGCACTGCCTCAGGCATAGCTACATTACAATGGAAATTCTTTGCATCCACCTTCAAACACCTGAAAGGCCATTGCCTGGATCCCCTCAGTGGTGAGGGGAGAACAACAGGCTTTTCTGAGGTGTGATTTCTCTACCTCTGTAGTTTGTGCCTCTAAGTAGATGGTGCCATCCTCTCCTTGGTTTCTTGCCTGAAGCTCAGGCTGGATGGGGATGTGAATGTGGAGATTGTCTGTCACTGCAGTGACCGTGAGATGGTGGACAGGTAGGAGGAATAACAGAGTCGCCTCCCTGGAGTGCAGAAGAGAGGGCTTCATCCTCTTTAGGGTGGAATTAGGCAAGCCAAAGCTCAGCTGGAGCTGGAGCTGGAGCTGGAGCTGGAGCTAGGAAGGGATGGGGAGGGTAACCTGAAGGGCTTCTGTAAGGATGTTGGCAGCACAAGGCAGCCATGCAAGGAAAATGTGATGTCCCTGCTCAGTGGGGCAGGGGACGTAGTGACAAAGACAGGGGAAAGCCTTAGGAGGTCATTGCCTCTTTTCCCTTGTCTTTTCCTGGTCTTGTCTACTGCCAGGCCTCCCTGGCCCCTGAGTCCTTTGGCCACATCTGTGTTAGCAAAGCCTCACCCATGGTAGAGGATGATGCATCTGGGGAGGACTTTTGCCCAGTGGGCACACACAAGTGCATGGGACCAGATGGGAAGCACCCCAGGGTGCAGGGAGAGGTGCCTGGAGTCACTGCAACGCTGCTCCCAATTGTCTATGAAATGTCAGGGTAATCAGGGAGGTTCCTGATGACTGGGAAAAGGCAGACATCACACCCATTTTGCAGAAGGGCAAGAGGGAGGGTATGGGCAACGACAGGCTGGTCATCTTCATCTCAGTCCCTGGGAAGGTGATGGAGCAAATCCTCCTGGAAAACATCTCCAAGCACAGGAAGGACAAGGACTGGAAGAGGCAGCATGTGTTGACCAAGGGGAAATGGAAAGCATGCCTGACCAACCTGATTGCCTTCTGCCATAAGATGAATGCCTGTGTGCACAAGGGGAAAGCAAGGGATTTTGTGAACCTTCACTTTAGCCAGGCCTTTTGCACAGTCCCCCAGAGTCTCCTTGGAGCCAAATTGTTGAGCTCTACCCTGGATCAATGGACCAGAAGGCAGGTGGAAGATTGGCTGGACCATCAGGCTGAAACGCTGTCATCAGTGGTACAAGTTCAAAGTGGCAGACGGTTACTAGCGGCATCCCTCAGTGATCAACGTGTGGGGCAGGACTGTTTAACACCTTTATGAATGGCCTGCACAGTGGATGGAGCGCACTCTCAGCACCCTTGTGGACAATGCATAAGTGGGGGGATCCCCTGGGCAACCTCATCTAGTTCCCTCTGCATTGACCAGGGCGGCTGGGACTAGGTGACGTCCAGAAGTGTCGTCCACCCTAAGTGCTGTGTTTCAGTAAATCTTTCCCTGGAGGGCTCTGTAAAGACAGAATAGTGAGAGGAAGAAGAAAGGCCAGAGAGGCAGAAGAAGAGAGCTGAAACATGAAAGTTTAAATAAAGCAGTTCCTGAGAACAAGGTTTCTCCATTCTGAGTGCTGGTAAAAAATGTATTTTGATGAATAATGTGTGTATATACATATGTATATATTCACTCGCATAGACAGGCTAATTCCTGTAGTGCATGAACATGGTGTTGCCAATTCATAAGAAAGAAAAAAGTATATGGCAATGGTAAAAATGGTGTGAAGTTTTGGAAATGAGCATTTCTTGTCTATTATCGCAGTGAGTTATTTTTTGAGAAGATCTCAACTTTTGACTAGGATCTCCTTTTGGGGCTTGATTCATCTGACCACAGAGAGAGGCTATTGCTGCCTGAGATGCCCTGGGGTAGCTGTGTTGCCATGTGGTGCTGGGAATTTTGGAGGCGACTCCTGCAGGACCTGAGCTTGCCATTAGGAAAGGTATCTCAAAACAAGTTAGTTGAGACAACTTAGTTCCCTCTTTGGACAAGAAAGGGAATTCCAGAGACCTGGATTTGACAGAGACATCTGCACTGACGGGGTCTGGCCTGGGGTGAGATCAGCCTCCTCCTTGTTGTCAATGAGCTCCCTTCTTGCCCCGTTCTACGAGTCCTGCCTAGTTAAGAGATGGGAATCGGGGCTTCCAGAGCAAAACATTTCCACCTCTTGCACATAACCATCCTCCGATGAGACAGTTGGTAATGCTGGAATCAGTGTTCCTTCAGTGCTTAGAGAGGGCCCACTGGTGATTATTTTAGTCTACTTCAATGAACATGATGAAAGAGTGGAAATCTTCAGGAAGGGTATTAATCTGGGGAGAAGAAATATCGATCTGCCCTTGACCTTGTGTTTCCACTGCTCTGTCTTTTAGGCTGTGGATGTAATCTCAGTGATCTCTCACATATTTCCACATGTCCTAGTTATATTGGTCATTTTAAAGGCATCTTTGCATCAGACTCTCTGGGCACATGCACTTTCTGTAGTTTCCCAGTTTTCCTTCTCCCCTTGCTGTTTATCCTTTCAGGTACCTCTCAGCTCTCCAGTTGCTGCTCTGAGCTGCTGGGAGTCTGAAGCTTGCCTCGTCTTTCAGCAGTCTCCTTGTCTCTTTAGCCAGCTCCTTCGTTGTGTTTCTTGTCTATCCTTTTCTATCTATCTGTCGAAAACATTTCAAGGCAGGTTATGCCTTGTGGGCAGTGGACCTCACTGGAGGCAGCTTGGACTTGGCATATAGTTGAGGAGTTTCTTTAATATTTATAAACTGTTCCAAATTTTATTTTTGTTTCTTTGCTATTAAGAAAAAAACCTTCTGTGTCTGCTTGCAGCTAGTTCTCGAAGGAAAGCAGGAGGGAACTGGTGCACATGAGCTGTAACATTCAGCTACAGACTTGAGTGGCAAAAGGTTGGATTTTTCACAAGAGTGATGTGAAGTCCCCAGTGGCTGATGAGGGAAATGGCAGGGCTGGTGAGCTGGGGAGGAAGGTTGTCCATACAGGTCTCCTATCAAAAATACTGCTTTGCCTACATGTCCATGCTTTGTTACGAGACACCGTGGATCAGTATGAATTGGGGAATGTGGGTGTGACTTATTCTGAAAAGTGAAGAATGAAGAAAGCTTGAGAAGCAGACGTCTTTCTTTTCAGGTGCTTATTGAAATCTGCCTATTTTCAATTCACTGTTGCAAACTTTTCAATTAACCACACAAGAATTGAAGAGCTGAAGAAAATTATGGAAAGAGGCATGGCTCCTTAGGGATTTTTGTATTTCAATGACCCCTTGGGTGTATTTGGGGTTGAGCCCATGAACTTCAGATACTGAGAGGAGCCTGAAGCAACTTCTCAAAACTTAATGTCAGAAGCAAATCCCAAGTTTCTTGGAGCGTTAATGGGTCCCACTGAGGGCCATTACCAACAAAGGCTCCCCAGGGGCTGATTAGAGGAGAAAGTTGGAGGCCCTGATTGCAGGTAGGCAAAGGCAATGTGAGGGTGGCTGTGATGTCAAGTCAACCTTCATGTGTGTTATCAAGCAGAGCGACCAGGCACTGACAGCCAGCTCCTGGGAGGGGTGATGCTTTCCCTCACACATTGCTCAGGGCTCTTCTTGTGGGCAGAGTGCACATGGGGTGTACAACGCTAAGGGCAGGAGCATGCTATGGCACCTCCTGGGCTCCCAAGGGAAAAGGAGGCAGCAGGGCCACAGTGCTTTAAGGCAACAGCGTCTCCTCATAGGCATCAGTGGCAGAGACACCAGCCATGGCCAAGAGGACAAAACCTAGCTGTGTTGGGAGCTTTCAGCCCTGGCAGTGCCCTGGGCCATCTCCACCACAGGCTGTCCTATGCTTTCCCATGCCTGTGCCTCTTTCCCTGCACACTGTACACACCCAAGCTGTTTCCCCACCTTGCTCTCACCCCGCGATCTCCCCACCTCTCCTGAGGTCTGCCTGTCCTCACTTGCTTTTCCTTGAAACACCAAGCCAGGGGCTGATCACAGACTCCCTCTGGGTGACCTGTTGCACCTCAGCACTACCCTAGGAGTGACATTCTTTTGACCTGAAGTCCAGTGGGAACCTCTCAAATGCAGTTTGTGGATCTTTCCCACAGTCATAGCCAAATGGTATCTTTCTGAAACCACCCTTCAAGCAGTCACAGGCTCCTATTCTACTGCCCTTTGCCTCCACTTAAGTGGGATAAAAAAACCCAGGTCCCTCAACCTCTCCCTATGGACAGGAGCATTCCCACTTGGGCACAGGAGTTAATACTTCTCTTGTAAATCTTCATGAGGTATTTGTTGTCCAAATCACCTGAATTTCTCAAGTTTCTTCAGGCCTGAAGCTCCTCTGTGTCAAAACAAAACAAAACAATAACAACAACAACAAACAAACACTGCCAATGAGCTAAGGGTGAGCAGGGGTGGGGTGGGCTGTGTGGGATAGGATCAGGGTGGTAAAAGAGACAGACTTCGGAGGGGTGGAAGAAAAAACCAAGGAAATTAAAAGTGAAGCCAAGGATTGATCAGGGCTGTCTTGGGGATTCCTGCCAAGAGGCCCTGCATCTGAATAATTCTGACTGGAGGAGGACAAGAAAGCTGGCCTGCTTCCAGTGTCACAGGGCACCTGCATTCTTTCCCTGACATCCACAAAAGAAGATTGAGAGTGGGAAGAACCATGGACTCCTTCAGAGTGGAAGGGACCTCAGGGGGTCTCCAGTCCAATCTCCTTGCTACCAGCAGGGTCATCTCTGGTGTCAGACCAGGTTGCTCTGGGCTTCATCCAGTGTGGTCTTGGCAACCTCC
Source organism: Apteryx mantelli (assembly GCF_036417845.1). Classification (NCBI taxonomy): domain Eukaryota; kingdom Metazoa; phylum Chordata; class Aves; order Apterygiformes; family Apterygidae; genus Apteryx; species Apteryx mantelli. Next base: position 15,114,024 of record NC_089997.1, read on the forward strand.
AAAGGAGGAGACTGCACAGCGCTGTCTGGGCAACAAGTTCCAATGCTTCCTCACAAAGCAGGTGCTGCAGCTCCCTGACCACTGTGAGGGCAGGGCCCTCGGCCAAACTCGCTCCCAGTTATCAACCTCTTTCTTGTTCTGGGAACCCAAAGATGGATGCAGTGTTCTAGATGTGGTCTAATGAATACTGACTAGAAGGCGATCACCATTTCCCTTGACCTCCCGGCTGTGCTCTTGTTCATACAGCCCACGATGCTTCTGGCCTTCTTTGCTGCCAGGGAACGCTGCTGGCTCATGTTTTGCCTCCTGTCCCCCAGCACCCTCACGTCCTTTTCCACAGAGCTGTTCCCCAGGCCCTCAGGCCCCAGCCTGTGCCACAGTGGGGTGTTGGTTTATCGCAGGTGCAAGCCCTGTCATTTGTCCTTGTTGAATTCCATGATGTTCCTGACAGCCCATTCCTTCTGCCTCTCTAGGTCCTTCTGAATGGCAGCCCTCATCTACAGGCATGATGAGCGCCCCCTCCCCCCTGCCCCCCACCTCCAGTTAGGCATCTTCTACAAGCACAATGAGTGTTGCCTCCTCCCTGTAACTTATACAGATGATAAACAGGACAAGTTCCTGGAGAGATCGGTGGTGCTCCACTTCTCCCTGGCCTCCAGGAAGAATACTACCCATTCACCACTGCCCTCTGAGCCTCTGGTCATCCAAGCAGCTTTTTACCCATCCGGTTGTCTACTCTTCTAGACTGAAATGTTCTAACGTGTTCTCCATCCACAAATAGAGTTATTTATTCATAGCACGCAATCAGGTTGGCAAGCCACAATATACTCTGGGTAAATCCATGCTAACTATTCCCAGGCACCTTCTTCTCCTTCATGTGCCCAGAGATATGATCTGAGAGGGTTCGCTGCATGACTCACTGCTAACCAAAGTGTGACTGAACTGCCTGCAGCTCCCCAGGTTGCCCTTGTGGCCTTTTTGGAAGATGGATGTAACAATTGCCTTTCTGCAGTCATTGGGACTTCACCCCATCTCCACAACCTTTCAAAGATGATAGCGAGTGGCCTTGCAGGGACAGCACTCAGCTCTCACAGCATCCTTAACTGCAGTCCATCCAACCTCATTGACTTGTATCGTCTGAGTTCTCACAAGTAATCCCTCACTAACCTCGTCCACTGGTGGCTGTTTTTCTCCTCTGGAGTCCTGACTCAAGGCACAACACTCCAGGAGACCTTGCTTGTGGAAACGGAAGCTAACAAGGGGTTGAGTTGCTCAGACCTATCTGCATCTGCTGCTACAAGATTCCCTGTCCCATTTAGCAGTGAGGCCACATTTTCCTTTCTATTCTTTGATTCTTACAGAAGCAGTAGCAGTTCATCTTCATGCCCTTGACATCCCCTGCAAGTGTCAATCCTAGGGGAGCTTTTTCTTCCCTAACACTAAGCCTATGACCCTGGACAATATTTCTAAATGCCTCCTTTGCCTCTCCCTTCTTGCCCTTCTGTATGCTGCCCTATCACCCTGGAGCTAAAGTGCAAGGTCCCTGTTTAGCCGAGTTGGTCCCCTGAGAAATCTGATAGTTTTACTGAGAATAGGGATGGCCCATCCTTGTGTTTGGCAGGTGCTGTCCTTAAAGACCTGCTGGCTTTCCTGATCTCCTGGCCTTTGACAGCTGCCTCCCATGGGTTCCCCCACCAGTCTCTTGAAGAGGCCAAAATCTGCTCTTCTCAAGTCCAGGCTCTGTATTCTGCTACTGTCCTTCCTCACTCTCCTCAGGATCTGGGAATGCACATTTTCATGGTCACAGTAGAGAAGGGTGACACTTACTATCCCATCCCTGATCAGTTCCTCCTTGTTTGAATTTTTCAGATACAAGAAAGCATCACGCTTCTCATCCCATCTGGCAGCAGTGCAAAGAAGTTGTCCCAAGAGCAAGAAGAGGAGCAGCATGGAGAGGAGGGGAAACAAGGAGCAACACCATGATCCTGGTGCCGAAGGAGGCAAGCAGAGCAAGACAGAGGGGTTTGGGAAAGCTTTCACCTTACCCAGTTGTGCATGCCATCTCACAGACAACAACATTGCAGGGCAGTCGCTCTCAGACCCCTTGTCAGGCAGCATGAAATGGGCCTGTGGCAGGAGAGATGCTGCTCTCTCCTCTGGCAGAGGTCTGGCTGCAGATGAGGTGGCTCATGCCCTGGACTCCATGTATTGACAGCCCATTCCTCCTGCCTGTCCAGGACCCTCTGAATGGCAGCCCTCAAGCACATGGCTGGGGCCCCCCTGCAGTTTTTTTGTCCTCAGCAAGCATAGTGAGTATTGCCTCTTCCATGTCACTAATCAACTCATCTGGTTGTGCACCCATCTAGGCGGTAAATCTCTAAATTGTATTCCACAAGGCTATTGTGGGAGACAGTGTCAAACCCCTTGCTCAAATCAAGTTGAAAGACATTTTCTGCTCTCCAACCACAAATAGAGCTATTTAATCCTAGGAGGCAATGAGGTGGTGAGACACAATTTACCCTGGACAAATCCATGCTGACTCTTCCCTATCACCTTCTTCTCCCTCATGTGCCCAGAAATGAGTGGACTCACTCCATGACACACTCCTAAACCAATTGAGGCTGAATGGCCTGTTGTTCCCTGGGTTGCCCTCTGGGCCTTTCTTGAGAGTGGATGTAATGATTGCCTTTCTGCAGTTATTGAGGGGGGACCACACCCCATCTCCATGACCTTTCAAAGATGACAGAGGGAGGCCTTGCTAAGACAGCAGCCGGCTCTCTCAGTGTCCTTGGGTGCAGACGTTCCATTCCCACTGGCTTGTAGGGGTGGAGTTCTTGCAAGTCATCCCTCACTCAGCCCTCATGCACTGTTGGTTGCTTTTCTCCTCTAGAGCCCTAACTCTAGGCACAACAGCATGAAAGACCTTGCTGGAGAAGACAGAAGCCAAAAAGTCACTGAGCTCCCACAATTCAGCAAAGAGTCAACATTTTCCCTTCTATTCTTTACCATAGCTGAAGCAGTAGCAGCCCTTCTTCATGCCTTTGATGTCCCCTGCCAGTGTGCACCCTCTGAGAGCTTTGGCTTTCATAACACCATCCCTGCTCCAGTGAACACAATTCTTGAATTCCTCCTTTGCTGCATATCCCTCCTTGCGCTTTGTCTTTGGTGTCATATTGCCCTGGAGTTGAGCTGTGAGTTCCTGTTTTAGCATGGTTTCCCCTCCTCGTGTTAGTTCCCTCTACCAAGAAAAGATCCATGATCTCTTCAAGCACTCGGAGGCTACTACTGTACTGCCCTTCACCTCCATTTCAGCAGGCTGAAGAAGCCCAGGTCCCTCAGCCTCTCCTGGACCCTCTCCAGTTGCTCCCCATTCCTCCAGCACTGGCAGCCCACACGGGGACACACTATTCCAGATGCGGCCACACCAGGACTGAGTCAAAGGGGATGATAATTCCACTTGTCTGGGTGGCCACACTCCTCCTGAAGCAGCCTCGTATGAAGCTGGCCTCATCTGCAGTGAGCTTGCACCACTGGCTCATATGGCATCCCTCGTAACGTCCAGGTCCTTCTACTCAGGGTCACTCCTCTGACAGTCAGGTGACTGCCTCTCCTGATGCACAGGCTGTTCTGTCCCCTGATGCGGGACCTGCCACTGCTCCTTGTACGACAGCATGAGGTTTCTGTTGGCCCAATTCCCAAGTTTCTCAAGGCCCCTCTGGACTGAAGCTCCCTTGTGTCAGCTGTAAATGAGTGTGTGCAGATGGCTCATCCTGTCTTGCAGTGCCTCTGGCAGGATAACAGCAGGAGGACCTGCAGGACACTACGCATAATAAAAGGAGGTAGTTGTTTAAAGGGACTGCTGGCAAAGGTAGGGATCACCATGGCAAGCATCTCAGAAAAGCCAAGTGAATGTACAAAGAAAGCAAATCCAGGGTCAAAGGGGAAAGGCTAAACAGGGGTTGGCTGACTTCATGGGAGGGTATCAGGTTGGTAAAAGAAAACAACTTGGAATATGGAAAAGAGGGAAAAATGCAATAAAAAGTGAAGAAGAAAAAAAAAGAGGCTATTTGGGGGTACCTGCCAAGCAGTCCTGAATTTGAACTACTCTGGAGAAGCAGAAGGAGCATGCAGTTGATCCGATTATACTTTTCTGAGATCTGCTTCCATGATCACAAGCAAACTGAATGTTTTCCCAAGGTCAAGAGAAGACTTGAGTTGCAAGGAAATGCAGAATCATTCCTTCTGGAAGGGACCTCAGGAAATCTCTGGCCCAACCTCCTTCCCACAGCAGGGTCAGCTAACAGGTCCGATCAGGTTGCTCAGGGCTTTACTCATTTTGGACTTGAAAACCTCTGAGGATTGAGATGGCACAGCCTCTATGGGCAACCTGCCCCAGTGCTTGGCTGCCAGGATAGGTCAAAAGTTTCTCCTTATACCCAGCCTGAACCTCTCTTCTTTCAGCTAATGCCCATCGGCCTTCACCCTCACATCATGCACAACAGTGAAGAGCCTGCCTCCATCTCCTTGATGACGTCCTGGTATGTATGGCGAGGCTGTTAGTAGGTGTACCCAAATCCTTCTCTTCTCCAGGCTGAACAAACGCAGCTCCCTCACCTCCCAGAGTGACAAAGTCAACATTAACTAGGTGTGCCTAGGAGCTTTAAGGCTTTTCCACTCCTTCTCTATATTAGTGGATCAGCAAAGGACCTCATGGATGTTAGAGTGCAATAACCCTCATGCCATGACTTTCTGCATTTGTCACACTCATTTGGCATCGTGTTGCCATGTACAGGTGTTGTAGGCTGTGAAGAGGACTCACTCTGGACAAGCAGTCACTCATAATGAAACCTTGAACTGAAAACCTTTCAGGCCCAAGAGGCAACCTCACACTGCTAGGAGGAGCTGGCTCTGAGGAGGCCATGTCAGGTGCTAACCCACATGCAGAAAAGGATTTCCTGCCTGCAAGAATTGCAGTGGCTATCGCCAGAGAGGACAAAATCGCCAAATCGCTCAGGCTGGAAGGGTCCTTGGAAGGTTTCTAGTCCAACTCCCTGCTCACATCAGGATCAACATCGAATTCACACCAAGTTCCTCAGGGCTTTGTCCAGCTGAGTCTTGCAAAACTCCAAGAAGAGAGAGTCCATAACAACTCTAGACCCCACTTCAAATGCTTCAGGATCCTTATTAATTTTTCTTCCTCATATACAGTTTTAACTTCACTTGTTTCAGCTTATGACCATTGACTCTCATTCTCCTGCCGTGAATTCCTGTAAAAACCTGGTTCATTATCAGTGGCAACCTTGAGTTGGGAAGCTGCTATGAGTCCTCCCCAAAACCTTCCCTTTTCTGCGCTGAACAAGCCCTGTTCCCTCAGCCTCTCCTCACCGGGCAAGTGCTCCAGGCCTCAGCCACCTTGGGGGCCTGCCACTGAACTCACACCAAGTGACAAACAGCGTTCTTCTACAGGGAGCCCAACTGGACGTGGTATCTAGAGGGGCTCTAACGATGCTGAGTAAAGGGGCATAATCACCTCCTTTGATCTCCTGGCTATGCAGCACAAGTCACTGTGGCCTCCTTTGCTGCCAGGGCACGCTGCTGGCTGATGTTCAGCTCCCTTCCCACAAAGACTCCCATGTCCTTTTTCTGCACAGAGCTGCTGCCAGCTGGGCACTCCCCAGCCTGTATCACTGCAGGGCGTCGCTCTAGTCCAGGCGCAGGACCTGGCATTTGTCATTGCTGTACTTCACAAAATTCCTGACAGCCCATTCTTACTGCCTGCTGAGGTCCCTCTGAATGGCAGCCCTTGAGCTTATGACTGTTCCACCCAATCAGGTGTCATCTACAAATGTGAGGGGATTTCCATTCTGCAGGTCACTGATGAGCCTTTCAAACAGGACAGGATGTGGAGTATAGACCCCTGCATACCCCACCTTTACCTGGCTTCCTGGTAAAGCGTGACCCATTCATGAAAAGCCTCTGAGTTCATCATCCAAGCAGTTTTTTGCCCATCTGGATGTCTACTGGGCATCCACTACTCTCCTCTCCTCCACAAGTACTGGCCTTTTATCACAGAAGGCAAGCAGGTGGGTCAGGAATGATTCACCTTGGGTACCTCCATGCTGACTGTTCCCAGACACCTTCTTCTCCCTCATGTGCCCAGAAATGTGATCTGAGAGGACTGGTTCCATGACACACCCCTCACCAACGTGAAGCTGAATGTCCTGCAGCTCCCTGGTGTGTCCTTGTGGACTTTTTAGAAGATGAGCACAACATACTCCTATTTTTGATCATTGGGACCAACCCCCTCCGCCCCTGATCTCCACAGCCTTTCAAAGAGGATAGAGAGCAGCCTTGCTGTCACAGCAGCCAGCCCTCTCAATGTCCATGAATGCCAGCCATCCAATCCCATAGACTTGTAGGTGTTGAGTTCTTGCAAGTCATTCCTCACTCAAGACTTAGGCACTGCAGGTTGCTTTTCTCCTCAGCAGTCCTGACTCTAGGCACAACAGCTCAGGAGACCTTGCTGCTGAAGACTGAAGCCAGGAAGGACTTGACTTCCCCAGACATATCTACATCTGCTTTTACTGGAATCTCTGCTCCATTCAGCTGTGAGCCCACATTTTCTTGTTTATTCTTTTACAGTTACTGAAGCCGGAACATCTATTCTTCCTGTCCTTCACATCCCCTGCAAGCGTCCCTATTGCAGAGGAGCTTTGGCTTCTTTAACACCATCCCGAACTTACTGGACAATATTGCTAAATTCCTCCTTTGCAGCATCTGCCTTCTTCCCCTTTCTGTATGCTGCCTTATTGCCCTGGAGCTCAGGTGGGATCTCCCTGTTTAGCCAAGCTGGGGTCCAGAGGTGGCTACTAATTTTACAAACTGTTCATAGGGAGCATTCTTGTGCTTGATGAGTGCTGTCCTAAATGACCTGTTGGTTTTCCTGAGCTACTCTGCCCTTCAGAGCTACCTCCCTTGGCCCATCCCATACATCCAAGCTACCCCTTCACACACAGGTTATTCCCCTCCTCATCTTCCCTGGTGGTGTCTCCTGAAGAACTTGCACCCTGCCTTTGAAGGACTCCAGTCATGCTAGTGATCCCACCACATCTCAGTTATTCCAACCCTGTGGCACTCCTCTGACAGCTTGTGTATCTCCATTTGCTCCTGGCTGCACCCCAGGCTGCATATGTTTGCATACATTTGGGCGGCAGAGCATCAGCTGTGGCACTGACCGAAGATCTGCCACAAGGAAATATGCTACCAAGGACCATATGGATGCAAAGGCTTTGATTGCAAGTGGTGACATGCTGGCCTGGATAGCAGGTGGCAATGTAATGGTGAAAGGAGGTTCCCACTAAGAGAGCAAAAACTGCAGCGCCCAAGACCAGCGAGAAACAGAGCTGGGCTGTGCAGGAATGGCAGGAGAGGGGTTTGCTGCCTGAGTTGCAGCACCTCGGGGCCTGTGACAGAGGTCAACCAATCTGCAGGCAGGAGAAGGTGCCACTGAAGAAGTCCCTGGTTCCGTGATCCAGCCACCTTGAGGACATCATTAGCCCAGGCCCTGTTCATATCATACTGGGGAATGAGAAGGGGTTCAGGAGGAGGAGAGCTAGAAGGATTTCAAAGTGCAGAGACTAGAGTGGAACCCTTGGTGTGATGTGCCTCCCATTTGTGCAGCATGCTTGGATGTAGACAGTGCAGACTGTGCCTAAAGGCAGCGGTGGGATTCATTTGTTTGGGCACAGGTAGGAAACCCAAGATGCCCTGGGGCACTTACCCAGCAAGCACTCCAAAAAGGCATGACTTCCTGTAGGTCCCATGCTGGAACTACTAGAGACATGTGGATGTGATGGACACCCCAGGCATCCGACATGGCCCTGCCAGCCTATTTCTATGTCATTAAATCAAGTGTCTGCACTGAATTGCATTAGCTGTTTGTAACACTGGGAACTTCCTATGTCTCAGCTTTATAGTGAGTGGAGCCCTAGTAGTAGGAGGCATCTAGTGTCATTTCAGATGGCCAAGGGAATTCTCCACCTGGCCCCCAATTCACGCTCTAGAAGGATGGGGGTGTCATAGATGCTCCATCAGAGCAAGAAGACTCTGGCACACGCCTTGGTCCACCTCTGTCTCTTCCAATGTCACCAGGTGTTTGTGTGTTGAGCAACTGACTCCCACCCTCCATCTCCAGTGATTACAGCCGAAGCTTAGACAAGGAGCTTCCATGCAGGCATCTATGTTGTGCACACTTCATTTTTTTGCAAAGGGAAATCCCACCTCCTGTGTGTTTTTTTGTGGAGTTCACAGGAGGGATCTTCATCCCACTGCATCCCAGGGGCTTCTGAATGGGCATGCAATGTCCAGACTGACTCATCTGAATGAAAACCTGAACCATGGGTGAATGACCTCCCTTCTTGTCCGCTTCTAGGTGTCCTGCCTAGTGAAGACATGGGAATATGGATGTCCAGGCTGCGATGTTTCCACCTCTCATAGATAACCATCCTCTGATGAAACCATCCTCTGATGAAACAAGGGACAATGCTGTAACTGGTCTCTCTGTATTGTTTAGAGAGGGACCATCAGTGATTATTTTAGCTAGTTCCAGTGAACATTTCCCAGGAGGAGGGAGCACAAGGGACAGAGAAATTCATGAGCTCAGCTGGGCCTCTGTACCTGAGTGGGGCCAGGCTCCAGGGATGGAGGGAGCTCATGGCAAGCAGGCAGCACTGCCCAGAGACAGCTGTGTGCGGGAGCAGCTCCTCTGCAAAGAGCAGCAGGGCTCTGGGCACTGCCTGCTGCTGCTGGCATGAGAGGAGACAAGGCAGAAAGAAGTGAAAGGCAGTGTGGAGTGGGAGGCCAGAGGAGAGCTGCTTGTGGGAGGAATCTTCACAGCCCTTGACACAGTAAGTCTCTGGCTGCAGGGCAATGCTACTGAGGTTCCTGGAAGGGTCTTCCAAACCTATTTCATCCCATGACTGATAGGTTTTTTAAGGATCACTCTCCTTTGCAGAGGAGGGGGAGATGCTTCAGAGCAGGCATTCCCTGCCACAGTGTCACAGGGACAGGGCATGCTGCTACTTTCTCCCAAGGATGGCTGCAGGGCTGTGAAGTTGGGATATGCACACAGGTCTGTGCAGGGCTGTGATTCAGAGCAGTGTCCCTGCACCGCAGAGGAAGGTGCAAAAAAAGGCTACTTGAAAGGCAAGGAGCTTTCCTTCCAGGGCTTTCAATTTCCTAATGCTGGCAGGGAGAAAAAAGGAAAGAGTTTTCTGGTTTGGCAAGGAACTGGGACTCACTAACCTTCCCTCTCAGAGATCAGGAGGTCTGTGAGAAAGCTCAGCAAACCCTTCCAAACCCACCTCCACCTACAGCAGCACCAGCAGCACCTTTATGGACTTATCCGGGCTAATGTGACCTGCTCCTTAGGACCTGCGAGCACAGAGATCCCCTGGACAGTGCCCTAATCTGGGAGGTTTCTGTAGGGCAGAACTGTGCACAGAGAGGGTGGGACAGGGTCTGTGAGTACGGACAGGGAAAAGATGTTGGGAGAGAGAAAGCTCCAGGCATCAGGAACATCTCCAGGCTGCAGAGATGGGCAGGGAGTGAGAGGGAAGTGCCAACAGAATAGTCATGGGAGGATGGATTTGGGCAAGTTGTGGTCAGTGGTCAGTCCCTCCGATGCAGACACCTTCCTCTGAGCAAGCTCCCTGTGTCTCCTCTCCCGCCCAGCAGAGCCTCTGCCCTGACAGCCATGGGGTCCAGGGCATGAGCTGCCTTCTCTACAGCCAGACCTCCAGCTGAGGAGAGGTTCCCAACAAAGGGACTGAGAGTGACTGCCCTGTGATGTCAGTGCCTGCGAGGCGGCATGCCTAGCTGGTAAGGTGAAGGCTTTCCTGAGTTCCCATCTGTCTCTCTCTTCTTGCGGCTGGGCGGCTGGGACTAGGTGACGTCCAGAGGTCTCGTCCACCCCAAGTGCTGTGATTCAGTGAATCTTTCCCTGGAGTGCTCTGTAAAGAAAGAATATTTAGAGGAAGAAGAAAGGCCAGAGAGGCAGAAGAAGAGAGCTGAAACATGAAAGTTTAAATAAAGCAGTTCCTGAGAACAAGGTTTCTCCATTCAGAGTGTTGGTAGCAAATATATTTTGATGAATGATATGTCTGTGTATATATATATATATACATTCACATAGACAGGCTAATTCCTGTAGTGCATGAACATGGTGCTGCCAATTAATAAGAAAGAAAAAAATAAATGATAATGTTAAAAACTGTGTGAAGTCTTGGAAACAAGGATTTCTTGTCAATTGTTGCATTGAGTTATTTTTTGAGAAGATTTCAACTTATGACTAGGATCTACTTTTTGGGCTTGATTCATTTGACCACAGAGAGAGGCTATTGCTGCCTGAGATGCCCTGGGGTAGCTGTGTTGCCATGTGGTGCTGGGAATTTTGGAGGCGACTCCTGCAGGACCTGAGCTTGCCATTAGGAAAGGTATCTCAAAACAAGTTAGTTGAGACAACTTAGTTCCCTCTTTGGACAAGAAAGGGAATTCCAGAGACCTGGATTTGACAGAGACATCTGCACTGACGGGGTCTGGCCTGGGGTGAGATCAGCCTCCTCCTTGTTGTCAATGAGCTCCCTTCTTGCCCCGTTCTACGAGTCCTGCCTAGTTAAGAGATGGGAATCGGGGCTTCCAGAGCAAAACATTTCCACCTCTTGCACATAACCATCCTCCGATGAGACAGTTGGTAATGCTGGAATCAGTGTTCCTTCAGTGCTTAGAGAGGGCCCACTGGTGATTATTTTAGTCTACTTCAATGAACATGATGAAAGAGTGGAAATCTTCAGGAAGGGTATTAATCTGGGGAGAAGAAATATCGATCTGCCCTTGACCTTGTGTTTCCACTGCTCTGTCTTTTAGGCTGTGGATGTAATCTCAGTGATCTCTCACATATTTCCACATGTCCTAGTTATATTGGTCATTTTAAAGGCATCTTTGCATCAGACTCTCTGGGCACATGCACTTTCTGTAGTTTCCCAGTTTTCCTTCTCCCCTTGCTGTTTATCCTTTCAGGTACCTCTCAGCTCTCCAGTTGCTGCTCTGAGCTGCTGGGAGTCTGAAGCTTGCCTCGTCTTTCAGCAGTCTCATTGTTGTCTTTTTAGCCAGCTCCTTTGTTGTGTGTCTTGTCTATCCTTTCCTATCTATCTGTGGAAAACATTTCAAGGAAGGTTATGCCTTGTGGGCAGTGGACCTCACTGGAGGCAGCTTGGACTTGACATACAGTTGACAAAGCGTCTTGTATCTTTTATTAAACTTTTCCCAATTTATAATTTGTTTGTTTGCTATTAAGAAAAAAACCTTCTGTGTCTGCTTGCAGCTAGTTCTTGAAGGAAAGCAGGTGGGAATTGGTGCACATGAGCTGTAACATTCAGCTACAGCCTTGAGTGGCAAAAGATTCGATTTTCACAAGAGTGATGGGAAGTCCCCAGTGGCTGATGAGGGAAATGGCAGGGCTGGGGAGCTGGGGAGGAAGGTTGTCCATACATGCCTCCTATCAAAAATACTGCTTTGCCTACATGTCCAGACTTCATTAGGAGACACTGTGGGTCAGTGTGAATTGGGGAATGTGGGTATGACTTATTCTGAAAACTGAAGAATCAAGAAAGCTTAAGAAGCAGACATCTTTCTTTTTCAGGTGCTCATTGAAATCTGCCTAATTTCAATACACTGCTGCAAACTTTTCAATTAACCACACAAGAATTGACAAACTGAAGAAAGTTATGGAAAGAGGCATGGCTCCTTAGGGTTGTTTGCATTTTAATGACCCCTCGGTGTATTTGGGGCTGAGCCCATGAACTTCAGATGCTGAGAAGTAACTGAAGCAACTTCTCAAAAAGTTAAATTCAGAAGAAAATCCCAAGTTTCTTGGAGCATTAACAGGTCCCACAGAGGGGCATTACCAAGAAACTTTCCTCAGGGGCTGATTAGAGCCAAAATTTGGAGGCATTGATTGCAGGTAGGCAAAGGCAATGTGAGGGTGGCTCTGATGCCAAGTCATCCTTGATGTGTGTTATCAAGCAGAGTGACCAGGCACTGACAGCCAGCTCCGGGAAAGGGTGATGCTTTCCATCCCGCATTGCTCAGGGCTCTTCCTGGGGCCAGTGTGAGGGTGAGGGTGCACAATGCCAAGTTAAGGACCATGATAAGGCACTTCCTTGGCTCTCAAGGGACAAGGAGGCAGCAAGGCCACAGTGCTTTAGGGAATGGTACCTTCTCATGGGCCTCGGTGGCAGAGAGACCAGCCATAGCCAAGAAGACAAAGACCTAGATGTGTTGGGAGCTTTCAGCCTTGGCAGTGCCCTTGGCCATCTCCACCACAGACTGTCCTGTGCTTTCCCATGCCTTTGCCTGTTTCCCTGCAGACTGTACACACCCAAGCTGCTTCCCCACCTTGCTCTCACCCTGCGATCTCCCCACCTCTCCTGATGTCTTCCTGTCCTCACTTGCTTTTCCTTGAAACACAAAGGCAGGGGCTGATCACAGACTCCCTCTGGGTGACCTCTTGAACCTCAGCACTACCCTAGGAGTGACATTCTTTTGACCTGAAGTCCAGCGTGAACCTCTCAAGATGCACTTTGTGGCTCTTTCCCCTTCTCATGCTGTTTCCCACTGCCAAGAAAAGCTCCATCATCTCTGAAAACACCCTTCAAGCAGACACCGACAACTACTCTACTACCCTTTGCCTCCACTTCAGCAGGCTAAAGAAGCCTGGGTCCCTCAGCTTCTCCTCATGGATGGGGTTATTCCCACCTAGGCACAGCATTTGACTCTTCACTTGTAAACCTTCATGAGGTATCCGTTGTCCAAATCACCCAAACTTCTCAAGTTCCTTCAGGACTGAAGCTCCTCTGTGTCAAAATAAAACAAAACAAAAGAGAACAAACAAACAAGTAAACAAACCATCCAGTGCCAATGAGGTAAGTGTGAGAAGGGGTGGGGTGGGCTGTATGGGATGGGATCAGAATGGTAAAAGAGACAGACTTAGGAGGAGTGGAAGAAAAAAGGACTGATCAGGACTGTCTTGGGGATTCCTGCCAAGAAGCCTTGCATCTGAACAATTCTGCCTGGAGGAGGACAGGAAAGGCAGCCTGCTTCCACGGTCACAGGGCACCTGTGTGCTTTCCTTGACATCCACAAGAGAAGACTGAGAGTGGGAAGAACCATGGACTCCTTCAGGGCGGAAGGGATCTCAGGGGGTCTCCAGTCCAATCTCCTTGCTCCTGACAAGCTGTAGCAGGGTCAGCTCTGGTGTCAGAGCAGGTTGCTGTGCCCTTCATTGAGTATGGTCTTGGCAACCTCCAAAGGAGGAGACTGCACAGCGCTGTCTGGGCAACAAGTTCCAATGCTTCCTCAAAATGCAAGTGCTGCAGCTCCCTGACTACTGTGAGGGCCCTCGGCCAGACTCGCTCCCAGTTCTCAACCTCTTTCTTGTTCTGGGAACCCAAAACTGGATGCAGTGTTCTAGATGTGGTCTAATGAATACTGACTAGAAGGCAATCACCATTTCCCTTCACCTCCTGGCTGTGCTCCTGTTCATACAGCCCATGATGGCCTTCTTTGCTGCCAGGGAATGCTGCTGCCTCATGTTTTGCCTCCTGTCCCCCACCACCCTCATGTCCTTTTCCACAGAGCTGCTCCGCAGACACTCAGGCCCCAGCCTGTGCCACAGTGGGGTGTTGGTTTATCGCAGGTGCAAGCCCTGGCATTTGTCCTTGTTGAATTCCATGAGGTTGCTGACAGCCCATTCCTCGTGCCTGTTTAGCTCCCTCTGAATGGCAGCTCTCATCTACAGGCATGATGAATGTTGCCTCTTCCATGTCACTGATACAGATGATAAAGAGGACAAGTTCCTGGAGAGGCCCTGTGGTGTTCCACTTCTCCCTGGCCTCCAGGAAGAGTACTGACCATTCACCACTGCCCTCTGAGCCTCTGATCCTCCAAGCAGCTTTTTACCCATCCACCTGTCTGCTTTTCTAGACTCTAATATTCTAAATGTGCCTGCAAGAGGTCTGGATGCAGAAGAGGTGACTCATGCCCTGGACTCCATGTATTGACAGCCCATTCCTCCTGCCTGTCTAGGGCCCTCTGAATAGCAGCCCTCAAGCATATGGCTGGGGTCCCCCCCCTGCAGTTCTTTTGTCCTCAACAAGCATAGTGAGTATTGCCTCTTCCATGTCACTAATCAAGTCATCTGGTTGTCCGCCCATCTAGGTGGTAAATTTCTAAACTGTATTCCACAAGGATATTGTGGAAGACAGTGTCAGACATCTTGCTCAAATCAAGCTGAAGGACATTTTCTGCTCTCCAAACACAAATAGAGCTATGGAATCCTAGAAGGCAGTCAGGTTGGTGAGGCACAGTTTACCCTGGGTAAATCCATGCTGCCTCTTCCCTATGACCTTCTTCTCCCTCATGTGCCCAGAAATGAGTGGACTCACTCCATGACACACTCCTCAACCAGTTGAGGCTGAATGGCCTGTTGTTCCCTGGGTTGCCCTCTGGGCCTTTCTTGAGAGTGGATGTAACGATTGCCTTTCTGCAGTTATTGAGACCTCACCCCATCTCCATGACCTTTCAAAGATGACAGAGGGCGGCCTTGCTATGATAGCAGCCAGCTCTCAGTGTCCTTGGGTGCAGCCATTCCAATCCCAGTGACTTGTAAGGGTGGAGTTCTTGCAAGTCATCCCTCACTCAGCCCTCATGCACTGTTGGTTGCTTTTCTCCTCTGGAGCCCTGACTCTAGGCACAACAGCCCGGGAGACCTTGCTGGAGAAGTCGGAAGCCAAAAAGGCACTGAGTTCCTCAGACCTACCTACATCTGCTCTTACTAGATTCTCTGCCCCCTTCAGCAAAGGGCCAACGTTTTCCTTTTTATTCTTTACCATTCCTGAAGCAGTGGCAGCTCTTCTTCATGCCTTTGATGATCCCGTCAAGTATTTACCCTCTGAGAGCTTTGGCTTCCCTAACACCATCCCTATTTCAGTGCACACAATTTTTGAATTCCTCCTTTGCTGCATATCCCTCCTTCCATTTCTTCTTTGGTGTCATATTGTCCTGGAGCTGAGTTATGAGTTCCCGTTTTAGCCTGGTTTCCCCTCCTCATGTTATTTCCCTCTTTCAAGAAAAGATCAATGATTGCTTCAAGCACTCAGAGGCTACTACTCTATTGCCCTTTGCCTCCATTTCAGCAGGCTGAAGAAGCCCAGGTCCCTCAGCCTCTCCTTCAGGCCCCCAACCCCATCTTGGAAGACTCCTCTGGACCCTCTCCAGTTGTTCCCCATTCCTCCAGCACTGGGCAGCCCATGCTGGGACACACTATTCCAGACGCAGCCACACCAGGGCTGAGTCGAGGGGGATGATATTTCCGCTTGTCTGGGTGGACACACGCTTCCTGAAGCAGCCTTGTATGAAGCTGGCCTCATTTGCAGTGAGCGTGCACCACTGGCTCATATGGCATCCCTCATAACGTCCAGGCCCTTCTCCTCAGGGTCACTCCTCTCACATTCAGGTGCCAGACTCTCCTGATGCATAGGCTGTTCCGTCCCCTGATGCGGGACCTGCCACTGCTCCTTGTACGACAGCATGAGGTTTCTGTTGGTCAAATCCCAAAGTTTCTCAAGCACCCTCTCGACTGAAGCTCCCTTGTGTCTACTGTAAATGAGTGTGTGCAGATGGCTCATCCTGTCTTGTGGTGCCTCTGACAGGATAACAGCAGGAGGACCTGCAGGACACTCCACATAATAAAAGGAGGCAGTCGTTTAAAGGGACTGCTGGCAAAGGTAGGGATCACCATGGCAAGCATCTCAGAAAAGCTGCATGAAGAGAGCAAAACCAGGGCCAATGGAGATAGGATAAAGAGGGGTTGGCTGACTGCATGGGAGGGTATCTAAAAAGAAGAACTTGGAAGTTGGAAAAGAGGGAAAATGGAATAAAAGGTGAAGCAAAAAAAAAAGAGGAAAAAAAAAAAAAGCTATTTGGGTGCAGCTGCCAAGCAGTCTGGAGCCTGACTGACTCTGACTGGAGCATGAGAAGGAACATGCAGTTGATCTGATCATACTTTTGTGAGATCTGCTTCCATGATCACAAGCAAGCAGAATGTTTTCCCAAGGTCAGGAGAAGACTTGCACTGGAATGAAATGCAGAATCATTCCATCTGGAAGGGACCTCAGGATGTCTCTGGCCCAACCTCCTTCCCACAGCAGGGTCAGCTAACAGGTCCAGTCAGGTTGCTCAGGGCTTTACTCATTTCGGACTTGAAAAACTCTGAGGATGGAGATGGTACAGCCTCTCAGGGCAACTGGACCCAGTGTTTGACTCTCTGGATGGGTCAAAAGTTTCCCCTTACACCTAGCCTGAACCTCTCTTCTTTCACCTAATGCCCATTGGCCTTCACTCTCACATCATGCACAACGGTGAAGAGCCTGGCTCCATCTCCTTGGTGACATCCTGTTAGGTATGTGGAGGCTGCTATTAGGTGTCCCCAAAGCCTTCTCTTGTCCAGGCTGAACAAATGCAGCTCCCTCACCTCCCAGAGTGACAAAGTCAACATTACCTGTGTGTGCCTAGGAGGTTTAAGGCTCTTTCAGTCCTTCTGGATATTGTTGGATCAGCAAAGGACCTCATGGATGTTAGAGTGCAATCACCCTCATGCCATGACTTTCTGCATTTGTCACACTCATTTGGCATCATGTTGCCATGTACAGGTGTTGTAGGCTGTGAAGAGGACTCACTCTGGACAAGCAGTCACTCATAATGAAACCTTGAACTGAAAACCTTTCAGGCCCAAGAGGCAACCTCACACCACTAGGAGGGGCTGGCTCTGGGGAGGCCATGTCAGGCGCTAACCCACATGCAGAAAAGGATTTGCTGCCTGCAAGAATTGCAGTGGCTGTTGCCAGAGAGGACAAAATCACCAAATCATTCAGGCTGGAAGGGACCTTGGGAGGCTCTAGTGCAACCTCCTGCTCACATAGGGATCAACACTGAATTCACACCAAGTTCTTGAGGGCTTTGTCCAGCTGCGTCCTGCAAGCCTCCAAGAAGAGAGAGTCCATAACCCCTCTGGACCCCACTTCAAATGCTTCAGGATCCTCACTGATTTTTCTTCCTACTATACAATTTTCACTGCACTTGTTTCAGCTTATAACCTTTGACTCTCATTCTCCTGCCATGAATTCCTGTAAAAACCTGGTTCATTATTAGTGGCAACCTTCATTTGGGAAGCTGCTATGAGTCCTCCCCAAAACCTTCCCTCTTCTGTGCTGAACAAGGCCTGTTCCCTCAGCCTCTCCTCACCGGGCAAGTGCTCCAGTCCCCAGCCACTTTGGGGGCCTGCCACTGAACACACTCCAAGTGACAAACAGCATTCTTCTACAGGGAGCCCAACTGGATGCAGTATATAGAGGGGCTCTAACGATGCTGAGTAAAGGGGCATAATCACCTCCTTTGATCTCCTGGCTATGCAGCCCAGGACACTGCAGCATCCTTTGCTGCCAGGGCACGCTGCTGGCTGATTTTCAGCTCCCTGCCCACAAACACTCTCAAGTCCTTTTTCTGCAGAGCAGCTGCCCAGCTGGGCACTCCCCAGCCCATATCACTGCAGGGTGTTGCTCTATCCCAGATGCAGGCCCTGGCATTTGTCATTGTTGGACTTCACAAAGTTCCTGACAGCCCATTCTTACTGCCTGCTGAGGTCCCTCTGAATGGCAGCCCTTGAGCTTATGACTGTTCCACCCAACTGGGTGTCATCTACAACCATGATGGGATTTCCCTTCTTCAGGTCACCGATGAGCCTTTCAAACAGGACAGGATTGGCAGTATAGACCTCTGCATACCCCACCTTTACCTGGCTTCCCCATAAAGCATGACCCATTCATGAAAACCCTCTGAGTTCATCATCCAAGCAGCTTTTTGCCCATCTGGATGTCTACTGGACATCCACTACTCTCCTCTCCTCTAGAAGTACTCATCTTTTTTTCACAGAATACAATCAGGTGGGTCAGGAATGATTCACCTATTGTAACTCCATGCTGACTGTTCCCAGACACCTTCTTCTCCCTCATGTGCCCAGAAATGTGATCGGAGAGGACTGGTTCCGTGACACTGCTTACGAATGTGAGGCTGAATGACCTGGAGCTCCCTGGTTTCTGGTGACATGCTGGCCTAGATAGCAGGTGGCAATGTAATGGTGAAAGGAGTTTCCCACTAAAAGAGCAAAACCTGCAGTGCCCAAAGCCATGGAGAAACAGAGCTGGGCTGTGCAGAAATGGCAGGAGAGGGGTTTGCTGCCTGAGCTGATTTTGCAGCACCTTGGGGCCTGTGACAGGCTTGAACCAATCTCCAGGAAGGACAAGGTGCTACTGAAGAAGTCTCCAAGCCTGCGATCCAGCAACCTTGAGAACGTCATTAGCCCAGTCCCTGTTCATATCATCCTGGGGGGTGAGAAGGGATTCAGGAGGAGGAGAGCTAGAAGGGTTTGAGAGTGCAGAGACTAGAGTGGAGCTCTTGGTGTGATGTGCCTCCCATTTGTGCAGCATGCTTGGATGTAGACAGTGCAGACTGTGCCTAAAGGCAGTGGTGGGATTCATTTGTTTGGGCACAGGTAGGAAACCCAAGATGCCCTGGGGCACTTGCCCAGCAACCACTCCAAAAAGGCATGGCTTCCTGTAGGTCCCATGCTGGAACTACTACAGACATGTGGATGTGCTGGACACCACAGGCATCTGACATGGCGCTGCAGGCCTATTTCTATGTCATTACATCAAGTGTCTGCACTGAATTGCATTAGCTGTTTTTAACATTGCGATCTTCCTATGTCTCAGCTTTATAGTGAGTGGAGCCCTAGTAGCAGGAGGCATCTAGTATCATTTCAGATGTCCAAAGGAATTCTCCACCTGGCCCCCAACTCATGCTCTAGAAGGATGGGGGTGTCATAGTTGCTCCATCAGAGCAAGAAGACTCTGGCACATGTGTTGGTCCACCTCTGTCTCTTCCAATCTCACCAGGTGTTTGTATGTGAGCGACTGACTCACACCCTCCATCTCCAATGATTACAATGGGAGCTTAGAAGGAGCTCCCATGCAGAAACCTCTGTTGTGCACACTTCATTTTTTTTCAAGGGTAATCCCACCTCCTGTGTGTTTTTTTGTGGAGTTCACAGGAGGGATCTGAATCCTACTCCAGGCCAGGGGCTTCTAAACGGGCGTGTGATGCCCAGACCGACTCATCTGAGTCAGCACCTGAACCATGGGTAAATGACCTCCCTTCTTGTCTGCTTCTGCGTGTCCTTCCTAGTTAAGAGATGGGAATATGGATGTCCAGGCTGCGATGTTTCCACCTCTCATAGATAACCATTCTCTGATGAAACCATCCTCTGATGAAACAAGTGGCAATGTTGTAACTGGTCTCTCTGTATTGTTTAGAGAGGGACCATCAGTGATTATTTTAGCTAGTTCCAGTGAACATTTCCCAGGAGGAGGAAGCACAAGGGACAGAGAAATTCATGAGCTCAGCTGGGCCTCTGTACCTGAGTGGGGCCAGGCTCCAGGGATGGAGGGAGCTCATGGCAACCTGTCAGCACTGCCCAGAGACAGCTGTGTGCAGGAGCAGCTCCTCTGCAAAGAGCAGCAGGGCTGCGGGCACTGCCTGCTGTTGCTGACATGAGAGGAGAGAAGACAGAGAGAAGTGCAAGGCAGTGTGGAATCGGAGGAGAGAGGAGAGCTTCTTGTGGGAGAAATCTTCACAGCCCCTGACATGGTAAGTCTCTGGATGCAGGGCAATGCTATAGAGGTTCTTGGAAGGGTCTTCTAAACGTATTTCATCCCATGACTGAAAGATTTTTGAAGGATCGCTCTCCTGGCTTCTCCAGTGTGGGGAAGGAGGAGATGCTTCAGAGCAGGCATTCCCTGCCACACCATCACAGGGACAGGGCATGCTGCTACTTTCTCCCAAGGATGCTGCAGGGCTGTGAAGTTGGGATATGCACCCAGGTCTGCCCAGGGCTGTGATTCAGAACAGTGTCCCTGCACTGCAGAGGAAGGTACAAAAAAAGGCTACTTGAAAGGGAAGGAGCTTTCCTTCCAGGGCTTTCAATTTCCTAATGCTGGCAGGGAGAAAAAAGGAAAGAGTTTTCTGGTTTGGCAAGGAACTGGGACTCACTCACCTTCCCTCTCAGAGATCAGTAGATCTCTGAGAAAGCTCAGCAAACCCTTTCAACTCCACCTCCACCTACAGCAGCACCTTTATGGACTTATCAGGGTTTATGTGACATGCTGCTTAGGACCTCTGAGCACAGAGGTGCCCTGGACAGTGCCCTGATCCGGGAGGTTTCTGTAGGGCACAACTGTGCAGACAGAGGGTGGGACAGGGTTTGTGAGTACCGACAGGGAAAAGATGTTGGGAGAGAGAAAGCTGCAGGCAGCAGGGAGAGCTCCAGGCCGTAGAGATGGGCAGGGAGTGAGAGGGAAGTGCCAACAGAATAGTCATGGGAGGATGGATTTGGGCAAGTCATGGTCAGTGGTCAGTGCCTCTGATGCAGACACCTTCCTCTGAGCAAGCTCCCTGTGTCTCCTCTCCCACGCAGCAGAGCCTCTGCCCTGACAGCCATGGGGTCCAGGGCATGAGCTGCCTTCTCTGCAGCCAGCCCTCCAGCTGAGGAGAGGTGCCCGACAAAGGGACTGAGAGTGACTGCCCTGCGATGTCACTGCCTGCGAGGCAGCATGCCTAACTGGTAAGGTGAAGGCTTTCCTGAGTTCCCATCTGTCTCTGTCTTCTTGCCTCCCTTGGCAGCAGGATTGTGGTGTTGCTCCTTGTTTCCCCTCCTGTTCATGCTGCTCCTCTTCTTGTTCTTGTGCTCTCTGGTTTTGGGGGGGGGGGCAGGAGGGGGGGTTCAGCTGCGGTTCAGACATTGATGCTGCAAGTTGTGCAGCAGAGGGGTCTGCATGGGAATGAGGTTGCCCCAGCCCCCTTCTGACTTGTGGAGCTCCAGAAAATGCAGTCTGTGGGTCTGGAAATTGAGCTGACTCTCCCTTAAGGAGAGCCCACCTCCAGTCCTAAGAGTCCTTTGACCATTTCTTTATAGCGTCCTGTCAGACTGTGTGCTGCCCCCTAGAAAGGCACTGCTGTCTCATGGCATCACTGTGATATCAGAGAGATCCATGAGGAAGGTGCAGAGATGGTGAGAATATGGAGATGGTGGTGGGAGGTTGCATATGGGCATCTGAAAAGAGCACCGTGTGTCCTTGGCTAGAAAGGGAGTGTGGAGATCTCCCTCAGGTGCCCGGAGAAAGGGTGAGAAGTTTGGAGCTGTGCACTTTGAAGCTGGACTTGTCTGCTCTCAGCAGGGGCTGGTTTCTTTCTAGGGCAACGTATGAGTGTGATCATCCTCCAGCCCAAAGATTTACAAGCACAGGACAGCTGGGAATGAGTGTAATAGACAGACTAGCTGTCCTCATTCTGCAACAAATGACAGTGAATCCGTTTTTCTCAGGACTCAGTGGAAATGTCGAGTATTTTTACCTTTGAGGAACACTCCGCAGGGGTGACAAGACCATCTCAAAGAAAATAAAAAATCCCTGAAACTCTCTTCCTCAAACCTCATTCCTTAGAATTCAGAGTGAAGATGCTGAAATGCCTTTTTATATGATGAGTGGATGTCACCTGACAGAAAGTGTGAATGTCAGAGCTGGTCACCCCCGTTCCCCTGTGCCCACTGCTTTACTGCTGGACTGACTGCTCTGGAGCCCATGGGCAGAGGTCCCTGCTCCTCACAGCACACCCAGCCAGTGCAAAGCAAAGCTCCAGCACGGGAGCTGCACAAAGATCGTCTCAGTAAAGAGAGAGGCAGTGTGGGGGCACGTATGAGTACTGCAGCATTTGGGGTTTTTTTTTTTGCTTGAAAAGTCTCTCCTAACTTCTCAATGTCTTTTCTTCTTTGCACAGTCCCCCATGCCCAGAGATAGCAAAATGTCCAACAGCAGCTCCATCAACGAGTTCCTCCTCCTGGCATTTGCAGACACACGGGAGCTGCAGCTGTTGCACTTCTTGCTCTTCCTGGGCATCTACCTGGCTGCCCTCCTGGGCAATGGCCTCATCATCACAGCTGTAGCCTGCAACCATCGCCTCCACACCCCCATGTACCTCTTCCTCCTCAACCTCTCCTTCTCCGACCTTGGCACCGTCTCCACCACTGTCCCCAAATCCATGGCCAATTCCCTGTGGGACACCAGGGCCATTTCCTACTCGGGATGTGCTGCTCAAGTCTTCCTGCTTTTCTTCTTGATTGGAGGAGAGTATTTTCTTCTCACTGTTATGGCCTATGACCGCTTTGTTGCCATCTGCAGACCCCTGCACTATGGGACCCTCATGAGCAGCAGAGTTTGTGTCAAAATGGCAGCAGCTGCCTGGGGCACTAGTTTTCTCCATGCTCTCGTACACACTGCTAACACATTTTCCATACCACTCTGCCAAGGCAACACAGTGGACCAGTTCTTCTGTGAAATCCCCCAGATCCTCAAGCTCTCCTGCTCAGACTCCTACCGCAGGGAAGTTGGGCTTATTGTGGTTAGTGCCTTTTTAGGCTTTGGGTGCTTTCTTTTCATTGTGCTGTCCTACGTGCAGATCTTCACTGCTGTGCTGAGGATCCCCTCTGAGCAGGGACGACACAAAGCCTTTTCCACATGCATCCCTCACCTGGCTGTGGTCTCCCTGTTCATCAGCACTGACCTGTTTGCCTACCTGAAACCCCCCTCACTCTCCTCCCCAGCTCTGGATTTGGTGGTGTCTGTTCTGTACGCGGTGGTGCCTCCAACTCTGAACCCCCTCATCTACAGCATGAGGAACAAGGAGCTCCAAGATGCCCTGAGGAAAGTGGCTTCATGGACGTTTTTCAGCAGTGGTAACATTGCCATTGCTCTCCACAAATGACTCCCCCTGTGTCCTGTACCAGGACTAAGCTTTGTTTGTTCACTTTATTTGTATTATTACTATTATTACTGTTGTTATTATTATTTGTCACCATGTTGCTACACCAATGGTTGGGTTCATTGCACCTTTCCTGAGACTGCTCTGTCTCACCTGGTGTCCCTATGAAGTTGTGTCCAACACTGGGTCAGAGCTGACTTCCTCACAATATCTTTGTAATAAAATAGTTCTTGCAGGTGCAGTGCCTGAAGGCTGGGCTCTTCTTCCAAAGCTGCTGTCCCTTATGTCATGTCCCCAGCACATGTCCTTGAGACAATCTCCCCCACCCCACATGCTGGTCCTTACACCAAAAGTCACCCCCAGACAAGGCTCCAAGGCCAGCTGGTGGACTTCACATTCATCTGTGAGTCCTGGTAGGATGAGGCCTCTGCTGGATCCTCTGCAGGGCTGGCAGGGAGCATGCAGAGGAGGTCCTGGGGCCATCTGCTGGGCCTGCAGACCATCCTCCTCCCGTGGGGGCCCTCAAGCAGGGTGCCTCAGTGCAAAGATCCATCCCAGCTTTTTGCTGCATGAACAGAGAGGAGAAACTGCCCCAGGAAACTCCTCAAACACCCAGCCTCTCGTACCAGCTATTTCCAGCACAGTTCAGCTCACCCACCCATCATCCAAGTGATTGGATTGTTTGTATTACAGGAGCACACTTTCCTCAGCTCAAATGCTTGGCTAATTTTAATGTCAATGTTTTCCTATGATGAAAGAGTGTAAATCTTCAGGAAGGGTATGAATCTGGGGAGAAGAAATATCATTCTGCCCTTGACCTTGTGTTTCCACTGCTCTATCATGCTGTGGATGTAATCTCAATAATCTCTCACATATTTCCACATGTCCTGATAAAATTTTTCATTTCTAAAGGCGTCTTTGCATCACATGATCTGGGCATATGCACTTTCCATAGTTTTCCAGTTTTCCTTTTCCCCTTGCTCTTTATCCATTCAGGTACCTCTCAGCTCTCCAGGTGCTGCTCTGAGCTGCTGGGAGTCTGAAGCTTGCCTCGTCTTTCAGCAGTCTCCTTGTCTCTTTAGCCACCTCCTTTGTTGTGTTTCTTGTCTATCCTTTCCTATCTTTCCGTGGAAAAAATTTCAAGGAAGGTTATGCCTTGTGGGCAGTGGATCTCACTGGAGGCAGCTTCGACTTGACATACACTCGAGGAGTGTCTTGTATTTTTTATTAAACTGTTCAGGAATATAATTTATTTGTTTGCAATTAAGAAAAACCCTTCTGTGTCTGCTTGCAGCTAGTTTTCTAAGGAAAGCAGGTGGGAATTGGTGCACATGAGCTGTAACATTCAGCTACAGCCTTGAGTGCCAAAAGGTTCGATTTTCACCAGAGTGTTCTGAAGTCCCCAGGGGCTGATGAGGGAAATGGCAGGGCTGGGGAGCTGGGGAGGAAGGTTCTCCATACATGTCCTCTATCAAAAATACTGCTTTGCCTACATGGCCTGACTTCATTAGGAGACACTGTGGGTCAGTATGAATTGGAGAATGTGGGTATGACTTATTCTGAAAAGTGAAGAATCAAGAAAGCTTAAGAAGCAGACATCTTTCATTTCAGGTGCTCATTGAAATCTGCCTAATTTCAATACACTCCTGCAAACTTTCCAATTAGCGACACAAGAATTGAAGAGCTGAAGAAAATTATGGAAAGAGGCATGGCTCCTTGGGGATTTTTGCATTTTAATGACCCCTTGGGTGGTTTTGGTGCTGAGCCCATGAACTTCAGATGCTGAGAGGAGCCTGAAGCAACCTCTCCAGAAGCAAATCCCAAACTTTTTGGAAAAATATTGGGTCCCACTGAGGGTCATTACTAAAAACGGCTCCCAGGGGCTGATTAGATCCAAAAGTTGGAGGCCCTGATTGCAGGTAGGCAAAGGCAACGTGAGGGTGGCTGTGATGCCAAGTCAACCTTGATGTGTGTTATGAAGCAGAGCAACCAGGCACTGACAGCCAGCCCCTGGGAAGGGTGATGCTTTCCCTCACGCATTGCTCAGGGCTCTTCCTGGGGGCCACTTTGCGGGTGGGGGTGCACAAGGCTAAGTGCAGGACCATGATATGGCACCTCCTGGGCTCCCAAGGGACAAGGAGGCAGCAAGGCCACAATGCTTTATGGAAACAGCATCTTCTCGTGGGCCTCGGTGTCAGAGACACCAGCCATAGCCAAGAGGACAAAGACCTAGCTGTGTTGGGAGCTTTCAGCCTTGGCAGTGCCCTCAGCCATCTCCACCACAGGCTGTCCTGTGCTTTCCCATGCCTGTGCCTCTTTCCCTGCAGACTGCACACACCCAAGCTGCTTCCCCACCTTGCTCTCACCCCGCGATCTCCCTGCCTCTCCTGATGTCTTCCTGTCCTCACTTGCTTTTCCTTGAAACACAAAGCCAAGGGCTGATCACAGACTCCCTCTGGGTGACCTGTTGCACCACAGTACTGCCCTAGGAGTGACATTCTTTTGACCTGAAGTCCAGCGTGAACCTCTCAAGATGCACTTTGTGGCTCTTTTCCCCTTCTCATGCTGTTTCCCTACACTAAGAAAAGCTCCATCATCTCTGAAGCCACCCTTAAAGCAGTCACAGGCAACTACTCTACTGCCCTTTGCCTCCACTTCAGCAGGATAAAGAATCCCAAGTCCCTCAACCTCTCCTCATGGATGGGTTTATTCCCACCTAGGAACAGGACTTGACACTTCTCTTGTAAATCTTCATGATGTATCTGTTGTCTGAATCACTTGAGTTTTGCAAGATGCTTTGGGACTGAAGCTCCTCAGTTTCAAAGCAAAGCAAAACAAAACAAAACAACAACAAAAAACCCAGTCCAAACCAGTGCCAATGAGCTAAGGGTGAGCAGGGGTGGTGTGGTCTCTATGGGACAGGATCAGAATGGTAAAAGAGACAGACTTAGGAGAGGGGGGAAGAAAAAAAAAGGAAATTAAAAGTGAAGCCACGGATTGATCAGGGCTGTCTTGGGGATTCCTGCCAAGAAGCCCTGCATCTGAATAATTCTGACTGGAGGAGGACAAGAAAGCTGGCCTGCTTCCACTGTCACAGGGCACCTGCATGCTTTCCCTGACATCCACAAGAGAAGATGGAGAGTGGGAAGAATCATGGACTCCTTCAGGGTGGAAGGGACCTCAGGAGGTCTCTATCCCTTCATGTGCCCAGAAATGTGATCTGAGAGGATTCGTTCCATGACTCACTCCTCCCTGGTGTCGTGGCGGGGAGGCCTCACTTCCCTGTGAGGCCCGGGTGCTGCTGGACACTCCTCACATGCTCCCCGCTGCTGCCCTTTGGAGTCATCTGTGGCAAGGAGGGGGGAACGGGAGCCACATTGGGTCCCCTCGCTGACAGGCAGAGGAGCAGCGGTACATCGGAGAGGAGTTTTGGATGACAAGATGGGAAGACAGTCTTTCTTCCTCCCCGGCTGCAGAGGTGAGCTGAGGGCAAGGGGACAAGCAAGATGGAGGAATGCTGGACCCGTATCACCTTCACAGACCACAGTTCCTTGTTCCCAATGCTCCTGCGGCTCTCCACTGAGGGTAAGTGTTTTGGGAGCTCCTTCCCGAGGTGTCTCACAGAGACTGTTAACTGCAAACTGTTAACTGCCCGTGGATCCCGGGCTGTGGGGGTGGCTGGTCAGGGCTGAGGGCTGCAGCAAGAGTCCTGCCTCAGGGTCCTGACTGGCTTGGGGGACAATGTGGCAGCCAGGACTCCTTTTTCCTGTGACTGAGCCCCAAGGCTCCTGTCAGGCCAGCTCCATCCCGTTGTGGGTGTGGGGGGGAGGGACAGGAGGGGGAAATCCATAGTCAGCTTTTCTTTGAGTATTAACAGGCCAGTGGTAGGCCCATGGCTGCTGTTTTTGTTTGTGAGGTCACTCTTGCCTTACTGTCTGATAGGCCAGCAGATGGCACATGGCTTTGATGAAGGATGTGAAAACACTACTTCCTCGGAACCAGTCTGCATTGAAGCCATGTGCCTGCTGCTGGCCTATCATGGACTGAAATACACGATCCCCAGAAGCACAGGCAGCACTAACCTCCCTACCGCTGCTCTACCAGGTGCTCATGCAGAAGGGAGCTCAGAACCACAAACAGCAGCAATGGGCCTGTCTCCCCAGTTTTGAGGCACTGAGACACAAGGGACCATCATCACCCAAGCTATATGCATGTTCTTGGCCTAGCAGCTTCAGAGGCACAACTCACCTCACGAGCACAAATGGCCCATCTGGCAGCTGTGCGAAGAAGCCTCCTGGCCTGCTTGCAGTCTGCTGTTTGCCCTTCCAGTTCATGTCAGGGGGATTAAAGCTCCCCCTTAAGAACCAGGGCCTGTGATCCACAGACTTCCTCAGGTTGCTTAAAGGAGACTGCATCCACCTCCTCACCCTCATCAGGGGGTCTGTAACTCCCATCACAACATCGCCTTTACTCTGATGCTCACCACAAGCTCTCACCCAAACCCTTGTCCATCCCATGCAAGAGCTCCATCCATCTGAGCTGTCCTTCCACACCAAGGGCATCCCCCCTGCTCATCTTCCCTAACGGTCTTGCCTGCAAAGCTTGTACCCTGCCATCACAGCCCTCCAGTCATGCTAGCGGTCCCACTGCATCTCAGTTATTCCAACCATGTTTCAGTTCAGCTTGTGCATCTCCATCTGCTCCTCTCTGTGCCTCTCAGGCTGCATGCACTTGTGCATATTAGTGTTGCAGAGCATCAGCTGTGGCACAGAGAGCAGACTGGTTGTGGTGAAACCTGTTACCGTGAGCCAGAGACACTGTGTGTGCAATGGCCCCACCTCAGAGCAGAGACATGCTGGCATGGATAGCAGGTGGCAATGGAATGGTGAAAGGAGGTTCCCACTGAGAGAGCAAAGCCTGCAGTGCCCAAGGCCAGGCAGAAACAGAGCTGGGCTGTGGAGAAATGGCAGGAGAGGGCTTGGCTGCCTGAGCTGATTTGTATCAGCTTGTGGCCTGTGACAGAGGTGAACCAATCTCCAGGCAGGAAAATTTGCCACTGAAGAAGTCCCTGGGCGTGGACAGCCTGTGATCCAGGCACCCTGAGGTCATCATTAGCCCATTCCCTGTTCATATCACCTGGTGGTGAGAAGAGGTTCAGGGAGAGGAAAGCTAGAAGGTTTTAAGGGTGCAGAGACTAGAGCAGAGACCTTGGTGTGATGTGCCTCTCCCATTTATGAAGCACACTTGGCTGTAGATCAACAGGACTTGGCCTAAAGGCAGTGGTGGGATCCAGTTGTTTGGGCACTGGTAGGAAACCTGAATTGCCCTGGGGTACTTGCCCAGCAACCACTCCAAAGGGCCATGGTTTTCCTATAGGCCCCATGGTGTATCTGCTAGAGACATGTGGTTGTGCTGGACACAGGCATCCGACATGGCCCTGCAGGCCTATTTCTGTGTCACTGAATCAACTGCCTGCACTCGATGACATCGACTTTTTGCAATGTTGGGATCTGCATGTGTCTCGGCTTCCTAGTGAGTGGAGCTCTGGCAGCAGTGGGCATCTAGTAGCGTTGCAGGTAGCCAAGGCAATTCCCCGCCTGACCCCAACCTCATGCTCTAGAAGGATGTAGGTGTCACACTTGCTCCATCAGAGCAAGTAGACACTGGCACATGCCTTGGACCACCTCTGTCTCTTCCAGAGTCATCAGGTGTTTGTGTGTGAGCAGCTGATTGCATCCTCCATCTCCAGTGATTAAAATGGGAGCATAGACCAAGATCTTTCATGCAGACATCCATGCTGTGCTCACTTCTGCCTGGGCAAGGGGACTCCCACCTCCTGTGTGTTTTTTTCTGGAGCTCAAGAGAAGGATCTGAATCGTATGCCAGCCCAGGGCCTTCTAAACCAGCCTGATAAGCCCAAACTGACTCATATGAATCACTACCTGAACACTGGGAAAAGGAACTCTATTCTTCTGCCCATCTAGGTGTCCTGCCTAGCTAACAGGTGGGACTAGGGGCTTCCTGAGTGGGATATTTCCACTTTTTGTAGATAACCTTTCTCTGATAAGATAAATTGCAATGCTGAAATCAGTCTGTCTCCACTCTTTAGCAAAGGAAAATAACTGACTATTTTAGTTTTTTGGAGTGAACATTTCCCAGGAGGAGGGAACACAAGGGACAGAGAAATTCATGCCTTCATCTGGGCCTCTGCTGCTGAGCAGGGCCAGGCTCTGGGGATGGAGGGAGCTTATGGCAACCAGGCAGCACTGCCCAGAGACAGCTGTGTGCGGGAGCAGCTCCTCTGCAAAGAGCAGCAGGGCTCCGGGCACTGCCTGCTGCTGCTGCCAGAACATGAGAGAAGACAGCAAGAAGTGCAAGGCAGTGTGGAGTGGGAGGAGAGAGGAGAGCTGCTTGTGGGAGAAATCTTCACAGCCTTTGACACAGTAAGTCTCTGGCTGCAGGGCAATGCTACTGAGGTTCCTGGAGGGGTCTTGAAACCCATCCAGGGACACGACTGGATTTTTAAGGAAGTCTCTCCCGGCTTCTCCTTTGCAGAGGAGGGGGATATGCTTCAGAGCAGGGATTCTCTGCCACACCGTCACAGGGACAGGGCATCCTGCTACCTTCTCCCAGGGACGCTGCAGGGGGGCGAAGTCTGGGTGTGCACACAGGACTGCCCAGGGCTGTAATTCAGAGCAGTGCCCTGTGCCCGAGTGTGCTCTGTGTCCCAGGCATTGACTTTACTGCCTGCGAGGGTCAGCATTCAGCCTGCCCATGGATCTCCATGCAGTGCTGTGGGGAGAAGCTCTGGGTGGGAGGAGTGATCCCTGGTGGGACAGGTCCATTTTGCCTTTGAGAGGTTGCTGCATGGGTCAGGGCTGCCCACACCTCCAGCTCACTCCCAGGACATTTCTGGAGGACACTTTCCAAATGGAAGGTCAAGGCAGGGGATACATGAAAGGGGAGGTGTCATGAGTCCGTGCTTTCAGTCTGATTCCCTTTGGGTGCGGTGAAATGGGATTGGATCTGTCAGGTCTAGACAGGGGATGGAGGCTCCAAAACAGTGACACTGAGAGAGGAGCAGTTCTGGGAGGGACTCAGCAAATGCCTTCATCCGCCCCTCCGTCTAAGGACAGAACCAGCATCACCTTTCCAGCCTCAGCAAGGTTTGTCTCACCTGCTCCGTAAAACCTGCAGCCACGGAGGTGCCCTGGGCAGTGTCCTGCCCCCCGGGGAGGTTTCTGCAGCGCAGAGCTGAGCTCACAGCAGGTGGGATGGGGTGTGTGAGCACTGAGAGGGGAGAGACGTGGGGACAGAGAAACAGGTCCCCGCAGGGATGGCTGCAGGCACCAGAGTCATGCTCAAAGTGTGAGAGCAAACTGTCAACTCCAAGGCCTCTTCTCCTCTCCCAGCCAGCACAGCCCTCTGCTCTCAAGGCTGTGGGGTCCAGGGCATGAGTCGTTTGCTCGGCAGCCAGACATGCAGGAGAGGAGACACTCCTGTGTGTCCCTCTGTCCCTCCCTGGCCCTGCCTCCCTCCCCACAAATATCATGGTATTGCTCCATGTTTCCCACCTGCCTGTGCTGCCCTTGTCCTTTCCCTTGGATTCTCTGGGCAGGGGGGATTCTGATGCAGTTCAGACACTGAGACCCTGTGGGTGCTGCCCTGCAGATGTGTCCCTGACAGTGAGGTGCCCAAGTCCCCCTCTAACCTGTGGGGCTTTGGGCAATGCAGTGTGGGGGTCTGGGAATGAGCCAACTCTCTCATCAGGACACCCCATCCTTAGGACATTCCACCATTTCCCTGGGGTGTCTGGCTGGGCTGCAAGCTGCCCTCCACAAGGACACAGCTCTCCCATTGCAGCTGCGTGATATCTAGGAGCCCCAGGCAGAAGCCACGTAGATACTGAGGCCATGCTGGGACATGCTGCTGGGAGGCTGGATGTGGGCAGCTGGAAGGAGACCAATGTGTTGCTGGCTAGAAGGGGAGGACTGACACGTGCCTCACCTCCCCTCAGAAAGAGTGCTGATGGGCACTTTGCAAGTGCATTCCTCTGCTCTCCGCGGTGTCGTTTCTTTTTTGGGTAACATGAGTGCAACTCTCCACCTCTGAGGTGGGAGCACAGGGCAGCTGGGAACAGGGCAGGTGAACAGGCCAGCTCTGCTCCCTCTGCACTCAGGCCAGAGTGAATCCTTTTGCCTCTCCAGAATCACAGCTGCTCACTCTGAGTGCAGCAGCAATGCTGAGGATTTCTACCTCCAGGAATGCTCCTCAGGTGTGACAGGGTCAGCTAAAGGAAACAAAAGAAGCCTTAAAACTTTTAATGCACCCACATTATTTAGAAGTGGGAGTGAGGATGCTGAAAATGCCTTCAACATTATGTGTGGATGAAATCTGACCGGAACTGGGAGTATAACAGTTTAGTCACCCCTTTTCCCATGTACTCAGTGCTGCCGGTCAGGGCAGACTCCTCTGGAGCCCATGGGCAGAGGCCCCTGCTCCTCACAGCAAACTCAGCCAGCACAAAGCAGAGCTCAAGCCATGGAGCTCAGTGATGGTGCTGCTGAGATGGGTAGAGGTAGTGTGTGTGTTTGGGGGAGGTTATGAGAAACCTTTGCTCAGAGAAGTCTGCCCTAATTCATCTCTATCTGTTCTTCCTTGAAGAGTCCCCAAAGCTCAGTCTCTCTCCACTGTTTAGAGAGGGACCATCAGTGATCATTTTTGACTACTTTCAATGGTTATTTCCCAGGGGTGACCCTGCTGCCTTTCAGGAACTGTCAGCCCTGGGGACCTGGGAACATCTCGAGGCTGCACAGGGGACAGAGAAAGTCATGTTGTCAGCTGGGCCTCTGCTCCTGAGCTGGGCCTGGCTCCTGGGACTGCAGGAGCCCATGGCAACCTGGCAGGTGCTGAAGAGAGACAGCTCTGTCCAGGAGCAGCTCCTCTTAAAGGAGCAGCAAGACTCAGGGCACTTCCTGCAGGCACCAGGATGAGATGAGCGACTCAGAAGTTAAAGACAGTTGGAAATCAGAGCACGGCTGAGAGCTCACTGCAGGGAGAAATCTTCACAGCCCTTCACACAGTAAGTCTCTGGCTGCAGGGCAACGCTGCTGCGGTTCCTGGAGGGTTCTGAAGCTGGCACCTTCCACAGCTGATAGGGTCTGTCAGGGTGGCTCTCCCAGGTTCTCCTGTTTGGAGCAGGTAGTGCTTGGAGCAGGTAGTGCTTAGAGCAGGGATTCCCAGCCACACCATCAGAGGGACAGGGCATCACGGCTACCTTCTCCAAGGGATGGTGGAGGGGTGTGAAGCCAGGGAGTGCACCCAGGTCTGCATGGGCCG
Source organism: Apteryx mantelli (assembly GCF_036417845.1). Taxonomy (NCBI): domain Eukaryota; kingdom Metazoa; phylum Chordata; class Aves; order Apterygiformes; family Apterygidae; genus Apteryx; species Apteryx mantelli. The sequence goes on from NC_089997.1 coordinate 15,146,346, forward strand.
TAATTCAGAGCAGCGTCCCTACACCCCAGGGTGCTGTGTGCCTGGGACAGTGACTCTGCCACCTGTGAGGGTCAGCACTCAGCCTGCCCGGGGAACTCCCCACAGTGCTGCAGGGAGAAGCTCTGGGTGGAAGGAGTGACCCCTGGCAGGGCAGGTTCATTCTCCTGTTGAGAGGGTGCTGCATGGGGCAGGGCTGCTCTCAGCTCTAGCTCACTCCCAGGACATTTTCTGAAGGGGAATTTTCAAGAGGAAGGTATAGGCCGGTCATACCTGCAAAGAGCAGAGCTTTCCTTCCTGAGTCTGTGCCTAATCTACCCATCCTTTGACAGGGTTGGAATGGAAACAGAATTGTTTACTTTAGACAAGTAACTGAGACCCCTAAACAGTTACACTGAGAGATCAAAATGTCTGCAAGGAACCTCAGCAAATCCCTTCAGCCGTCCCTCAGCCTACACGCAGCACTAACAAAATGTTTATTAGCCTCCTCAGGGTTGGTCTTACCTGCTCCTTAGCACCTGCAAACATGGAGATATTTGCCCCTGGCACAGTCCCAGGCAACAGTGGTATGATGCATGAAAGAGAGGAAACTTCTAACAAAAAAGGCTATGGGAGGGTGGTGGATTTGGGCAATTCCCTGACGGTTTCTGCAATGCAGATGCCTTCCTCTGAGCAAACCCCTGTGTCTCGTCTCCCACCTAGCAGAGCCTCTGCCCTCAAGGCCACAGGATCCAGGGCATGAGACACCCCTGCAGTCCAACCTCCAGCAGAGCAGATGTGGGTCTCTCCTGTATGTGCCCATTTTACCACTGCCTGACAGAGTGGCTGAGAGCAAAACCTCATCTGTAGGGTGGTGTGCACAGCTGAGTAAGATGAAGGCTTTCCTGAGTGCCCATCTGGAGGTGTTTGCATGGGAGCAAGGGGTCCAAGCTCCCTTCCAGCCTGTGAGTCTTTGGGCAATGCATTCTGTAGGGTTGGGGAATGGGCCAAGTCTCATGTTGCTGTTTGCTATCTCCATGTACCCAGTGTGGTACATGAGTTACACATGAGTTTCAAACATGAAAACTCAGTTTTGTTCTTTAGTCATGATTATGGTTTGGCTGGGTATCAGGGCCTGTGTGCCTGTGTGCACACCCAGAGCACTTAGGTCATTAGCTCCTTGCATAGTCCAAGAATTTCCTGGCCAGTCATCTGCACAGGTGAGAAAATAGGTCGTCATGAGACAATGGAGCAACTTGAAACTAGGTGATTGACTGGACCTAGGCAATTAGGTATTTGACTGATAGTTATGGCATCCCTCCAGGTGGCAATTTCTGAAGGTTCCAGAAATTCCCAAAGTGACAAATCCTGCTGTGTCTAGTCCAATTTGTATGCTTAAAGGTGTTCATAACCATCCTGGCTGGAGTGTCCCAAAGTGTCCTTGCTGCAAAAGTGATCAGATTATGCATAGGTAAGACATTTGTAAATAGTCAATACAAAGCATTCCTGCAATAATTGTCACACCCTATGAGGTTAAGCTGTATCAATTGCAATGAATTATGCATCTGCTGGGTGGTCATGTGGGTCTGGAGCCAACTGGATTAGAATTGAGCAAGAGAGTGGTTCAGGAGTCTCACCTAATCCAGCTGACACCATTGCAAGGGCATTTTGTCACTGCACAATGACTGACCATCCTGTTTTGGAGATTTGATTCTGAGTGTCTGTGTAACAAGCAGCGCTGACTCCTCTGGAGCCCATGAACAGAGGACGCTGCTCCTCATGGCAGACTCAGAAGGCACAAACTAGAGTACAAGTAAAGGAGCTGCAGGAAGGTCCTCCCAGTTAGGAGAAAGGAAATGTGGGGAGTTGCAAGGAGAAATGCTGTTGTGGGGTTTGTTCAAAGTAAGTCCTAACTCAAAAATGTCTTTTCCTCCTTGGACAGTCCTCACAGCCCAGAGGAAGCAAATGTTCAACAGCAGCTCCCTCAATGAGTTCATCCTCCTGGCATTTGCAGACACGCGACAGCTGCAGCTCTTGCACTTCTCACTCTTCCTGGGCATCTACCTGGCTGCACTCCTGGCCAACAACCTCATCATCACAGCTGTAGCCTGTGACCACCGCCTCCACACCCCCATGTACTTCTTCCTCCTCAACCTCTCCCTCCTCGACCTTGGCTCCATCTCCACCACTGTCCCCAAATCCATGGCCAATTCTCTGTGGGACACCAAGGCCATTTCCTACTCAGGATGTGCTGCCCAGATCTTTCTTTTTCTCTTCTTGTTGTCAGCAGAGTGTTCTCTTCTCACAGTCATGGCCTATGACCGCTTTGTTGCCATCTGCAGACCCCTGCACTACGGGACCATCATGGGCAGCAGAGCTTGTGTCAAAATGGCAGCAGCTGCCTGGGCCAGTGGTTTTCTCTATGCTGTGTTGCACACTGGGAACACATTTTCACTACCACTCTGCCAAGGCAATGTTGTGGAGCAGTTCTTCTGTGAAATTCCCCAGATCCTCAGGCTCTCCTGCTCCAACTCCTACCTCAGGGAAGTTGGGGTTATTGTGTTTAGTATTTGTTTAGCTTTTGGGTGTTTTGTTTTCATTGTGATGTCTTATGTGCAGATCTTCACAGCTGTGCTGAGGATCCCCTCTGAGCAGGGACGACACAAAGCCTTTTCCATGTGCCTCCCTCACCTGGCCGTGGTCTCCTTGCTTGTAATCACTGTCATGTTTTCCTACCTGAAGCCCCCCTCCATCTCCTCCCCAGCTCTGGATCTGGTGGTGGCTGTTCTGTATGCAGTGGTGCCTCCAGCAGTGAACCCCCTCATCTACAGCATGAGGAACAAGGAGCTCAAGGAGGCACTGAAGAAACTGATTCAGCTGGTACTATTTCAACAGCAATGAGGTGCCCATCCCTCTTCACAAGTGACTTCTAATTTTTTTCTCAGACAACTCTTGTGCTTTGGGAATTCTCACTGTGATAATAATGTTTATGCAGAAGTGTTTGAATTCATCCCACTTCTCCTGCAGCATGAATCCACTCTCTCTGACCCAGAGACCTTCTGTAAATGTGTCTATCACTGTTTCAGAGCTGACTCCTCTGTAATAAAAGAGGATTTCCTCAATGCTGTGCTTGAAAGTTGGTTTCTCCTTCCAAGGCTGGAGCCAAGAATGTGCTCAAGGACTTTCACCTGGAAAGGGCCTTTTCCAGGGCTCTCTATGGGCTCAAAGCAATGAGCTCATGGGGTGATGTGTTAGGGAATGAAGGCTGGATTCAGTTCTCACTTGTCAGTGCCTAGTGCTCCTGGACTTGGTGAATGGTCAAGCGGTATCTGCCTGGGACTGTCTCCCATATGACAGGGCTGATGACAGATGCCCACGGTGGGGACCCTGTGGGCACAGGGAAGGGAGCCTGGAGGAGTGGTTTATGCCACCTTCAATGAAAAACCATGGTCTGGATCTAGGGACACACCTGAACACAGCCTGAGCCATTTGAAATGCCTTGTGATTGCTCAGAGCATCATCCATAGCCACAAACAATTTGGCAGGAGACTGTCAGATGCAATGATGCCTGTCCAGCTGGGTCTGCTTCCACCCTAATCACCGTGGCCAATGCAGAGTCACCCCATGGCCTCAGGGCACCAAAGCCTGCTCACTCTGCAGAGCAGCACTGCCAGCTCGGGGCCTTGCAGGGAGCACAGGGGAGGGTCCAGGAACGGCTGGGCAGGCCAGCGCCGATGCAACCACTGGGGAAAGGTTCTGTGGAGAGCAGGGACATCCCTGGAGAAGAGGAAAGGAGCAATTGTGTGATGGCAAACTTATGTCTTGGATGCTGCTTGTGACCCCACTTTTGCCTCGGTATGCAAAAGTGAAGCAGCAGGCACATGGCTCGGATGCTGATTGTGAGGTCACTTCCTTCTCTGTGGACTGTCTGCCATCAGCAGGCTCTCGGTTGCTGTGGTTTCTTGTAAAGTCCCCTCTGTCTCTGCTGCTGACAGGCCAGAAGCAGGTTGATGGGTCCAGTGCAGACTGTGAGGTCCCTGCTGCCTGTTGCTGGCAGTTTGGGGAGCTGGAAAATACTGCTCAAAAACCTCTCTCCACGGCCAGAACTCCAGCTGACCTGAGTGGGATTCAGACCGTGGTTTTCATCACCTCTTAAGACTCTGTTGCTCCCAGTAGAGCTCCCAATAGCTCCATCAGCCTGATGGCATGTCACGCACTTCTTCTAGCTTCTTTTATTTTTGTAATGGTGTAATGCAACAAAGGATTTTTTTGTGCAAACAAATCTCTTTTTTTTTTCTGTTGTTGTATGGAGGAAATATTATAACACACCTGCCAGTTAATATAAACATTTCCTTTAGTTGAGTACATTTACCAAGCATAGACAATGCCACAGCCTGTAATGCTGCACTGTAGGCAGTAAAAGCATTTCAACTCTCAGAACGCTTCTATCTGCAAATGTGTGTCTTTTTCTTAAGGAGAAAAAGCATAAATAGACTCAGTGTTGCTTTGTTCCTTTTTACTTTTAGGCAGAAAATCCATTCTGTTGCTTGCCATCCCTGTATTACAGCATCTGCAGCTTCAGTAGAAGCATTTGGGAGCTGTGACAGTATGGACAGACATGTTACATGGTTGAGGGCTCATCTGTCACATGAGAGGAAGATCTCCATTTGGGTTATGTGATGGTTGCCTCTCTGGTCATCTACCAATAATGTCTAGTCAATGCCCACACGTACCAGCAGCATGTGCTAATGTGCTTGAGGCACCACGTACAGGCAACGGCTTGTGATGTTCCTGAGCAAGAAACCTGGTCTGAAGGAGCCTCTGGAAAGGAGGCAGCAGCCTGTGAGCTGGGGAGCTCTTCAGACAGCTTGAAGGCTGGTCACCTCTGACAAAATGACCTTTGAAATTATGATTCATGACCAGGCGAATAGCACAGTGCCTGCCCTCACCTTTCCTGCCTTGTGCTCCAGACTGACTTGGGCACAAGCCCACCCTGACCTGAAAACTTGGCAGTCCCGGGGGTGCAGCAGTGCACCCAGGCTCATCCACCTTGCTGAAGGACTCGGCTTCTTTTCTCAAGCACACCCCATACAAACCGAGCTGTGAGGCTCCTTAGGAGTGACCTTACATCTCAGGAGCTCTGAAGTCAGGCACAGGTTAAGGTCCATTTCTGTCTGTGTAGCTATATCTGTAATTTAATCGAAGTAGAAATTATTAAGTAATTGTTTTGTCCTGGTAGGTGTGTTCTGACACTTTGTCTCTTTGTCTCTACTATCTGGTTGATACAGTTTACATTTTACATCCTGTTTACATGTGTTTACATGTGTTAGTTTGCATAGATACATAGTTATTAGTTACACAGCAGCCTGTTCTACATGGCTCAATATTCCCACACAAACTTCCTTTTCACCAGCATGCGGGAAGCCCAGAGGACAGCACCAACTATCATTTATGTTCCACATGTCCACGTAAGGTGGGAGGATGTTGGAGTCTCACGAGAAGCTACATTACCACATTATTACAGAACAGTCCAACATAGGCACTAGGATTTTTGCTTGCAACTTCAGATGGATGGATAGGTATATTTTCCAGTTTCATTTCATTATCCTTTTTCATTTTCATTTATGTGCCCTTGAAGCACCTGAATGCTGTGCTTTCCCAGGTAATTGCGTATTGTTATCATGAGGGCACGTACCTGAAGATCTTAAAAGTTGCTTATGTAGAAAACAAGAATGAAAACATTTGTCTAAACTGTTTTCTGAGTCAAGAGATTCACTTGGACTCAGACTTCCCCTGCTTCCCACACACACAGGCTTATTAGACAGACCTCTAAGTTTGCCTAGGAGAATCATTCCGGTGACTTTGAGATGGCCATTTATATCCTGAGTCCAGTGTATGCAATGTGTGCAATGTAAAAGGCAACCAAGATGTGGTCACTAAAAGCATACCTTCCCACAGTCTGCCACTGCAAAGTATAGGTGCTACACTGCTCATCAGAGAAATCAGTTGAGCAGTTCAATGCCTTAACTACAGTGTCAGCTCTTTCTTCACAAAGGCCAAAGCTTGAAAAAATAGGAAGCTCAATCCCATCTTGTGTTTCAGCGACTTTAGGAAGACAACTACCTTGAATTCCATCAGCAGACTTCAGGAGGAGTACAGCCTTCAATTCTCAGACTTCTGAGAGTTGGCCTTAAAGGAAGGTGTTTAAAAGATGAAACAGGTTACTCTCCAGCTGGTGATGTCTTCCTGAATATGGAAACACAAACCCTAACTGGATGCATTTACCATCAAAGGCTTTGAAAGTGCATAACTTGGATACTGTTGGTAAATTCCTTCTAAAATTGAATACTGAAATTCCAGCACGTCAACAGTTTCTGGCATCAAAGCAGGTCCCTTTTCTCACAGAAGGCTCCAGTAGTTCAGGGCTAAGTCCCCAGGTCAGGGGTCAGTGCTGGCCCTGGAAACAGTCCTCCATTTCCTCAGGATCGGCTCTCTGATGTCCAGTAGCCAGGGGGCAAAGGTTCCACCTCGTTTTTTCCAAAGCAGATGAGACAAAATGGATTTAGGCTATAATAGTTAACACAGGCCTCCTCAAAGAGTTCAAAGCCCTTCAGCCCAAGTAGCACTACCTCAAACACTGACATCTTTGAGCCTCTGCCTGAAGCCTTTCTTGCACTTCCTTCAAATGACATCATCAAATATCATGACTAATGCTGTCCTGCTATCTAAAGCCTTGCAGCTTCTCCACAAACTTTTGCTGCTTCCCCACATCTGCCTCCTCCCATTTCCACTTCATATCTTTAGCAGTTCACTAAACTCAGTCTACTAGTCCATGTATCTGATCTATCTCCAGATAGACAAGCAGGACTTGACAGGAAAGGCTTTCATTCCTTCTTAAAAAGTTGCAAGTTATTGGATTTTTCTCTCCCAGAATTGGTCGGCAATAGCTGAGGAGAAAGTCTAAAGCTGGGAGGAAGAAAAAGGTATTCTGCATTTCCAGATAATACTTAAATACCAACTAGAAAAACTAACCTACTGCTGTTTAGAAGAGAATGTCAATGAAGAAAGCAGCAAGACATTTGAAGGTTTTTGTTTCCTTATTGGCAGTACTTTTAACCTTATTGAAAGAGAAGATTTTAAAGTTATATTTCATCATACTGTGAGCTGAGTTTTGCTGATAGAGAATATATACAGCTAATTACTAAATCTACAAATATTGTGTCCATAAAGGGAAACACCTGGTCTTTCAAGCAAAAAAATTACAATTGACTTCCAACAGATAAACCTCTCCTGGTTATAATCTCATCAAGTTCACGTGTATATAAAACACTCAAAGATGACAAAACCCCCCAAATTACCTTTTTCAACCAGGACACCTTTTGAGTATACTTTCCTTTTATCACACCAGACACTAAGCCTTTAACTATGGCAAGGAATTCCCTCTACTTTGAATCTACATACATTATGGATTTTAACAAATCTTAAGAAATTGTCCTAAGTTAAAGAAAGGCAAGAAACCCCATCCTTGCCTCTATTTATACATTTTCTGTTATGGGGGGTTTCTTTCTGAATAGCCTACTGTAAAGCAGAGGGACAGCAGAATTTTACATTAAAATAGTTAGAGTTTATGCCTGACCTCTCCAAAGAAATCCAATTGCTCTTAAAGAGTCAATTCTAAAAGTCCAATGGTAGAGAGCCCACTTAAGAGCCACCAGTGCCAACAAATTACATATTATGCCAGTGGATTAAATATTGCCACTGCTTAGACTCTGTAGAGGAGCAGGGAGGAGAACACTTCACAGTCAGGCAGCTGCTCCTCCTCTTCAGTAGATTCCTGGGCAAAATGTTGCTCCTCTTCATCAGCGGAGGATGGGGAATCACTGCTGTAGACTGCATGTTTCCATCTGCAAGCATTTCAAAGGCAATAACAAAAACAACATTAGGTCACACTAAGTCGCATCAAAAATCAAGTAAACTCTACCCCAGAAGGTACTGTGAGATCTATGAAGCTTCGAGCCCATTATATGTATTCCTCCTGCATCTGATTTTAAACTGCATTACATGTTCTTCCTTGTGAGAGCAAAATTCCATCTTTGTTGGGAAGGTAAAATGTGTAACTAGTTCACAACCAAAATTCAGCTACAATTTGCTCATTTTCTCTAATCAGTCTGACACACAAAGCATCCAGTTTCACTGAGCATTACGTATCCACTCTTATTCACTTATTTATTCATCAGTCTTCCAAAACTGATGCCCCCTCTTCTTTCCTGAACTGACTGCTCTAGAGATTGCCAAACAAAGTGTTTATATCAAGCAATAGACAGCATTCTCCAAGCTCTGAGTGCTTACAGCATCCAAAACAGCCTTTCTCACCACAATGGCCATTAACACTTCTTTCTGGAGTTTTTCTTGTTTAAGAGCACTTCCACAGAGAAATAATCCAAGAAGAAACTAGTATTGGCATGTGAGTGACTAAAAAAGGACATGGTACTTATATGCAGCTTGACTTTGGCATATGGAAGATGCCAGAGCCTTGCAAAGTAACCGTATTTGTGAATCTATTCCCCCTGATTTCCCCTGAACTTCGTGTTCACAGCTGTTACCAAAACAGCAGGACAGGTCAAGAAGGGAGCTCCTGAGAGAGCTTCAATTAATTACGATGCATACAGGAGGATAATTATGATGCATACAAGTTTTGGCTTGAACCTTTTTATAGGTTTTTATTCCCCTCGTTCAAGTCTTGCACAGGCTGCGGAACATGGGTGAGGTACTGCCTTCACGAGGTATTGCATAATTACCCCTCTTCCTCAAGGCATGATCAGCTCAGCTACTGCAACATCCTCTTCTGTCCTGAAGTACAGCCTTGCCCCACTCACATCCATTCAGAAAGTTGCTCTAAAGATCATCTTCTGATCTTATTCCCTTCATCACAAAGCGCATTCTCCTGACACCCTTCAAGTTTCTTCTCTCACAGCAAACAGAGTTGCTAAGGCCTTTCAAGAATTACCCTCATTCCTACATTATTTCCCACTGGCTGCCCAGAAAACAGCTCTGAATTCCGAGCCGGCCCTGACAGCACCTCTCACTGACTAACCCCTCAATACAAAAATGCAGAAGCATATTCTCTTCTCACCTGCCACCTTCATGCTTGGGAAAAAGTTTTCATATGCACCTGGCAGTCAACCTTACCTCCTGAAAATTCTTGCTGGGCTGCTCAAAACCCATGAAAACTGTCAGGCTACCGCTGCAGTGAGAGCAGTGCTCATCATTCAGAGTAGCACTGTGCATTTCCTTGTATTCCCACCTGTCAACAGCCATCTGTTGCCTTTTCTCTTGTGCTCAGTTATAAGCATTTTGGACAAGGTCTGGTTTTGTTTGCTGACTTCTCTGCCCTGAGCTTACTAGCAGGGCCTTGGAGTCCCTGGCTATGGCTTGTAAGCTCTAAGGCTATACAGAAATGTGAATAGATAAAAAATGGCCAGTAGTTCAGCTTCTTTCAGTTGCTTCAGAGGAGACTTTTGGCCAGAACACAGTAAAGAAAATTGAAAGCCAGAACTAACCTGCACTGCCATCCAGTTCTTTCTTTAAGTTTCTTTCTGGTTCTTCCCTCCTTGGGAGTACGCCTCAAGGTTTTCCTAATGACAAGAAACAAGAAGGATCAGTCACAAACACGCAGAAAATCTGAAATGCACACACTTGGTGCCTACACAGTAGCTTTATCAAGGCTCTGCATGTACACAAAAGATTAGCATGCAGTTCTACGATGCAGAAAACAAGGAAGGATCACTGGAATCCAACCATAAAGGTCTACTTGTTTTCACAAGAGGCCCATTCTATTTTAGGCCTGTATCTGTCAGTCTAAAAAGAGATGAGAAAATGGATGCATATTTTAATACAAGAAGAAAACCAGTACTTTTAAATTTAGCGCATGACCTACTTTGCCTCTCTGTTAACATGTTGACTCATGGACCAGGACATGTTAAAAAAAAAAAAAAAAGAGAGATTAGCAAAGCAAAAAGCACAACATCCACAGGGATTCCTGAAGTACATGAATCTATCTTTGCTTTTTATCCCAGAGTTCTCAAAGAACAGGGCAGTAGTACCCACAGGAAGCACCCAGCAGACAGAATTTAATTTAATGCAGCAAAACGAAGACAGAGGAAACGTGGTTGGTAGAAATAACAGAAGTTGCTCTAGGGACAGAGAACCAGTTATGCTCATGGGCAGTGCTGGCACAGGAACAAATACACATAGAGTTGCCATCACTAAATGCAGCTTGGATTTGAGGAGGCTTCAGATCCATGAAAAGGAAATTCTGGAAGTGGCTCTCCATGAAGGGAGCAGTTCACAAGGGAGCTTAAGTCCATTTATGAAAACGATTCTAGGACACATTTCCCTGTAACAGGCAACTAATCTACAAGACCCACCTCTGGGAGGTGATGAGATGTCAAGGAAAAACAGGCAAACAGCAATCCAAACCTCAGTCACTGGGACAAGCACAGGAAGCTGTACAGCACCTTTTTTAGCCCATAGGCTAACCACACTGCCCAAGCAAACATCATTCTTTTGTGCATGAGGAAAAGTAATATTTAGTACCTGAGGACTACAAGCACAATAGATTAACAGCTTAGTTGTGCCTATGCGATGGAAGGCATCACACAGTCTTCTTGCATATTTCAATGCCAGCCATTTTTTTTGGTAAGTTTTAGAGTGAAAAAACAAGCCCTGAAACAGCTGTTTGTAAACAGAGTGTCTATTCAAAAAAAATCACAAAAAGGCAATTCAGAGAATGCAGCATAAGATGTATACAACTTCTGACTGCTATTTCACATTTTCTGAGGAAGAAGATATGTCCTCCCTGCTCAGCGGATGCCTCTAATATGGTCATACCTATCAATATGTAAGTTATAATTAGAGAAGGAAAAAAAAGTTTTCTCAGACTGTGGTACTCTGTGGAAGAAGTTACTTCAGCTAAATTAGAAGTATTATTTCATTGTGTGAAATATATTACTTACACAAAAAAAGAAAGATAAATGAATATTTAGATTTTTCTGCATCACTGAATAACCCAAGATCTTTCATCACCTTCATGTCATGTGCTGGTTTGCAGTACTGCTTCTGCAGGACCGATACAGAGCTGCACTTGTAAGAGCAAAGAAAAGCAAGTGTGAAAAAAGGTTTGAAAAAATAAATATAAGCAGTAGAGCATCTTAATACAGAATGCACATAATGACAGAGTCAAACTGACACTTAGCCAGGTTCCTGAAACCTAAAATAAATAAATAAATAATAGTTCAAATGTTCCCCTTTGACAGAGATTTAAGAACAAGTGCTAGAGAATTTGCAATCACACTCTGCACTTAGGTTCATTTTTCCCTCCTGCTGAATACAGTGAGAAATCCACTTTTGTAGGAGAAAAACAGAAATTCTAAAGATCATAGTCAGATATTAGAAAGAAATCACGGTAGATTTTAACTTCAAGTACTTCGACTGCTCTGCATGGTAGCAGTAAGTCATTCACAGCTAACACCTTCCCCAGATACAGTGACTCTTTATTCTTAACTGTGGTGCAAACTGCGGGCGTTTCTTCCATGGTTGCACCCGTCACACAGGCCACCCCACGGCTGGGACACGCTGCAAATCCTCGAGGAGACAACGCCAGCCTGGGCTGCGCAAAGGCCACGTCGGGAAGGAGGCCGCAGGCAGAGCTGCAGAAACGCCAGGACTCCTTCAGGTGGGCTGCTGCCCCCTCTTCCTCCGTGTCCTGACTTGCCCCGTGTTTCAATGTGCGTCAGCCCGGAACAGCAGCTCATCAGCACTGAAGGAGCCTCTCACATCACAGCCGCCACTAAGATGGCACTGTCCTGCCCGGGGGAGGGGTTTCCGCTGGGTCACGTGGCCATGGCATTGCCATGGCAACGCCCCCAGTGCGGCCCTCCTGTTGGCTAGCAAGAGGAGGAGGGCGGGGATCCCTCAGACTGACAGCTCTGTCAGCCAATCAGAGCCCAGTATGCAGGGCCCTCAGAGAGGGGAGGAAGGGGTGGGGCCTGACCTGGGGGAGAGGAGAGAGAGGAGAGAAAGAGGGAGTGAGGGGGAGAGGGAGGAAAAGGCGTGAAAGAGCGAAGCGAAAGGGAAGGGGGAGAGGAGAGGGGAGCGGAGGAGTGGGATAGCAGGGCAGCGCTGAGAGCAGGGCAGAACCACGCAGCGGCGGTGCCCCGCGGCCCCGCAGGGCTGGTCGCTCAGGGCAGGGCGCAAACAGCCCCCTCAGGCAGCGGCGTCAGGAGCGAGGCAGCTCCCTGTGCCGGCAGCCGGCAGGGCAGCTTCCTCCGCAGCCAGGCCTGCACCCGGAGCAGGGCACTGCACTGCTCTGCAGCGACCCCCCAGGAGAGGGAGGCCATGCCCTGAATTGCAGCGGATCCCAAGAGGAGAGGGAGGAAAGGAGAGAAGGGAGCGGGAGGGAGAGTGGGTGCGAGTGGGTTTGTTGGGGGCTGCGGGCACGTTCAAATGGCAGCAGGTGCCCTCCTGCCAGGGTGGGGGCAGCGGTGCTGGCGCCGGGGCTGCTTTCCTCCAGGAGCTCTAGAAGGTCAAACCATGAAGTAGGAGAATGTTTGTTGTCCTGGGTGTGTGGAGGATTTGCTGGGTTTGTTCAGCATTGGGGAAGGAACCAGACTTCTGAGGTGCGGGAAGGCTTCTGACTCTGCCTGGGACATGAGGCCCTGCTGTCTTCAGTTTCATGGTCGCTGCTCCCATGCAATGCTCCCATTAGAAGATGTTGCCAGGAATTACTTACAGGCTGTTCTCCAATTCCTGAGTGTCATAGACTAGGTGTAGGTAATACCTGGGCAGAAGCTAATCTTTTGGGGTAGTAACTGGTACATAATGGGTGTTTTGCTCACTATGAGTGTTACCAGGGGCCTCAGACAATAATGCACCCAAAGACACAATTCTCCCAATTGTAAGTGATATGTCCTAAAGGAGTACAGATAAACCAGCAGAAACCAGTGGGAACCAAGGTTAGGAACAAGACAGCTTTCTCAAGCAAAGAAATGAGCCAAGCTGAGACCATATATGGAAAAGGAGCTCAGAGTTCATGGAAAAGGCACCTCTTCAGCAACCACTAGGGACCACCAGAGACCCCCATAGAAGACACCCCGGAGACTCAGACCACATGCATAATGACTATGTAAATATGATAATTAGTTCCAGGAAATAGAAGGAATATGTATAATCATTCTGGGAAATTTAATGCATATGTATGTAACAGCAATATAAGCTTTGGCTAATGCAACACAGGGCATGCACGTTGGGTGGAGCGATCCCCCGTGCATCCGGCGCCGTAATAAAGAGAATGCCTGCTTCTTAGTAGTACATTGGTGTTAAGGAGTTTTACTCCCGATTTCGGTGACATGAGCGTTGTGAAGCCACGAGGTGATTCGGGGAGGCCGTTCAGGAGCTGGCTCAACCTTGGGGGAGGGCAGGGAGAGCTGCAGGTGGCAATGGCCCCGTGGCTGGGCTGTGGGTAGTGAGGTCACCACTGTTTGAGAGAACTATGCCAGAAAGTCACCATTGTCAAATCAAGTCTTTGTAAGTAGCTGACAGGCCAGCAGGAGGCACATGGCTCGGCTATTGATGATGAGGTCACTTCTGCCTGAGTAGCTGATAGGCCATCTGGAGGAAGAAGGCTTGTCTGTTGATTGTGAGGTCACTTGTGAGTGATGACCTGATTGGATAGGAGCAGAGATGTGGCTGGAAAGGTGACTGTGAGGTCACTGCTACCTGAGCAGTTGATAGGGCAGCATTTGGTTCATGGCTGGGGAAGTTATAGTGAGGTAACTTCTGTCTCAGAGGCTTCTAGGCCAGTGACAGAGACGTGGCTGTGAAGGTGACTGTGAGGTCATGTCTTTCTGAGTCCCTGCTAGGCCAGCAGCAAGCACATGGCTGGGAATCTACTTTGAGGTCACTCCTGTCCCAGCAGCCTATAGGTCTTCAGCATTGGTAATCTCTGATTTTCAGGGTCTGTGTGCTGTAGAAATTCCCCCTGTCCAGCAGCAGGGAGCTTGTTAGATTTTCCTGCAAGGTCCGTACTGGGTCTCTGTTCTTCGTGTGTACACCTGCTTTAATATCACCTTCGGGACTGTAACATGTTAGCGGTCTCCGATTCTCTGTCCAAGTATGTTCTCATTGGAGACTGGGTGCAAAGGCTCTTGGAGGAGACAGAGGTAATGTCAGCCCCAAAGAAAGGCATGAGAAAAATGTCCACAGAGGCCTCTCTTTGGCAGCAGAATAGGCACAAGAGAGAGGACAGATTTGGCCAGGTGAAGCCCCTTGGGACCACTTCATCTGCTTCCTTGAGGTGGGAAGTGAACATGAGCAGGACTGAACATGGATGTTCCCAGAAAGTCCATTTTCAAAGCCTTTGGGGGAGTAAAAGCAACTTCCAGGGATGGAGAGTTGGCCTTGCTGTGTTTTCAGGCCCTTGGGGGGCCCTGCTTGGTGCCATGTCCAGTCGTGTCCCCTCTATGTCCCTGAGGCACCATGCTAAGGCAGCAGTGACCTCAGAATCCAGATCCAAGCCATGTGCCTTCTACTGGCCTATCAGGTACTCGGGAAGAAGTGATGTCACGGTCAACAACCAAGCCATGTGCTTGCTCCTTGCCTATGAGGGTCTCAGTCAGTAGTGACCTCACAATCACCATGCAAGCCAAGTGCCTGCTGCTGGCCTATCAGGCATTCAAGCTGCAGTGACCTCACAATCAGCATCAAAGCTATGTGCCTGCTGCTGGCCTATCAGGGGCTCTGGGAGAAGTGACCTCACAATCAACATCCAAGCGCTGTGTCTGCTGCTGGCCTATGAGGTATTCAGGGAGCACTGACCTGACAGTCGACATTCAAGCCCTGTGCCTGCTGCTGGCCTATCAGTTACTGCAGCAGGAATGACCTCAAAAGCACGTGTCCCACCCATGTGCCTGCTGCTGGCCTATCAGGCACTCCGGCAGCAGTGACCTCGCAATCAGTATCCAAGCCGTGTGCCTGTTGGGAAGGGAAGGGAAGGTGAATAAGTTAAATGCAAAGTGCTCCTGAGAGGATAAGGACAGCATCCCATGGAAGGGGAACATAATGCAGTAATGTGAGAAAAGAAAGGCACAGTGATATTCAAAGAGCCTAATACAATGCCCCAGCATTTCTGAATAGAAAACCACTGAGTAAGTGGAAAAGTAAAATACATGACCATACGTGAAAGTCTAATGGCACTGGAATGCATGAAGGTGTGCAATAGCAGCATGGTGGGGTGGGGTGAGATGCATCATCACTAATGAGAAACTGCAGTGAAATGTGTGTGGTGTTTTGCATAAATGGTGGTGTGCGATGGACGGGAGTTACAGAGAGATGGCGAGGTGCCAAGTGCCGATGGCCCTGGGCTGTGGTAGCGCTGTGAGCTGTGAGCACTGAGACCCTGCTGCACAGGGGACACCCGTCCCCCTGCCCAGCCTTGAGTGCAGGGCCCCGGGAGTGGTTTGGTCACCTGTGAGGAAAAATCCCCCTCTAGGAGCTGTGCCCAGCAGCCGTGTCTGCAAAGGCAGCAGGAGCAGCCCCTGCAGCCCCATCCCTGGGAGGAGGTTTGGGGCTGGAGCTGGCACAGCGGCTCCATGCAGTGACGGTGCTTGGGGAAGCAAGCCCAGAGAGAAACCACCGTCTTCCTGGCTCGGGCGCTGCTGCAGGGAGAGCGCAGCGCAGGCTGCCGAGGTCACGTGGGCTGTGGTTTGTGCACCTGCAGGCGAGGCTTTGATCTCCCGATCAGCCCCTGCGAGGGAATAACGGGCTGTGGGGTGAACATGCTGAGAGTCGGGGGGGGTCTGAATGCCTGGGCTGCCCTGTGTGCTGTCAGAGGAGTGAAATGTCCCAGTTCCCTGCTCCTGACCAGGGCACCCACCGCGGGGCTGTCCAGGAAGGGATCGACAACCCTGCACTCACGGAATGGGGCTCTGGCCATGGCAAAGAAGCCTTTCACCACTGCTGCTCCCGGCACAGCAGGGCTGTAGCAGGGTGAGGGGCTGTTTCTGTTTCCTTCCCTTCCTGACACAACCCGTCCCAGGGGCAATCCCAGCTCCACAGTTCCCGTGGTGCGGGGACAGCTGGACACTCGCACTTTGGGCACTCGGGCAAACACAGCGTACGACATGCCCAAAGCTCCCCATCCCCACAGTGGGGTACAAGGGGTGACAGACCCATTTCCCCACCATGATCTGCCCTTTCCCACTAGGATGGGCCCCGTGATGATGCCCCAGAGCAGCGACCGTGACATCCGCAGTGGAGCCGTGCCTCATATATGGTCATGAAGAGCGCTGGAGAAGTTCATTGGAGGGCTGGGCTGTGTCAGAAGGGAGATAAGCCCTGATAATGTCTAAAAAGGTGCCTGCTGCTTCGATTGGCTCCTCCTGCAGCTGAGCCAGCACCTGCAGATATATATTGGCCTCCTGCCTTTGTTGTCCCCTGCGAGCCCCCAGGAGCTGTGTCAGGGAGTGGGGTGCATCAGGGCAGTGCTGTCAGGGCAGGAGGCTGCAGATGGAGGCAGAGGGACTCCTGGTCCGTTGGGTGCTGTGGCTGCTCGTCTGGGTGCAGCTCTGCTGGGGTAAGTGCCTGCTTCCTTATCACATGGCCATGGGGCCAATGGGCACCAGTGGGATCATGGGGATCCCTCTGGAAAAGGGGTTTCATCCCAGAAAGCAGTGAGACAAGGGTCAGAGGGTGCTCAAGTCCATCGACCCTGTGCTGCTCTGGGTGGGAGAAGGATGTTTGTGCTTCCAGGGCTCCTGTGCTTATGGCAGTTGGTGCCTGGGTGTGCTTATAGACACCTCGTCCTTGGGCACCCTTTTGGGACCCCTGTTCCCCCAGTGCTGTGCCCCTGGAGCTGGCGGTGGGTCAGCTGGTGACTGCAGAGCTCAGCGATCCCCAGGGCACAGCCAACCCCCAGGTGCCCAGGAGGGTTTCTGTGCTGTTCACTGCCCTGGGGTCAGGGTGTGCCTGGCCCGAGGAGGGGCAGTTTGTGCCCTGCAGAGAGAAGGGGACGAGGGCATCTGCATCCACAGCCCAGTAGAGAGGTGTCCTTCCCAGGGGCCCTGGCTGAGGGTAGGGGCTGGGCTCATCCACATGGGCAAGGAGGGAATGAGCATTGGAAGAATCTTGGGGATCCTCTTGGTGCTCCCTGGGGACATGGAAAGCCCTGGGGGAGGTGGGTGGGTTTGAGTGGTGCCCAGGGCAGGTGGTGGGCAGGAGGCTGAGGTCGTGGGGGACGCAGCAGTGTGGGGAGGCCTGGGGGTTTGGGGCTGCTCACGGGGCACCATGCTGGGGAGGAGCAGGTGCCCTGTGCAGGGCCAGGCACTGCGTCCAGGTGGGCATGGACAGGGTACAGGGTGCTGATGGGGTGCAAGGAGGTGCCAAGGGATCTGGGGTGGGAATGGCCCAGAAGGGCTGGAGCTGGGCATCCCCCAGCCCAGCCCAGCGCAGCCCGCAGGGAGAAGCCGGACCCCGACACTGCCCCTGGAACAGCCCAGTGGGGAGAAGGCTTACAGCCCCCGTGCCTGGGACTTGGCCCTGGGCAGGGGACCCTGCACAGCTGCAGCGCGGGGCCTTGGCATTCTCCTAACCATCCCCATGTCTGTGTTTGAAGGTGCTGCGGAGGTGAGGCTGGAGGCGGGCGCTGTGCTGGGAGAGTGGAGGTGAAACACCAGGGCCAGTGGGGGACGGTGTGTGATATTGGCTGGGACATGAAAGATACTGCTGTAGTTTGTAAGCAGCTGGGCTGTGGATCTGCTCTCAAAGCCCCTCAGGATGGACGTTTTGGACCAGGATCTGGCCAGATTTGGCTGAGTGGTCTTGAGTGTCAAGGCACCGAGACTGCCCTGTCTGAGTGCGAACATGATGACTGGAGTAAAGATTACTGCACTCATGGTTTGGATGCTGGAGTGGTTTGTTCAGGTAAGGAGTCAGCCAATTCCTCGCCTTTGGGGTGGGTCCTGGGATCGGGGACTAACCGGGCTGTGCCCTGAAGGAGAAATGCGTGGGTACCGGAGCAGGCCCTGACGTGGCTGCTCTCGCTGCCGAGCTGGAACTGTTGCTGCTGCTGTCCCTGCGGAAAGCCCTGGGTGAGCCCACCGCGGGAGCACAGACCCCGTCAGGGTTGCGGGGGCTCAGCCCACCCTCAGGCTGAACCGAAGGGGCTTTTCAGAGAGGAGAAGAGCAGGGCCTGGGGCAGAGGAGCAAGGTGACGGGCAGCACCTTGCACTCCATGCCCAGGACCGCCCCATGAGGACCAGCCCCATGCGAGCTCAGGGCCTGGCGGCTGTGAGGCCCCTGGCTGCTCCCTCCCACATCACCGCACGCACAGGCCCTGCAGGGTCCTTGGGGCTGTCACAGTCCCGCAGGGAACGCAGCCTGTCCAGGCAGCACTGACCCACTGTCCAGCCGCTCCTGCTGGCCCTCAGCTCCCCATGCTGCCCCGTGCCACAGGGCTTTGCCAGCACTTGCTGCCCCTCGTCTGCACCTGCTTTTGCAGCATGCGCTGGTGTCAGCCCAGGGCTGCACGCGGATCTCCTGTTCCTCTGCCCGGTCGCTGGCCGTGACGTGCACAGCCCCAGCAGTGCGCTGTGGCCCTGCCTGGGGACACCTCTCCCCAGGCATGTGTCGGAGGAGACAGCTGGCCCAGACACCGGCCCGGTTACAGCTGCACCATTTCTGTGCCTGGGACGTGTCTCCCCTCACAGACACCCCAACACCCCAGGACACCCCCGGGAACAGGGAGCATTTTGGGCTGCTCTGAGGCGATTCCCCAGCCTGGCTCTGAGCTCCACAGCACCTGGGCCCGTTTCCCTGGCCCAGGTACTGTGGTGCTGGGGGCCTGTGCCAGGCAGCGCTGGGCTCCTGGGTCAGCAGTATTTGCCTGAGCAGTGCCTGTGGCTGTGGGTCCAGCATAGACACAAGCTCTGGAGTGCTGTGTGGGTGTGAGAGGAGGTGCAAGGGGCCCTGAAGGGTTTGTGTCATCAACACCCATGGACGGCTGCTGCTGGGGTGTTCATGGGTCATTTTGGATGCGGCTGTCATGGAAATCATGTGGGATGCAGGTATGTAACTGCTGGAAGCCTCTGGGAACTGCCTGTCATCGGTGTTTTCTCCAGGATTTGTCCAGCTGGTTGGAGGAGACAGCCCTTGCTCAGGACATGTGGAGATCAGAGATGGAGACCAGTGGAGAACAGTCTGTGACTCACACTTTGGTCTCGAAGCTGCTGATGTTATCTGCAGGGAGCTGCAGTGTGGCACAGTCCTGTCCATCCCCGGGGCAGCTCACTTTGGAGAGGGGGTCGGTGCCATCTGGGATGAAGAGCTGCAGTGTGTGGGGAATGAATCCCTCCTCTCCTCCTGCCCCAGGATGTCCCTCAGCAACCAGACCTGCACCCACGCGAACGACGCTGGTGTCACCTGCACACGTGAGCATTCAGGGAGGAGGTGTGAAATGCCTCCTGTGAGCTGGGCGCTGTGGGGTAGGGGACAAGGGAAGTGACTGCGCTGAACATGGTGCGAGTGCAGGAGGGGTGGAGTCATCTGTAGTCCTGCAGTGACGGAAGCGAAGGAGATGGGATTGGATCTCTGTGACATTTCCCTCTCCACTGATGGATGAGCACAAGCACAAAGGGATCCTCTCTAATTACCCTCTCTCTCCCATGCAATATATCCAGGGTTCAGGCTGGTGAATGGCAGCAGGTGTTCGGGGCAGGTGGAGATCCAGGTGCAGGGGACCTGGGGAACCCTCTGTGACTCTCGCTGGGACATAACTGACGCACATGTTCTCTGTCATCACCTCAACTGTGGATTTGCCGAATCTGTTCCCGGAGGAGGGCATTTTGGGAGAGGAACCGGCCCTGTCTGGAGAGACACCTTCCACTGTGAGGGGACCGAATCCCATTTGGGACAGTGCCCTGTGACTGCCCTGGGGGCCTCCTCATGTTCACATGACAACGATGCTGGTGTTTTTTGCTCAGGTGAGTGCAGGGAAAATGGAGGATTAACTAAACTTGCCCCTTGTGTGTGACATGGCAACCCAAAACCGGGGAGCCCATGGCAATGATGAACTGAATTTCTCCCTAGAGAAACCCTGGCTTCCCATGGAGGGGTTCAAAGGGCTTTGCCTGCTCAGGTCTCTGCCTCCCCAGGGCAACTTGTTTAGGCCCTAGAGACCGCCGCCAGGCCTGGGCTCCTCTGCTGCCCTCCTGCAGCACAGGCACAGGACGGGGCTGTGGGACACAGCTCCACTCAGTGCAGCTGTGAAGGACCCTCCGCTCCCTCCTGCAGCACACAGCCCCGTCCCAGACCACAGAGAGCCCTGCAGACCCTGATCCCACCGCCTGCAGGGGCTGCTGTGGGCGCATCCAGCAGGAGCAATCCCTGAGGCCGAGCTGCAGAGCGGGGCTGGGATTTGCCCTTGCTTCTTGTCAGTATGAACCTCAAACTCGTCCTGTTTTGTAAGAAAGGCCCTCGTGCTTCTGCTTCCTGCCCAGGACACAAGCTCCACGTCCCTGATCCATAGGGATGCAGAGGGGTAGAGACGTGTGGGTTCTCCCCCGGGTGTCTCAGCAGGGGTCAGTCCCAGCATGGAGATGGAGCAAGGCTTGTGCTCATCCTGTCCGTCACCCAGGCCATTGCACAGGCCAGTGCTTCCTCCTGCTGAAGCTGCTCCACATTCATCATTAAGGACATATCTGGTGGCTCTGGGATTTGCCCTCACCTCCCATGCTTCCCCATCCCTGTCCCTTCCTGAGAAATGACATTTGTAGTCAGCAAGGTTTAGTGACTGGAGGAAAAAAGAAAAAAAAAACTTGGAAAACTTCCATCCTCAAGTTCCTCACTGTGAGCCAGCTACAGATGGGTGAGCCCCCGGGTGTCCCAGGGCATCAGAAATGGGAGACACATGGCAGGGTGCAGGGCTCCCCGGTGTCACAGAGGGTCCAGGGCACTTTGCCTGTCTCCGAGCAGGATCCTCTGAATCCCTGCGGCTGGTGGACGGAGGGAGCCGCTGTGACGGGCGAGTGGAGATGCTGCTGCACGGGACGTGGGTCAGAGTCCTGGATGACCAGTGGGATGGGAACGATGCCAGCGTGGTGTGCCGGCAGCTCCAGTGCAGAGAGGCAGAACGAGCCTACAACCCGCCAAAGTCTGAGCGAGGGACGGGCCCCGTGGGGCTGAGAAGGGTCCATTGTGCAGGGAAGGAGACTCACCTGACCCTCTGCAACACCTCCCTGCCTGAGGCAGTGCCGGAAGGAATTGCAGAGGATGTGGGAGTGGTTTGCTCAGGTGAGTCGCTGACAGTCCCCAACACACTGTGCTCCCCAGGGCCGGGAGCCCCTGACAGCTGGGGTTTCTCCCGGCTGCAGGGAGCCGGCGGGTCCGGCTGGTGAACGGGACAGGGCGCTGTGCCGGGAGAGTGGAGATCTACTACAAGGGCACCTGGGGGACCGTCTGCGACAACTCCTGGGACCTGTCCAACGCCACAGTTGTTTGCCGCCAGCTGGGCTGTGGGGTGGCCATGGAGGCGCCCGGCTCTGCTCATTACGGGGAAGGCTGCGGGCAGATCTGGCTGGACGAGGTGAACTGCTCCGGGGGTGAAGCTGCTCTCTGGGACTGCCCTGCCGAGGCCTGGGGGCAGCACGACTGCAGGCACAAAGAGGACGCAGGAGTCGTCTGCTCAGGTCTGTGTGGGGAGCAGTGGTGGGAGCCTGGTGCCCAGGAAGGTAGGGATGCAGGGAGAGCAGGGCATGGCCGAGCCTGCCCCTGGCTGCCCTGAGCCCCCTTCCTGCCCCCATCCTGGGAACATCCATGCACAGTCCTCACTGGAGCTAGTCAGGGTTATAGGGAGAGCACAGACGTCCCCAGGGCTTAGAGGGGAGGGTAGTGCTGCACGTTGGGGACTTCTCTCTGCTCCCTTGGTGAAACAGTGACTTGCTGGCAGTGCCCTCTGCCTGTCTGAGCCCTGGGGTGTCCAGAAGAGTTCCTGCTCCTTGCAGTAAGCCTTCCTGCCCATGGATGCCATAGAATAACCTGGGGGATTTTCAGGGATGCTTCAGGTTTCTCTCTCCTCACCCCAGGACCAGCTTGTTCCCCCCCACTTTGTGCTTTTCCTTCCAGAGTTCACGGCCCTGAGGCTGGAGAACAGCAACAGCTGCTCTGGGCGCCTGCAGGTTTTCTACAATGGGACATGGGGGAGTGTTTGCTCCAACTCAATGACTCCTGACACCATGTCCCTGGTGTGCAAAGAGCTGGGCTGTGGAGATGAAGGGTTCCTTGAAACAGACCTGCCGTATGGCAGGATATCTGGCCCCACATGGCTGGATCGTGTTGAGTGTGGGAAGATGAACAGCTCCTTTTGGCAGTGTCCTTCTGCTCCCTGGAAGCTGCAGTCATGTGATGACCAACGAGAAGAGACTCACATCACCTGCAGTGGTAAGGCTGGAGCCACCTGGGCACAAAGGCTCACAGCAGGTCCTGCTCCCTGTTCAGCGAGGTGCAATGCAGAGAAAGAGCTTGGAGTGGCTTTTACGTTCCATTTTGGACCACTGTGCTGTCAGTGACACAAACAAGACTTCATCTCTCAGAGTGACACGTGTCCATCAGCAATAGCTGTCCTGAGTTCCCTGCGTAGCCCAAGGAGGGGCAGAGGCACCTCCAGGCAGGGTCTCCTCCAGCTCCCCTTGGACACCTCTTGGAGGTACCTGTTGCTCTCTGTAGCCCATAGAGAGGGCCCAGACAACCACCTTTTAGCTTGGGAAGTCCATGCAGAGCATCCTGCTCATGGCTGTGTTTTGCTGAGGGAACGGGAAGGGGGAGAGTGAAACCAGTCCTGGTGGCTGAGGGTTATGTAGGAAACAGGCAGCGTGCAGGGCACTGCTGGCAGTAGAGCTCAGAGAAGCCTCCCCTCTGGGAACATCCTTCTGCTCCTCTGCTAACCAGGGAGCTTTTGGGGGTGAGCAGACGGGGGTAAGCCTTCAGTGCTGTGCTGTTCTACCCTGAATTACCAGGGATCCAGCTGTGTCCATGAGCAAGGAGGCACTGGGAGGTTCAAGCACAGGTCAGTCCTGCTCCCATCCACATGACTCCCATGAAGCAGCCCCTTCACCGCAGCATTTCCTTCTGCAGGGAGACGACCAGAAGCCACTCCAGCCCCGGTGGCCGAATGCCCCAACTCTACAAGCTGCACAGGTAGCTGCTCCTCCATGTGCCCTTCTCACTTGGCCAGGCTCTCCCAGCTGCCCCAGTGACATGGGGGGTTCTGCGTTTTCCAGAGATGGAGAAGATTCGTGCTGTGGGAGGAGAGGACGGGTGCTCAGGCAGAGTGGAGGTTTGGCACCGTGGCTCCTGGGGGACGGTGTGCGATGACTCCTGGGACATGAAGGATGCTGAGGTCGCCTGCAGGCAGCTGGGCTGTGGCCCTGCTGTGTCTGCCCTGCGGAAGGCTGCATTTGGGAAGGGGACAGGTCCCATCTGGCTGGAGCGGGTGGAGTGCAGAGGGACGGAGCGATCTCTCTGGGACTGCTGCACCCAGCCTGGGGACAGCGGTGCCTGCCAGCACAAGGAAGATGCTGCTGTGAATTGCTCCGGTGAGTAGCAGTGCTTCATTCCCTTGTTCCAGGACATGTTTCCCCAGCTGTGTCCTCACAAGGCCCCAGAGCTCCTCAGAGCAAGGATGTCCCTGGGGAGGTCAGGTGTCTGGTGTCAGGTGGGGAGCAGCTGTTGTGGGGCTGGGTGTCCTCAGGCTTCTGCCCATGGGACTCCTGCAAACCCTGTAAGTGCATCCCCTGATCTGCTGGTGCTGTCCTCCCTATGGCCCAGAGCAGAGGACCCTGGGCCTGTCATGGGGACCCAGAGAAGGACAGTTCAGATGGGACTTTAAGGGGATGTCCGTGCGCATGCACACACACACACACACACACGCACCTCTATCTCTCTCTCTGCTCTGCAGCTGCACCGAGGACAACAACGTCACCCCCCCGAGCAGGTAACCTCCCCTCCTCCCTGGGGTTGATCTCTCTGGGGCCAGGTTGTGACCTGCAGCCCAAGGGAAGGGGCTCTGTGCTGGGGTGTGAAGCCCTGGAGAGGAAGCCCTGGGGTGGGAGCGGGTGTCTTTGGGGAGGGTTGTGATTCAGCCAGCAGGGTGGGAACTGCCCTGTGACCCAACCCTGTGCCCCCACCCCCTGCTGCCATGTGTGTGGGGGGGGTCAGGACTAGGATGTCCCTGGACCCCCACCTCCCCCAGGCCAGGGGCTGCCTTGTCCATGTCCCTGCCCATGCAGATCTCACCCAGGGCCGTGCAAGAGACAGCGGGAGAATCTCGGTGCCTGTCATCATCTGCATCATCCTGGGGGCCCTGCTCTGCCTGCTGCTGGCCCTCCTGGTGGGACAAGTGCGAAGTGCCAGGGCTCAGCGCAGAGGTGGGTCCTTCCCCATCGGTCCCAGGGTGGGCGATGCCTCTTGGCAGCCCCATGGGTGCTGTGGGGTGTCTGTGAGGGGCACAGATGGAGCTGGGGTGGGGGTGCTGCCTCCTGCCCTATTCCCTGCCCCTCCACTGTTAGGCTGTGGGACACCAGCAACCAGGGGAGGAGAGAGTCCAGATGCAGGAGGAGATGGTGATGGACGAGGAGAGAAATGGCAGCAAGAGGCCGGGGGAGACGGGAGCAGCAGGAGACATCTGAGGATGCTGCTGGCTGTGCTCTGGGTAGCGCTGGAGAGGAAGCTGTGGGGCAGGAGCAGTGCCGGGAGGAGCCCAAGGCAGGGGGGTCTCTCAGTGCGGGTGTCCAGTCCCCAGGCTGCTCTTTCTGTCCAGCCCTGCCCGCCCATGGCAGGGCAGGGCCGTGTTATGGACCCATCTGGCAGAGAGCAGGGAGCTCCCTGGGGAGAGGAGCCGCGGGAGCTGCTCCAGGGTCAGACCAGAGACAAGACTCGGTGCCAAAAGGGGCATGGGGCTGTCTCTGAAGGGACAGGGTGAGGGTGACATTGTCCCAGACCATCTCCACAGGGACGTTGGTATCACTGGGGACGTGGCAGTGGTGCCTGGACAGAGCAGTGGGGCTGGGCTGTGGGGTCAGTGCTGGTCTGGTCTGGGGGGAAGGGCTGGGTGACCACATTGGAGTCAGGTCTCCTGTCTCCATGTCGCTGTGCCGACCCTGCCTCTGTTGCCAGGCTCCAGGAGGTCTCTGGAGCCCTTCTCTGAGGCCGTGTACCAGGAGATCGAATACAGCTTGACATGGGAGAAGCAGGCGATGTTCGGTCGCTCAGGTGGGTGTGGGTCCACTTTGGAGGGAGCACGTCTGCAGGGCCCTTTCCCCCAGCCCTGACCCAGGACAGGACCTTGGCAGCCCCCAGGCTAGTGGTCCCCACAGCACTGGGCCACAGGGTCTGTGGGGAGAGCAGCCCAGTGAGGAGCTTCCTCCCCACCAGCTCTGCCCATCCCAGCCCGGGGCACAGCTCCTCCCTGCCTGCCGGGCTGCCTGTGCAGGGTTGTACCTGGTGGGTGAGGGAAGGGGCTGTCCCAGGGCAGCTCCAAAAGGCCCTTTGAGATGGGGTTTGTCCCATGGGAGCAGGACGAGCCTCGAGCCCTCCTCCCCGCACAGTCCCTGCTGTGTGGGTCCTCGTCCCCAGCCGCAATGGCCCTGAGCAGGGTCAGCAGGGCTCACCCCAATAACACCCGCTGCTCCTCTCGCCAGGCTCCTCTTTGGAGGGGTCCCTGACCAAGCTGCAGCCCAAGCCTGGGGACAGCGAGGAGGAGGACGGTCCTGGGTCAGCACCAGGTAATGGAGGGTGAGGCAGAGGAAGGGTTGCTCTCTCCTCCCTGTAGCTATGTGACCAACAGTGGTGTCACTGAGTGTCGCCATTGGGGTGGGGAGGAATCACCCTCGGGAGCGACTCCAGAGCCATGCAGAGCATGTGAGGGTCGCACATACCCGTCTGAGCTGGGTGCCTGCAGCCCTGTGCCCTGCGGGGTCGCAGGGGGACTTCCCGGGCTCAACCTGTCCCTGCCTCCAGCAGGCCCCAAGCTCACCCTGAGGCACTGACGTCTCCCTGAGCACACAGGGAGTCTCCACAGCCAGCTCCAGTGCAGATCCCAGCACTGCCGACCCTGTGGCTGGGCAAGAGGGATCCCCGCTGCCATATGCACGCTCCCACAACCCCGGGGGAGGTGGGACGGATGCTGAGTCTCCTGTGGCCCTGCCAACACCAGTGTCTCAGCCCCTCATTCCTGCACATTCTTCCTTCCTCCGCTCTGCAGGAGGGCTCTTCTCATTGCCACCAGCTCCCCTCTCCTTTCAGATGTCCCCGTCCTGCCCAGAGGTGACCCAGCAGATGGCTATGATGATGCCAGAGAAGTCTCTGACCCCGGGGAGGATGTTGTTCCTGGGCAGCGAGACTGGGAAGTGCCCAGGGAAGCAGAGGAGGGAAACAGGCCTGGGGAGGCTCAGAGAGGTGAGGGGGAAGTGCAGTGCTGCCGGCTCCTGGGGTGCCGTCCCCAGTGCCTGGAGAGTCACTGCATACTGAGAGCCCGACCTCTCCGGACAGGCTGGGAACCTGCGCCAGGAGTTTTCCTGCTATGGAAACTGGGGTGGGATAAGGGGCTGGACATCTCGGGACAGTAAGAGGAGGGAGAGGAAGGGGATTTACAGCCCAGGAGGGGCACGTGCATGGGGCCAACTGCAATGCACCGGCCTTGCTGCTTCCAGAGAGGAGCCTGCACTCCTGGGGAAGTGATGGGGCCCCAGGAGCCAAGAGAGACGCCCCATCCCTGCTCCCCGCAGACACGGGGTACGATGATGCTGAAGAGACAACTCTGACACATCCCCATGAGGACACCAAGGCTGAGAGACTGGACCCTGGTGCCCAAAGGTCCCTGAGCCCGGGGCCAGAAGAGCCCACCCCTGCCATGTGGTTGGGTGCACCTGGGATGGAAGAGAGTTCTGTGCAGCTGGGAGAGCCGTGAGTGCCAGAGACCAGTCTCCCTTCTCCCACTGGTAGCAGAAAGAGCTGGGCATTTTGTCTGTTTTTATTCATCTACTTCTATGCCATGCATTGGTATTTGTTCTTATTAAAAGCATTTGGGAGTTTGATCCAGAGCTGGTGCTTCCCTCTCCAGGTGTCAGGGTGTCTCCCCGAGGCTCATCAGGGAGGGCGAAGCACCAAGAACCAGCAGTGGGGAAGGGGCACGTCTCGGGACCAGCAGGCTCTGAGACAGGCTGTGCGCCTGCAAGTGCCCGTGGACCCTGGAGTGTGGGAATAGTGAACAGTCCAGCTGGAGGATATTCCTGCTGGCAGAGACATTTCCATCCTGCAAACCACACGCAGAGCTTCCAGCCAAACTGGGTCTCTCTGCAGGGTCCCGTAATGCCCCTCTGGGCAGGGAGGTCCAGTCTCCTCACCCCGGGAGTGCCCCTGCTTGCTCTTTTCCCAGGGCCTCTGCCTGGACTACCCTGGTCCCAGGCACGGATGCCACCACAGAGTGGCAGTGACAGGGTTGGTCCTGGGCTGTGGCCCCACAGCAGTGAGCCTGGAGGTGACAGCAGAGCCCTGAACACCTCAGCCAGCCCCAGAGGGGCTCATTCCCTGGGGACCACCTCCCCACAGCGCTTGAGAGGCAGCTCTGCTTCCCACTGCCCCTGCACATGGCGCAGAGCAGCTTGTTGGGGTGCCAGGGGCTGGGATTTCCCCTCCTCTGGCTCCACAGGGTCTCCCATTTCCAGGGGCTGCTCCTGGCTCCCATGGCCCTCACGGACCCCCGAGCACTCCTGGCACAGCCCAGAGCTGGCTCCTTCCTGGCAGGGGCTGTGAGGCACAGGGCTCAGGGAAGCCCTGGGACGCCCCCCTGCTCCCATCCACCCCCACCCTTCTGCCCTCCCACTGATGAGCTGCAAGGGCAGAAGAAGGAGCCGCCTCAGCTGGGGCACCAGTTTGGCTCTGTGCAGGGGAATATCTGTGTGCAGACGCAGGGGACGGGAGCAGTCAGTGACAGGAGAGGACATTTCCTTCAGCAGTTTGGGAGGCAGAAGAGGGAGAGGGCAGTGGGCTGGAGAAGGGACCACCACAATGTGTGGGCTCCAGCCCAAAGTCACGGTTCAGCCCCTGGCCTTGGGACAGGCCCATCCCCGAGGATGCTCACAAGGGCATATTTCCATGGAGAGAAGATTTCATGTCCACTCCTAAAGCAGTTGCCGATGGGAGCTGAGAGAGGATCCCTGGTCCTAGGCCGGGTTTTAACCAACTGCGCCCCATCACCCACAGGTGAGAAACTTCTCACACAGGAGCTGAGTGGGGAGGAGGGTTCAACAGCTGTGCAGCATCTGGCACCCAAACTGCCCTTCCTCCTCCAGCCAGGGGGGTCTCCGCACCCCGCTGGCTCTTCCTGATGGATTCCCCATGCCACACACTGACAGGCAGTGGGGCTAAGGCCAAGCGCACAAAAACACACTCCACCTTCACCGTGGCTCATTTCCTTTCCTGCACTGAGCTGACACCTGAGCTACTCGCAGAGATCTCCTGGAATGGGGAGGAGTCACCAAATGCATCTGTAGCTGAATCTATACGATCTATACCTATATGTAAAAACATTGGGATTCTGTGACTAAACTGGCAGTTTCTGAGAGTAGCATTTTTTTCCTGCTTTAACTTTCCTTTCCTACACTGAAATTATGTTCCCTACTTTTTCCCTTGCATTTTTCCTCTTTCCTTCCTTTTGTCATCCCCCCACCCCACCACTTATGCACCCATCCTCCACTCATTTACTGATTTCAGCCTTGGCAGGCACAGGAAAGCATGGGGCCACGTGACTGCCGTCAGCTCTCCCTGCCCAGCTGCCCCAGCACAGCTCGCCTCTCCCCCACAACAGGCACCATCTGACCGGGAGACAAAATTGGACGTCTCTGCCCAGGGTCTGGTGCCTCTCTCACGGAGGCAGAGGATAATGTCCCCAGTCCCAGTGCTGCCCAGCACTGGCTCTGCTTTGCAAGAGGGTTTCAGCTCTGGGTCCCAGGAGGGGCAGGTCTCCTCTGCCCCAGCACCCAAGCCACAGCCCAGCAGTGGGGCTGTGTGAGCCCCCTCCATCCCCCCAGCTGGGGCAGGGCAAAGCCAGGCCTCCCCCCCCCCCCCCCACCAGGAACAGCCACAACTCAGTGGTGCTGCAAACAGCAGGATCCTGCCCTCAAGGAGAGGAGGGAGCCAGCAGCTGTCACCAGCACCCTCTCCCATGGCAGCGTTTCCCTGTGTTGTGCTGGGAACTCCTCCAGCCCCAGGCCCTGTACTGACCCTCCATGGGCAGCAGCATGTCCTGGGGCTGGGGGTGTCTTGGCTCCTCTCCAGGATGGAGCCCTGGTGCTGGGGACCTTGCAGAATGGCTGGGCCATGCGTGCAAAGCTGGGAAGGGATCACGGAGGGGCCTGGACCCTCAGTGTAGGCGTGAGGGAAAAGTACCAGCACTGCTCAGCGAGGGCTCTCAGACATCTCTGTCCCACTGGCCTCAGGGCTCAGCCCCAGCAGCGCTGCATGTGCCAGGGCCGGGGGACACTGGGGCGCAGAGGGGCTCTTGCTCTGGGACAGACACCTCCGTGCTGGAGCACCCGCTCTGCAGGGACCTCGTCCTGCGCCAGGTGCCCCTAACCAGCCTCCTCTGCCCTGGAGCTCTGCCCACACCGAGCTGTGGCAAAGACCGAGATTTACACCTCAGGACCATAGCGCAGTGCGAGCAAGGGCTGGATCCTGCTCCTTCCCCTCGCTGCTCCCAGACCAGCCGCTCTGCCCTCGGGGCTGGGCAGGGGCCCTGCATGAGCCCCGGGCTCTGGGACTTGTGTAGCTGCAAGGAGCACAGGGCTTGGCTGGCCCTTGGTGCCACGTCCAGCCCTCGGCTGTGCTGCAGGAGAGCTGGGCTGTGCCGGCCCCGCTCAGGGTCTGCCCTGCCCTCCTGCCACTTCCCGGGAACATGGCCCTGCTCAGCCTGGCTCTGGCCCCACATGCACTGCTCTCTGCCAGGGACACCCATGGTGTCACCAGCACAGCCCCAGGGCAGTGGGGCAGGGCAGGGGTGACCCTGGGGGCTCTGGGGGGAGCTGGGGCTCAGACACCACCTCTGTCCCCAGGACCTGGAGCCTCCCTGCTGGCAGCCTCTGCCCTGAGACAGCCCCCTCCCTCCCCAGCCCCTGGCCCCTCTCTCCCTGTGGGAGATGCAGGGCTGAAGCCTGAGCCTGGTAGGAGTGGAGGTTTCCTGTGCGGCGGTGTGCATGGGCATGCAGTGTGCATGGCCATGCGGTGCCCATGTGCATTACCCACCTCCACAGGGGTCTTGCTCTGTGAACACCCTCCTCCCATAGGCTTCCCAAAGTGTGGTTGGGGACAAGTGGTTCCTCCACCATGGGGTTAGCACCTGCTCAACCTGTCCTGGGGCTGCATCAGGCCCTGCCCTGCCCAACAGGGACATGCAGGGCTGGGCTCAGCCCTCACATGAAGCACCTGCTCTCCCCAAAGGGCTGGAGCACGAACCTCTCTGCTCAGCTGCAGAAATATCACTACACTCACATCCATGGACATGGGCCAGAGATGGACAAAGAGTGACAAAATGAAGACATGCCTGTTCTATCCCTCAGATGATGTTTTTGGCATGCCCAGCAGATATTTGCCAGGTCCAAATCTCTCACCCTGGCTGCAGGAAATGGCATGCCTGCTCTGAAGCTCCATGCAGAGCCCACAGCAGGGGCAGAGGGGCACAGCACAAGTGCCCGGGTCCATAACCAGAAGGTGATGAATCAAAATGATTTATTTGCTTCACAGACTTTCAGAGACAAAGTGTTTGTTAAAAAAAAAAAAAAATCTAATTCCTTTGGATATTTTGCTTAGATAATGCTCATTTGGGGAATCCAAACCTCTTGAACAAGATTGTTTGGTTGCTGACCAGCTGTTGATGGTATTCTCTGTCACAAGTGTCCTTGCAATAGCATCTTCACCTGGGTCAGGTGACAGTCCCTCAGGGGGGTGTTTCAGTGAATCCTGATAATCCAGCTGGCCTGTGGTCCCATGTAACCACTCCAGAGCACGCACGATCCACTCCCATTGATATAGGACTATATCGGATAAATTTGAATGTCATCCTTGTATCACAGGCATAACTTCAAATCCAAAGATCTTGCCACACTGCAAAAGAAGTGACATCCTCAACCCAGTGTTGTCTCCCTTTACCTGCCTTCCCTCTCCCTGAGGTCTCCTTTCAGCTCGGGGGAGTTTTCTGATGTTCTTGATGACCTCACAACACCTCCCTGCTGACCTACAGGCTAATGGCCAATGCAGCTGATGCAAGGAATTGACCTCACAATAAACATCCAACACATCGCTCTAACTCATCTCTCCCTCTCCCCTCCCCTGAGCTCTCCTCTCCATGGGGAAGGTTTTCTGACCTGCTTCATGACCTCACAGTGCCTGCCAGCTTGCTGCCCAATCAGATTGCTGCAATAGAAGTGACCTCACAAACCAGCTCCCAGTCATGCTACATCTACATCTACATCTACATCTACATCTACATCTACATCTACATCTACATCTACATCTACATCTACATCTACATCTACATCTACATCTACATCTACATCTACATCTACATCTACATTTCCCTGCCCCTGCCCCCTTCAGGAGCTCTCATCTCTCCTGGGGGCTTCCTCCTGCCCTTCATGACCTCACAGTGCCCACCCACCTGCCTGCTCCTGACCAATCAGGCTGCACTCATAGAGGTGACCTCACAATCACTATGCCAGCAGTGTCATGGTCATCTGCCTCTCCCTCCCTCCTTCCTCCCTCCAGGCTCTCATGTCTACCTCATGGATTTTGTCATGCCCCTGATGACCTCACAGGCCTGCCCACCTGCTGCTGGCCAATCAGCTGCTGTGAAAGGAGACACCTCACAATCAAAGCCAACAATGTCACCTTCACCTGTCCCTCCCTCCTGCCTCCTCCCAAGCTCTCCTTGCTGATGGGCAGCCTCTGTGATGCTGTTCATGACCTCATAATGCCACCTGCCCACTGCTGGCCAATCGGGGAAGTGTAATGGAAGTGACCTCACAACCAACACACCAGCCATTGTGCTTCTGCCTGACTCTCCCTCTCCTGCTCCTACTGCCTCAGCTGCTGAATCAGCTCCTGTCACCTGCAGTGACCCCAGTGCCTGCTCACCTGCTGCTGGCCAGGAGCTGCTGGGACAGGAGTGACTCACCAGTGATGTCCCAGCTGGCACCTCCACCTGCCTCCCCTCTTCCCTCCTGCTGAGCTCTCACCTCCTGTGGTCAGGTGCATCTGATGAGCCTGATGCCCTCACAGTGCCTGTCTGCCTGCCCAGGGCAATCCTGCTGCTGCAGCTGAAATAACCTCCCAGCCAGCATCCAGTCCTCTCACCTTTGTGCATGCTACTGACTCTTGTCCCACAGGGCTGCCATCTCTCCTGAAATGCACTTGATGACCTCTCAGCTCCCGCCTGTTTGCCTACTGCTGGCCAATCAGGTTGTTGCAATAGTAGCGACATAATGATGTCATTTCACCTGGGCAGGCTTTCTGATGATCTGCCTGGGCTCTTCCCACATGGGGAGCTCCACTTCCCACAGGACAGTCTGTCAGAGGGCAAGCCTACAAATTTTGGAGAGGAGCAATGCACCCTGTTCCCAGCCCTCACCCTTGTTGGGGGGAGGGATGGAGATTCAGGACAAAAGCTTCCCCTGGAGATGCTGGGGATTGAACCCAGGACCTCCTGCATGCAAAGCAGGTGCTCTTCACTGAGCTACATCCCCTAAGAGCCTGCTGAGGGGTGGGACATACTCTTCTCCCATGATGTGCCCCTGACAAGCACAGCCCTGTTGGCCCCTGGTGCCCTGAGAGCCTCAGCAAAAAGCAGCATTTGAACCCTCCTGCTGGGCCACAGGCTAGGATGAGGGAAGTTGAGATCGCCTCTCAGCTGGGACTGGTCCTGGAGCAGGGCTGCATCATGGAGTGCTGCCCCTTCAACATCTCTGCAGCTGATGGGGGCAGGAGGAGACTCTCGCTGCAGGCGCTGCTCCCATGCTCTGGCCCTCCCAGGGAGGGTCGATGGAGAGGAGCAAACCCCTTCCCTGAGTCACCTCTGCCACCCCGTGCAGCACTGCTGTGTGTGTGTCACACCTGTCTTCGATGCCAGCAGCAGGAGCAAATGGGGTGAGGAAAATGCCCTCCCCAGGGTGATGGGCCCACAGCTCCAGTTGCCCTCCCGGAATGTGCATGGGAAGGGCCATGAAAGCAGGCAGAGCCGATCCTGGGCAGGGAGCTGCCCACAGCCCCTCACCTAGGTATTAGGCCTCCCTCTGCACTGCTCTGCCCACCAGCACCTGGCAGTGGGCAAATGGCAGTGTCCCCTTCCCTGGGGCTGGGGATGTGGCCCCTTCCCTGGGGCTGGGGACGTGCCTGGGATCAGGGACATTCCCATTCCTCCAGCACCGGGAACTGGACACTGGAGCTGCCCCAGGAGAGCAACAGGTGGGGGTCTCCATGGTGCAGCAGGCAGCGTATTTGGCTGTTAACCAAAAGGTTGGTGGTTCGAGCCCACCCAGGGACGTTGCCCTATTGGTGGGGTGCCTGGGGGATTGTGCTGCCCAGCACCCTGGGTTTTGCTCACAGTCACCATGTCCCAGCTCTGGGACAGCAGATCTGCTGCTGGCTGGGACATGCATCCTGATGTGGGACGTCCTTTCTAGACCATGGGGGATGGCCAGAGAAGCTAGAGATCAGCACGGAGAATGTGATGTACATGTGTCCTGTTGACCCTGAGCTGAGCTGACTTGTCCCATCCCCTTGCCTGATGGGAAGGACAGAAGAGGGAAGAGTGTGTGTCAGTGCCAGGTGGTTGTGTCTGTACATCTCATTACTGAATGGGGAGAAGGGAGGGTGCAGTGCCATGGGGCAGGGAAAGAGCCCAGCTGAGTGCCTGCTCCAGAGACTGTGTGGGGACGTGGGAGTGATTCAGACATCTGCCTGATGTGCAGACAGCTCTGCCAGAGATCCCCCACCCTGTGGCAGGGTCAGTCCTTCGTCTACCCCAAGCACAACATCAGGGTAGAGGACAGTGCTCTCCATCCAGGCTGTGCTTGATCCTTAGCCGGAATTGTTGGCTGGAGAGAGGCTGAGTCTGGAGACACAGAGGGATGTCCTGGGTCGCAGTTGCAGCTGAGCTCCTGATGGGAGAGCAGGGTTCAGCAGCAGCAAGAGCTGCCAAGATGGCCAATGCAGCATGTGGGGCTGCAGGAGCAGGGCTTCTCCCTCTGTGCAGGGACAGGGGGCTGCAAAGTGCTGCAGCTGGGCTGGGCAGGGCAGCCTCATGGGTGAGTACATTTGGGTAAGGAAAGGGGGGTTTTTTGTGCCGTGAGCTGGCACTGAGGGGATAGAGAACACAAAAGCAAGTCTGTGTGCAATGTTCAGGAGATATTAAAAAAAAAAAAAAAAGTAAATTTGGAGAGCAAAACTGACTGCCAGTCTTTGATCTGGGGCTGTTGTGAAGTCATGGTTTTACAGGCAGCTTTTAGCCTCCCTGCTAGACCCCAGGGGAGTCACTGCCTTTCTGCCGTGCCTTGTGCCCTTTCAGCAGGAAGGAGCTGATGCAGAGGGATGTTCAGTAGGGGTCCCAGACAGGTCCCTCCGTGCTCTTCCTCACACTGAAGTCCCTGCTCTCTGCGCTGCTGGTTAAACAGCCCCCTCCCTGCCACTCGCATTCAGCGCTTCTCCCTCTACATCTGCTGGGCCAGGACGCCAAGGACAGACCCTGCTCTGCACTCTGCTTTGTCTCTTGGCACACAAATCCCATCCTTTTCCACAAATCCAATCTTTCTCCCTCGCAGGCTCGCTGCCCTTCAGAGGGTAAGGGCCAGGCTGCCTACGCACCCCTCCATCTCAGTCAGACATCTCCCATAGCAGCGCAAATGAGGGGAAGAAATTGCCATGGGCAGAGCAGGAACTTTTAATGCAACCCTACTGGGAGGTTTGGCAGGTCAGATCAAATGACCCCAAACACCCCTTAGGACCTCAGCTTTTACTCTCAGCATCAGTGTTCATGGCCTCACTTGAACTTCCCCAACAGCCGACAGCCCAACTATGGGACTTTAATAATACTGGGACTTCGCATGGACCACAAGCCCCCTTCCTCATGGTTCCTTGCCTCTTACGGATGCTTCTGGAAAACAGCTCCAGAGGAAGTACTGGGGTTTCTTCAGATGAGTTCTCCAGAAGTGCTCTTCTCTCTTCACTTGCCTTGCTTCAGCAAAAGGCACAGGAAAGGGAAACCTTCCCAGGGCTTCAGATCAGAGGAAAGACAAGAATCCCTTCCCCCATTGCTCTGAAGTGATATTCCACCTGGAGGGCCACAGAAAAGAAACAGCAAAGATTATTACTGGCATCTGGTATTTTCCAGTGCGCAAAGGTCATTTCTCATCCTCCCTTCCGCCCCTTGTCTTGAGCCTTCCTGTCAGTGCTCTTATGCCCCTAAGCTAATACTGGCAGGTCTGCAAAACACATATTTGCTTGGACCAATGAGCTAAATGATCACTGAGCTAAACAGAAACTGTCCATCCCCTACCCCTGAAAGGCCCAGCAGGTACATTCCCACTAGAAACAGGGCCAAAGGGGAGGTGTTCTTCTGAGGTGATTCTTGAGAATGCAATAGTGACAAATGCATTGCAAAACTAGAGCATGACCTGCACCTTTTAAAGCAAGGCTCAGACAAGGTCAGTCAATGGCCAAATGAACATGCAGGAAGGAGTCTTTCATACTCACTGCCCATAGAACTGCGCTTTTCCACAAGTCCATATGGCACAAGGAGGACCTCAGTCAGTAGCACGTACCTCTCCTGGCCACCTCTGGATTCTTGTAACCAGTTTCTCAGGTGGCGGCATGACTTCAGCACTGCCCTTCCTCCTGCCTTGCTCCACCTTCCTTGAGGAGCTCCCTTGGATGCCTGGGAGCATGCTGAAAATACACATTGTGGGGAGGTGGTGTGAGCACAGGGGGAGTTTGGTCTCTGTCCTGTACTCACAAGCTGGGCAGAGACAGAGATCAGCCCCAGCTGAAATGCCCAGGGCTGCATGATGTGCCCACAGGAATGCTCAGCATGCCCAGATACAGGCTCTGTCTTGATGTGGCAAGGAGAGCAGCAGGGTCCTTTATAAAGACAGCCTCTAAGAGACACAGTTACCCCGTCCTCGCAAATATATTAAACACTGCTTGATGGTCTCAGCTGCTGTGTGTTTAGGTATGGAAAACTGATTGTTCCTGGAGACCCAGTGTCAAAGAAGGAGAAAGTGGTCAGGGGTGTAAAGGCATTCCTGCCATCAAGGGATCAGGAGTCACTGTGACATGTGATAAAAGACATTCAGAGCTGCTATGAATCTTGTGTCCAGAGGAAACATCTCACCCAAACAAGCACAAGGGTCCAGGGTCACCCTCATCCATTCCTCCAAGGGTCTCACCTGCCATGAGGCGCTTTGCCCTCAGCTTTCTTCCCCTTTCCTTTCTGCATAGTCGGAGCTGTAATTTTGGGTGGAGGATGCCTCCCTCTCAAGAGGAGGCGCTGGGCAGGAAGATTTCCTATAAGCAGGAGACAAGAAAACACCTCAGGATAGAATTGCAGAGACCTTTTGAAAAGGAAGGATATGCAGATCTGATCAAGCCTGTGATAAAACTGTGAGGCCTCCAGCTGATTCCTTTTATGTCTTCTTTCCTGGGTGGTCTTTGGCCCTTCCGGACACTGGCTTCTCTCTGTCTTTTAGATTTTACTGTGCAACATCATTTCTTGTGGTACTGTTTTTTCTGTTCTTTCATGTTCTATCCTAGTCACATTATCAAAAAGGAGGCTTGCTGGGATGTACTGGTGAATGAAGAGAGTCTCTCTGGGGGCAACAATTTCACACAAGGGGAGCAGATCCTTGGATCTGTCTACTGATCTCATATGCCTGCAGTTCCTCTGTTGACACAGTCAACCCAAAGGCACTGTTTTGGGGATGTTTATGAGAAATTCGGAAAGAAAGCTTAGAACTCCATGTTTTGAAAATGAAAGGAAGTCTTGGCATAGGTTACCAGACTTTGTACCATCTTCTCAAGGTGACTCTTCCCACCACTTGAAAACACACTGATTCCATGAAATAGCTCAGCCCCTCCATTACATACAGCTCCAGGCACAATTTAGGATTCACATTGCCCAAGGATAGTCCTCCAGTTTGCCTCTCTTCTGCACCAACGCCTCAAAAGGAAGAGCAGTTTGCAGTGCACGCCAGGGCACTGAGTCCTGTGGAAATGGGGGAAAGTTTAACTTGGAGGTATCAGCTGCAGGTGGGAGTGTTGGGCTGCACCGAGGTCTTGTTCCCTCAGGAGTCACTTGAGATTTCCCATATTGGGTAAGCAGCATCACCTCTAGTGCCTCATGCTACCTGAGCCATCCCACTGTCACCTTGGCTCCAATGCCCTGCCAAAGAGGACAGAAGGAGAAGACACAAACCCCTGCCAGGAACCAGCTGCTTCATTACCTTTCTTGACACTGGACTCATCTTTTCCCATCTCTTCTTCCCGGGTCAGCTTCACAGGTGCCACGGGTGGTTTTCTAGCTGTACCCTCAAACTTGTACCTGGAAACAGGAAAAAGACACCAGTCTAAAGGGAGGGCACCACACTTCCTTTGCCCCTTGGGTGAATAATGAGGACACAGGGGCGTTTGGGAGCTACTGGGAAGTCCATCTTTTTCCAAAGCAGAATATGAAGAATATGCCAGATGCTGGAGGAGTGCAGTAGCAAGCTGAGTGACATCGTGAAGACCTCCAGAACCTAGAGGGGCATGAGATTCCTCATCAGGCCCTTTGAGAGCTTTCCCAGCCTTCCTATGAGAAAGCTCATTTTAACCCAGATCCTCTGTGCTGCCGTTGGGACCATCTCCCATCTCCTGTTCATGTTCATGTCCAGGCAGAACACAATAATCTCCTTTCCTACAGCTTTCCAGCACCATTTCTAATTCCCATCTCACCCTCCAAATCACTTGCAGACCTTCCCAAGCTCATGTCCATCCATCTGTAAAAAGGAACCTCCATCTCCCAGACAAGTAATGGAACAAAACACTGAGCATGAAGGGAGCCAGGACAAAGCTCTCCAAAACCCCACTGGGCACAGGCTTCACTTTGGCCTAGATAGGCCTCCCACAAAAAAACTTTTGACCCCAGAAAACACATTCAGGACACATTTGATTCATGCAGGTCTCACAGAAGACATGAAAATGTCCCAAGCCAGCAACTAGTAGGGACCTGCACTTTGATGCACATTTCAAAGAGTTACTCTCAGATGAATTTCTGAGCAGCCTTCACAAGCACTGGCAACACAATACTACCAAACATGCCGTGAGAAGCTGCTCGCTTGGCCACCCAGGGGCTAAGAAGCAAACATACTCACTCAGGAAAGATGATGACCTGACCAGAATGGGTCTGAGAAGCAGCGGTTTTGGTGCCCGAGAGGACTGAATCCCTCATCTCTGGCATCTGCAAAGGTGAGAGACTCGTGTGAGGTGATGCCAAGAAAATTATCTCAGTGCTCACAAGGGCAGCAAACTTTTCCACTGCTCAGAGAAGAAGCTGCCTCACTGAAATGCTGAATTTTTCCATTCCTCTCAACAGTCCCTCAGTTATGCAGCACAGAAGCTGGAGGGAAATTAAGGAGAGAGGGTAAGAACACTGTCAGGCTTTTTGCAAGGCTGAGAATCCAGAGACTCAGTCAGGAGACTAGGTCTTTCCTAATGCAGAAGCTGATGGAGGCAAGCACATGAGAAGGCATTGCACTAGCTGGGGTTCCCGGCGGCTGCGTTTTCCCTGCCGGCTTGATGTGAGGTTAACCCCACAGTCTCTCCTAACATTCAGATAACTGCCTCTGCACCATAGAGGAATGGAGAGGCAAAGCAGGTAACAACTGGGAAGGACAAACCTCTGAGGTGTGTTCAAGGGGCAGCTGCTCTGGGACCCACTGCAACAAAGGCTGGAGAAAAGGCCCTGGCCCAGAGAATGGACTGAAAAGACACCATGCACTAGGACAGAAGGAAGAGACAGAGCTGGGAAGCAGCGCTGGCCTACAGCCTGCTTGCATCTCTGCCTTAACCCTTGAGGGGCTCACCTCAGCCTGCTTTCACATCTCACCTTTCCAGCGGCACCTGAAAGACCAGCATGAAGGACAGGGCTGCACAAGAGACCTGGGCAAGGACATTGGGCTCAAATGATTCTCACTTTGACATGCTGCAGCCATGACTGCCAGTGTGCAGATGAACACATTAGGACAGAAAGACGCCCCTTCATGCTGGTGACACTGCAGGGCACTGGGAAGAGCTGGTCAGCACAACTAGACCAACACAGCAACAGCAGCAACAGGGGGCTCGTCCCATATGGGCCTTCGTCTGCCTGGGCCTCTGCTTCCTGCCCAGAGTGGGGTCAGCAATGATCCCTGCAAAAACAAACCTACACAGACACAGGCCTAGAAACGCTACAGAGCAAGAGCATGAGGGTGATAAATATTCTGACCAGCTGCCATATGGGAGAGATGAAACACACTCAGGCCCTCCAGCTGCAAAGAGAGAGGACTGAGGTCAACAGAGATTTCACAGCGATGTCTGACATCCCCACTGGTCCAGGCAAGGGGAGGAGGGATCCATTACGATTCCTCACCACACCAGAGCTCAAGGGCGTCCCATGAAGGGATCAGGCTGAGCTTCCAAAGGGACACACAGAAATATTGCTACACAGCTTAAGGGCAAACTGCTGAACTCACTGCCTTACCATCCCAGGCACAGCCAAAGGACACATGGGTTCAAATGTCATCACTAAAGGGCACTAAACCATGGCTTTCTGGAAGGAGGGAAGTCTACCTGGAAAAAACACACAAGACCTGCCCTTTCCTTGGACTTTTTTCCCTCAGCACATGGAAACAGGCTCCCGGGCTGGATGAATCTTTGGGTGGACCCAGCACAGTTATTCCCGGGGTCGTCTTTGTTGCCAAATCCTCTGAATGTTCAAGACAAACTGTCCAGGGAGTTGGCATTACTCTAGGCCAGGACTGTCCATGTGCCTAAACAGGTCATGGCAGGCTAATAGAACTGCAGTCACTTGTGAGTTAGAAAAGGACTACAAGTTGTGCTGGAGAAATGGAAAACTTACCCCAAGAAGAACTTCTACCAGCTGCTCTGTCCCATTCAGCCTTCTCAGAAAGTCTCTGTAAAATCTCATTTTCACATCTACTCCTTGAATAACAAGCATGCCAATGTCCTTCAACACAAGGGCAACATTCTTCCCACTCTCCAGGCAGCGGGAGAAAAGACGCATGGTCTCTTCTATGCAAGCCTCCACTGTCTTCCGAGGAACAGAGATGTCCAAGGCTATGCGAGCATACTTCAGGGGCTCGGAGAGCTTATGACCTAGGAAGCAGAAAAAGAGGAACAAAGCCACTAGCGGAGCAGGCTAAAACAGAGCAGCGGCAGCTTTGAGGTCTTCAAGCAAGACGCTGCTACAGAGCTGTCTTCTTTAACATCTGGTAAAGCTCCTGAAGGAATCTGATGTCATCTCTCCCTAGGAGAAGTTCAAAGCTCTCTGCAAATGGATGTGCCAAGTGTACAGCAATGCTTTCTTCCCTACAGAGATCGAAAGGAAGGGCCTGGCCATCTCCTATGAACATGGGGCACGATGGCAGGACAAGGAAAGGAGAAAGGGGGCCATTTCCCAAAAGGGCGGAGTGGGTGCCACGTACTTGTGCTCACACTCCGTGCATTCCAGGTTGGGAGACATTTAGCTGTACCACATCACATGGTGAAAGAAAGAAGGCAAACACAAGCATTGCACTACACCCCTTCAGATCCTTCCAGCCACCCCCAGCACCCTCAGAACTGCACAGCAAACATCCCTGCTTTTGGTGCCAGCGGCCCAGCTCCAAGAAGTGCCACACTGATGTTGACATCACAGAGAAGATAGTGAGTCCTTTCAAAGGAAAGACACACCCCAAACACAGCTTGGAGCTCCTGCTGCCCCACAGGCATCACCAATATCCTCTACAAATGCAGGGCTCACAGGGATGATCAGCAATCACAGCAAAGATGGCCTCTGATGGGTTTTCATACATACTATTGTCCCCATCTCCATTTCAAAGCTCTCTGCAGCTGCCTTTGACCTACTTCAAAGCAGAAGGAGAAAGGAAGAGCCAGCATGAATGCCCTTATTCAACTTTACAAGCTCCAGTGTGGCATAAACATGGACCAAAGGTTTTAAATCAATTTGATGAGAAGCAGCAGCCCCAACACATCTGGCATGTAGCCAGCTGTTAAACAAGTCAGGGAGAGAGGGAGTGTAATTGTAATGTGCATTATGATGACATTATAACTTAAAATTGAAGCTGTTCTCAGGACCTGGGGAAGCAATTCTAGGTTTCTAACAGTCACTGCTGAACAGCAGTTATGCACACCCCAAAGATGTCCTAAGGCAAAGCAAAAGTTTCAACCCGTCTTCTTACCAGGAGCATAGGCCTTATCATAGGTGAGGCCATGAACCTCTGCAATAGTCTTCGAAAGACAGAACATGGGTCTGCGAACAGTCAGGAAACCATGCTTCCCAACACCAACTCGTTCAGTTACAACACCGAAGGTCCCAAGCTGAATAACTCTCACTCCCTGAAAACACAAAGAGAAGAATTATGAGACTGGTAGGTGGACAGGCTGGTGACTTGTCAGTGCATGGGGATGGTGCTCAGTGCCCTGCCCAATCCTGCCGTACAAAAGGGACAGACGAAGCACTCAGAAAAGCTTTGGAGAAGCCTTGGAGAAGTTCTTCTGAAGAACTTTCCAGATGTTTTCATCCCCCTCCTCTTCACCCTCTCAAAAATACAAGTCAAAGCAGAGAAATCATCCCTCAGATCCAGAAGATCCAGAAGAAGGCTTTCCTGGGCAGGCCCACGATGACAGACCCACCTGGTTCAGCATCAGCTGCCGTACAATGTAGTCAGACACACCTTCCCAGACAGCAAGGGTCTCTGGAAAATAAGGGAAAGACACATCATGCTCTGGGGGGGCCAGCTCACAGCCGTTCAGCACATGCCTAGCCAAGGAGATGACAAGTGCAAGCATATTCGAACTGCATCCCCCTCCCCAAACATACCCCATCCCTGACAGGGGCTCAGCAGCTGAGGTGGGCACTGCCTTGAGGCTACAACCTTTATCTGCCCCCAGGAGGGGTCTGCAGCTGAAACAGAGGCATTAGGACATGCAGATCCTACCACGGGACATCCACAATGTGTCCCTGAGCTCAAAGCCTGCAGGAAGGAATTAGAGGCAGTGCTCGGGGTCCCAGACAGAAAGTCTTGCTGAGCTGAGGAAAAGCAGAAAGTGTCTCCTTTCCGTCCAGAAGCAGCTCTCACAGGGTGAACCCCCTCCCTAGGGACACTGGCAAGGGATTTTCACCCAGTGAGAGGACGGTGCTGTGCCCATGGCAATCTGGGGGCTCAGGGCATCCCCCAGAATCTCCCCTGCAGGGCCAGTTTCCCCCTACGGGATCTCTGCACACACAGGCTCTGCACAGCCACCGGAGCAGCTCCAGCTCCTTCCCCCGCCAGGAGCTCGGGTGGGCAATGCCCACTGCGAGGCCAGCAGTGACCCT
The DNA here is from genome assembly GCF_036417845.1 of Apteryx mantelli. Lineage (NCBI taxonomy): Eukaryota > Metazoa > Chordata > Aves > Apterygiformes > Apterygidae > Apteryx > Apteryx mantelli. Next base: position 15,189,046 of record NC_089997.1, read on the forward strand.
TGGGGCAGGGACTTCTGCCCAGGGTGCCCTGGGACAACAGGGGCAGCATCAGGGCGAGGATCCAGGAGTCCTGGCGGCCACACTGGCACCTGAGCCAGAGGGGACCATCAGTGGAAGATCTGGCTGCAGCCCCCAGCCCTGTCCACCCTCCCCCTGGCCCAGGGTTTCCACAGCCATGTTCAGAGTTAATGGTCTCTGCAACAGCTCCCGGGAAGGAGATCCTGAAGGCCTTACCATGGGTGGGGAGCGTTGGCACCACCTGCCCATGCCGTGTCCCATGACCAGTGTCCCAGAGCTCCATCTTTGTCCTCCTCGCCCTGGGTCACCCCGCAGCAGGAGGTGATGAGGAAACAGCCCCTCTCCTCCTCCTCCTCCACACGTCACCGCAGCCCCGCTCTGCCCCAGCCTCCCCTTGCCGGCTCCCGCTCAGGGTTGGTGGCTCCTCGCAGCAGAGTGGTGCTGAGAGCAGCCCCAGCGCCTGGGCTCCCCTGGCCTCGCCACGACGTGTGGGGAGAGGCCAGGGCCGCGCGGGAGAGAGCAGCTGTTGCCATGACACGGGATGTCCCCTGTGACCACAGCCCGTGTCACAGAGGGGGCATGGCCCCCCTTGCCCCAGTGCCCTGGCCAGGGCTGGCCCTGCAGCAGGCAGGGGCTGCACGGGGCGGTCGGGGACTGCCCCTGCCCCCACGCAGGCTGGGCCGCAGGGAGAACCCCACCGGGGGTCACGGCCGGGCTGGGTGCTGTGGCTGTGCTCACCCAGCCACAGCTCCTGCGCGTGAAACCTGGCTGCGAGGGAGGGCAGCGGGCACTGCACCGCGCTCGCCCCACGGCAACACAGCGCAGGCAGCTGCTGCCGCCAGGGGAGGAAGCACTGACAACTGAGCGCACCAAAACACCCAGCAATTGCTTGGCAGCAACCAAAACCTTCTTCTGGGCGCTTGAACCAGCGGGTCCTTCCCTTGCCAGTCAGCTTCTCCAGAAAACTTGCAGGGAACTGCTGTTCAGCACTGTTAACCTGCAGACGTGTTTGAGACCTAGTGACTGCGGCACCTCAGGGCCTGGCGTGGACGGGGACTGAACAGGGGAAGAGGCAGCGCCAGCAGAGCTGCAGGCACCAGCTCACTAAACACATGGGGATCACAGACTGCTCTGCCTGCACTGCTCTCACACCTTCACCAGCTATTGGCCTCCTCACACCAGCCCACAAACACTTAAACCAGCAGAACTGGAGGAGCGCGGGGACCCTGAAGCCACATGTGGGGCTGACCCTCGCAGAGGCAGGCAGCAGCTGCAGGGACTTGGCAGCAGGTTAAACGCAAGCTCTGAAGATTTCACAAAGATGCCGCAAGAACCATCTCCAAGAAACAAGAGACACTCAGAGGTGTTGCGCAGACCTCTGCTTTGAACACACTCAAATCTAGGGTAGAAATGTCTAAGGGGGTGAGGAAATGAAAGATGGAAAAGCAACTCATACACCCACTTAAATAACTTAACGCTAAAGCAGGGCTCACCAACTAGGTCTGTAAAAACTTCTCAGCCGCACACTTCCCCACTCAGCAGAAGGCAAGAGGCAAAGTATTAGATCAGCTAAGGCAAAGAGAAAGTCTTGGGAAAACTTCTATTTCGGGAACAGAGAGCAAAAGTACTTTCTAAAGGGTTTTTTCTATGTCCCTTCAAAAAGAATAGGAGACACTGGAAGGGTACTTTGGTCTTTTTTCAAAAAAATCATTCCTTTGCCACTGTTATGCTCCCAAACCCACCTAGTGCCATCACTGGCCTGACAGGAGAAAGGGCACAAGAGCCGGGGGCTCCCGCAGGGCCGGAAGTGGCCCAGGCCGGGCCGGGCCTTCCCCAGCAGCTGCTCGCACACACCGGGCCGCGGTGCCTCCGGCTGCCCCCGCGCGCACAGCCGCTCGCTCTGCCCAGCCCGCGGCCCTCGGCCCTCGGCCCCGGCGCGGCAGCTCCCAGCGCTGCGGCTCGAGGCTCCGGGCGGCCCCGCACCGGGAGACGCCGCCCCGCGCGGCACCAGCCGCCTCGCCCCCCCTCCCTCCCCGCAGGGCCCGGGCAGTCCCGGCCCCGCCCCCGCCCTCCTCTGCGCCAGTGCGCATGCTCCGAGGGAGGCGGCACTTCCGGCCCTGTGGGGGTGGGGCCTGTGTGTCCATGGCCACCGCCCCTGGTGCCGCCGGCCCCGCCCCCACCGGGCCCCACTGCGGTGCCGGTCTCGAGGCCGCGGAGAAGCAGCTGCGGCAGCGGCGGGTGTTGGCGGCTGCTGCGCAGGGAGCCCGGAGCGACGCTGCGGCCCGGCGTGTGCTCGTGTGCGCGGAGCCTGTGGCGGCTGCTGCCGGCCGGGGCCAGGGCCGGAGCCGAGGGTGGGGAGCGAGGGGGAGCGGCGCCGGGCTGGCCCTGGGCTGCGGGAGTTGTGCTGCAGGGGAGCGTCGGCGGGGAAACGCTGCTGCCGAGGCGCTGCTGCCACAGGGCCCCGCTCTGCCCCGGGGCCTGGGCGAGTCTGCACCAGGGGACAGGACAGGATGGGCCGGGCCGGGCCGGGCCGGGAGAGAAAGCTCTGTGCTGCGGGTGGGGGCAGGTGCTGTCTGCGAGCACCCCAGGGACACAGAGGGGTGTTTTCAGCCCGCGCTGCCGCCCGGCAGGTGCAGAGGAGCCCTGAGCTGTGCGAGCTCCATCACTAGTGAAACCGCAGGCAGCAGGTGAGGAGGGAGAGGAGCAGAGAAGCTGCTTTCTGTGCTCCTGCTGCCCCTGGTGTCCTCCCGCGGTGGGAAGCTGCAACGCTCTGGGTGCGGGTGGGGAAAGCGGTGGGGGAAGTCAATAGGCCTGAGCTGCTGTTGTGCTGTGCCGGGGAAGTGCAGCATTCAGTTTTCTTGGTTACCCTGTGAAAATTGGACTTGTTTTTCTTCAGCTTTCAGTTATGAACATTAGCAAGGTGTCATGTCCAGGGATGGGGAGAAATGAGGGCTGTGAAAAGAGCAGGGCCTGAGCTTAGGTAAGTCTTTGCAGAGTTCGAGTGCTTTTTTGATAGCTTCCTTGCTTCCTGCAGTTGCTAAGGAGGAAAGTAAAAGGATGCCACAAATGGGCACTGTCCTCTCTAGACCAAGGAGACGGACGTGAACACAGCCTTGCATGGAGAGCGTTTTCAAGGGATTTACAGGTTAGGGCCCATTTTTCCAGTTCGTTTCCAATATTCCTCGACACCAGTGTCCTCATTCCTTTCTCCCAAGCCCTTGGTTGAACCTAAATGGTAAAGCCAGAGCGTAACTCTCTCATGGAGGTGTGCATTGCTGTTGGAGACGGAGGTATCTAAGCATAGATTGATTTTTTTTTTTTCTTTGCTTCTGCCTTCTGTCCATTCATGTTCCCTGGCTCTGGCTGCTTTAGCAAATCCAAGCTTTCCCCATTCATTTCTGAATTATGAAGAGAAAATGGATCTTCCAGTGTGATCAAACTACTTCTGACCCCTCAAGTGCTTGATGGACAGAACAAGTCTCATGGATGGTGAGTGCTCTCCTGCAGCTGGAGCAGGATGTGCTTCTGTTTAGGAGCAGATATTGTAACTGTAGCCAGGTATCTAAACTGTAGTTCTCTCTGAATGTCACATTGGGAATGTTGACTTGTTCTTTCTCTCTGCTGGAAGGTTGGTGCTGGCAAGCTGTGACTGAAGACAGCTCGGCGGAAACTTCTGTCTTGCTAAAAGTTGAACTGGAGGATACAGAAATGTTTTGCCTGCTTGAGTTTAACCTTCTGAAATTCCAGACCATGCTGAAGGAGAATGTGTTCAGTGAAAGGTGCAGTGAAGGATCTCAGTTCTGTTGTAGGAAGTTTTTGTGCACCTGACACAAAAGGGAGATGGTCCAGTAGTGATGGTAGCAGCTGGGTTTGGGAGCAAAAGATTTGACAAGAAGTGGTTTTTTTGTTGAACACAGATTGCAGAATCCTTACAGTGTTGCCTAGTCTTTTTGAAAGCAACTAGAAGAAAACTTAGAAACCACTTTCAGTCTCTGTTTGTGAAGCAGAACTACTTGCAAGACTCCATCTTTGCATCAGCTGACGAAATCTTTCACCTGACTATTGCCTTGTGCCTGGTGAGGAAGTGTGCAGCTGCGACTTACTGAAAGACCTAGATCCTGAGCCCTGCTTTAGCAGGATGTTATTTCAGTGAGTGTCTGAGTTGCTTTTCCGTCTTTTCTTTCCTGTCCTAGGTGGACTCTTTTTTTTTCTGGAGCTTGCAGAGGTAGTGATTTACATGTTTGCTTATGATCTGAGATGGCTTGGTGATCTTTAGTGTGTTGCTTTCCTTGAGGAAGGCAGCAAGCTTTACGTCTAGGCCGGGGCAGTATGCTGTTGCTAGTGACACCAGAAACCTTTGGTGCTGGAAGGGGGTGTTACTGGAAGGCCTGTGAGAAAGAGGCCGAAGACGCAGCGGTGGGAGAAGTAGCTGTGTGTGAGCGGGCTGTTGCCTGGGCGAGGTGTGTGGGGTTGCTGAGATGCTGCAGCAGTGGCAGTGGCTGCTGCTGTAGAGACTCTTCCCATGTTTCTGTGGGAGATGATCTGCGAGGTGCTTGGAGGGGAGAACTTTGGGAGCTGAAAGGTAATGTTGGGAGTCAGGGCCCTGTGCAGGGCACTCGGTCTGCGAGAGACTTGCCTGTGGCTGCGCAACCCTGTTGTGCCTGTTCTTTCCTCAGCATTGAGCCACGTGTGGAGGACCCTGGCCAGACTCAAGCAGGGAAGAGAAAATCAGGAGTTACACCTTATTCAAGTAATTAATGGGCGTTCTCGTTCTTAGGTGTCAGGTGCCTTGGAAAACTCTGCTTCTTCTACTAACCCATTGTTGCTGAAATGGTGAGGCTTTTCCCCCATCCTTTTCTCTTGGTGACCAGCTGTGCAGCCAGGGGCCCGAGGAGGTGTCGTGGGGGCTAGCCCTAGGTAGGATATAATCTGTGCGGAGTGAATGTGACGGGATACACTATTTCTAGTGCCAGCAGGAGAGATGCCCACGTCAGCAGAGTGCCCTGGACTCCAGGCACTGTTTTCTGGCTCTGTGCCTCTCCCCATGGGCAGCAGCGAGAGCATTTCAGCCGCAAGTCTAAGATCTTTTGGTCGAGGAAGTCTAAGTCAGCTGGAGCATTTATGCTAATATAGCTTTTGTCAGAAGCTGTAGAATAAAACAAGCTGTTTCTGGAAAGAAAGAAAAAAAAAAGGGGGTGGGGACCAAGCCTCCTGGCTAGTTACTGGCTGAAGTGGCTTTGTAAGGTTTTTGTGAAAGGGCAAATGTATGTTAAAAGTGAACGAGAGCCTTCAGTGTGCCAGTGGCTGTTTTAGGCGTAGTCTGAACTCCCTTCTCCTAGGGGTGACCTTTGTAGTGTCCTGCTGTTTGCAGTAACGGTGGAAGATAAATTCCTTGTGCACCCTTAGGAGCCCTTTCCTTAAATTAATGTAGAGTTTAGACAAGACTCTTAAATAAGCCCTTTGTAACTCTTTGGTGTGTGTGTGTGTGTATGGGGTTTTTTTTGTTTGTTTGTTTTATGCTGGCAGAGCTTCCAAACCAAGCAAGCAGATCACATATTTTCTGGACAAGCCCCGTTCCATTGCTTATATCAAGGCAGCTTCTTTTCCGGACCTTCTCTAGAAAATTGGAGGTATGTAACTTGGGAAGGTGTCCTGAACTGTGCCCTGCAGAGAGGTCAGGTTAAATCGGTTTGCTGACAAACCATTTTCTTCTGTATCCTGCAGTTTATAAGAATGTCATGTGTATACATTTACTATTGTCCCAAAGAGTTTTTTTTTAATCCTGTTTGTTATTTAAAGAATAGTTCACAAGTACTTCTTTTACATGTCTGACATGATTATGCAGACATATGAGTTTTGTAGTTATTTTTGAGTAGGTGCTGGAATTAGGGGCCTAATTTGGTCCAGTGTGGAGTGTGGACATTAAACCCCTAGCAGCTGCCTTGCTTCTGTGCTCATGAACTTTCACATGATATTCGCAAGGCCTGTTTGTCAGAGTTGGGCTTCCTGCTCAGCAGTCAGTGTTAGGAAGCTGTCTGCACTGTCCCCCATAAACTGGCAGCCCCCTACATGTAATTGTCCTTGAAAGTTGACTTGTGCTTTTTCTCTTAACACTCTGCCTTCCTTAAGCACACTTGGATGCCAACAGCCATATTGCAGCCAGTCAAACGCACACCATGGTGTTCCGATTGCCTGACTCCAGTGTTGTCATGTTTCCCCTTGTGTTGTCAGCTCAGTTCCCTTTGAAGCTCAGCACCTTCAAGGCCTTCCAGGCTCCTGTCCTAGGTGCCTTGGTGTGGGCAATGCCTGCTGTGGCTGGCTGAAACCTCAGCGTTGTGAGGGCTGCAGCCTGGTGCGGCACAAGAGGCGTTTGTTGTTCTTGCGTTCGTTCCTGAGCTGCTTTCTTGTGTTTGCTACTCCTTGGGTTTTCTGTCCACTTCCTCTCTTTCCCCTGTTACCGCTGAAGGGCGAGCAGATTGAAACAACCCTGCCCTTCAAAGTTAGGACTCTGAAACAAGGAACCAGGCTGCTGTTGCTCACTGAGCAGCAAACGGAGGGAGCCAGTGATCCTGTGCTCTGAAACACTCCTGCTGTTTGCGGGCTCTAACTTAACAGGCTTTGACAAGCCTTGTTTAGCTACCTGCTGCTTAAAGGTTCGTGTGCTCATTCCTATGTCTCATGAGCCCTTTCCGCTGTAACTGTGTTTTTTCAGGCCATTGTGAGAGGGCTCCTTGCTGCATTTGAGGAAGGCAAGCCAGAGGAGACCATGAGCAGTGCTTTTAACCTCACTGCCACCCCTAAGGACGTCCAGGCACTAAGGAAGCTTTGCTGGCTCTGGGAGGAGGTAACATTTGCTGCAGCAGAGTGGTGTTCTCATGCAGTGTGTGTTGAAAAATACCCCTTGACAGTGTATGTGAGTTTTCTTTTCAAATTCTTTGCCCCCCCCCACTGCAGATCTCAGAATTGTCTGTGTTTGGGCTCTGATTTTCAGCCTTGAAGGGTGCAGTATTTCTGAAAGCACCTGCACTTCTTGTCTGGTGCTGCTTCCCAGAGTTGGTCATATTCAAGTCCAGATTAATTGGAGTGGATGACTAGTGTTTCTAGCAAACTCTGAAGAGGTAACCACATGCAGAAGTCTGGGAACAGAAGCTACAACTGGAGTTTTCTCAGGCAGCTGCCTGCTCCAGGGTGGCCAGCAGATTAGCGTGGCTGTGCTTTTCATTTGGTAAACCAGTGTTGTATTTTTCCTCTCAAAGCTCACTGTTTATTATACCGATCACAGATTCCTACCTGAATCTTGTGGTGTAAAGAAGGAAGGAAGGCTATCCAGTGGTTGTGCTTTCTATACTTTCTTCTATCCAAAACTAATTTCTGAGGGCTACAGAGCAGTAAGAAAATGGACCAGAGGGGTGTATCTCTCACAGCAGGACTGTGTCTTAGTGCCCATTGACTTGAGAATGCAGAGGGCCTGGTGGAGAGTCAAAGTGGCTTTTCCTTAGACTTGGATGAGGAGTGCAAGCAAGCAAGACAAGTCGTTGTGGTTTTATTCTGATTGCAGCCTAAGGTTGTGCTGGGTCTCATTTGACAACTGTGTCTTAATAACAGGTCATAGATATCAGAAAGAAGACCACCAAATGTTTTGATGCAATGGGACAAAAGGGCAGCAAGCTTTGTGAACCTTTGTTGTAACTGCTCAGCCACTGCTTCTTTGCTTTGACCCACAGTAAGGATTTCTCAGGTTTTCTCCCTTGATAGGCGCCGCACAGGCAAGCATGGGACTCAGGATGGTGCAGCCCATAGAAGAGGGGTTTGCTCTGGGGTGCTCCCCAAGGGTTAAGGAACCTTGGGCGTACCACAGCCAGAGTCACCACACTGTGGGGTTGCTGTAGCCCTCCAATAACCCCGTGAGTGCTGAGCAAACCTACTCAGCCAAGGAGAAGTGACACCACACACTCGCACTGTAAGCATCTAGGTACTGTGGAATTTTGCCCTGGGTTATCTGTTGAACATGCGTACAGTTATTTGTTGGCCATATTGTTGACCATCCTGATGGCTGAGGCCATCAGTTCTGTTGTGTAACCGTGGTCTGGCATGGTTTGGATGGGTAATGAACTAAGCCCGGGAAGGGTAAAAGCAAGTAAGCCACATACCTCTGCGTGGACCTGGACTCACCGTCAGCTGGCCTGCGGACCCGACAACCCACCCATCAGCAGGGACGCCCCTGATGCCGACTGCCAGGGAGAACCTGAATCATCCCAGCGTAGCTTAACAGTGGTGAGAACAATCTGGGGAAAACTATACTGGAGGGGTGGCCCATAAGGACAAGGAAAGGGCTAAAATGCTCATTGTACCGTGCTCTCGTGGCTTAACCATAGAGCTCTCATATGTGTCTATATATTGTTTAGTTCTGTTATATTTCTAGCTTTACTATACTTTTTAGCTTTGTCATACTTGTAGATCGTCTGGTGTTAATTGTTTAGTGTTGTCCAGCATCTGTCATATGTGTAGAACCTCTCAGGTCTATTAAATTCTTATACTTGACAAATGCTGATCTCTCGAGTCCAGTGCGACTAACCCCAGAATCTGAAAGAATCCCAGCTGCCCCTCTATTGCCGTGTCGCACCCTCCCTCTCCTCCCCATGGGGAAGGGAGTCCCCAGGCGATGCTGGACTCAGCTTTGGCTGATGGGAGGGGAGCACAGGGCAGGGTGGAAGAAGCAGACGGAGCCTCTCAGGGTGCATGAGGGAGTCTTCCAAAGCCCAGGGCTGAGCCAGGGACCTTTGGGTCTTCCCCCTGACACGCTCCCAGCCAGGCTTGTTCTGCCCTGCCCTAGGAGCTCTCGTCCCCGTGCCAGCCATGCCGGAGCAGAGGCCGAGGAGCTGGAGGTGCCTCAGGCCAAGCTGTGCCAGCCCTGGGGAGCTGTCCCTGAGCATGGGGCAGGCTGAGCCCCTCCTTGCGTGTCCTGTCCCGCTGGGAGGGCAGCACAGGGACGGGGGAACAGCCTGTTCTGCCCAGGGGCAGTGAGGGACCTTTTCGACAGCCACTGCACTGCAGTAGCACTGGCTGCGCCCCCTCCCTGTGGCCACCACCATAGCCCTGCCTGCCCCTGCCCGACCTGCTGCCCCCCTTGCTCCCAGCCCCTCTCCTGGCACCACGGTGACCAGCTCTACAGTGAAAGAGCTCCCTGGCCCCACTAGCTGGGGATCCAGCTCCAGCCAGGCAGTGGGACACCAGCTTCCCCCTCCAGGCCTCCTGGCCCACTCCCCCTGGGCCCCTTCCCTCTTGTGGGGAGCTGGAGCTGCCCCAGCTCGGGGCAAATGGTGCATAAACACTCGAGCTGTGAAACAGAAAAACCTGCTCTCCTAACTGTGCATCATAAAATCAGACCCAAGTGGCTGTGCTTGCTCTGACTCTGCATGCAGGGCTACCTGAGTAGGGGTCCAAACCTAAAGCACTCCTTGCACCTTTAATTGAGCTGTTGGGCAAGAGCTGCTGATGTGGATATACAGCGAGCTTTTCTACCTACAGCCTTTCCTGGGATCTGCTCAGTTCCCAGCTTCCCTTGCCAAGGCTTTCTTGACCGTAGTGAGGGGGCAGGTCAGCAGGACAAGGACAGGGTCAGGTCAGGACCTGAGAGGTGCAGGACCAGGCACAGGCATGTCCACAGCGTAACTCAGGCAAGGCTTAAGGACAAGGAGAGCAGCTCCTCGGCAAGGGGAGGAGGCCCCCCAATGACACCAGTCACTCTGTCTCCCCTGCTCCTGTGTCCAGAAGATCCCCCTCCCTGTCTGCCTGCAGCCCCCCCATGCCCACCCTGCTGCCCAGCACAGCACGAGAGCCCTGGCCCTGCAGCCCCTCTGGCAGCTCCTGCTGCCCCAGGAACAGAGCAGCCTGCCTCAAGCTGGTGCATGGAGAAACCTCATTTTCATTTTCCATCTCCGAATGCTGGCTGCTTCTCTCCTGGGACGTCCCTGCTCCCCAGAGAGCCTTTCCCCAGGTGAGTGTGTCCATGCTGGCCTGGCCGGCCATTCCTGCACCCCTCCCCGGTGCTCCCCGCAGGGCCCTGGGCTGGCAGTGCTGCTGTGCAGAGCGAGCAGGCTGTGGGACCATGGGGCCGCAGGGTGACTCCCGACTCCGCACGGGCCATGCTGGTTGGGGTGGGAAGCAGACCCAGCCAAACAGGGCTCACCACCGCTGACACTGCTGGCATGTGTCTGCCCTCATGGGTGGTGCTCAGAGTGAGCCCAGGGTGTTCGCAGTAGCAGGAGATGTTTTTGGGTGTGCACTAGCTCCGGCCTGTGGTGTTGCACTGGGGATACATGAATCACTCTCCCGTGCCCCTTCCCTGGGCCTCCTGGGTGCCTACTGCCTCTCCAGGCATTGCAGAACCCTCGTTTCCCTATGCATACCTGGATTTAGTGCTTTGTCTTTGAGTGAATCTACCATGGACTGTCCCTTGTTTGGTGAGGCTCCGCTCACTGCCCACCCCCAGGCCCACAATGTCCCTGGAGATCCCCTGAGCTCTCCTGGGGGCTCAGGTTCCCTTCCAGAAGGATGGGCATCTGTCATCAGCACTGTCACCTGTGCGACAGCCCCAGGCATGCAATTCAGAGACCATTCAGCATCTCCACTGGCAGTGGTCACTGAGAAATGAACCCTGAATCCAGCCCTTGGTCCCTGAAATGTCACACTGGGACTCTGAGCTCATCCCCTGGAGCCCACACAGTACAGAGGCAGAGCAGCAGGCCCTTTTATGGTGCAATCCCTTGGGTGTATTTTTGACCCCAGCTTCTGAAGAAAGACCAGACTTCGGGTAGGTCACAGAGGAGATCTCTTTTTATTACAGCAGTGTTATTCTGGAGGCCAGGTCTGGCATAAGGGTGCCCATTGCCTTGTCCTGCCTGAACTTACAGGACACATGGAAACACAACCCTACCACTACCAGGTTATGAGAACTACTGGGCCATATACCCAGAACAGAGTGCAGAAGGACAGCATGGAAATGAAGAGAACAACTCTAAAAAGAGAAAGTCCTGCTGCTGTTGGTGGACGTGTCTCAGGAAAGCTGCAGCCACCGCACAAAGGCTGCAGCGAGGAAATGCCTGCTGTGGCAGTGGGGGATGGTCCTGAGGAACACAGGGTCTGTCCCCACAAGCTGCTGCCTGACTCCCCTCCCCTCTACTTCCCCTCCACTTGTAGCGTTTGAGCGCTGGAGAGGGAAGGGACCAGCCCAAGGTGACAACTGGCTGCCACCCTCGCAGGAGAGGCGTGTGAGATCACCCCTTGACAATGGCCAGGGAAGCTGAGCTCTCCTAACGGACATGGGAGCCATGGTCTCACCCCATCTTTATTCGTCTGAGCCTGACTCTGTCCCATGAGCTCCCTTGGTGTCAGTGCAAAGGAGCCGCTGCAAAGGGAAACTCTCCTCATTGCCCTGAAGGCATCTGAGGGAGCTCAGACTAGTGGGCTCTGAGGTTCCCCCATCTCTGCTGATGAAGGGGGAAGCCTGGCTTCCTGCTTCAACACGGTCTCTCAGTCAGATTCAAACGAGAGATTCCTGAGGACAAGTGGCATGAACCAAACCGTTTTGTCTTTTTACAAGAATGCAACAGAGGAAAGGAAAGAAAGAAAGAAGTGAAGAACACATAACCTTGAGGCCAAATGCCCTGTGAATGATGAGTGGATGCACATGGGATGGTTATTGGTGCTGACCTTGTACCCATTGAACCAGTTTCCTCAGTGCCTCCTTGAGCTCCTTGTTCCTCATGCTGTAGATGAGGGGGTTCACTGCTGGAGGCACCACTGCATACAGAACAGACACCACCAGATCCAGAGCTGGGGAGGAGATGGAGGGGGGCTTCAGGTAGGTAAACATGAGAGTGCTGACAAACAAGGAGACCACGGCCAGGTGAGGGAGGCACATGGAGAAGGCTTTGTGCCGGCCCTGCTCAGAGGGGATCCTCAGCACAGCTGTGAAGATCTGCACGTAGGACAGCACAATGAAAATGAAACACCCAAAGCCTAAACAGACACTAACCACAATAAGTCCAGCTTCCCTGAGGTAGGAGTCTGAGCAGGAGAGCTTGAGGATGTGGGGAATTTCACAGAAGAACTGCTCCACGACATTGCCTTGGCAGAGTGGTATTGAAAATGTGTTCCCAGTGTGCAGGCCAGCATAGAGAAAAGCAGTGCCCCAGGCAGCTGCTGCCATTTTGACACAAGCTCTGGTGCCCATGGTGGTCCCATAGTGCAGGGGTTTGCAGATGGCAACAAAGCGGTCATAGGCCATGACAGTGAGAAGAAAATATTCTGCTGACAGCAAGAAGACAAACAGAAAGACCTGGGCAGCACATCCTGAGTAGGAAATGGCCCTTGTGTTCCAGAGGGAATTGGCCATGGATTTGGGGACAATGGTGGAGATGGTGCCAAGGTCGAGGAGGGAGAGGTTGAGGAGGAAGAAGTACATGGGGGTGTGGAGGCGGTGGTCACAGGCTATGGCTGTGATGATGAGGCTGTTGGCCAGAAGGGCAGCCAGGTAGATGCCCAGAAACAGCATGAAGTGCAAGAGCTGCAGCTCCTGTGTGTCTGCAAATGCCAGGAGGATGAACTCGTTGAGGAAGCTGCTGTTGGACATTTGCTCCTTTAGGGCGTAGGGGACTGTCCAAAGAATAGAAATTAAGAAGTCAGGAGAGATTTTTCAAGTAAAAAAAAAAAAGTTCCAGTTTTCATACGACCTCCCATATTGCCTCTCTCTTTGCTGAGAGGATCTGTGTGCTCCACTTTGCACTGGCTGAGTGTGCTGTGAGGAGCAGGGGCCTCTGCCCTTGGGCTGCAAAGGAGTCAGTCCTGCTGTACAGTGGTGGGAAGGAGCGAATGGGAGGGAGTAGCTCTGCATTCACAGTTTCTGCCAGGTGAAATCCAGCTGTCATGTGGAAGGGCTTTTCAGCATCTTCACCACCAGTTCTAGTAAATGAGGGTTAAGGAACAGACTTTTAGGGATTTTTCAACGTTGTTTATTTTCTTTCAGATGTCCTTGTTACCCCTAGGGAGTGTTCCTCAAAGGTAACAATCCATGGCATTTCTGCTGTGAGTCCTGTGATGAAAGAATTCACTGTCACTTGGTGCAGAGTGAGGACAGCTAGTCTGTCTATTAGCCTTGATCCCAGCTGTCCTGTGTTCCCACCTCTTTGAGCTGGAGGATGATCACACTCATATGTTGCCCTAAAAAGAAACGAGCCGCTGCTGAGAGCAGAGGAGTCCAGTTTCAAACTGCAGGTCTCCAAACTTCTCTCCCTTTCTCAGCTCACCAGAGGGAGGTCTCCACACTCCCCTTCTAGCCAAGGACACGCAGGGCTCTTTTCAGCTGCCCCTATTCAGCTGCCCACCACCATTGCCATACTCTTTGCATCTCTGCAGCTTCTTCATGGGTCTCTCAGCACAGAGATGCTATGAGACAGCTGTGCCCTTCTGGAGGGCAGCTTACAGCCTGGCAGAATGCCATAGGGTCAAATGTCCTAAGGATGGTCTCCCTTAAGGAGAGTCTGCTCTTTTCCCAACCCCATGGACTGCATTTCCTGGAGCCCCACAGGTCAGAAGGGGGTTGGGGCAACCTCCCTCCCATGCAGACCCCTCTGTTGCACAACTCACAGGGTCAGTGTCAGAACTGCAGCTGAACCCCCCCAACGCCAGGGAGCCCGAGAGAAGAGCAGGAGCAGCATGGACAGGAGGGGAAATAAGGAGCAACACCATGATCCTGCTGCCAAGGGAGGCAAGGAGACAGGGACAGGCAGGCACTCCGGAGAGTCTTCACCTTACCCAGATGGGCATGCAGCCTTGCAGACAGCAACATCGCAGGGCAGTCACTGTCAGCCCCTTCGTTGGGCAGCATGAAATGGGCCCGTGGCAGGTGAGATGCCCCTCTCCTCTGCCGGAGGTCTGGCTGCAGAGGAGGTGGCTCATGCCCCAGACTCCATGGCTGTCAGGGCAGCGGCTCTGCTGGGTGGGAGAGGACACGTGGGGGGCTTGCTCAGAGGAAGAGGGTGTCTGCATCAGAGGGACTGCCCATGACTTGCCCAAATCCATCCTCCCATGATGATTCTGTTTGTTCATCTCCTTCCCTGCCCATCTCTGCTGCCCGCAGCTGTCCCTGCGGGGAGCTCTTTCTCTGTACCAACAACTATTCCCAATCACTGCTCGCAGACCCCTTCCCATCCTCTGTGTGCTCAGCTCTGCCCTACAGAAACCTCCTGGCTCAGGGCAGTGGGCAGGGGCATCTCTGTGCATGCAGGTCCTAAGGAGCAAGTCAAGATAAACCCCGATGAGGCAATAAAGGGGATGCTGGTGCTGCCTGTAGGCTGAGGTGGGGATGAAGGGGTTTGCTGAGGTTTCTCACAAACCTACTGATCTCTGAGAGTGAAGGCTGAGGAGTCCCAGTCCCTTGCCAAACCAGAAAACTCTTTCCTTTTTTCTCCCTGCCAAAATAAGGAAACTGAAAGCGCAGATGCCAGAAGGAAAGCTCCTTCCCTTTCAAACAGCTGTTTTTTCACCTTGCTCTTGAAAAGACCCCTCAAATATGCCCTGTGCATGAGCTAGAGCTGTGAGCAGCCCTCACCCATGCAGCACCCTCTCAACAGGAGAATGAACCTGCCCTGCTGGGGGTCGATCCTCCTACCCAGAGCTTCTCCCCACTGCACTGTGAGGAATTCCCTGGGCAGGATGAGTGCTGATCTTTGCAGGCAGCAGAGTCACTGCCCCAGGCACACAGCACCCTGGGGTGCAGGGACACTGCTCTGAACTACAGTCCCGGTGCACTCCTGGGTGCACTCCCAGGCTTCACACCCCTGCATCATCCCTGGGAGAAGGTAGTCGCATGACCTGTCTCTCTGACAGTATGGCTGAGAATCCCTGCTCTGAAGCACCTCCTCCTCCTCTGCACTGGAGAAGCCGGGTGGGACATCCTAGAAAAACTATCAGTCATGAGATGAGATGGTTTTAGAAGACCCCTCCAGGAACTCCAGCAGTATTGCTCTACAGCCAGAGACTTACTGTGTCAGAGGCTCTGAAGATTTGTCCCTCCGTGAGCTCTCCTCTGTCCTCCCACTCCACACTGCCTTTCACTTCTCTCTGTCTTGTCTCATCTTATGTCAGCAAGAGCAGGCAGTGCCTGGAACCCTGCTGCTCTTTGCAGAGGAGCTGCTCCTGGACAGAGCTGTCTCCCAGTAGTGCTGACCAGTTGCCATGAGCTCCCTCTGTCCCAGTAGACTGGCCCCACTCGGGAACAGTGGCCCAGCTGAAAGTATGACTTCATTTCTCCTTTGTACTCCCTCCTCCTGGGAGATGTTCACTGAGGCAGACTAAAATAATCATGCAGATCTCTACATTGCAAACAGCTAATGTAATTCAGTGCACACACTTGAGTCAGTGACAAAAAATAGCCCAGCAGCATCATGTCAGATGCTTGGCATGTCCAGCACAACCACATGTCTCTAGCAGGTGCAGCATGGGACCTACAGGAAAGCCATGCCCTTTTGGAGTGGTTGCTGGGCAAGTGCCCCAGGGCACCTCAGGTTTCCTGCCTGTGCCCAAATAAATGAATGCCACCACTACCTTGAGGCAAAGTCCATCACATCTACATCCAACTGTCCTGCATAGATGGGAGGCCCATCACACCAAGGTCTCCACTCTTCAGTGGCACCTTGTCCTTCCTGGAGATCGCTTCACCTCTGTCATGGGCCCCATAGTGCTACAAATCAGCTCAGGCATCAAAGCCCTTTCCTGCCATTTCTGCACAGCCCAGCTCTGTTGGAACTTCATTTTACCATTACATTGCCTCCTGCTAGCTATGCCAGCTTGCCTCTGCTCTGAAGTGAAGCCATTGCACACATGGTGTCCTTGGCTCTTGGCAGCATGTTTCACCACAACCAGTCTGTGCTCTGTGTCTCAGCTGAGGCTCTGCAGCCCAAATGTACACAAGTGCATGCAGCCTGGGGCACAGACAGGAGCAGATGGAGATGCACAAGCTGTCACAGGACTACAGCACTGCTGGAATAACTGAGATGTGATGGGATCACTCACACAACTGGAGGGCTGTAAAAGCAGGGTACAAGATCTTCAGGAACGTTAGGAGGGAGGATGCCCTGTGTGTGAAGGGCCAGCTCAGATGTATGGAGCTCTTCCATGGGATGGTCAGGGGTTGAGTGAGAGCTTGTGGGTGAGCATGAGAGGAAGGGTGACATTGTGACCACCTGATCAGGGTGAGGAAGTGCACACAGTCTCCCTTAAGCAACCTGAGGAAGTCTGTGCATCACAGGCTCTGGTTCTTATCAGGAGACCTTTTTCTCCCTGACATTCACTGGAAGGACAAACAGCAGAGTGCTTAAGGAGTCCTGGAGGTTTCTGGAAGGCGTCAGGGACAACCTCTTAGCACAGCTGCACGATGGGCCCATAAGAATGATGCTTTCCTTGATCTGGAAATTGCAACAAAGAGGAACTGATCGGGGATGGGATAGTCAGTTTTCACCTTGCCTACAGTGACCATGAAAAAATGAAGTCCCAGATCCTGAAGGGAGTGAGGAAGAACTGTAGCAGATTACAGACTGTGGATTTCAGGGGAGCAGACTTGGGCCTCTCCAGGGGACTGGTGGGGGGTCCCATGGGAGGGAACTCTAAAGGGCCCAGTAACTCTGGAAAAGCAGGAGGCCTTTAAGGACAGCACCCGCCAAGCACAGGAATGGTTCATAGCAATACTCAGTAAAACTAGCAGACATGTCAGAGGAATACCTTGACTAAACAGGGAACTTGTGCCTGAGCTCCAGGGCAATAAGGCAGCATAGGGGAAGGGGAAGGAGGGAGAGGCTGCAAAGGAAGAATTTAGAAATATTGTCTGGCAAGGTAGGTGTGGTGTTAGGGAAGCCATAGCACCCCTAGTATTGACACTTGTGGTGGATGTCAAGAGCATGAGGATGAGCTGCTACTACTTCAGTAAGAATAAAAAGGAGAAGGTGGTCTCACTGCTGAATGGGGCAGGGAATCTTGTAACAGCAGATGTAGGGAATGATGGCACAGACTCAAGAAGTGGTGCATCTTGGGACATTTATTGTTTGCTTCTAAGCATATTTATACTAAGAAGTTAGCTGCTTCAGTGGTTTCATGGATACACTTTGCTAAGCCAGTCTTCATGCAGATTATGTCACAGGTAGCCAATCATTACACCGATCACACACGCAGCGGTCTTTTACCTAGACTTTAGCAAGGTTTTTGACACTGTCTTCCACAATATTCTTGTATGCAAGTTAGAACCTTACTGTCTAGAGGGATAGACAACCAGATGGGTAAAAAGCTGCTTGGATGATGGGGCTCAGAGGGCAGTGGTGAATGGGTAGTACTCTTCCTGGAGGCCAGGGAGAAGCGGAGCACCACTGATCTCTCCAGGAACCAGTCCTGTTTATCATCTTTATCAGTGACATGGAGGAGGCAACACTCATCATGTTTGTAGATGATGCCAGACGGGAGGGGAAGGTCCAGTGATATGCTTGAGGGCTGCCATTCAGAGGGACATAGGCAGGCAGGGGGAATGGGCTGTCAGGAACGTCACAAAATTCAACAAGAACAAATGCCCGGTCCTGCACCTGGGACAGACCAACACCCTGCAGTGTTGCAGGCTTGGGCATGAGTGCTTGGGGAGCAGCTCTGTGTAAAAGAGCCTGAGGGTCCTGGTGGACAGGAGGCAAAATATGAGCCAGCAGCGTTCCCTGGCAGCAAAGAAGGCCAAAAAGCACTGTGGGCTGTAGGACCGGGTAATGAATGGTAATGACTGTGGCACTGCTGCTCGAAAGAGGACCTCTGAGCGCTCCGTCATGGCAAGACCATTTACTTGTTAACTATGCCACAGGAAAAAAGTCCCACCATGTCAAAACTGCTCTCTGAGGCCTCCTCCTGGAAGTTAGCCCCTGGGTGCCTTGTTTCAGGGCTTAGGGCAGTGTGTGGTCTGCAGGTTGCAGCAGAGATCCGCAAGGCAGGGAGCCCTTTGGCAGGGAGACATTAGGACCCTGCCCTCCCCTCCCCCATCCGCCCCTTTATTTCACTGGATTGGGGGGTTACGTGGATGGTTAATTAAGAGCAAAGAGTTTCTAGAATACTGCCATGTTAGAAGAAAAGAGAGTCTGCACCAATGATGCTTATTGGTAGTACCCCCCCCCCCAATAAGACTTTATTAGCAGGAGATAGAGGCAGCTACTATGCCTCTGGTCTAAGAAAACTTGGGATTCGACAGACTCAGAAGTGTTATCTTCAAGAAACTCCTCCAAGGAAGCCTTTCTGAAAGATGACCTCTTCTAATCCTAATACTCTAAGCTGCGTATTTATACATATTTCACAAGAGACCTGGGATATCTTATGTCTTTGGTTAAACATGGGACAGGAAAGCCCAAATCAAATAAGGGATGGAAATTTTGGAGAATATAAAGAAGAAAAAAAAAAGAAAAGACAGAGTGTTCTGTAAACATTAAAATTATTTCACTTTTCTTTGTATTTCCCAGCACCTGTGAATTACCTTTGATATTAGCTTCCATGGGTTTTCTTTCTCAGATAGATAGCCTATATTTCAACTGCAGAAGATGGTGCTTCTGAGTCCTTGTTTTTATGCTTTCCAATTTTACTTGTACAAAGAAGTTACCATTAAACAGAAATGCATGGGGCTTTTTTGCTTCATACACTGTCATTCTGAAAGTAGTCTGTTAGCGCAGCTAACAGAGGCAGCGAACAGACGCAGCAGTTTGTGCAGCAGCGAACAGACGCAGCAGTTTGCGCAGCAGTTCGCGCAGAAGGGCGCGCGAAGGAACCTTTGTTTCTGTTCCCTGTCGTGTAGGTTTCCTCAGGTATGGTTGTGACACGCCATACAGCACGTTCCCCAGTGGCTGTTGGAGTTGCTGTGTCAGATGCTGCGACCCAG
Source organism: Apteryx mantelli (assembly GCF_036417845.1). Classification (NCBI taxonomy): domain Eukaryota; kingdom Metazoa; phylum Chordata; class Aves; order Apterygiformes; family Apterygidae; genus Apteryx; species Apteryx mantelli. The sequence goes on from NC_089997.1 coordinate 15,208,013, forward strand.
ACCGACCCTCTGACAGTAGATGCAGCTTTACAGGTCTCAGGCTGCAGGGAGTGCTTGGGGCCTCTCCGGGAGGCCTGGGCTGGCAGCCAGCTCTCCTGCAGGAGGTGTGCTGCTGTTGACGAGTTGTGTCATCAGGTAAGGGAGTTACGGGAGGAGGTCAGTAGGCTGCGCAGCATCCGAGAAGCAGAGCAAGAGATAGACAGGGTATTCTCGGAAACTGTACAGCTCCAGGAGTCCCAACCCCCCTCAGCAGTGGAGTTGCCAGAGGGCTCTGTGCCGTGTGAAACAGTACATCATAACATCATAGAAGAAGACTGGAAACTGGTCACTGCTTGTGGGAGGAGAAAGGCTCCTACTCCTCCTGAAGACCTGAAGCTGAAGAACAGGTTTAGTGCCCTCCAGGATGAGGAGGAGATGGGCATGGCTGCCAGGGAAGTACCTGGGACAACAGACCCTGTGCCCTGCCGGAACGCCCGGAAAAAGTGGCGGGTGATTGTTGTGGGGGACTCCCTGCTGCAGGGGACGGAGGCATCTATCTGCCAACCTGACCTCTTGTCTAGAGAGGTTTGTGGCCTGCCGGGGGCTCGTGTGAGAGATGTCATGCAAAGACTGCCAAGGCTCGTCCATGCTTCGGACTATTACCCACTGCTGCTCTTCCATGTGGGTGCTAATGACACCAAGGGCAAACTGGAGACCATCAAGCAGGATTTCAGAGCTCTGGGGATGGTGGGAGCCCAGGTCATCTTCTCCTCAATCCTGCCAGTGAGGGGGATGGATGAGAGATGGAGGAGACAGACTTTCCAGGTTAACGACTGGCTGCGCCGCTGGTGTTGGCAACAGGGTTTTGGTTTCTACGACCATGGGACCCTGTTTGAAGATCGACAACTGTTGGCGAGAGATGGGATCCACCTCGCGAGGCGGGGCACGCGGGTCTTTGCCAACAGGTTGGCCAACCTGGTAAGGAGGGCTTTAAACTAGGAAAGATGGGGGAAGGGGAGAGTTATAGTGACAGGGTAGTTGGCAAAAGACAGCTGAAGTCAGGATGCCTCCAGCAGGTGAATGCAGCCAGGGAAGTGCGCATGGGATGTGGCTATGGAGGACCCTCTTTTACCCCTCCTGGGAAACCTGCATGCTCGATCACCTCCCTGAAATGCCTGTACACCAATGCACGCAGCTTGGGGAACAAACAGGAAGAACTAGAGATGTGTGTGCGGTCGCAGGGCCATGATCTCCTTGCCATTACAGAGACATGGTGGGATAGCTCGCATGACTGGAGTGCTGTCATGGATGGCTACATGCTTTTTAGGAAAGACAGACCAGGAAGGCGAGGTTGTTATAGGCAAACACGACCAATTGGTTTGCATAAAATCTACTTTAATGGAATAATTGAGCAAGTTACAAGTAAGCAAAACAGCGCTGGGCGGCCGGGGGAATCTCCTGCTCCACCAACGGCGCGCGCAATCCCCCCCTCACAGTCTCCTTATATGCAATTCCAGCTCCAGGTATATGTGGCACTTCCTGTAACTTCTGCGGTTGCGCCGGCTGTTGCTAGGGGTCTTCTTCAGCCCTCTGCATTGTGAGTGGTGACCCTCAGGTCACGCATATATTTTACAACTTTCAAAGTCGTGCTATATTTCACAGTTGTGTGACATCGCCATCACCATATTAGGCTATCTAAACTAACATTGCCGCTTCGCTAGCTCAACTCCCTTATCTCAGGCAGGGTACATGCCCCCACCACAGGATGTAGGATGTTCCCACAGATGTTCCCAAGGCTGTTTCTTACTTTGATGTAACCAATTAGCACACATCACAGTCCAGGATGTTTCAAGGCTGTTTCTCAATTTGATGTAACAAATTAGCACATATCACAAGGTGGTGGAGTTGTTCTTTATGTGAGAGAGCAACTGGAATGTATGGAGCTGTGCCTAGGGGTGGATGAAGAGCGAGTCGAGAGCTTATGGGTAAGGATTCAAGGGCAGGCTAGCATGGGTGACACTGTTGTGGGTGTTTACTACAGGCCACCTAATCAAGAAGAGGAAGTCGATGGGGCCTTCTACAGACAGCTGGAAGTAGCCTCACGATCCCAGACCCTGGTTCTCATGGGGGACGTCGACCAGCCTGATATCTGCTGGAAAGATGACACAGATAGGCTCAAACAGTCCTGGAGGTTCCTGCAGAGCATTGGTGACAACTTCTTGACACAGGTGGTGGAGGAGCCAACAAGGAGAGGTGTGCTGCTGGACCTTGTACTAACAAACAAAGAAGGACTGGTGGAAGATGTGAAGGTCGGGGGAAGCCTAGGCTGCAGTGACCATGAGATGGTGGAGTTCAGGATCCTGCGAGGAGGAGGCAGGGCACTAAGTAGGATCGCAACCCTGGACTTGAGGAGAGCAAACTTTGGCCTCTTCAGGGACCTACTTGGAGGAGTCCCATGGGTTAGGGCCCTAGAAGGAAGGGGTGTTCAAGAGAGCTGGTTAGTATTCAAACATCACCTCCTCCAAGCTCAAGATCGGAGCACCCCTATGAGTAGGAAGTCAAGCAAAGGAGGCAGGAGACCTGCATGGATGAGCAAGGAGCTCCTGGCAAAACTCAACCAGAAGAAGGAAGTATACAGAATGTGGAAAGGGGGACAAGCCACTTGGGAGGAATATAGGAACATTGTCAGAGTATGCAGGGGTGCGACGAGGAAGGCTAAGGCCCATTTGGAATCAAATCTGGCAAGGGATGTCAAGGACAACAAGAAGGGCTTCTTCAAATACATCAGTAGCAAGAGGAAGACTAGCGAAAATGTGGGCCTCCTGCTGAGGGGGCCAGCATAGCCCTCCAGTCATGTGAGTGATCCCACCACATCTCAGTTATTCTAACGATGTTTCAGTACTATGACAAATTGTGCATCTCCATCTGCTATTGCCTGTGCCCCAGGCTGCATTCACTTGCACATATTTGGGTCGCAGAGCCTCAGCTGTGGCACAGAGTGTAGATTGCTCATGGTGAGCCATGTTACCAAAAGTCAAGGACACCGTATTTGCAATGGCCCACTTCAGTGCAGGGACATGCTGGCATAGATAGGAGGTGGCAATGTAATGGTGAAAGGAGGTTCCCACTAAGGGAGCAAACCCTGCAGTACCTGAGGCCAGAGGAAAGCAGAGCTGGGCTGTGCAGAAATGGCAGGAGAGGACTTTGCTGCCTGAGATGACTTTGTAGCACCACAGGGCCTGTGACAGAGGTGAAATAATCTTCAGGAAGGACAAGGTGCCAGTGAAGTAGTCCCTGGGCCTGGACAGCCTGTGATGCAGCCATCCTGTGGAGATCATTACCACAGTCCCTGTTCATATCATCTGGGATGAGAAGAGGTTCAGGGATGGGAGATCTTGAAGGGTTTGAGAGTGCAGAAACTACAGCGAAGGCCTTGGTGTGATGTGCCTCCCATTTATGCAGCTGCTTGAATGCAGACAGGATGGACTTTTCCTAAAGGCAGTGGTGGGATGCAGTTATTCGGGCACAGGTAGGAAACCGGAGAGGCCCTGAGGCACTTTTACCCAGCAACCACTCCAAAAGGACATGGCTTTCCTGTAGGTCCCATGCTGGATCTGCTAGAGACCTGTGCTTGTGCTGGACACCCCAGGCATCTGACATGGCCCTGCCTATGGCCTGTTTTTATGGCATTAAATCAAGGGTCTGCACTGAATTACATTAAATGTCTGCAACATAGAGATGTGCATGAGTCTCAGCTTCCTAGTGAGTGGAGCTCTAGGAGCAGTGGTAGGCATCCAGGGTCATTTCAGATGGCCAAGAAAATTCCCCGCCTGGATCCCATCTGATGCTCTAGAAGGATGCAGGTCTCCTAGTTGCTCCATCAGAGCAAGCAGACCCTGGCACATGCCTTGCACCACCTCTGTCTCTTCAAATGTCACCAAGGGTTTGTGTGTGACCAACTGACTCCCATCCTCCATCTCCACTGATTACAATGGGAGCTTAGACAAGGCACTTGCATGCAGACATCTCCGTTGTGCTCCCTTCAGCTTTGGCAAGGGCAATCCCACCTCCTGTGTGTTTGTGGAATTCAGGGGAGGGATCTGAATCCCACTCCAGCCCAGGGGTTTCTAACCTGGCATGAGATGTTCAGACTGACTCATCTGAATTAACATCTGAACCATGGGTAAATGAACTCTCTTCTTGTCCCTGTCTAGGTGTCCTGCCTAGTAAAGAGGTGGGAATAGGATCTTCCGGAGTGAGACGTTTCCATCTCTCATAGATAATCATCTTCTGACAAGACAAATTGCAATGCTGGGACCAGTCTCTCTTCACTGTGTTGAGAGAGACATCATAGATGATTATTTTAGTCTACCTCAGTGAACATTTCCCAAGAGGAGGGAGTACAAAGGAGAAATGAAGTCACACCTTCAGCTAGGCCACTGTTCCCGAGTGGGGCCAGTCTACTGGGAAAGGAGCTCATGGCAACTGGTCAGCAGTGCCGAGAGACAGCTCTGTGCAAGAGCATCTCCTCTGCAGAGAGCAGCAGGGCTCCAGGCACTGCCTGCTCTTGCTGACATGAGCTGAGACAAGACAGAGAGAAGCGAAAGGCAGTGTGGAGTGGGAGGAGAGAGGAGAGCTCACGGAGGGACAAATCTTCACAGCCCCTGACACAGTAAGTCTCTGGCTGTAGAGCAATACTACTGGAGCTGCTGGAGGGGTCTTCTAAACCCATCGCATCCCATGACTGCTCGGTTCTTTAGGAAGTCTCTGCTGTCTTCTTGAGTGCAGAGGAGGAGAAGGTGCTTCTAAAGCAGGGATTCCCAGCCACACCATCAGAGGGACAGGGCATCATGGTTACCTTCTCCCAGGGATGGTGGAGGGGTGTGAAGGCAGGGAGTGCACCCAGGTCTGCATGGGCTGCAATTGAGAGCAGTGTCCCTGCACCCCAGGGTGCTGTGTGCTTGGGACAGTGACTCTGCCTCCTGCGAGGGTCAGCACTCAGCCTGCCCAGGGAACTCCCCACAGCATTGCGGGGACGATCAACCCCTTCAGGGCAGGTTCATTCTCCTGTTGAGAGGGTTCTGTGTGGGCAGGGCTGCTCATAATTCCAGCTCATGCACAGGACATTTCAGAGGAAACTTTTCAATAGGAAGGTGAAGGCAGGGATTTCCTGAAAGGGAAGCCAATTTCCTGAGATGGCGCTTTAACTTTCCTGCCACCTGGCAAGGGGAAAATGGAGATGGAGCTGTCAGCTTTGAACAAAGGACTGAAACCCCTTAACAGTTTCAATGAGCACTCAATGGGTGTGCTAGGTACTTCTGAAAGTCCCTGCACCAATCCCTTAGTCTGTAGACAGCACCAGCTTCCCCTTTGCTGGCCTCAGCAGTGTTTATCTGCCCTGCTCCTTAGCACCTCCAAAAATGGGAATGTCCCTGGACAGTGCCCTGCTGCTGGGAGGTTTCTTTAGGGCAGAACTGAGCACGCTGGGGAAGGTGTGGGCATTGCAGGGACTGACCATGACCTGCCCAAATCCATCCTCCCATGATGTTTCTAGAAGCAGTTCCCTCTCATTCCCTGCCCAGCTCTGATGCCTGGAGCTGTCCCTGCTGGGAGCTGTTTCTCTGTCCCAATGTCTTTTCCTGGTTGGTGCTTACAGACCCCATCCCGTGCTCTGTGCACTTGGTTCTGCCCTAAAGAAAGCTCCCACAGGCAGGGCACTGTCCAGGGGCATCTCTGTGCTTGCAGGTCCTAAGGAGCAGGTCAGACAAACCCTCATGAGGCCGGAGAAGGTGATGCTGGTGCTGTCTGTAGGCTGAAGTGGGGATGAAGGGACTTGCTGAGGTTTCTCTCAGACCTTTTGATCTCTCAAAATGATGGGGGTATTCAGCTGCAGTTAAGACATCGACCCTGTGTGTCCTGGGTGGTGTGGTCTTCATGGTAGTGAGAAGCACCAGTCCCTTTCCAACCCGTGAGGCTCCTGGCAATGCATTTCATCAGGTTGGGTAATCAGCTGACTCTTCTTTAAGGAGAGTCCACCTTTGGACCCTTGACTGTTTCTCTGGGGTGTCCTGCCAACTTGGAAGCTGCCCTCCAGCAGAACACAGCTTCCCTCTAGCATTTCTGTGCTATGTGAGAGTCTGGTCATGTGAGTGGTCAGATACCCTGGCACACTCCACTCTCTCCATCTCTGGGCTGAGAGAAGAATTTGGACATTTTCACTGTGAAACTGAACTCCTCCACTCTCAGCTCAGTCCACTTTCTTTCTTAGAGGAACTTGTGAGTGTGATTGATTGTCCTTTAGCTGAGGGAGGTGCAAATGCAACAAAGTGAGGGGAAAACCTTATTGACAGACCAGATCCTGTGACTCTGTACAAAGTCACAGTGAAATGTTGAGCAGCCCTTTCACATAAGGAGTGGATGTAATCTGCTGCAGGATGTGTGCATCAGAGCTAGTCCCTTCCCATTCCCACTGCAGTGCCTGGAGGAAGGGTGTGGATGGTAAATTGACATGAGGACAGAGTCTATCTCATTGGAACAGAGACATCTAGAAAGTGTGAGGTCACCCCCTGCCTTCACTTGACCACTTCTCTCCCTTGCTAGAGTGGGCGATGGTGTGACCGGTTCAGATACAGACACCTCTGTTCAAGAGGGCAAGGCTGGGGGAGATGAAGCCCTCACAAGGGTCTTCTCTTTCAGACACAGCTGGCATGAGTGCTGTATTCACCTCTCATTATGGCAAATACAGAATAGTCCCACTGGGTCACTGGACCAAGTTCCCTCCGCCGAGCTCACGGCACCAATTCCCAGGTATCCCACGGAATATCTGGCACTGTTTGACACCTCCATTTACACCCCCGGCAGAGCAGAACAGGCTCTTCTGGAGACCACAGGCAGGGGTCCCTGCTCAGCATGGCAAACACAGCCAGCACAAACAGAGCTCAAGCAAAGATCCTGAAAGAAGGTGAAGGACAGAGGAAATGTGGGGGTACTATGAGAAATGGAATGGGTTTGGCTCAGAGAAGCCTGCTCTAACTTGGCACTGTCATTTCCTCCTCAGACAGACACCCATGCCCAGAGGAAGTAAATGTTCAACAGCAGCTTCCCAAACAAGTTCCTCCTCCTGGCATTTGCAGACATGCGGGAGCTGCAGCTCTTGCACTTCTCACTGTTTCTGAGCATCTACCTGGCTGCCCTCCTGGCCAACAGCCTCATCATCACAGCTGTAGCCTGTGACCACCGCCTCCACACCCCCATGTACTTCTTCCTCCTCAACCTCTCCCTCCTCGACTTTGGCATCATCTCTACCACTGTCCCCAAATCCATGGCCAATTCCCTCTGGAACACAAGGGCCATCTCCTACTCAGGATGTGCTGCCCAGGTCTTTCTGTTTCTCTTCTTGTTGTCAGCAGAGTATTCTCTTCTCACAGTCATGGCATATGACCACTCTGTTGCCATCTGCAAACCCCTGCACTACAGTACGATCATGGACACCAGAGCTTGTGTCAAAATGGCAGCAGCTGCCTGGGGCAGTGGTTTTCTCAATGCTGTCCTGCACACTGGAAACACATTTTCAATACCACTCTGCCAAGGCAATGTCGTGGAGCAGTTCTTCTGTGAAATTCCTCAGATCCTCAAGCTCTCCTGCTCAGACTCCTACCTCTGGGAAGTTGGGGTTATTGTGCTTAGTATTTGTTTAGCTTTCGGATGTTTTGTTTTCATTGTGCTGTCTTATGTGCAGATCTTCACAGCTGTGCTGAGGATCCCCTCTGAGCAGGGCAGGCACAAAGCCTTTTCCATGTGCCTCCCTCACCTGGCCGTGGTCGCCTTGCTTTTAAGCACCTCATTTTTTGCCTACCTGAAGCCTTCCTCCATCTCCTCCCCAGCTCTCGATCTGGTGGTGGCTGTCCTGTACGCGGTGGTGCCTCCAGCAGTGAACCCCCTCATCTACAGCATGAGGAACAAGGAGCTCAAGGAGGCACTGAAGAAACTGATTCAGTTGCTAATATTTTAGCAGCAAGAAGCTGCCCAGCTCTAATCACAAGCAATATCCAATCTATCTCAGGCAACTCGGGTGCTTTGGGCGTTCTGTCTGTGATACTCATGTTTGTACACAACTGCTTGCATTCATCTCCAGAGGCACAAAGTCCATCTGTCTGACCCAGAGGCCTTCTGTCCATCTGTCTGCCACTGCATCAGAGCTGGCCTCCCAAGTAGCATCTCTGTAATAAAAGGGGATTTCCTCAGTACACTGCCTGAAGGCTGGGCTCTTCTTCCAAAGCAGGAGCCAAGAATGAGCTGGGGGGAGGTCAGCATCCCACTCTCTGGCTGGGAATGGAGCCCTAGCTTGGGCAGAGGTGGGGATCATTAACAGGATGAGCACAGGATGTAACATCAATCACAATAGAGTGGTAGCTTTTGGTGACCAATCTTTAGAGATATCATACCCATGATGTTCAGTAAGGCTGTTTTCCACTTTTGCTAAAAGGCCAAAAAAGGCCTTTTGCTGCACTTGAGTTCTCCATGGGCTAAGGGGGACGTGCTCATAGGGTGATGTGTTAGGAAATGAGGACAGGATTCTGCCCTCACTTGTGGGTGCCGAGTACCCCTGGAGAGAGTGAGTGGTAACTGCCGGGGACTGTCTCACATATTACAGGGCTGGTGACAGATGCCGGTTCTTCTGGAAGGGAATAGGGAGTCACCAGGTTAGCACAGGGCATCCCCGGGGTCAGCGTGTGCCTGGGATGGGCAGTGAGTGGAGACTCACAGAAGCAAGTGCAGGCACCCAAAGCAAAGGGCTAAACCAAAGAAGGCACTGAGTGAGGGCTCTGCAAGCTCAGCAGAGCCAGCAGGGACTCAGCAGGCCCAGGGAAGGGACACTCCAGAGCGGTTCTTGTCATCTACCTACAAACCACGGGCTAGATGCAAGACACATCTGAACCCCTCCTGAGCCATCTGAAATACCGTGTTTGCTTTGAGCATCTTCCACAGCCACAGACCCTGGGGAGGGGGGTGTTGGGTGCAATGCTGCTGGGCCAGCTGGCTCTGCCATGGCCAGCGCAGAGTCACCCCATGGCCCCACAGCCTGCTTGTGCTGCAGAGAAGCACTGACAGCCCAGGGCCCTGCGGGGAGCTGCGGAGGGGTGAAGGAACAGCCAGCCAGGCCAGCACAGGCACACACTCACCTGGGGAAAGGCTCTCTGGGAAGCAGGGAGCCCCGAGCGGGGCTGCTCACCCTGCCCTGAAACCCCCCACACTCCCTGTTGCCCCATGCCCTGTCCCAGCCCTGGTGCTGGCCAGCTGCCCTGGGCTGGGGCAGCTCCAGCCCCCCAGGAGGGGGAAGGGGCATGGGGGGGAGCAGTCCAGGGAGCTGGGGGGAGGTCAGCATCCCGCTCTCTGGCTGGGAATGGATCTCCAGCTTGGGCAGAGGTAGGGATCATTAACAGGATGAGCACAGGATGTCACATCGATCACAATACAGTGGTAGCTTTTGGTGACCAACCTTTAGAGATATCATACCCATGGTGTTCAGTAAGGCTGGTTTCCACTTTTGCTAACCAAATCCATTAACTGTTATAATAGATCATCATTCCTTCTCTTTCTTCTAAGCATGTTCCGATTTCAGACAGATGCTTGGTGTTCTGTTTGAGAAAACTGTCTAGTTGATGGAAGGTTACTCCAAGTGTTCCTGATGCATTAAACAGTGCAAAAATAGTTCATCATTTCTTCAGTCATATGAGAAGTTAACTAGTAGGTCTGCTTTGTGATTTGGGCAAAAACATATGTCACATTGCAATGGCAACTGCTGCCTTACTGTTATGGACAATATTAGGCTCACCAGCCACCATAACAGGGTCCGACCCGACGTTCCCACTGAGGCAGAAGTTTGAAGTCAGATTGGAGTGAAATAAAATTTAATGACACACGTGCGGTAATTACAGTTCGAGCTGGGTACCTCCAAAGAGGGACCCCGTTTGAACAAATCCCTGGGTAATTATACCCTTCCAGTCTAATATCCACCCCACAGTTCTGAACCAATCATATTATTAGAGTTCGGGGTCTTCCAGCTCCCGGTTGGTCCTTTCCGGAGTTTCCAGGTGTGTTCTTTACTTCTTATCGCACTTCTGCATAGGTGTCGATGGCTCTTTTACTCCCTTATCTTGTCCCTCAGAAACAGTCTTTGGGGTTACTTCTTTCTTGCATAGTTGTCTGGCTCTTCTACTTCCTTATCTTGTCCTCCAGAATCAGTCTTGTGGTTCCTTTGTTTCTTCCTTCTGTGTCCTACCTTAAAGTCCATCTCCCTGCTGGTGCTCATTAATGCCAAACTGCTTATTTCTCTCTACAGTCTCCCCCTGCCCCCCCACCACCCTTATCTCTCCAACTTGAACCGGCTCTGGGGCCTTCTTTTACTTAACTAGCTAAAAGTTCAACATATCTAGGAGAAAGTTCACAGCTTGCAGCCTCAGCCTTCAGCAAATTTAGCTACTAATGCTTAGCAAGTTATGCTAAGCGATCAACTCTAGACAGCTTCAGTCCAATATTCTTTAACAGTCCTCATTGTTATTATTAAGTCATTGTTTTTATTAAGCATCCCTGCTAATATGTTAAGCAGAGAGTTCTCAAAGCCTTTCGAGGCATACTGTCACTCTCCATAATTTTATGTACAATACGATTGTAAATAATAGGCATAACACGGTTAAACTTCACACAACTACTACTGGGTGCAACATGTGATTATAGATCCCTGTTGTGGTTTGTGACCATCCCAGAAGTGTCTGGTTCTTCTCCTAAATCACTGTTACTGTAAGTGTGTGTTTTCATCCATTCTTTTCTCTTTGTGACTGTCTGTGCAGCCAGGGCCCTGAGGAGGTGTCGTGGGGGCTAGTCCTAGGCATGATATTGTCTGTGCTGAGTGAATATGACAGGATATGCTATTGCCAGCAGGAGGGATCTGAAATCAGTCATGACCTGGACTGCAGGCATTGTTGTCTGGTTGTGTGCCTCTCCCCATGGGCAGCAGCAAGAGCTGTTATGGAAGATTAAGCTCACCAGCCACCATAACAGGGTCTGATCCTAGGCTCCCGCTGAGGCAGAAGTTTGAAGTCAAATTGGAACAAAATAAATTTTAATGACATGCATGCAATAATTACAGCTTGAGCTGGGTGCCTCTGAAGAGGAACCCCAAACAAAGAAATTCCTGGGCAATTATACCCTTACAATCTAAGTTCCCCACTCCTCAGATCTGGGGTCTTCCCCTTCTTCATTGGGCTCCTTCATTGTCTCTAGGCAGGCTGCTTCTTATCCTATTTTCAAGGTTGCAGCTTCTGCTCTCGGTTGTAACTTCTTTATCTTTCTAGCTTGAACCAGCTCTGGGGCCCTCTTTCCCATAACTAGGTGATAGCTAGGAGAAAGTTCACAGCTTGCAGCCTAAGGCTTCAGCAAATTTAGCTGCTATTGCTAAGCAAGTTATGCTAAGTGATCAGCTCTAGGCAGCTTCAGTCCAATATTCTTTAACACCAAATGTCCCTAGATGCTTATGGTTAGACACCTGAGGTCTGCCTGAAAAGGTGAAGAACTGTTTTCAACATTTTAAAAAATTTGAACACACTTTCATCATCCCATGATGAAATAGTGCAAATTTTCAGGAAGGATATTAATCTCAGGCGAAGAAATATTGATCTGTCCCTGTCAACTTGTGTTACCACTGCTCTGTCTGCTATGCTGTGGATATGGTCTCAGTAATCTCTCACATATTGTCATGTCCTGATTAAATTGACCTTTTCTGAAGTCATCTTTGCATCGGACTATCTGGACATATGCACTTTCCATTTCTTTCCAGTTTTTCTCCTCCCCTTACTCTTTATCCATTCAGATACCTCTCAACTCTCCAGTTGCTGCTCTGAGCTTAAGTCTGAAGCTTGCCTTGTCTTTCAGTAGTTTTACTGTCTCCTTGGCCAGCTCCTTAGTTGTGCTTTCATTTATCATTTCCTATCTATCTGTCAAAAACATTTCAGGGAAGGTTATGTCTTGTGGAAAGTGGACCTCACTGGGGGCAGCTTGGATTTAACATACAGTTGAGGAGTGTATTTGACTTTTTAATAAACTGTATCATATTCTATTTTTGCTTGTTTGCAGTTAAGAAAAATCCTCCTTTGTCTGCAACTATTTCTCTAAGGAAAGCAGGTGGGAATTGGTGCATAGGAGATATAACATTCAGCTACAGACTTGAGTGGAAAAAGTTTAAATTTTAACAGGAGTGAGGTAAGTCCCCAGTGGCTGATGAGAGAAATGGCAGGGTTGGGGAGGTGAGGAGGAAGGTTGTCCATACAGGTTTCATATTGAAAATACTGCTTTTCCTATATGTACAGACTTCATTAGGAGACCCTCTGGGTCAGTAAGAATTGGAGAATGTGGATATCACTTATTCTGTAAGCTGGAAATTAAAACTTAAAAAGCAGAAAACCTTGCTTTTTTTTTTTTTTTTTTTTGGTGCTCATTGAAATCTTTTTCTTTTACATACACTCCTGAAACCTTTCCAATTAGCCACACAAGAACTGGAAAAAATTATGGGGAGTGACATGCCTTGTTAGGGCTTTCTGCATTTTAATGGTCCCTGTGGTGTATTTGGTGCTGAGTCCATGAACCACGGATGCTGAGAGGAGACTGAACAAACTTCACAAGAAGTTCAAGTCAGAAGTAAATGCCAAAGTTTCTTGGAGTGTTAATGGGTCCCACTGAGGGCCATTACTCACAAAATCTCCCTGAGGGCTGATGAGAGCAGAAAGTTGGAGGCCCTGACTGCAGGTAGGCAAAGGCAATGTGCACGTGGCTCTGATGCCAAGTAAGCCTTGATGTGTTTTATCAAGCAGAATGGCCAGGCACTGTCAGCCAGCCCCTGGGTAGGGTGATCCTTTCCCTCACACTTTGCTCAGGGCTCTTCTTGGGGGCAGTGTGAGAGTGGGGGTGTGCAGCACCAAGTGCAGGACAACAATACGGCACCTCCTGAACTCCCTGGGGATGAAGAGGCATTGAGGCCACCATGCTTTACGGAAACAGCATCTTCTCCTAGGCCTTGGTGGTAGAGAAAACAGCCATAGCCAGGGGGACAAAGACCTTTGGAGGCTTTCAGCCTTGGCAGTGCCCTTTGTTGTCTCCACCACAGTCTGTCCTGTGTTGTCCTAATCCCCTGCCTGTTTCCCTGCAGACTATAGACACCCAGCCTGCTTCCCCACCTTGATCTCACCCTGGGATCTCCCCACTTTTACTGATGTCTCTCCACCCTTCCTTGAATTGCAAAGCCAGGGTCTGATCACAGACTCCATCTGGGTGATCTGTAGCACCACGGCACTACCCTTCAAGTGACATTTCCTTTCCCAAAGTCCAGTCGGAACCTGTCAAGCTGCAGTTTGTGCCTCTTTCCCCTTCTCATGCTGTTTCCCACTGCCAAGAAAAGCTCCATCATCTCTGGAACCACCTTCTGAGCAGTCAAAGGCTACTACACTACTGCCCTTAGTCTCCACTTCACCAGGCTAAAGAAGTGCAGGTCCCTCAGCTTCTCTATACAGGCCATGTGTTTTAGGCCCCTAACCCCATCTTGGCAGACGTCCTCTGGACACTATCCAGTTTCTCTCCATTCCTCCAGCACTGGCATTCCCACACTGGGACACACTATTCCAGATGCGGCCACACCAGTGCTGAGTCGAGGGGGATATTAATTCACGTTGTCTGGGTGGCCACTTGCTTCCTGATGCAGCCCCATATGAAGGTGGCCTGATTTGTGGTGAGCATGCACCACTGGCTCATATGGCATCCCTCGTAAGGTCCAGGCCCTTCTCCTCAGGGTCACTCCTCTACCAGTCAGGTCCCAGCCTGTCCTGATGCACGGGCTATTCTACCCTCAGATGCAAGACCTGCCACTTCTCCTTGTACAATGTCATGAGGTTTCTGTTAGCCAAAACCCCAAGTCTTTCAAGGCCCACTCATTTGGCATCATGTTGTAATGTGCAGGTGTTGTAGACTGTAAGGAGGGCCCATTCTGGACAAGCAGTCATTCATAATTAAACTTTGAACTTAAAGCCTTTCAGGCCCAAGAGGCAACCTCACACCACTAGGAGAGGCTGGCTCTGGGAATGACATGTTTGGTGCTAACCCACATGTAGAAAAGGAATTTATGACTGCAAGAATCACAGTAGCTATTGCCAGACATGACCGAATGACCAAACCATTCAGGTTGGAAAGGAGGTTGGAGGTCTCTAGTCCGACCTCCTAGTCATGTCAGGATCAACACTGAATTCACACCAAGTTCCTCAGGGCTTTGTCCAACAGCGTCCTGAAAGCTTCCAAGAACAGAGAGTCACTAACCTCTCTGGACCCTTCTTCAAATGCTTCATTCCCCTCATTGATTTTTCTCCCTTATATCCAATTTTAACTACACTTGCGTCAGCTTATAGCCATTGCCTCTCAGTCTCAGGCCATGAATCTCTGTAAAAACCTGATTCTTTTTCAGTGCTAACCTTGAGTTGGGAAGCTGTTATGAGTGCCCTCAAAAGTCTTCCTTTCTCCAGGCTGAACAAGCCCTATTCCCTCAGCCTCTCCTCACGAGGCAAGTGCTCCGGCCCCTGACCACCTTGGGGGTCTGCCACTGGACTCTCTCCGAGTGATCAGCAGCATTCTTCTACAGGAGGCTTAAATGGATGCAGAATCTAGATGTGCTCTAACAGGTGCTGAGTAGAGGGGGATAATCACTTCCCTCCATCTCCTGGCTTTGCTCCTGTTCATGCAACCCAGGGAGCTGTGGCCTCCATTGCTGCCATGGCACACTGCTGGCTCACATTCAGCTTGCTGCCCACAAAGACTCCCGGGTCCTTTTCTGCAGAGCTGCTGCCAAGTCAGGGGCTCCCCAGCCTGTATTGCTGCAGGGTGTTGGTCTATCCCAGGTGCAGGGCCTGACAGCCCATTTCTCCTGCCTGCTAAGGTCCCTCTGAATGGCAACCCTCAGGCATATGACTGTTCTGTCCGATTAGGTGTCATCTACCACTGTGAGGAGAAGTGTGTCCTGCAGGTCACTGATGAACTTGTTAGACAGAACAGGTCACAGTATAGACCTCTGCATACTCCACTTGTCACTGGGTTCCAGGTAAAGCCTGACCCTTTCATAAAAACCCTCTAAGCTCGACCATCCAACCTGCTTTTCACCCATCTGGTTGTCTACCCAGCCTATTGTAATGCCTTACTTGTATACAAGAACATTGTGGGAGACAGTGTCAAACACCTCGCTAAAATCATGGTTAATGACATCCACTACTCTCCACTCCTCCACAAATACTGGTCTTTTATCACAGAAACCAATCAGGTTGGTCAGGAATGGTTTTACCTTCAGTAAATCCATGCTGACTGCTCCCAATCACCTTCCTCATGGGCCCAGAAATGTGATACGAGAGGATTGGCTCCAGGACACACTCCTCACCAAAGTAAGACTGAACAGACTGCAGTTCCCGAGGTTGTTCTTGTGGCCTTTTTTGAAAATGGGCACAACATATTCTTTTTTCCGGTCAGTGGGACCTCTCCTCATCTCCAAAACCTTTCAAAGATGACAGAGAGTGGCCTTGCTATGACAAGATGCAGCCCATCCAGTCCCATAGACTTGTAGGGGTTGAGTTCTTGCAAGTAATCCCTCACTCAACCCTCTCATCCACAGCTGGTTGTTTTTCTCCTCTGGAGTCCTGAATCTAGGCGCAACAGCCCAGGAGACCTTGTTGGTGAAGACTGAAGTCAAGAAGGGCTTGAGTTCCTCAGACCTACCTGCATTTGCTGTTTCTGGATTCTCTGCCCCATTCAGCAGTGAGCCCACATTTCCTTTGTTTATTCTTTCACTGTAATTGAAGCATTAGCAGCTCTTCTTCAGGCCCTTGGCATCCCCTGCATGTGTTTATCCTAGGGGAGCTTTGGCTTCCCCAGCACCATCCCTACTTCCCTGGACAATGGTGCCCTGTTTAGTCAAGGTGGTCTCCTGAGATGTTTACTAGTATTACTGAGCATCGGTATGAACCATCCTTGTGCTTGGTGGCTGCTGTCCTTATAGACTGGCTGGCTTTCCTAAGTTCCATTGCCCTTCGTAGCTGCATTCCATGGGATCTCCCAGCAGTCCCCGGAAGAGATCAAAGTCTGTTTCTCTGAAGGCCAGAGTCTGTACCTGCTACTATCTTTCCTCACCGCCCTCACGGTCTGGGACTCCACTATTTCACAGTCGTTGCAGCCAAGGTTTCCACCGATGATCACATCCCTGATCAGGTCTTCCTTGTCTGCAAGTACTAGATCCAGGTGAGCACTGCCCTTATTGGCCCATCAGACAGCTGTGCTTAGAAGCTATCCCCAACACCCTCCAGAAACCTCCTGGACTGCTTGCAGTGTCCTGCTGTTTTCCCTTCCAGTGAATGTCAGGGAGATTAAAGTCCCTCCTCCCATAAGAACCAGGCCCTGTGACCCACAGACTTCATCAGGTTGCTTAAGGAGACTGTGCCCACCTCCTCACCCTGATCAGGTTGTCTGAAACTCCCATCACAATGTCACGCTTACTCTGATGCTCACTCACAAGCTCTCACCCAGCCCCTTTCCATCCCTTGGAAGAGCTCCATATATCCAAACTGCCCCTTCACACAAAGGGCATCTTCTCTCCTCATCTTCCTTGACAGTTTCTTCTGAACAGCTTGTATCTTACAATCACATGAGCGGTCCCACAACATCTCAGTTGTTCCTACAACGTGGCCATTCTGTGACAGCTTGTGCATCTCCATCTGCTATTGCCTGTGCCCCAGGCTGCATGCACTTATGTATATTTGCGCTGCAAGACCTCAGCTGTGGCACAGAGAACAGATTTGTCATGGTGAAACCTGTTATCAAGAGCCAAGGACACCATGTGTGCAATGGCCCACTTCAGTGCAGGGACATGCTGGCATAGATAGGAGGTGGCAATGTAATGGTGAAAGGAGGTTCCCACTAAGGGAGCAAACCCTGCAGTACCTGAGGCCGGAGGAAAGCAGAGCTGGGCTGTGCAGAAATGGCAGGAGAGGACTTTGCTGCCTGAGCTGACTTTGTAGCTCCACAGGGCCTGTGACAGAGGTCAGCTGATCTCCAGGAAGGACAAGGTGCCAGTGAAGAAGTCCCTGGGCCTGGACAGCCTGTGATGCAGCCATCCTGTGGAGATCATTACCACAGTCCCTGTTCATATCATCTGGGATGAGAAGAGGTTCAGGGAGAGGAGAGTTGGAAGCTTTTAAGAGTGCAGGGACGTGAGTGGAGACCTTGGTGTGATGTGCCTCCCATTTATGCAGCATGCTTGGATGTAGATGGGATGGACTTTACCTAATGGCAGAGGTGGGATTCAGCTGTTTGGGCACAGGTAGGAAACCTGAGAGGCCCTGGGGCACTTGCCCAGTAACCACTCCAGAAAGACATGGTTTTCCTGTAGGTCCCATGCTGTATCTGCTAGAAACATGCGGTTTTGGAAGAAATCCCAGGCATCTGACATGGCCCGCCAGCCTATTTTTATGTCATTAAATCAAGGGTCTGCACTGAATTGCATTAGCTGTCTGCACTGTAGGGATCTGCTTGTTCCTCAGCTTGACGGTGAGTGGTGCTCTAGCAGTAGCAGTAGGCATCGAGGGTCATTTCAGATGGCCAAAGAAATTCCCCACCTGGCCCTCATGTGATGAAGGATGTGGGTCTCACACTTGCTCTGTCAGAGCAAGCAGACACTGGCACATGTCTTGGACCACCTCTGTCTCTGCAGATGTCACCAGGTGTTTGTGTGTGGGCAACTGGCTCCCACCCTCCATCTCCAGTGGTTATAATGAGAGCTTAAACAAGGAGCTTGCCTGCAGGCATCTATGTTGTGCACACTTCAGCTTGGGCAAGGGGAATCCCACCTCCCGTATATTTGTAGCATTCACAGGAGAGAGCTGAATCTCACTCCAGCTCAGGGGCTTCTAAATCAGCATGAGATGCCTAGATTGACTCATCTGAATCAATACCTGAATCATGGGTAAATCAGCTCTCTTCTTGCCTCTTCTTTTCTAGGTGTCCTGCCTAGTTAAGAGATGGGAATAGGGGCTTCCAGAATGGGACATTTCCACTTCTCGCAGATAACCATCCTCTGATGAAAAAAACTGCAATGCTGGATCAGTCTCCCTTCAGTGTTTAGAGAGGGAGCATCAGTGATTATTTTGTCTACTTCAGTGACCATTTCCCAGGAGGAGGGAGTGCAGGGGACAGAGAAATTCATGCTTGCAGCTGGGCCTCTGGTCCTGACAGGCCCAGGCTCCTGGGACAGAGGGAGCTCATGGCAACCTGGCAGCACTGCTGAGAGACAGCTGTGTCCAGGAGCAGCTCCTCTGCAAAGAGCAGCAGGGCTCCGGGCACTGCCTGCTCTTGCTGACAAGATGAGAGAAGACAGAGAGAAGTGAAAGGCAGTGTGGAGTGGGAGGACAGCACAGAGCTCACTGTGGAAGAAACTTTAACAGCCCTTTACACGGTAAGTCTCTGGCTGGAGAGTGATGCTGGAGGGGTCTTCTAAACCCATCCTATCCCATGACTTTTTTTTTTTTTAAGGATCACACTCCTGGCTTCTCCATTGCGGAGGAGAAGGAGGTTCTTTAGAGCACAGATTCCCTGCCACACCGTCAGAGGGACAGGACATGCTGCTACCTTCTCACAGGGATGCTGCAGGGGTGTGAAGCTTGGTTGTGCACACAAGTCTTCCCAGGGCTCTAATTCTGAGCAGTGCCCTGCACCGCAGGGTGCTGTGTGCCCAGGGCAGTGACTCTGCCACTTGCGAGGGTCAGCACTCAGCCTGCCCGGGGAACTCCTCATGGCACTGTGGGGAGAAACTCTGGGTGGAAGGATCAACCCCCGTCCGGGCAGGTTCATTATGCTGTTGAGAGGGTGCTGCGTGGGTCAGGGCTGCTCACAGCTCTAGCTCATGCACAGGACATTTCAGAGGGGACTTTTCAAAAGGAAGGTGAAGGCAGGTGTTTACTGAAAGAAAAGGCAATTCCCTGAGATAGTGCTTGAAGTTTCCTTCCACCTGGCAAGGGGAAAATGGAAATGGAGCTGTCACATTTAGGGCCTGACAAGGGACTGAGACTCATTAACAGTTTTAATTAACAATCAGGAGTTCTGCTAGGAACTTCTGGAAGACCCTTCACCAACCCCTTAGTCTACAGACAGCACCAAATTCCTCTTTGATGGTGGCCTCCTCAGGGACCTGCGCCTTCTCACGTGCACACAGGACACCCCTGGAAAGTGCCCTGCTGCTGGGAGGTTTCTGCAAGGCAGACCTGAGCACACTGGGGAAGGCTTTGGCGTTGCACGACTGACCATGACTTGCTCATATCTATCCTTCCATGAAGTTTCCATTAGCAATTCTCTATCATTCCCTGCCCATCCCTGCTGCCTGGAGCTGTTCCTGCCAAGAGCATTTTCTCTGTCCCAATGTCTTTTCCCAGTTAGTACTCACAGACCCCATCTCACCCTCTCTGTGCTCAGTTCTGCTCTACAGAAACCTCCTGGGTCAGGGCCCTGGCCAGGGGCATCTCTGTGCTCGCAGGTCCTAAGGAGCAGATCAGAAAAACCCTGATGAGGCCATGAAGGTGATGCTGGTGCTGTCTGTAGGCTGAAGTGGGGAGGAAGGGACTTGCTGAGGTTTCTCACAGACTTTTTGATCTGCCTCTCTCTTAAAAGAGAGAACTGACTCTTCATGAGCTGTCTACCTCTTAAGGAGAGCCCATCTTTAGGACCTTTGACGGTTTCTCTGGGGTGTCCTGCCAGGCTGCAAGCTGCCCTCCAGAAGAGCACAACTTTCCTGTAGCATTTTGTGATATCTGAGGGTACTTGGTCTGATCCTCTGAGTCAGAAACCTTGTCACACTCTTCATCCCTCTCTCCGCATCTGGGATGAGAGAGAAGAATTTGGGAATCTTCCCTTTAAAACTGAACTCCTCTGCTCTCACCTCAGTCCTTTTTTTTTCTGAGAGGAACTCGTGAGTGTGAGTGTCCTTTAGCTGGGAGAGGCGCAAGTGCAGGGCAGTGAGGGACAAGACTCATTGACAGACCAGATCCCATGACTCTGTATAAAGTCACAGTGAGCCCATTTTTCTTCTTGGGATGCACAAGTGCTCATGCTGAGAGCAACTGAAATGCCAAAGATTTCTACCCCGTCAAAGAAGGGTCCCACAGTGTAATGGAGGCATCTAAAATCTAAATCCATATATAATCAGACTCCTCTGCTGCAGATTATTTTCTGGAGATAATAGGTATCAAAATGTTGAACAGCCCTTCCACACAAGGGGTGGACATAATGTGCTGCAGGATGTGTACATCGGAACCAGTCACTTGCCATTCCCACTACAGTTCCTAGACAGAGAGCACAGATGGTAAACTGATGTGAGGAGATGGTCTATCTCATTGGAATGAAGATGTCTAGAAAAAGTCAGCTCACCCCCTGCCTTCACTTGCCTATTTCTCACCCTTGCTACAGTGGGAGCCGGTGTGACTGACTCAGATACAGACATCTCTGTTTGAGAGGGCAAGGTTGGGGGGGATGAAGCCCTCACAAGGGGCTTCTCTTTCCGAGATAGCTGGCATGAGTGCTGTATTCAGCTCTCATTATGGTAAATAGAGAATATTCCCACTGGGTCACTGGACCAAGTCCCCTCCACCCAGCTCACGGCACCCATCCCCAGGTATCCCACCAAATCCCTGGGCCTGTTTGACACCTCCATTTGCACCTGTGGCAAAGCAGAACTGACTCCTCTGGAGTCACAGGCAGAGGCCCCTGCTGCACATGGCACACACAGCCAGCACAGACCAGAGCCCCAGAAAGGGAGCTGAAAGAAGGTAAAGGACAGAGGAAGTGTGGGGGGTACTATGAGGAGTGGAAAGGGATTTGCTCAGAGAAGCCTGCTCTAACTTTTCACTTTCTTTTCTTCTTTGGACAGGCCTCCTGTGCCCCAAAGGAGAAAATGTCCAATGGCAGCTCCCTCAATGAGTTCCTCCTCCTGGCGTTCGCAGACACGCGGGAGATGCAGCTCTTGCACTTCTCACTGTTTCTGGGCATCTACCTGGCTGCCCTCCTGGCCAACGGCCTCATCATCACAGCTGTAGCCTGTGACCACCGCCTCCACACCCCCATGTACTTCTTCCTCCTCAACCTCTCCCTCCTCGACCTTGGCTCCATCTCCACCACTGTCCCCAAGTCCATGGCCAACTCCCTCTGGAACACCAGGGTCATTTCCTACTCAGGATGTGCTGCCCAGATATTTTTCTTCTTTTTCTTATTTTCAGCAGAATATTTCCTTCTTACCATCATGGCATATGACCGCTTTGTTGCCATCTGCAGACCCTTGCACTACGGGACCATCATGGACACCAGAGCCTGTGTCAAAATGGCAGCAGCTGCCTGGGCCAGTGGTTTTCTCTATGCTGGCTTGCACACTGCAAACACATTTTCAATACCACTCTGCCAAGGCAATGTCGTGGAGCAATTCTTCTGTGAAATTCCCCAGATCCTCAGGCTCTCCTGCTCTGACTCCTACCTCAGGGAAGTTGGGGTTCTTGTGGTTAGTGTTTGTTTAGCTTTGGGGTGTTTTGTTTTCATTGTGCTGTCCTACGTGCAGATCTTCACAGCTGTGTTGAGGATCCCCTCTGAGCAGGGCAGGCACAAAGCCTTTTCCATGTGCCTCCCTCACCTGGCTGTGGTCGCCTTGCTTGTAAGCACTGCAGGGTTTGCCTACCTGAAGCCTCCCTCCATCTCCTCCCCAGCTCTCGATCTGGTGGTGGCTGTTCTGTACTCAGTGTTGCCTCCAGCAGTGAACCCCCTCATCTACAGCATGAGGAACAAGGAGCTCAAAGATGCACTGAAGAAACTGATCCAGCTGGTACTATTTCAGCAGCAATAAGCTGCCCACCTCTCTGTACTCAGCTCTTGTGCTTTGGGCATTCTGTCTGTGATAATCATGTTTGTACCCAAAGGTTTGAATTCATCCCATGTCTGGAGAAGAGTAAAGGAGCAACTGTGTGCTTGGGGGGAAAAATAAATGAAAGCTTCTTTCTATATGTGTCAACTCAGGGCAGGCTGCTGCATTGCTGGAGCAACTGGAGCTGCTTGAGGAGCCCTGGGACCAGGACTCTTGTGCCCTCCTGGGGAGAGGGGCTGGCACAGAGCGGCTGCATGTAGTCTGGGTTAAGGTCTCCCAGACGAGAGAGCAGTGGAGACAGGGTGACATCCCTCTCTGCCCCCCAGGAGCTGCTGTGCCCTTCAGGGGGGCTGTGGCTGTGCTGTGAGTGCCCGGAGCACTGCAGCACCCTGCAGTGGGCACTGCTGTGGGGCCACCTCTAGAATGGACTGCTCTGCTGGGCTGGACTGGGGTGGACAGGGGAGGTGGGGAGAACGGGGGAGGGCCTGGCTGGGCTGGTCCATTCTTTGATCCTTTAAGGAGAAAATGTTTTTCTTTTTTTCAAGTGGAATGTCCTGTGTTTCCACTTGTGCCTGTTGCCTCTTGTCCTTCCACTGGGCATCTTCTAGCAGAGCTTGGCTCTGATTTCTTGATATCCTCCCATTTGGTCACTATAAACAGCAACAACCTCTCCCCTGAGCCTTCCCTTCTCCAGGCTCAACACACCCAGGTCTCTCACCATCTCCTAATGCCTGATGGGCTCCAGGCCCAAACCATCATTCTGGCCTCTGCTGCTCTCACTCCCATCTGTCACTGTCCTTCTTGCCTGGGGAGCCACAACTGGACATAGCACTCCACATGCAGCTCACAAGTGCTGGATGGAGGGGCCTCCACCGCAGGCTGCTCCTCTGCAAAGGGCAGAAACCCCGATGTTCCCATCACGGAGCTGACATTGAAGCAGCATCTGGAGCCTGGCCAGCCCCAGAGGCCTCAGCCCTCCCCAGCCCAGCAGTGGGGCCCCAAGCAGGCCTGCTTGCCTTCTCTCACTGCCCTCCACACTCCTGTCCCCTCCATGCCCTGTCTCAGCCCTGGTGCTGGCCAGCTGCCCTGGGCTGGGGCACCTCCAGCCCCCCAAGAGGGGGAAGGGGCACGGGGGGGACAGGCTGGGGGGAGGCCAGCGTCCCACTGCTAGCCTGGGGCTGGATCCCTGGCATAAGGAGAGGTGGGGATCAATATAGGGATCATTAATAGTATGAGCACAGGATATAACATCGGTTGCAATACACTGGTAGCTTTGGGGGAAAAACCTTTAAAGATATCGTACTCGTGATGCTCAGTAAGGCTGCTTTCCACTTTTACTAACAGAATGTGTTCGTTATTATCATATATCATTGTTCCTTTTCTTTCTTCTAAGCATGTTCCCGTTTTAGACAGATGTTGAGTAACCTTGGTGTTTTGTTTGCCAAAGCTGTTGAGTTGAGGGAAGGTTACTCCAAGTGTTACTGATGTATTAAATGGTGCAGAAATAACACATCGTCTGTTCAGTCAAGTGAGAAGTTAACCAGTAAGTCTGCCTGGCGATTTGGTCAAAAATATAAGTCACATTACTATGGCAAATGCTGCTTTTCATGTCTGTAGTACCCATTTCACTCCACTGTAAAACCGTGTGCAGCTTCCCATCCAGTGTGTTATTACATATAGTTACATTTGGACATAAATGTAACTATAGATAAATGAAAATATAGTTAAATGTAAATGTAAATATAGTTAAATGTAATCATAGTTAGTGTAACATTATTGCCTCCTATCAGTCCTTGACCTTGTGCTATTACAGCTGGTATTCCTCTTGTTACTGTAGTTTTAAAGATGGGTTGCGACTTACCTTCAATACTCAAGTTCTCCCATGGGCCATGTGAAAAGGCAGGACCTGTGAGAGACAGGTTTCAGGTGTCTGTTGCAGTTATCAGTGTTCCCACAGTGAGAAGGTAACACCACGCTTCACTGCAAGAGAAGACACTTAGGTCTCGGACATCATCCAAGCCTCACTTATGGTTCACTTGCTTCCTTTAGTGTCTACAGCATCCCATACCCCTTTTCCTTTGTAAAAGAGCAGAGTCACCCAGATTGATCCCTGAGTTGGGTGTTTAACCACAACCTCATCTCCAGAACTTGGAGAGAGTTTCACTTCTGTTTTAACAGGAATTCATGACGCAAACGCCTTATCTATGAGACTTCCCATGGGTGTTTGTCACTTATTTAGCCAACCTCCCACAACCGGGATCCCCACTTAGAAGTATTCTATGAGAGAAGAGTTACTCTGGTGTAGCTGTTGTTTCTGTTGTGCTTTCCATCTTTCTACTACCCCACTACTTTGAGATCAATACGATAGGTGGAAAGTCTGCTGAACTCCATTTGAAGCACACCAGGTTTGCACTTCTTTATTCTTCAAATGTGATCCATTGTCAGATTGTATTTCTCTGGGAAAGCAGCAAGCCACTGGTTCAAACCAGCACTGCTTGCTAGACCACTTGCAGCTCTGGTAGGGTGCACGTTCCCTGTACCAATAATTATTTCTACTCCTGTAAGGATGCATTTCCAGCCTTCAGGTGGAATTTCCAGCCTTCACAAACCACAAACAGCAGCCATGGGCCTAACAGCGACCTATCAGGCACTGAGGCACCAGTGACCTCACAACCACAAACAGCAGCCACATGACCAGCACTGGCCTATCAGGCACTGAGCCACAAGTGACCTCACAACCACAAACAGCAGCCACATGACCAGCACTGGCCTATCAGGCACTGAGACACAAGTGACCTCACAACCACAAACAGCAGCCATGCAACTAGCACTGGCCTATCAGGCACTGAGGCACCAGTGACCTCACAACCACAAGCAGCAGCCAATTCCTGCTTCTGGTCTATCGAGTATTGATGCAGTAGTTACCTCACAGTCAATTCCAAAGCCATATGCCTGAAGCTGCCCTACAAGTGTCTGAGTCACAAATGACCTCACAAGCGCAAACAGTAGCAATATGCCTTCTGCTTGGATATCCGGTAATGAGGCACAAGTGACCTCACTATCAGCCTTGAAGCTATCAGCTAGCTGCTTGCCTGTAACATACTCAGGAAAATGTGACTTCATGAGCACAAAGAGCAGCTGTGTCCCTGCTGCTGCCCTCCAAGGTACTCAGGGAGAAGGGATGCTGGCCAAGATGTTGACAGGCACAGGGACACACCCTGGCATCCTGCCTCCATCCTCAGGGGCTCTAGGACTGCACTGGGAACCTCCATGAGTGGAACAACCTAGAAAGAAAGAAAGAATCGGAGTTTTACTGTCAGTTCTGCTGGTCTTATATAGTCACAACAGTCAGGGGCCAATGTCTCCCCTCTGTGCTGAGCTGTATTGGTGAGAGTACACCCAGCAGGGCCACCGAGACATTCGACTCCTCTTTTTGGCACAGCTGACACCATGTCTGTATACCAGGTCCAGTTTGGGCTCTCCAGTTCTGCAAAGGCACTAACACACAGCAGGGAGTCCAGCACAGGGACACCAAGATTGTCAGGGGCTGGAGAGGCTGCAAGAGCTGGGTTTGTTCAGCCTGGACAAGAGAAGACCAAGGGGGATCTTCATGCTGTGCACAGCTACCTTACGGAGGGCACAGAGAAGACGGAGCTGGATTTTCTTGGAAGTGCACACTAATAGCATGAGAGGCAACAGGGACAAATTGCACAATGGGAAATGCTTCTTAGATGTTAAGAAGAAACCTTTTTCTCCATGAGGGTGGCCAAAATGTGTCACAGGGATCCAGAGAGGTTCTCAGATCTCCATCCTTGGAGATAATCAAATCTTCACTGGAAAAGACCCC
Organism: Apteryx mantelli; assembly: GCF_036417845.1. Lineage (NCBI taxonomy): Eukaryota > Metazoa > Chordata > Aves > Apterygiformes > Apterygidae > Apteryx > Apteryx mantelli. Next base: position 15,233,806 of record NC_089997.1, read on the forward strand.
AAGATACCTCCTCTACTGCCACCTGCCTTGAGCAGGGTGTTGGAGCCCTACCTCTACATGTCTCCCCCATTGCAGCCTCAAGGAATCTGCTATTCTGAGACTCTTGCCAAAGGCACCAGCGACTTTGGAGATGCTGCCTCCACCGCTCACCAAGGACGGGTGTCTCAGAGCCACCCAATGCCCTCAGAGGCCTGACTTCTTGTGAGCTGGCATCTCCCCTGTCTGCAAGAATCTGCATAGGCACAAAGTGCAGAAATGGTTCTGACTGCTTTGATTAACTACCCATCTCTGAGGGATCGGAATGGACTAGGGTCTGAGATGGGAAGATGCAATGAGGGTCCGGATTCAACAGAAAGCCTTTAAGGAAGGAGAAGATAACTTTCTCCAGCAGAGTCAGGAAAATCCCAAAGATTCACGGAAGCATCAAGACCTTCAGAAACTGCAAGCCTGAAACTCAGCTGATGGAAACCACCAAACTGCAAGCAGCCCTGGCTCGCACCAGGATGCTCTAAGGTGAGAACACGGTCACCAACAGTCCTCATCCAGGTCTCCCAGTGTTACCAAAAGGCCCCAGGCAAGAAAGTGTCTCAAAGAGGGGGGGAATGGGGGAACTGTCACCAGCACGGAGAAGAAGCAGTCTCGACAGGAGCCTCAGACAAACATATCCAAGGACACAGGTGCAGCTGGGACTGATACATCCTGAGAAAGTACAGATAAAGCAGCAGAAACCAGTTGGAGCCGAGATTAGGACCAAGACAGCTTTTCTCAAACAAGGAAGCAAGCCAAGTTGAGACCATGTATGGAAAAGTAGAGCAAAGTTCATGGCAAGACACTGAGTGACACCTCTTCCGACACCACGAGGGACCACCAGAGACCCCCACAGAAGACCCCCAGAGATTCAGATTGCATGTGTAATGATTATGTAAATGTAGTAATTAGTTCTAGGAAATAGAATGAATGTGTATAATCATTCCTGGAAATTTAATGTATATGTATATGATAGAGCAATATAAACTTTAGATGATGCGACACACGGGGTGCACGTTGGGTGAAGCTATCCCCCGTGTACCCGGCGCCGTAATAAAGAGAATGCCTGCTTCTTAATGCTACATTGGTGTTAAGGAGTTTTTCTCCCGATTTCGGTGACACCAGGGCTGCACAGCCACCAAGAAAGCCAGGGTGCCTAGGGAGGATCCAGGGTGCCAGGGACTGTACCCAGGGGTGCACTGACCCGAGGTGACACTGAAAAGCACAAGGACCAACTAAGGTCCAAGATGAGAAACAGCTTTTCCCAGGCTCAGCCAGAAGGAAAGCTGGGCAAAATTCATGAGAAATGGGGAAACTTCCCCAGATTCCCTGGCCTCGCCCATGGCTTTGGAGGCAGGCAGGGACCAGGGTCTTGGATAAAGCCCCCTGGATGATGTATCTTAAGGGTATGTTTGCTCTTTTCTGGCATACCAGCTTTGTGCTGCTTCATCCCACATGACTTTGATCCTGGTTTTGAAAAATGACAAACCCCAAACCATCCCCCAAACCCCAGCTTCCTACACAGATCTGCCCAGTGCAGTGAACTCTCAGTGCAGGGGTGCAGAAGTGACTTCTCCAGTGCCCCATTTGAGATATTTCACTGCCTTTGGCACTGTCAGGAGATGTTCCTGCAGGATTTATCAGAAATTTTTGGAATATCACTGAGGTGAAGGGATGTGAGGGGAAATGTCTGCTCTCTCCCTGGCTGTGCCATTTCCATGGCAGTGACCTACTGAGCCCCCAGATGACACGAGCTGAGGTTACATTGGGATGTGCCACATCACAGGGAGGTCTCCCCAGTGTTGTGGGCGAGGCCCTCATTTCCCTGCAAGGCCTGGGCGTTGCTGGTCACTGCTCACGCACTCCCCACCATTGCTCTTCATAGTGGCTCCATGGCAAGGAGAGGGGGCAGGATGCAGTGGGGCCTTGTTGGGGCCCCTCGCAAATAGGCAGAGGAGCAGGAGCATGTTGGAGAGGAATTTTGGGTCACAAGAACAGAAGAGCATCCCTCCTCCCTGCTGGAGAGGTGAGCGAAGGACAAGGGGCAAGTGAGATGGAGGACTGCTGGACCCATACCATCAGCCTGGACCACAGCTCCTTGTGCCCAACACTCCTGCAGCTCTCCACCAAGGGTAAGGGCTTCGGGAGCTCCTTCCTGAGGTGTCGCACTGAGACTGTTAACTGCAAAAACTGCTGTGCTGGATCCCAGGCTGTGGGGGTGCCTGGATAGGGCTGAGGGCTGCAGCAAGAGCCCTGCCTGAGGGTCCCCTGTGGCTTGGGGGACAATGTGGCAGCCAAGACTCCTGGGTCCTGCAGCTGGGGCTGCCCTAAGCCCCAAGGCTTCTGTGAGCCAGCTCCATTGCCTCTTGGATGGGGGGGAGGAATCCATGGCCAGGTTTCCCTGGGACTGGGTCCCCCTTTGGGATCTGGCTCTGGGAGGAAAGGGGTCCTGCATCCCACAGGCTGCGGTGTCCTGCAGCTCCCGGAGGGCTCTCAGGAGCCTGCTGGAAATGCCTTTGCTGGAAATGGATCCTTCACCTCGTAATAAATCCAAGTCGTCTGCTTGTTTGGGAGAACCTCTGATCCTTCTCCCTGGATCCTCTTGTGCCTCCAACTTGGCACAGCATGTTTTGAGCTGAGATGCCATTACAGGTGGCCACAGCCCCTGTCCTCCTGCAAACTGGGCTCAAACTTCTGCACCCAAAGATAGCATGTTTGGGAAAGCAGCTTGGAAACAGGTGGAGGCACAATCCCCACTGCAAAGGTCCTGGCTGACCCCAAGGATTTTTCTCTGAGCTGTGGTGGGCAGTGCTGGGGTGAGCCCAACACAGCCATCTCCCCCAGCCCCCTCACAACCCCACACCACCACTCCCTAGTCGAGCCCTGGGGCTGCTGTGGGCAGGGGGCCAGGGCAGGAGGGGTGAGGGGACACTGCCCTGCCCTGCCCTGCGGGCAGCAGGACGCTGCCCGCGGGCTCTGCCACCGCGGCCAGCCCCAGGGCCCCCACGCTGGCACCACGGCTGCCACCAGCACACGCCCCAACGCTGCCCCCCTCTGTTCCGCACAGCCCCCAGGGTGCAGGGCAGCCAGCAGCCCTGCGGGGACCCTGCTGCACAGCCCAGCCACGCCGGGGCAGCGGTGGCGCCCCGGGGCCCCGCATTGCCGGCCCACATGGCACCGCGCTGCCCCCAGGTCCCGCCGCGCCCCGCGCTGCCACCCACAACATGGCGCCCGACCGCGGGGGACGGGGCAGAGCTGGCTGCCAGGGCAGGAGGGCCCAATGTTGCCATGGCATTGCCCAGTGCAGCCCTCCTATTGGCTGTCAGGAGGAGGAGGGCGGGCATCGATTTCACTGATGGCTCTGTCAGGCAATCATAGCCCAGTATGTGAAAAAAATAAAGATGCAAAAGACAGTAGTGGAAGAGGAGTGGGAGCAAAGCAGGCGAGAAGGGAGTGGGAGAGAGAGCGGGTGCAGGTGGGTTTGGTGGGTGCTGGACATAAAACAGGAGAATGCTTGTTGTCCTTGACGTGTAGAGGATTTTCAGGGTTTGTTCAGCATTGGGGAAGGAACCAGACTTCTGAGTTGTGGGAAGGCTTCTCCCTCTGCCTGGGACAGGAGGCCCTGCTGTCTTCAGTTTCATGGTCGCTGTTCCCATGCAATCCTGTTAGAAAATATTGCCAAGAATTACTTGCAGGCCTTTTTCCAATTCTCTTGTTTTATGGGCTATGTGTAGAGACTACCTAGGCAACAGCTAATCTTCTTTTGGGGTAGTAACTAGTACGTGATGGGTGTTTTGCTGCACTATGAGCATTGTGAAGCCATGAGGTGAATCAGGGAGGCCGTTGAGGAGCTGGCTGAGCCTTGGGGGAAGGCAGGGGGAGCTGCAGGTGGCACCAGCCCCATGGTCAGGGTGTGGGTAGAGAGGTCACCACTGTCTATGAGAGCTGTGCCAGAAAATCACCACTGTTGAATCAATTCTTTGTGAGTAGCTGATAGGCCAGCAGGAGGCACATGGTTTGGCTGTTGATGATGAGGTCACTTCTGCCTGAGTACCTGATAGGCCATCTGGAAGAAGAAGGCTTGTCTCTTGCTTGTGAGGTCACTTCTGACTGCTGAATTGATTGGATAGCAGGAGCCATGTGTCTGGAAAGGTGATTGTGAGGTCACTTCTACCTGAGCGGTTGATAGGGCAGCAGCAGGTCCGTGGCTGGGATGTGTTTTTGAGATTATTTCTGCCTGAGCAGCTGATAAGGCAGGATTTGGTTCATGGCTGGGGAAGTTATAGTGAGGTAATTTCTGTCTCAAAGGCTTCTAGGCCAGTGACAGAGACGTGGCTGTGAAGGTGAGTGTGAGGTGATATTTTTCTGAGTGCCTGCTAGCCAGCAGCAGGCAGTTAGGCATGGGCGTTGCTTGTGAGGTCTCTTTTGTCAGAGGAGCTGCTAGGCCAGCAGTAGCTGATGGCTGGGGAAGTTATTTGGAGGAAAGTTCTGTCTCTGAAGCCCATAGGCCAGCAGGAGGCATGTGGTGGGGGTATGGACTTGTGAGGTCACCTCTATGTGAGCAGCTGAGAGGTGAGGAGAAGACAGATGTCTTGGATGGTGGTGGTGAGGTCACTTCTGGGTTTGTTGCGTGTGCTCAGAGGAGGGCTTGACCCCTGCAGAGCTCTACAGCCATACCAAAATGCAACTAATTAATCAAGCAGAAGTGGATGTTCTACATCATCTAACACAAATTTTATTCCACTCCGTCATCCTGAGTTAGTACTGCGACATTTCAAATGTGGATGATGTTCTGTGGTGAACATGGAGATGGAGTTTGCCTTTCCACTTGTTGCTAAGTAGAAGCTTGCAGCCTCCTCCCAGTCATCTAGGGAGTCCAAGTAGACTTTATAGGCTTCTAAATGAATGTAGTGCTGGTGTGAGCAGTGGTGTTAGTAATCTCTTATTGGCAGGGTGTGTGTGCTTTAGAAATTGCACCTGTCAAAACATCAGGGAGCTTGTGAGATTTGCTTGCAAGGTCTGCATGCTGTCTCTGTCTTTGAGGTGTCCACCTGCTTTGATGACACATTTGGAGCTGTAACCCGTTAGAGGTCTCTGATTTTCTGTCCACGTATGCATTCATTGTAGAATGGGTGCAAAGGCTGTTGGAGGAGACAGATGGAATGTCACCCCCCAAAAGGTATGGTCCACATTTTCAAAGAGGTTTCTTTTTCAGAGAAGTTGAGGCACAAGCGAGAGGCAAGAGCTGGCCTGATCAGCCTCTGTGAGAGCACTTCTTCTCTGCTTCCTGGAGGTGGGAAGTGAGCAGGCCCCGAGTTGTGAGTGGCTTTTCAGAGGCAGTGCCTGTTGCAAGGCCTTGGAGGACTATAAGGGAATGGAAGGTTTGGAGAGTTGGGCTTTGTGTGTTTTGGGGCACTTGCGGGTGCCCTGTGTGCTGCCATGTGTGGTGCTGTGCCCTGTGTGTCGCTGATGCAGAGGTGCATGTTGGCTGCCAACCCTCTGTGAGGTGCGGGGGTAGCAGCGTGTTACAGTGCGAGATGCCCTGTGGTGGAGCGAGATGTTTGTCCCAGTGTTTTGCTGCTCAGCCTGGGGAGGTGGGTGGAGAGAGCAGTGCTCTGCTCCCAGAGCCCAGCCTGCCATCACGGTGTCCTTCTGGGAGACCTGAGTGAGGACTGTTGGTGACCATGTTCCCTCCTTGGAGCATCGTGGTGCGAGCCAGGGCTGCTCGCAGTGTGGTGGTTTCTGTCAGCTGAGGTTCAGGCTTGCAGTTTCTGAAGGTCTTGATGGTTCCATGAGTCTTTGGGCTTTTACTGACTCTGCTGGAGAAAGTTCTCTTCTCCTTTCTTAAAGGCTTTCTGTTGAATCTGGACCCTCATTGCATCTTCCCATCTCAGACGCTAATCCATTGCGATCCCTCAGAGAGATAATCAAAGCAGTCATTGCTGTTTCTCGACTTTGTTCCTATGCAGACCCTTGCAGAGAGGGGAGGTGCCCCCTCACAAGAAGTCAGGCCTCTGAGGGCGATGGGTGGCTCTGAGACACCTGTCCTTGGTGAGTGGTGGAGGTGGCATCTGCAAAGCCACTGGTCCCTTTGGCAAGAGTCTCAGAATAACAGATTCCTTGAGACTGCAATGAGGGAGGCATCTGGAGGTAGGGCTCCAACACCCTGCTCCAGGCAGGTGCCAGTAGAGGAGGTATCTTGGGGCCTTTTCCAGTGGAGTTTTGATTATCTCCAAGGATGGAGATGTGAGAACCTCTCTGGATCCCTGTGCCACAGCTCAGCCACCCTCACAGAGAAAAAGGTTTCTTCTTAACGTCTAAGAAAAATTTCCCATTGTCCAATTTGTCCCTGTTGCCTCTCATGCTCTTAGTGTGCACCTCCAAGAAAATCTGGCTCCATCTTCTCTGTGCCCTCCATAAGGTAGCTGTGCACAGCATGAACATCCCCCTTGGCCTTCTCTTGTCTAGGCTGAACAAATCCAGCTCTCGCAGCCTCTCCTTATATGCCCCACACTGCAGCCCCTGAACATCTTGGTTTCCCTGTGCTGGACTCCCTGCAGTGTGTTAGTGCCTTTGCAGAACTGGAGAGCCCACATGGGAGCTGGTATGCAGACATGGTCTCACGTTTGCCAAAAAGAAGGGTTAAACGTCTCGGTGGTCCTGTTGGCTGTGCTCTCACCAATACAGCTCAGCATAAAGGGGAGACATTTGCCCCTGACTGTTGTGACCATGTAAGGCCAGCAGAACTGACAGTAACACTCCGATTCTTTCTTTCTTTCTAGGTTGCTCCACTCATGGAGGTTCCCAGTGCAGTCCTAGAGCCCCTGAGGGTGGAGGCAGGATGCCAGGGTGTGTCCCTGTACCTGTCAACATCTTGGCCAACATCGTGAGCCCTCTGTGAAAGCAGCTGCAAGTGACTGAGAAGAGGCTACATATGGATGCAAAAGCTTCCATGAATGCACCTGGCTTGCCTGGGTGACTTGGGGTGTGGGTTCACCTCCTGGTACCTCTGCTGTGCTGCAAATTCCTCCTCCCACAGCTGCTGTTACTGCCAGCCCGCTCAGCAAATGCTACTGTGCCCCCTCCTTTTCCTTGAAGGCTGTGGTGCCATATAGGATGAGTGCAAGACCCTTATAATAAACGCCAGCACGTCTTGAGTGCCTTTGTGTGAGTGGGCAGGCCGCAAGAACATTGTGGCTGTTGTGCTTCTGAGCTCACTTCTGCCTCAGGACACAGTAGGGCAACAGTAGGACCATGGTTTTGGGACATATTGTGAGGTCCCTTCTGCCTTAGTCCCTTGGAGGGCAGCAGCAGGGACACAGCTGCTCTTTGTGCTTGTGAGGTCACATTTTCCTGAGTATGTTACAGGTGAGCAGCTAGCTGATAGCTTCAAGGCTGATAGTGAGGTCACTTCTGCCTCTTTACTGGATATCCAAGCAGAAGGCATGTTGCTACTGTTTGCGCTTGTGAGGTCATTTGTGACTCAGACGCTTGTAGGGCAGCTTCAGGCATATGGCTTTGAAATTGACTGTGAGGTAACTATTGCATCAATACTCAATAGACCAGAAGCAGGAATTGGCTGCTGCTTGTGGTTGTGAGGTCACCTGTGCCTCAGTGCCTGATAGGCCAGTGCTGGGCCCATGGCTGCTGTTTGTGGTTGTGAGGTCACTTGTGCCTCAGTGCCTGATAGGTCGCTGTTAGGCCCATGGATGCTGTTTGTGGTTTGTGAAGGCTGGAAATTCCACCTGAAGGCTGGAAATGCATCCTTGCAGGAGTAGAAATAATTATTGGTACAGGGAACGTGCACCCTACCAGAGCTGCAAGTGGTCTAGCAAGCAGTGCTGGTTTGAATCAGTGGCTTGCTGCTTTCCCAGAGAAATGCAACCTGACAATGGATCACATTTGAAGAATAAAGAAATGCAAACCTGGTGTGCTTCAAATGGAGTTCAGCAGACTTTCCACCTATCGTATTGATCTCAAAGTAGTGGGGTAGTAGAAAGATGGAAAGCACGACAGAAACAACAGCTACACCAGAGTAACTCTTCTCTCATAGAATACTTCTAAGTGGGGATCCCGGTTGTGGGAGGTTGGCTAAATAAGTGACAAACACCCATGGGAAGTCTCATAGATAAGGCGTTCGCGTCATGAATTCCTGTTAAAACAGAAGTGAAACTCTCTCCAAGTTCTGGAGATGAGGTTGTGGTTAAACACCCAACTCAGGGATCAGTCAGGGTGACTCTGCTGTTTTACAAAGGAAAAGGGGTATGGGATGCTGTAGACCCTAAAGGAAGCAAGTGAACCATAAGTGAGGCTTGGATGATGTCCGAGACCTAAGTGTCTTCTCTTGCAGTGAAGTGTGGTGTTACCTTCTCACTGTGGGAACACTGATAACTGCAACAGACACCTGAAACCTGTCTCTCACAGGTTCTGCCTTTTCACATGGCCCATGGGAGAACTTGAGTATTGAAGGTAAGTCGCAACCCATCTTTAAAACTACAGTAACAAGAGGAATACCAGCTGTAATAGCACGAGGTCAAGGACTGAGAGGAGGCAATGATGTTACACTAACTATGATTACATTTAACTATATTTACATTTACATTTAACTATATTTTCATTTAACTATAGTTACATTTATGTCTAAATGTAACTATATGTAATAACACACTGGATGGGAAGCTGCAGGTGGTTTGCAGTGGAGTGAAATGGGTACTACAGACATGAAAAGCAGCATTTGCCATAGTAATGTGACTTATATTTTTGACCAAATCGCCAGGCAGACTTACTGGTTAACTTCTCACTTGACTGAACAGACGATGTGTTATTTTTGCACCATTTAATACATCAGTAACACTTGGAGTAACCTTCCCTCAACTCAACAACTTTGGCAAACAAAACACCAAGGTTACTCAACATCTGTCTAAAACGGGAACATGCTTAGAAGAAAGAAAAGGAACAATAATATATGATAATAATGAGCACATTCTGTTAGTAAAAGTGGAAAGCGGTCTTACTGAATGTCATGAGTATGATATCTTTAAAGGTTTTTCCCCAAAAGCTACCAGTGTATTGCGACTGATGTTACATCCTGTGCTCATACTGTTAATGATCCCTGTATTGATCCCCACCTGTCCTTATACCAGGGATCCAGCCCCAGCCTGGCAGTGAGACGCTGGCCTCCCCCCAGCCCGCTACCCCCATGCCCCTTCCCCCTCTTGGGGGGCTGGAGGTGCCCCAGCCCAGGGCAGCTGGCCAGCGCCAGGGCTGGGACAGGGCATGGAGGGGACAGGAGTGTGGAGGGCAGTGAGAGAAGGCAAGCAGGCCTGCTTGGGGCCCCACTGCTGGGCTGGGGAGGGCTGAGGCCTCTGGGGCTGTCTGGGCTCCAGATGCTGCTTCAATGTCAGCTCCGTGATGGGAACATCGGGGTTTCTGCCCTTTGCAGAGGAGCAGCCTGCGGTGGAGGCCCCTCCATCCAGCACTTGTGAGCTGCATGTGGAGTGCTATGTCCAGTTGTGGCTCTGCCAGGCAAGAAGGATGGTGAGAGATGGGAGTGAGAGCAGCAGAGGCCAGAATGATGGTTTGGGCCTGGAGCCCATCAGGCATTAGGAGATGCTGAGAGACCTGGGTGTGTTGAGCCTGGAGAAGGGAAGGCTCAGGGGAGAGGTTGTTGCTGTTTACAGTGACCAAATGGGAGGATATCAAGAAATCAGAGGCAGGCTCTGCTAGAAGATGCCCAGTGGAAGGACAAGAGGCAAGAGGCACAAGTGGGAGCAGAGGGAATTCCACTTGAAAGAAGGAAAAACATTTTCTCCTTAAGGGATCAAACCAGTCCAGCCCCTCCCCGGCTCTCCCCACCTCCTCTGCCCTCTCCCCAGCCCAGCCTAGCAGAGCAGCCCAGGCTGGGGGTGGAACCACAGAAGCACCCAGCACAGGGTGCTGCAGTGCTCTGGGCACTCACAGCACAGCCGCAGCCCCCCTGAAGGGCACAGCAGCTCCTGGGGGGCAGAGAGGGGTGTCACCCCGTCTCCACTGCTCTCTCGTCTGGGAGACCTTAATCCGGACTACATGCAGCCACTCTGTGCCAGCCCTTCTCCCCAGGAGGGCACAAGAGTCCTGGTCCCAGGGCTCCTCAAGCAACTCCAGTTGCTCCAGCAATGCAGCAGCCTGCCCTGAGTTGACACATATAGAAAGCAGCTTTCATTTATTTTTTCCCCCAAGCACACAATTGCTCCTTTACTCTTCTCCAGACATGGGATGAATTCAAACCTTTGAGTACAAACACAATTATCACAGACAGAACGCTGAAAGCACAAGAGCTGAGTAAAGAGAGGTGGGCAGCTTATTGCTGCTGAAATAGTACCAGCTGGATCAGTTTCTTCAGTGCCTCCTTGAGCTCCTTGTTCCTCATGCTGTAGATGAGGGGGTTCACTGCTGGAGGCACCACCACGTACAGGACAGCCACCACCAGATCGAGAGCTGGGGAGGAGATGGAGGGGGGCTTCAGGTAGGAAAATAAGCCAGTAATGACAAAGAGGGAGACGACAACCAGGTGAGGGAGGCACGTGGAAAATGCTTTGTGCCTGCCCTGCTCAGAGGGGATCCTCAGCACAGCTGTGAAGATCTGCACATAGGACAGCACAATGAAAATGAAACACCCAAAGGCTAAACAGGCACTAACCACAATAACCCAAACTTCCCTGAGGTAGGAGCCTGAGCAGGAGAGCCTTAGGATCTGGGGAACTTCACAGAAGAACTGGCCCAGGATATTGCCTTGGCAGAGTGGTATTGAAAATGTGTTTCCAGTGTGTAGGACAGCATTGAGAAAACCACTGGACCAGGTAGCTGCTGCCATTTTGACACAAGCTCTGGTGTCCATGAGGGTCCCATAGTGCAGGGGTCTGCAGATGGCAATGTAGCGGTCGTAGGCCATGACTGTGAGAAGAGAACACTCTGCTGACAACGGGAAGAGAGACAAAAAGACCTGGGCAGCACATCCCGAGTAGGAAATGGCCCTTGTGTCCCACAGAGAATTGGCCATGGATTTGGGGACAGTGGTGGAGATGGAGCCAAGGTCGAGAAGGGAGAGGTTGAGGAGGAAGAAGTACATGGGGGTGTGGAGGCGGTGGTCACAGGCTACAGCTGTGATGATGAGGCTGTTGGCAAGGACAGCAGCCAGGTAGATGCCCAGGAAGAGGCAGAAGTGCAAGAGCTGCAGCTGTCGCGTGTCTGCAAATGCCAAGAGGAGGAACTCGTTGAGGGAGCTGCTGTTGAACATTTTCTCTCCCTGGGCATGTGGGTCTGTCTGAAGAGGAAAAGACAGTGCCAAGTTAGAGCAGGCTTATCTGAGCCAAACCCATTCCATTTCTCATAGTACCCCCCACATTTCCTCTGTCCTTCACCTTCTTTCAGAATCCTTGCTTGAGCTCTGTTTGTGCTGGCTGTGTGTGCCACACTGAGCAGGGGACCCTGCCGTGGTCTCCAGAAGAGCCCGTTCTGCTCTGCCGGGGGTGTAAATGGAGGTGTCAAACAGTGCCAGGTATTCCATGGGATACCTGGGGATTTGTGCCATGAGCTCGGCGGAGGGAACTTGGTCCAGTGACCCAGTGGGACTATTCTCTGTTTGCCATAATGAGAGGTGAATACAGCACTCATGCCAGCTGTGTCTGAAAGAGAAGACCCTTGTGAGGGCTTCATCTCCCCCAGCCTTGTCCTCTTGAACAGAGGTGTCTGTAGCTGAACCAGTCACACCGTCGCCCACTCTAGCAAGGGAGAGAAGCAGTCACGTGAAGGCAGGGGGTGACCTCACACTTTCTAGACATCTCTGTTCCAATGAGATAGACTCTGTCCTCATGTCAATTTACCGTCCGCACCCTTCCTCCAGACACTGCAGTGGGAATGGGAAGTGACTAGCTCTGATGTGCATGTCCTGCAGCAGATTGCATCCACTCCTTATGTGAAAGGGCTGCTCAACATTTTGAAACCCGTTTTTTCCAGAAAATGATCTTCAGTGGAGGGGTCAGTTTATATATTTATTTAGTTTTTAGGTGCCTCCATCTTACTGTGGGAACATTCTCTGATGGGGTAGAAATCTTTGGCATTTCAGTTGCTCTCAGCATGAGCACTTGTGCATGCCAAGAGGAAATAAAGAGCTCACTGTGACTTTGCACAGAGTCACAGGATCTGGTCTGTCATTAAGTTTTTCCCCTCACTGTGCTGCACTTGCACCTCCCTCAGCTAAAGGAAAATCAATCACACTCACAAGTTCCTCTAAGAAAGAAAGTGGACTGAGCTGAGAGTGGAGGAATTCAGTTTCACAGTGAAGATTTCCAAATTCTTCTCTCAGCCCAGAGATGGAGAGAATGGAGTGTGCCAGGGTATCTGACCACTCACATGACCAGACTCTCACATATCACAAAAATGCTACAGGGAAGCTGTGTTCTGCTGGAGGGCAGCTTCCAGGTTGGCAGGACACCCCAGAGAAACAGTCAAGGGTCCAAAGGTGGACTCTCCTTAAAGGAGAGTCAGCTGATTACCCAGCCTGATGAAATGCATTGCCAGGAGCCTCACGGGTTGGAAAGGGACTGGCGCTTCTCACTACCATGAAGACCACACCACCCAGGACACACAGGGTTGATGTCTTAACTGCAGCTGAATACCCCCATCATTTTGAGAGATCAAAAGGTCTGAGAGAAACTACAGCAAGTCCCTTCATCTCCACCTCAGCCTACAGACAGCACCAGCATCGCCTTCTCCGGCCTTATGAGGGTTTGTCTGACCTGCTCCTTAGGACCTGCAAGCACAGAGATGCCCCTGGACAGTGCCCTGCCTGTGGGAGGCTTCTGTAGGGCAGAACCAAGTGCACAGAGCACGGGATGGGGTCTGTAAGCACCAACCAGGAAAAGACATTGGGACAGAGAAACAGCTCCCAGCAGGGACAGCTCCAGGCATCAGAGCTGGGCGGTGAATGAGAGGGAACTGCTTCTAGAAACATCATGGGAGGATGGATTTGGGCAGGTCATGGTCAGTCCCTGCAATGCCCACACCTTCCCCAGCGTGCTCAGTTCTGCCCTGCAGAAACCTCCCAGGGGCAGGGCACTGTCCAGGAGCATTCCCATTTTTGGAGGTGCTAAGGTGCAGGGCAGATAAACGCTGATGAGGCCAGCAAAGGGGAAGCTGGTGCTGTCTATAGACTAAGGGATGGGTGCAGGGACTTTCAGAAGTTCCTAGCAGACCCATTGACTGCTCATTGAAACTCTTTCAGGAAATCCCTGCCTTCACCATCCTCTTGAAAAGTTCCCTCTGAAATGTCCTGTGCATGAGCTAGAGCTAGAGCTGTGAGCAGCCCTGACCCATGCAGCACCATCTCAATGCAGAAAGAACCTGCCCTGCTGGGGTCGATCCTCCTTGCAGCGCTGTGGGGAGCTCTCTGGGCAGGCTGAGTGCTGACCCTGGCATGCAGCAGAGTCACTGCCCCAGGCACACAGCACCCTGGGGTGCAGGGACACTGCTCTCAATTACAGCCCATGCAGACCTGGGTGCACTCCCTGGCTTCACACCCCTGCAGCATCCCGGCAAGAAGGTAGCAGGATGCCCTGTCCCTCTGATGGTGTGGCTGGCAAACCCTGCTTTAGAAGCACCTCCTCTCCTCTGCACTCAAGAAGACAGGAGCGATCCTAAAGAACCTAGCAGTCATGGGATGTGATGGGTTTAGAAGACCCCTCCAGGAACACCAGCAGTATTGCTCTACAGCCAGAGACTTACTGTGTCAGGGGCTGTGAAGATTTGTCCCTCCGTGAGCTCTCCTCTCTCCTCACACTCCACACTGCCTTTCACTTCTCTCTGTCTTGTCTCATCTCATGTCAGCAAGAGCAGGCAGTGCCTGGTGCCCTGCTGCTCTTTGCAGAGGAGATGCTCTTGCACAGAGCTGACTGGTTGCCATGAGCTCCCTCTGTCCCAGTAGACTGGCCCCACTTGGAAACAGTGGCCTAGCTGAAGGTGTGACTTCATTTCTCCTTTGCACTCCCTCCTCTTGGGAAATGTTCACTGAGGTGGACTAAAATAATCATCTATGATTTCTCTCTAAACAGTGAAGAGATACTGGTCCCAGCATTGCAATTTGTGTCATAAGAAGATGATTATCTATGAGAGATGGAAACGTCCCAGTCCGGAAGATCCTATTCCCATCTCTTTACTAGGCAGGACACCTAGACAGGGACAAGAAGAGAATTCATTTACCTATGGTTCAGGTGTTAATTCAGATGAGTCAATCTGGACATCTCATGCCAGGTTAGAAGCCACTGGGCTGGAGTGGGATTCAGATCCCTCCCCTGAATTCCACAAATACACAGGAGGTGGGATTGCCCTTGCCAAAGCTGAAGTGAGCACAACAGAGATGTCTGCATGCGAGTGCCTTGTCTAAGCTCCCATTAGAATCAGTGGAGATGGAGGATGGGAGTCAGTTGGTCACACACAAACACCTGGTGGCAGTTGAAGAGACAGAGGTGGTACAAGGCATGTGCCAGGGTCTGCTTGCTCTGATGGAGCAACTAGGAGACCTGCATCCTTCTAGAGCATGAGGTTGGGGCCAGGTGGGGAATTTTCTTGGCCAGCTGAAATGACACTGGATGCCTACCACTGCTCCTAGAGCTCCACTCACTAGGAAGCTGAGACTCATGCACATCTCTACATTGCAAACAGTTCACGTAATTCAGTGCAGAGCCTTGATTTAATGACATAAAAATCAGCCACAGGCAAGGCCATGTCAGATGCCTGGGGTGTCCAGCACAAGCACAGGTCTCTAGCAGATCCAGCATGGGACCTACAGGAAAGCCATGTCCTTTTGGAGTGGTTGTTGGGCAAATGCCCCAGGGCCTCTCTGGTTTCCTACCTGTGCCCAAATAACTGAATGCCACCACTGCCTTTAGGAAAAGTCCATCACGTCTGCATCCAAGCAGCTGCATAAATGGGAGACACATCACACCAAGGTCTCCACTTATGCCCCTGCACTCTCAAACCCTTCTATCTCTCTTCCTCCTAAACCTCTTCTCATCCCAGATGATATGAACAGGGACTGTGCTAATGATCTCCACAGGATGGCTGCACCACAGGCTGTCCAGGCCCAGGGACTTCTTCACTGGCACCTTGTCCTTCCTGGAGATCAGTTCACCTCTGTCACAGGCCCTGTGGTGCTACAAAGTCAGTTCAGGCAGCAAACACTTCTCCTGCCATTTCTGCACAGCCCAGCTCTGTTTCTCCTTGGCCTCAGGTACTGCAGGCTTTGCTCCCTCGGTGGGAACCTCCTTTCACCATTACCTTGCCACCTGCTATCTATGCCAGCACATCTCTGTGCTGCAGTGGGGCCATTGCATGTATGGTGTCCTTGACTCTTGGTAACATGGTTCACCATGATCAGTCTGAGCTCTGTGCCACAGCTGAGGCTCTGCAGCACAAATGTGTGCAAATGCATGCAGCTTGGGGCACAGACAGGAGCAGATGGAGATGCACAAGCTGTCACAGGACTGCCACATGGTTGGAATAACTGAGATGTGGTGGCACCACTCACATAGCTAGAGGGCTGTGTTGGCAGGGTACAAGCTCTTCGGGAGAGACGATCACGGGAGATGAGGAGGGAGGATGCCCTTTGTGTGAAGGGGCAGCTCAGATGTATGGAGCTCTTCTCTGGGATGAAAAAGGGGCTGGATGAGACCTTGTGGGTGAGCATGAGAGGAAGGGCGGCATTGTGACTGGAGTTACAGACCACATGATCAGGATGAGGAGATGGATGCAATCTCCTTTAAGCAACCTGAGGAAGTCTGTGGGTCACAGGCCCTGGTCCTTATGGGGAGACCTTAATGGCCCTAACATTCACTGGAAGGGAGAACAACAGAGTGCAAGGAGACCAGTGGTTTCTGCAGGGTGTCAGGAACAACTTCTTAGCACAGCTAAGACTGCTCAAGAATGGTGATGCTTTCCTGGATGTGGAAATTGCAAACAAGGAGGAACTGATCAGGGATGGGATAGTCAGTGTCAGCCTTGCCTACAGTGACCATGAAAAAGTGACGTCCCAGATCCTGAAGGAACCAAGGAAGGACAGCAGCAGAGTACAGACTCTGGACTTCAGAGGAGCAGACTTGGGACTCTTCAGGAGACTGGTGGCGAATCCCGTGGGAGGCAGCTCTGAAGAGCCCAGGAAAGCCAGCAGGCCTTTAAGGACAGCACCCGCCAAGCACAAGAATGGTCCATCCCAATACTCAGTAAAGCTAGCAGACATGTCAGGGGACCAGCCTGGCTAAACGGGGAACTTGCGCCTGAACTCCAGGCTTTGGAGGGATCTCATGGCAGCCTTCAAATGCCTACGAGGAGATCACCAAGAAGATGGAGCCAGGTTCTACACCTGCATGATGGGAGGATGTTTATGCAGGAGATAAGGAAAAGCTTTTCTGCTAATATAGTCAAGCATCGGAACTGGCTGTCCAAATAGGCTATGCAGTCTCCTCCCTTGGAGGTTTCCAAGACCAGACTGGATCGAGCCCAGAGCAACCTGGTCTGACCCCAGAGCTGACCCTGCTGTGAGCAAGGAGATTGGGCTAGAGAGCTCCTGAGGTCCCTTCCACCATGATGGAGTCTGTGACTCTTTTCCCTCTGGGCCTTCACTTGTCAAAATCACGGAAAACACATGGGTTTCCTGTGACAGTGGAAGGAGGTCAGCTTTCTTGTCTTCCTCCAGTCAGAATGGTTCAGATGCAGGGCTTCCTGGCAGAAATCTCCCAAACAGCCCTGAGCAATCCTTCGCTTCACTTTTCATTTCCACCTTTTATTTCTCTTCCCTCCTTTAAGTTTCTCTCTTTTACCATGCTGATCCCCTCCCATACAATCAGCCCACCTCTGCTTACCCTTTCCCCATTGGTACAGTTCTGTGTTGGTTTTTGTTTTGTTTTACACAGAGGAACTTCAGTCCAGAAGGACTTTGAGAAACTTGGGTGATTTGGGCAACAGGCACCTCATGAAGATTTACAAGAGAAGTGTCAAGTCCTGCACCTAGGGGGGAATAATCGCGCCTAGGAGGAGAGGTTGAGGGACCTGGGCTGCTTTGTCCTGCTGAAGTGGAGGTGAAGGGCAGTAGAGTAGGAGCCTGTGAGTGCTTGAAGGGTGGTTTCAGAGATGATGGAAAGTGGGAAACAGTGTGAGAAGGGGAAACAGCCACAAACTGCAGCTTGTGGGGTTCAGATGTGACTTCAGGAAAAGGAAGTGTCACTTGAAGGGTAGAGCTGTGGTGCTACAGGTCACCCAGAGGGAGTCTGTGATCAGCTACTGGCTTTGTGTTTCAAGGAAAAGCAAGTGAGGGCAGAGAGACATCAGTAAAGGTAGGGAGATCCTGGGGTGGGAGTGCACACCCCCACATTCACACTGCCCCAGGAAGAGCCCTGAGCACAGCGCGAGGGAAAGGATCACCCTACCCAGGGGCTGGTGTCAGTGCCTGGCCATTCTGCTTGACAAAACTCATCCAGGTTTACTTGGCATCAGAGCCACCTGCACATTGCCTTTGCCTGCTTGCAATTAGTGCCTCCAACTCTGTGCTGTAATCAGCCTCTGGGGAGGCTTTGTGAGTAACGACCCTCAGTGGGACCCATTAACACTCCAAGAAATTTTGGCATTTGATTCTGACTCTAACTTCTTGAGAGGCTTGTTCAATATCCTCTCAGTATCTGAGGTTCATGAACTCAGCAACAAATACACTTGAGAGCCATTAAAATGCCAAAAGCCCTAACAACCAATCTCATTCCCCCTAATTTTCTTCAGTTCTTCAATTCTTGTGTGGCTAATTGGAGAGGATTCAGGAGTGTACTTCCAAGAGCAAGATTTCAATGAACACCTGAAAAAGAAAGGATTTCTCCTTTTTAAGCTTCCTTTATTTTCCAGCTTACAGAATAAGTGATATCCACAATCTCCAATTCATAGTGACCCAGAGGGTCTCTGCCATAATGAAGTCTGAACATGCAGGAAAAGCAGTATTTTCGATATGACACCTTTATGGCCAACTTTCCTCCTCACCTCCCCAATCCTGCCATTTCCCTCATCAGCCACTGGGGACTTAGGTCACTCCTGTTAAAACTTAACCTTTTTCCACTCAAGTCTGTAGCTGAATGTTACAGCTCCTATGCACCAATTCCCATCTGCTTTCCTCAGACAACTACTTGCAGACACAGGAGGATTTTTCTTAATTGCAAACAAGCAAAAATAGAATATGATACAGTTTTAAAAAAAGTCAAATACACTCCTCAACTGTATGTTAAATCCAAGCTGCCTCCAGTGACAGCCACTTTCCACAAGGAATAACCTTCCTTGAACTGTTTCTGACTGATAGATAGGAATGGATAGACAGAAACACAACTAAGGAGTTGTCTAAGGAGACCATCAGACTCCTGAAAGACGAGGCAAGCTTCAGACTCCCTGAAGCTCAGAGCAGCAACTGGAGAGTTGAGAGGTATCTGATGGATAAAGAGCAAGCGGAGGAGGAAGACTGGAAAATTACAGAAAGTTTTCCAGATAGTCTGATATAAAGGAAACTTTATAAATGATCACTTTAATGAGGACAGATGAAAATATGTGAAAGGTTAGTGAGACTACATCCACAGCATAATAGACAAAGCAGTGGTAATGCAAAGCCAGGGGCAGGTCAATATTTCTTCTCCTGAGATTCATACCCTTCCTGAAATTTTCCATTATTTTTTCATGGGAAAATGTTGACATTTTATTAAAAATATTCTACCACTTCAGCTGAGGAAAAGATGCTCCCCTTTTTTCTTTAAATGTTGAAAATGGTTCTTCACCTTTTCAGGCAGAGCTCAGGCGTCTCACCACAAGCATCCAGTGGCACTTGGGGAGGTCCTGGTATATCTGAGGTACCTGCCTGAGCCTGGCAGCTCTCACAGGGGACCTGCGGGAGACCAGAGCCCCTTGGAGCTGCAGATGGAGGGTGGGCAGAGGAGACCAGGACACCTAAAATGGCACCAGCTGTCGGTGACTCTGTCATTGCATTCCACCCCAGTTCTGGAAATTACTTTCCTTTTCAAAAAAAAAAAAAAAAAAAAGACCAGGATATTAAGAAAAAAGACAACAAAGCAAAGAAAGACAATAAGAACATAAATATTTAAGAGCTGGAAAGTGTAACAAAACATTTCTTCCCTTTAGATCATTTTCTTAATTTCTCTCTTCTTTCATTTTTTCTTGACATTTTCTAAATATCTCTGGTATTATCAGGCCTGCACCACTAAAAAAGATATTTCTGTGTCTTGCACAGAGTCCAGTGGCCCTAAACCACTCACGGCCCAGGGCTGTCCATGCCACTCCTCACTCTGTACAGAGCGAGTCACACCCAGCAGAGACAGGAGTGACCACAAAACCCACATCCGAGCCCTGTGCCTGTTGGTGGCCTGTCAGGTTCTCAGGCACACAGGACCTCACAACCTCTTACCGCAGACAGGAGTCAAGTGCTTGTCTATCAGCTTCACCCATAGAAGTCACCCCACAGCCACTTTCTCACCCATGCGCCTGCTCCTGGTCCATCACCTGCAGAGACAGAAGTGACCTCACTTTCACCTTTATGGTCATGGGCCTCCTACTCTCCTATGAGCTTCTGAGAAACGATTAATCTCATAAAAATGTCCCCAGCCAACAGCTTCCTGGTGGCCTATCAACTGACCAGATACAACTGACCTCATAATCACCCACCAAGCCAATGGGCCTGCTGCTGGTCTTTCACCTGCCCTTATGGAAATGACCTCAGCATGGTCTTGGCTTCCATCCAGTCAGGTATTCATGCAGCAATGACCTCACAATCATCACCCGAGCCATGGGCCTGCTGCTGGCCTATCAGAGGCTGAGATAGAGGTGACCTCACAGTCACCATCCAAGCCATGTAACTGTTTCTGGCCTGTCAGCTACTCAGTTCTGAATGACCTCACAATCAACATCCTAGCTCTGTGCTGCTTGGAGGCCTATCAGGTCCTCAGGCAGAAGTGACCTCTCAAACAATTACCTTAGGCATTAGCCAAGTGCTGGCTTATCAACTGCTCAGATAGAGGTGACCTTACAATCATCTACCAAGCCCACATGGCTGCTGATGGCCTTTCCTCTTCTCTGATGGACAAGGCTTGTGTTCTTGCTTGGGAGGTCACTTCTGACTCAGCCTCTGATAGGCTAGCAGCAGCCTCATGGCTGGGGCATGGGCATGTGAGGTCACTTCTGCCTTAGCAGCTCATAGACCAGCAGCAGGCATGTGGCTTGGATGATGATGGCGAGGTCAGTTATATGTGCTCAGCTGAATGCGGGGGTTGAGTTAGCATCCTGGCTGGTGGGAAAAAAGTCCCACCATGTCAGCCAGCCCCTGGGTAGGGTGATCCTTTCCCTCACACTTTGCTCAGGGCTCTTCCTGGGGGCAGTGTGCGGGTGGGGGTGTGCAATGCCGAGTGCAGGACAATGATACAGCACCTCCTGAGTCCCTGGGGACAAGAAGGCAGCAAGGTCACAGTGCTTTAAGGAAGGATCTTCTTGAGGGCCTCAGTGGCAGGGACAACAGCCATAGCCAAGAGGACAAAGAACTCATTTTTGTTGGCATCTTTCAGCCTTGGCAATGCCCATGACTGTCTCCACCACAGGCTGTCCTACATTGTCCCACACCTGTGTTTGTTTCCCTGCAGACTGCAGACACCCAACCTGCTTCCCCACCTTGCTCTCACTCATGGATCTCCCTACCCCCACTCATGTCTCTCTGTCCTCACTTGGTTTTCCTTGAAACACAAAGCCAGGGGATGATCACAGACTCCCTCTGGGTGACCTGTAGCACCACAGCACTATCCTTCAAGTGACATTCCCTTTTCCTAATGTTACATCTGAACCCCACAAGCTGCTGTTTGTGGCTGTTTTCCCTTCTCATGCTGTTTCCCACTACCAAGAAAAGCTCCATTATCTGTGAAACCACCCTTCAAGCACTCACAGGCTCCTACTCTACTGCCCTTAGCATCCACTTCAGCAGGATAAAGAGGTCCAAGTCCCCCAGCCTCTCCTCATGGGTGTGGTTATTCCTCCCTACTCACAGGAGTTGACACTTCTCTTGCAAATCTCCATGAAGTGTCTGTTGTCCAAATCACCCAAGTTTCTCAAGGGCCTTCTGGACTGAAGCTCTTCTGTTTCAAAAAAAAAAAAAAACAACAGTGCCAATGGGGAAGGGTATGAAGGGGTGGGTTGATTGGTTTGGAAGGGATCAGGATGGTAGAAGAGACAAAAGGAGGAAAAGAAAAAAGAAAGGAAATTAAAAGTGAAGCAAAGGATTGATCGGGGCTGTGTTGGGCATTCCTGCCAAGCAGCCCTGCACCTGAATAATTCTGGCTGGAGCAGGACAAGTAAGCTGACCTCCTTCCACTGTACCTCAGAAGCTCTCTAGCCCAATCGCCTTGCTTGCAGCAGGGTCAGCTCTGGGGTCAGACTAGGCTGCTCAGGGCTTGATCCAGTCTGCTCTTGGAAACCTCCAAGGGAGGAGACTGCACAGCCTCTCTGGGAAAACAGTTCCAAAGCTTGACCATCCCCTTAGTGGAAAAGCTTTTCCTTATCTCCTGCATGAAGCTCTCTTGTTTCAACTTATGCCCATTGTCACTTGTCCTCCCACCATGCACCATGGTGAAGATCCTGGCTCCATCTTCTTGGTGACCTCCTTGTAGCCATTGGAAGGCTGCTATGAGGTCCTTCCAAAGCCATCTGTTCTGCATGTTGAACAAACCCTGTGTCTTCACAGACAAAGTGCTCCAGCTCCCCAACTATCTTCAGGGCCCTCTGCCAAACTCACTCCCAGTTACCAACCTCTTTCTTTTTCTGGGAACCCAAACTGGATGTAGTATTCTATGCATGGTCTAATGAATGCTGACTAGAGGAGCATCATCATTTACTTCCGCCTCCTGGCCACGCTCCTAGTCATACAACCTGCAGTGCTTTTTGGCCTTCTTTGCTGCCAGGGAATGATTCTGGCTCATATTTTGCCTCCTGTCCACCAGGACCCTCAGGTCCTTTTCCACAGAGCCTCTCCCCAGGCACTCAGGCCCCGGCTTGTAATACCGAGGGATGTTGGTCTATCTCAGGTGCAAGACCTGGTGCTTCTGCTCGCTGAATTCAGTGAGGTCTCTGAAGCTTATTCCTCCTGCCTGCCTAGGTCCCTCTGAATGGCAGCCCTCAAGCATATGCCTGGTCTTCCCCTTCCATTCTGGGGCAATCTAGAAGCATGGTGAGTATTGCCTCCTCCGTGTCACTAATAAAGATGACAAACAGGACAGGTTCGTGAAGAGATCAGTGGTGCTCCACTGCTCTCTTGGCTCCAGGAAGAGTACTACCCATTCGCCACTGCCCTCTGAGCCTCATCATCCAAGCAGCTTTTTACCCATCTGGTTGTCTATCCCTCTAGACAGTAAGGGTCTAACTTGCATAGAAGAATATTGTGGAAGACAGTGTCAAACACCTTGCTAAAGTCCAGATAAAAGTCATTTACTCTTCTCCAGCTGCAGATACAGTTATTTAATCATAGAAGTCAGTCATGCTGGTGAGGCACAGTTTACCCTGGGTAAATCCATGCTGACTGTTCCCTATCACCTTCTTCTCCCTCATGTGCCCAGAAATGTGATCCAAGAGGATTCACTCCATGACATGCTCCTCACCAACGAGAGCCTGAACTGTCTGCAGCTTCCCAGGTAGTCCTGTTGGCCTTTCTTGAAGATGGATGTAACTTTGGCCTTTCGCAAGTTATTGGGACCTCGCCCAGTCTCCCCAACCTTTCCAAGATGATAGCGAGTGACCTTGCTATGACAGCAATCAGCTCTCACAGCACCCTCGTATGCAGCCCATCCAACCCCACTGACTTGCATAGTTTGTTCTCACTAACGTCATCCACTGCTGGTTGTTTTTCTCCTCAGGAGTCCTGACTGCAGGCACAACAGCCTGGGAGACCTTGTTGGTGAAAACTGAAGGTAACCACGCATTGATTTCTTCAGACCTATCTGCATCTGCTGTTACTACATTCCCTGCCCCATTCAGCAGTGAGCCCACCTTCTCCTTTTTCTTCTTACTGAAGCAGTAGCAGCTCATCCTCATGCTCTTGACATCCACCACAAGTGTCAATACTAGGGGTGCTATGGCTTCCCTAACACCACACCTACCTTGCCAGACAGTATTTCTAAATTCTTCCTTTGCAGCCTCTCCCTCCTTCCCCTTCCCCTATGCTGCCTTATTGCCCTGGAGCTCAGGCACAAGTTCCCTGTTTAGTCAAGGTGTTCCTCTGACATGTCTACTAGTTTTACTGAGTATTGCTATGAACCATTCCTGTGCTTGGCGGGTGCTGTCCTTAAAGGCCTCCTGCTTTTCCAGAGTTCCTGGGCCCTTTAGAACTGCCTTCCATGGGACCCCCCACCAGTCCCCTGGAGAGGACCAAGTCTGCTCCCCTGAAATCCACAGTCTGTAATCTGCTACAGTTCTTCCTCACTCCCTTCAGGATCTGGGACTTCATTTTTTCATGGTCACTGTAGGCAAGGTGAAAACTGACTATCCCATCCCCGATCAGTTCCTCTTTGTTGCAATTTCCAGATCAAGGAAAGCATCATTCTTATGGGCCCATCGTGCAGCTGTGCTAAGAGGTTGTCCCTGACGCCTTCCAGAAACCTCCAGGACTCCTTAAGCACTCTGCTGTTTGTCCTTCCAGTGAATGTCAGGGAGAAAAAGGTCTCCTGATAAGAACCAGAGCCTGTGATGCACAGACTTCCTCAGGTTGCTTAAGGGAGACTGTGTGCACTTCCTCACCCTGATCAGGTGGTCACAATGCCACCCTTCCTCTCATGCTCACCCACAAGCTCTCACTCAACCCCTGACCATCCCAGGAAAGAGCTCCATACATCTGAGCTGGCCCTTCACACAAAGGGCGTCCTCCCTCCTAATCTTCCTTAAACAGTCTCTCCTGAAGATCTTGTGCCCTGCTTTTATAGCCCTCCAGTTGTGTGAGTGATCCCACCACATCTCAGTCATTCCAGCAGTGCTGTAGTCCTGCGACAGCTTGTGCATCTCCATCTGCTCCTGTCTGTGCCCCAGGCTGCATGCACTTGTGTACATTTGGGCTGCAGAGCCTCAGCTGAGACACAGAGCACAGACTGGTTGTGGTGAAACATGCTGCCAAGAGCCAAGGACACCATGTGTGCAATGGCTTCACTTCAGAGCAGAAGCATGCTGGCATAGCTAGCAGGTGGCAATGTGATGGTGAAATGAGGTTCCAACAGAGCTGGGCTGTGCAGAAATGGCAGAAGAGTAGTTTGCTGCCTGAGCTGATTTGTAGCACTATGGGGCCCATGACAGAGGTGAAGCGATCTCCAGGAAGGACAAGGTGCCACTGAAGAGTGGAGACCTTGGTGTGATGGGCCTCCCATCTATGCAGGACAGTTGGATGTAGATGTGATGGACTTTGCCTCAAGGTAGTGGTGGCATTCATTTATTTGGGCACAGGCAGGAAACCTGAGGTGCCCTGGGGCACTTGCCCAGCAACCACTCCAAAAGGGCATGGCTTTCCTGTAGGTCCCATGCTGCACCTGCTAGAGACATGTGGTTGTGCTGGACATGCCAAGCATCTGACATGATGCTGCTGGGCTATTTTTTGTCACTGACTCAAGTGTGTGCACTGAATTACATTAGCTGTTTGCAATGTAGAGATCTGCATGATTATTTTAGTCTGCCTCAGTGAACATCTCCCAGGAGGAGGGAGTACAAAGGAGAAATGAAGTCATACTTTCAGCTGGGCCACTGTTCCCGAGTGGGGCCAGTCTACTGGGACAGAGGGAGCTCATGGCAACTGGTCAGCACTACTGGGAGACAGCTCTGTCCAGGAGCAGCTCCTCTGCAAAGAGCAGCAGGGTTCCAGGCACTGCCTGCTCTTGCTGACATAAGATGAGACAAGACAGAGAGAAGTGAAAGGCAGTGTGGAGTGGGAGGACAGAGGAGAGCTCACGGAGGGACAAATCTTCAGAGCCTCTGACACAGTAAGTCTCTGGCTGTAGAGCAATACTGCTGGAGTTCCTGGAGGGGTCTTCTAAAACCATCTCATCTCATGACTGATAGTTTTTCTAGGATGTCCCACCCGGCTTCTCCAGTGCAGAGGAGGAGGAGGTGCTTCAGAGCAGGGATTCTCAGCCATACTGTCAGAGAGACAGGTCATGCGACTACCTTCTCCCAGGGATGATGCAGGGGTGTGAAGCCTGGGAGTGCACCCAGGACTGCACCGGGACTGTAATTCAGAGCAGTGTCCCTGCACCCCAGGGTGCTGTGTGCCTGGGGCAGTGACTCTGCTGCCTGCAAAGATCAGCACTCAGCCTGCCCAGGGAATTCCTCACAGTGCAGTGGGGAGAAGCTCTGGGTAGGAGGATCGACCCCCAGCAGGGCAGGTTCATTCTCCTGTTGAGAGGGTGCTGCATGGGTGAGGGCTGCTCACAGCTCTAGCTCATGCACAGGGCATATTTGAGGGGTCTTTTCAAGAGCAAGGTGAAAAAACAGCTGTTTGAAAGGGAAGGAGCTTTCCTTCTGGCATCTGCGCTTTCAGTTTCCTTATTTTGGCAGGGAGAAAAAAGGAAAGAGTTTTCTGGTTTGGCAAGGGACTGGGACTCCTCAGCCTTCACTCTCAGAGATCAGTAGGTTTGTGAGAAACCTCAGCAAACCCCTTCATCCCCACCTCAGCCTACAGGCAGCACCAGCATCCCCTTTATGGCCTCATCAGGGTTTATCTGACTTGCTCCTTAGGACCTGCATGCACAGGGATGCCCCTGCCCACTGCCCTGAGCCAGGAGGTTTCTGTAGGGCAGAGCTGAGCACACAGAGGATGGGAAGGGGTCTGCGAGCAGTGATTGGGAATAGTTGTTGGGACAGAGAAACAGCTCCCCGCAGGGACAGCTGCAGGCAGCAGAGATGGGCAGGGAAGGAGGTGAACAAACAGGATCATCATGGGAGGATGGATTTGGGCAAGTCATGGGCAGTCCCTCTGATGCAGACACCTTCTTCCTCTGAGCAAGCCCCCCACGTGTCCTCTCCCACCCAGCAGAGCCTCTGCCCTGACAGCCATGGAGTCCGGGGCATGAGCCACCTCCTCTGCAGCCAGATCTCCGGCAGAGGAGAGAGGCATCTCACCTGCCACGGGCCCATTTCATGCTGCCCAACAAAGGGGCTGACAGTGACTGCCCTGCGATGTTGCTCTCTGCAAGGCCGCATGCCCATCTGGGTAAGGTGAAGACTCTCCGGAGTGCCTGCCTGTCCCTGTCTCCTTGCCTCCCTTGGCAGCAGGATCATGGTGTTGCTCCTTATTTCCCCTCCTGTCCATGCTCCTCCTGCTCTTCTCTCGGGCTCCCTGGGGTTGGGGGGGTTCAGCTGCAGTTCTGACACTGACCCTGTGAGTTGTGCAACAGAGGGGTCTGCATGGGAGGGAGGTTGCCCCAACCCCCTTCTGACCTGTGGGGCTCCAGGAAATGCAGTCCATGGGATTGGGAAAAGAGCAGACTCTCTTTAAGGGGCACCAAATTTAGGACATTTGAGCATTTCCTTGTGGCATCCTGCCAGACTTCAAGCTGCCCTCCAGAAGGGCACAGCTGTCTCATAGCATCTCTGTGCTGTCTGAGAGACCCATGAAGAAGCTGCAGAGATGCGAAGAGTATGGCAATGGTGGTGGGCAGCTGAATAGGGGCAGCTGAAAAGAGCCCTGTGTGTCCTTGGCTAGAAGGGAAGTGTGGAGACCTCCCTCTGGTGAGCTGAGAAAGGGAGAGAAGTTTGGAGACCTGCAGTTTGAAACTGGACTCCTCTGCTCTCAGCAGCGGCTCGTTTCTTTTTAGGGCAACATGAGAGTGTGATCATCCTCCAGCTCAAAGAGGTGGGAACACAGGACAGCTGGGATCAAGGCTAATAGACTAGCTGTCCTCACTCTGCACCAAGTGACAGTGAATTCTTTCATCACAGGACTCACAGCAGAAATGCCAATGATTGCTACCTTTGAGGAACGCTCCCTAGGGGTGACAAGGACATCTGAAAGAAAATAAACAACGTTGAAAAATCCCTAAAACTCTGTTCCTCAACCCTCATTTACTAGAACTGGTGGTGAAGATGCTGAAAAGCCCTTCCACATGACAGCTGGATTTCACCTGGCAGAAACTGTGAATGTCAGAGCTACTCCCTCCCATTCCCTCCTTCCCACCACTGTCCAGCAGGACTGACTCCTCTGCAGCCCAAGGGCAGAGGCCCCTGCTCCTCACAGCACACTCAGCCAGTGCAAAGTGGAGCACACAGATCCTCTCAGCAAAGAGAGAGGCAATATGGGAGGTCGTATGAAAACTGGAACTTTTTTTTTTTTACTTGAAAAATCTCTCCTGACTTCTCAATTTCTTTTCTTCTTTGGACAGTCCCCTATGCCCTAAAGGAGAAAATGTCCAACAGCAGCTTCCTCAACGAGTTCCTCCTCCTGGCATTTGCAGACACATGGGAGATGCAGCTTCTGCACTTCATGCTGTTCCTGGGCATCTACCTGGCTGCCCTCCTGGCCAACATTCTCATCATCACAGCCGTAGCCTGTGACCACCACCTCCACACACCCATGTACTTCTTCCTCCTCAACCTCTCCCTCCTTGACCTTGGCTCCATCTCCACCACTGTCCCCAAATCCATGGCCAATTCCCTGTGGGACACAAGGGCCATTTCCTACTCAGGATGTGCTGCCCAGGTCTTTCTGCTTCTCTTCTTGTTGTCAGCAGAATATTTTCTTCTCACTGTCATGGCCTATGACCGCTTTGTTGCCATCTGCAAACCCCTGCACTATGGGACCATCATGGGGAGCAGAGCTTGTGTCAAAATGGCAGCAGCTGCCTGGGGCACTGCTTTTCTCTATGCTGGCCTGCACACTGGGAACACATTTTCACTACCACTCTGCCAAGGCAATGTTGTGGAGCAGTTCTTCTGTGAAATTCCCCAGATCCTCAGGCTCTCCTGCTCTGACGCCTACCTCAGGGAAGCTGGACCTATTGTGGTTAGTGTCTGTTTAGGCTTTGGGTGTTTCATTTTCATTGTGCTGTCCTACGTGCAGATCTTCACAGTTGTGCTGAGGATCCCCTCTGAGCAGGGCCAGCACAAAGCCTTTTCCATGTGCCTCCCTCACCTGACCGTGGTCTCCCTGTTTCTCAGCACTCTCATGTTTACCTACCTGAAGCCCCCCTCCCTCTCCTCCCCAGTTGCGGATCTGGTGGTGGCTGTTCTGTACGCAGTGGTGCCTCCAGCAGTGAACCCCCTCATCTACAGCATGAGGAACAAGGATCTCAAGGATGCTCTGAGGAAACTGGTTCAATGGGTACAGTATCAGCACCAATAACCATCCCATGTGCATCCACTCATCATTCAAAGGGTGCTTGGCATCAAGGCTATGTGTTGTTCATTTCTTTCTTTCTTACTTTTCTCCCTTACATTCATGTTAAAAGGAAAAATTTTCCAGTTCATGCCACTTCTCAGGAATCCCTTTAGAATCTGATCGAGAGACCTTGCTGAAGCAGGAACACAGGCTTCCCCCTTTGTCAGCAGAGACAGAGGAACCTCAGAGCCTGCTATTCTGAGTGCCTTCGCATGTCCCCGGTGAAATGAAGAAAGTTTCCTTTTGGCAGTGTCTGTTTTGGCACTACCAAAGCAGGCATTTACTTGCTGCAGCCATCGTGTGGGGGCTGCAGCTTCCTGGAGACACGTCCACCCACAGCAGCAGGACTTTCGCTTTTCAGGGCTGCTTGCCTCACTTCCACACTGTCCTGCTGTGCTGTAGTGTGTGTATATGGCCTGTTGCAGGGGCAGGGAGGGCATTAACTCTGGGTTTATGGCAAACAAGTTTATTGACGATGGCCATACAGTGTAGTCAGAGCAAGCAAATCTTACTGCACATTTGTTAGTGCCTGAGTCTCGGTTTCTTACCACCCAAAAGTTTCTTGTCAGAGGTTCCCTTAACTCCAGGCGAGTAACCTTGAGAGGCGTCCCAACTCAAGGGGAGATTCACCACCGTGCAGCCCGCTGCCATGCAGCAGAGCTCAATGGGCTCTAGGCTGCAGCGCTATTTATGGGCACCGAGTTTGACTCATGGTCATACAGTAGTTGGTGTGGAGATGTACCTTTTTTGCTGCTCTCATGCTGCGTTGGGGAAAATATACCTTTTTGTTGACCTCATGCCATGTTGGGGAAAATATATCTTTTTGCTGATCTCATGCCTGTTTCTGGCCTCACCATTTGCAACCAGTATCGCCTAGTTCCTTCTGGTCAGCCCTGGGCACTGTCAGTTATTTGCGGTCAGCTGGGGCCTGAGATAAGGTGCGTGTGTGTGTGGGGGGGGTGGATAGTTGTGCTCCACCACACTTTTTGGGCCTGAGATGGGAGGGGGGTAGTTGTGCTCTGCCACGCTTTGGGCCCGAGATGTGTGTGTGGGGAGGGGTAGGTGCGTTCTGCCACATCCTTGAAACACAAAGCCAGGGGATGATCACAGACTCCCTCTGGGTGACCTGTAGCACCACATCTCTGCCCTTCAGGTGACATTCCCTTTTCCTGAAGTCACATCTGAAACCCATGAGCTGCAGTTTGTGGCTGTTTCCCCTTCTCATGCTGTTTCTCACTACCAAGAAAAGCTCCATCATCTCTGAAACCACCTTTCAAGCACTCACAGGTTACTACTCTACTGCCCTTCACCTCCACTTCAGCAGGACAAAGCAGCCCAGGTCCCTCAACCTCTCCTCCTGGGTGCGGTTCTCCCCCCCCCCCCAAGGCACAGGACTTGACACTTCTCTTGTAAAACTTCATGAGGTGTCTGTTGTCCAAATCAGCCAAGTGTCTGAAGGTCCTTCTGGACTGAAGTTCCTCTGTGTCAAAACAAACAAACAAACAAACACAAAGCAGCACCAAACGGGAAAGGGTAAGCAGGTGTGGTCTGCCTGTATGGGAGGGGATAAGGATGGTGGAAGACACAAGCTTAGAAGGGGGAAAAGAAAAAAACAGAAAAGGAAATTAAAAGTGAAGCAAAGGATTGATCAAGACCGTTTGGGGATTCCTTCCAAGCAGCCCTGCATCTGAACCATTCTGAGTGGAGGAGGACAAGAAAGCTGACCTACTTCCACTGTCACGGGGAACCCATGTGCTTTTCCTGACATCAACAAGCTAAGACCCAGAGGGGGAAGAATCACAGACTCCATCAGGGTGGAAGGGACCTCACTCAGGAGGTTCCTAGCCCAATCTCCTTGCTCACAGCAAGGTCAGCTCTGTGGTCAGCCATGTTGCTCGGGGCTTGATCCAGTCTGGTCTTGGAAACCTCCAAGGGAGGAGACTGCACAGACTCTCTGGGAAAACAGTTCCAATGCTTGACCATCTTCTAAGTGGAAAAGCTTCTCCTTATCTCCTGCATGAACCTCTCTTCTTTCAACTTATGCCCATTGTTGCTTGTCCTCCCACCGCTCACCATGGTGAAGATCCTGGCTCCATCTTCTTGGTGACCTCCTTGTAGCTATTGGAAGGCTGCCATGAGGTCCATCCAAAGCCATCTCTTCTCCAGGTTGAACAAGCCCCATATCTTCATAGTGTTCCAGCTCCCCAACTATCTTGAGGGCCCTCTGCCAAACTCGCTCCCAGTTACCAACCTCTTTCTTCTTCTGGGGACCCAAACTGGATGTAGTATTCTATGCATGGTCTCATGAAATGCTGACTAGAGGAGCATCATCATTTACTTCCACCTCCTGCCTGTGCTCCTGGTCATACAGCCCACAGTGCTTTTTGGCCTTCTTTGCTGCCAGGGAATGCTGCTGGCTCATATTTTGCCTCCTGTCCACCAGGACCCTCAGATCCTTTTCCACAGAGCCGTTCTCCAGGTGCTCAGGCCCCAGCTTGGCCCCACACCGTGGGGTGTTGGTCTATCCCAGGTGCAAGACCTGGTGCTTCTGCTCGCTGAATTCAGTGAGGTCTCTGAAGCTTATTCCTCCTCCCTGTCTAGGTCCCTCTGAATGGCAGCTCTCAAGCATATGCCTGGTCTTCCCCTTCCATTCTGGGGCAATCTAGAAGCATGGTGAGTGTTGCCTCCTCCGTGCCACTAATAACGATGATAAACAGGGCAGATTCGTGGAGAGATCAGTGGTGCTCCACTTCTCCCTGGCCTCCAGGAAGAGTACTACCCATTCACCACTGCCCTCTGAGCCTCATCATCCAAGCAGCTTTTTACCCATCCGGTTGTCTATCCCTCTGGACAGTAAGGTTCTAACTTGCATAGAAGAACATTGTGGGAGACAGTGTCAAACACCTTGCTAAAGTCCAGATAAAAGTCATTTACTCTTCTCCAGGCACAGATACAGTTATTTAATCATAGAAGTCAATCATGTTGGTGAGGCACAATTTACCCTGGGTAAATCCATGCTGACTGTTCCCTATCACCTTCTTCTCCTTCATGTGCCCAGAAATGTGATCCAAGAGGATTCCCTCCATGACATGCTCCTCACCAAAGAGAGGCTGAACTGCCTGCAGCTTCCCAGGTAGTGCTGTTGGCCTTTCTTGAAGATGAATGTAACTTTTGCCTTTCTCAAGTTATTGGGACCTCGCCCAGTCTGCACAACCTTTCCAAGATGATAGCGAGTGGCCTTGCTATGACAGCAGTCAGCTCCCACAGCATCCTCATATGCAGCCCATCCAACCCCACTGACTTGCATAGTTTGTTCTCGCTAACATCGTCCACTGCTGGTTGTTTTTCTCCTCAGGAGTCCTGACTGCAGGCACAACAGTCTGGGAGACCTTGTTTGTGAAAACAGAAGCTAACCATGCATTGATTTCTTCAGACCTATCTGCATCTGCTGTTACTACATTCCCTGCCCCATTCAGCAGTGAGCCCACCTTCTCCTTTTTCTTCTTACTGAAGCAGTAGCAGCTCATCCTCATGCCCTTGACATCCCCTGCAAGTGTCAGTCCTAGGGGAGCTTTGTCTTCCCTGACACCATCTCTGCTTTGCTGGGCAATATTTCTAATTTCCTCCTTAGCAGCCTCTCTCTCCTTCCCATTCCCATTCGCTGCTTTATTGCCCTGGAGTTCAGGTGCGAGTTCTCTGTTTAGCCAAGCTGGTCCCCTGACATGTCTACTAGCTTTACTGAGTATCGGGATGGACCATTCTTGTGCTTGATGAATGCTGTCTTTAAAGACCTGCCAGCTTTCCTGAGCTCCTGTGCCCTTCGGAGCTGCCTCCCATGGGATCCCCCACCAGGCCCCTGAAGATTGTGCTCCTCTGAAGTCCAGGGTCTGTACTCTGCTGCTGTCCTTCCTCAATCCCTTCAGGATCTGGGACTACACTATTGGTCACTGTAGGCAAGGCAGACACTGACTTTCCCATCCCTGATCAGTTCCTCTTTATTTGCAATTTCCACATGCAGGAAAGCATCGCTCTTCTTGGCCCATCTGGCAGATGTGCTAAGAAGTTGTCCCTGACACCTTCCAAAAACCTCCCGGACTCCTTGCACTCTGCTGTTTGTCCTTCCAGTGAATGTCAGGGAGATTAAGCTCTCCCCATAAGAACCAGGGCCTGTGACCCACAGACTTCCTCAGGTTGCTTAAAGGAGATTGCATCCACCTCCTCGCCCACATCAGGTGGTCTGTAGCTCCCATCATAATGTCACCCTTACTCTCCGGCTCACCAACAAGCTCTCATGCAGCTCCTTGTCCATCCCAGAGAAGAGCTCCATACATCTGAGCTGCCCCTTCACACAAAGGGCATCCCCCCCTTCTCATCTTCCCTCACAGTCTCTCCTGAAAACCTTGTACCCAACTAGCATAGCCCTACAGTCACGTGAGTAATCCCACCACATCGCAGTTATTCCAACCATGTTTCAGTCCTGTGACAACTTGTGCATCTCCATCTGCTATTGTCTGTGCTCCAGGCTGCATTTACGTGCACATATTTGGGTCACAGAGCCTCAGCTGTGGCACAGAGTGTAGACTGTTCATGGTGAGCCATGTTACCAAGAGTCAAGGACACCGTATGTGCAGTGGCCCACTTCAGCGCAGGGACACGCTGGCATAGATAGCAGGTGGCAATGTAATGGTGAAAGGAGGTTCCCACTAAGGGAGCAAAGCCTGCAGTACCTGAGGCCAGAGGAAAGCAGAGCTGGGCTGTGCAGAAATGGCAGGAAAGGAATTTGCTGCCTGAGCTGACTTTGTAGCTCCACAGGGCCTGTGACAGAGGTGAACTGATCTCCAGGAAGGACAAGGTGCCAGTGAAGAAGTCCCTGGGCCTGGACAGCCTGTGATGCCGCCATCCTGTGGAGATCATTAGCACAGTCCCTGTTCTTATCATCTGGGATGAGAAGAGGTTCAGGAGTAAGAGATCTTGAAGGGTTTGAGAGTGCAGAAACTACAGCGAAGGCCTTGGTGTGATGTGTCTCCCATTTATGCAGCTGCTTGGATGTAGATGGGATGGACTTTGTCTAAAGGCAGTGGTGGCATTCAGTTATTTGGGCACAGGTAGGAAACCGGAGAGGCCCTGGGGCACTTGCCCAGCAACAACACAAAAAAGACATGGTTTTCCTGTAGGTCCCATGCTGGATCTGCTAGAGACCTGTGCTTGTGCTGGACACCCCAGGCATCTGACATGGCCCTGCCTATGGCTGATTTTTATGTCATTAAATCAAGGCTCTGCACTGAATTACATTAAATGTCTGCAACGTAGAGATGTGCATGAGTCTCAGCTTCCTAGTGAGCAGAGCTCTAGGAGCAGTGGTAGGCATCCAGTGTCATTTCAGATGGCCAAGAAAATCCCCCATTTGGCCCCAGTCTCATGCTCTAGAAGGATGTGGGTCTCCTAGTTGCTCCATCAGAGCAAGCAGACCCTGGCACATGCCTTGCACCACCTCTGTCTCTTCAAATGTCACCAGGTGTTTGTGTGTGACCAACTGACTCCCATCCTCCATCTCCACTGATTACAATGGGAGCTTAGACAAGGCGCTCGCATGCAGACATGTCTGTTGTGCTCACTTCAGCTTTGGCAAGGGCAATCCCACCTCCTGTGTGTTTGTGGAATTCAGGGGAGGGATCTGAGTCACACTCCAGCCCAGGGGTTTCTAACCTGGCATGAGATGTCCAGATTGACTCATCTGAATCAATACCTGAACCATGGGAAAATGAATTCTCTTCTTGTCCCTGTCTAGGTGTCCTGCCTAGTAAAGAGGTGGGAATAGGATCTTCCGGAGTGGGACGTTTCCATCTCTCATAGATAATCATCTTCTGATGAGACAAATTGCAATGCTGGGACCAGTCTCTCTTCACTGTGTTGAGAGAGACGTCATAGATGATTATTTTAGTTTACCTCAGTGAACATTTCCCAAGAGGAGGGAGTACAAAGGAAAAATGAAGTCACACCTTCAGCTAGGCCACTGTTCCTGAGTGGGGCCGGTCTACTGGGACAGAGGGAGCTCATGGCAACCGGTCAGCACTGCTGAGAGACAGCTCTGTGCAAGAGCAGCTCCTCTGCAAAGAGCAGCAGGGCTCCAGGCACTGCCTGCTCTTGCTGACATGAGCTGAGACAAGACAGAGAGAAGCGAAAGGCAGTGTGGAGTGGGAGGAGAGAGGAGAGCTCACGGAGGGACAAATCTTCACAGCCCCTGACACAGTAAGTCTCTGGCTGTAGAGCAATACTACTGGAGCTGCTGGAGGGGTCTTCTAAACCCATCGCATCCCATGACTGCTTGGTTCTTTAGGATGTCTCTGCTGTCTTCTTGAGTGCAGAGGAGGAGGAGGTGCTTCTAAAGCAGGGAATCCCAGCCACACCATCACAGGGACAGGGCATCCTGCTACCTTCTTGCCGGGATGCTGCAGGGGTGTGAAGCCAGGGAGTGCACCCAGGTCTGCATGGGCTGTAATTGAGAGCAGTGTCCCTGCGCCCCAGGGTGCTGTGTGCCTGGGGCAGTGACTCTGCTGCCTGCACAGCAGAGCACAGCACTCAGCCTGCCCCGGGAACTCCCCACGGTGCTGCAGGGATGATCGACAACAGCAGAGCAGGTTCATTCTCCCGTTGAGAGGGTTTTGCATGGGTCAGGGCTGCTCACAACTCTAGCTCATGTACAGGACATTTCAGAGGGAACTTTTCAAGAGGAAGGTGAGGGCAGGGATTACCTGAAAGAGATCTAATTTCCTGAGGTGGTGCTTTAACTTTTCTAGCACCTGGCAGGGGGAAAATGGAAATGGAGCTGTCAGCTTTGAACAAAGGACTGAAACTCCTTAACAGTTTCAATGAGCAGTCAATGGGTCTGCTAGGTACTTCTGAAAGTCCCTGCACCCATCCCTTAGTCTGTAGACAGCACCAGCTTCCCCTTTGCTGGCCTCAGCAGCGTTTATCTGCCCTGCTCCTTAGCACCTCCAAAAATGGGAATGCCCCTGCACAGTGCCCTGCTGTTGAGAGGTTTCTGCAGGGCAGAACTGAGCCCACTGGGGAAGGTGTGGGCATTGCAGGGCCTGACCATGACCTGCCCAAATCCATCCTCCCACGATGTTTCTAGAAGCAGTTCCCTCTCATTCACTGCCCAGCTCTGGTGCCTGGAGCTGTCCCTGCTGGGAGCTCTTTCTCTGTCCCAAAGTCTTTTTCCTGGTTGGTGCTTACAGACCCCATGCTATGCTCTGTGCACTTAGTTCTGCCCTAAAGAAAGCTCCCACAGGCAGGGCACTGTCCAGAGGCTTCTCTGTGTTTGCAGGTCCTAAGGAGCAGGTCAGACAAACCTTCATGAGGCCAGAGAAGTTGCTGCTGATGCTGTGTGTAGGCTGAGGTGGAAATGAAGGGACTTGCTGTGGTTTCTCTCAGACCTTTGGATCTCTCAAAATGATGGGGGTATTCAGCTGCAGTAAAGACACCGATCCTGTGTGTGCTGCGTGGTGTGGTCTTCATGGCAGTGAGAAGCTCCAGTCCCTTTCCAACCTGTGAGGCTCCTGGCAATGCATTTCATCAGGTTGGGTAATCAGCTGACTCTCCTTTAAGGAGAGTCCACCTTTGGACCCTTGACTGTTTCTCTGGGGTGATCTGCCAACTTGGAAGCTGCCCTCCAGCAGAGCACAGCTTCCCTCTAGCATTTCTGTGATATGTGAGAGTCTGGTCATGTGAGTGGTCAGATACCCTGGCACACTCCACTCTCTCCATCTCTGGGCTGAGAGAGAAGAATTTGGAAATCTCCACTGTGAAACTGAACTCCTCCGCTCTCAGCTCAGTCCACTTTCTTTCTCAGAGGAACTTGTGAGTGTGATTGTCCTTTAGCTGAGGGAGGTGCAAATGCAACAAAGTGAGGGGAAAAACTTATTGACAGACCAGATCCTGTGACTCTGTACAAAGTCACAGTGAAATGTTGAACAGCCCTTTCACATAAGGAGTGGATGTAATCTGCTGCAGGATGTGCACATCAGCGCTAGTCACTTCCCGTTCCCACTGTGGTGCCTGGAGGAAGGGTGCAGATGGTAAATTGACATGAGGACAGAGTCTATCTCATTGGAACAGAGACGTCCAGAAAGTGTGAGGTCACCCCCTGCCTTCACTTGACTGCTTCTCTCCCTTGCTAGAGTGGACAACGGTGTGACTGGTTCAGCTACAGACACCTCTGTTCAAGAGGACAAGGCTGGGGGAGATGAAGCCCTCACAAGGGTCTTCTCTTTCCAAGACAGCTGGCATGAGTGCTGTATTCACCTCTCAGTATGGCAAATAGAGAATAGTCCCACTGGGTCACTGGACCAAGTTCCCTCTGCCGAGCTCACGGCACCAATCCCCAGGTATACCATGGAATAGCTGGGACTGTTTGACACCGTCATTTACACCCCTGGCAGAGCAGAACGGGCTCTTCTGGAGACCACAGGCAGGGATCTCTGCTCAGCGTGGCAAACACAGCCAGCACAAACAGAGCTCAAGCAAGGATTCTGAAAGAAGATGAAGGACAGAGGAAATGCATGTGTGTGGCGGGGGGTACTATGAGAAATGGAATGGGTTCGGCTCAGAGAAGCCTGCTCTAACTTTTTACTGTCTTTTCCTCCTCAGACAGACACCCATGCCCAGGGGGAACAAATGTTCAACAGCAGCTCCCCAAACGAGTTCCTCCTCCTGGCATTTGCAGACACACGGGAGCTGCAGTTCTTGCACTTCTCGCTGTTTCTGAACATCTACCTGGCTGCCCTTCTGGCCAACATCCTCATCATCACAGCCATAGCCTGTGACCACCGCCTCCACACACCCATGTACTTCTTCCTCCTCAATCTCCCCCTCCTCGACCTTGGCTCCATCTCCACCACTGTCCCCAAATCCATGGCCAATTCTCTGTGGGACACCAGGGCCATTTCCTACTCAGGATGTGCTACCCAGGTCTTTCTGTTTCTCTTCTTGTTCTCAGGAGAGTATGCTCTTCTCACGGTCATGGCCTATGACCGCTTTGTTGCCATCTGCAGACCCCTGCACTATGGGACCATCATGGACACCAGAGTTTGTGTCAAAATGGCAGCAGCTGCCTGGGGAAGTGGTTTTCTCTATGCTGCCCTGCACACTGGGAACACATTTTCAATACCACTCTGCCAAGGCAATGTTGTGGAGCAATTCTTCTGTGAAATTCCCCAGATCCTCAGGCTCTCCTGCTCAGACTCCTACCTCAGGGAAGCTGGGGTTATTGTGGTTAGTATTTGTTTAGCTTTGGGGTGTTTTGTTTTCATTGTGCTGTCTTATGTGCAGATCTTCACTGCTGTGCTGAGGATCCCCTCTGAGCAGGGCAGGCACAAAGCCTTTTCCATGTGCCTCCCTCACCTGGCTGTGGTCTCCTTGTTCATCAGCACAGGCACATTTTCCTACCTGAAGCCCCCCTCCCTCTCCTCCCCAGCTCTGGATCTGGTGGTGGCTGTTCTGTACGCAGTGGTGCCTCCAGCAGTGAATCCCCTCATCTACAGCATGAGGAACAAGGAACTCAAGGAGGCACTGAAGAAACTGATTCAGCTGGTACTATTTCAACAGCAATGAGGTGCCCATCCCTCTTCACAACTGACTTCTAATTTTTTCTCAGACAACTCTTGTGCTTTGGGAATTCTCGCTGTGATAATAATGTTTATGCAGAAGTGTTTGAATTCATCCCACTTCTCCTGCAGCATGAATCCACTCTCTCTGACCCAGAGACCTTCTGTAAATGTGTCTATCACTGTTTCAGAGCTGACTCCTCTGTAATAAAAGGGGATTTCCTCAATGCTGTGCTTGAAAGTTGGTTTCTCCTTCCAAGGCTGGAGCCAAGAATGTGCTCAAGGACTTTCATCTGGAAAGGGCCTTTTCCAGAGCTCTCTATGGGCTCAAAGCAATGAGCTCATGGGGTGGTGTGTTAGGGAATGAGGGCTGGATTCAGCTCTCACTTGTCAGTGCCTAGTGCTCCTGGAGGTGCTGAATGGTCAAGCGGTATCTGCCTGGGACTGTCTCATGTATGACAGGGCTGATGACAGATGCCCACAGTGGGGACCCTGTGGGCACAGGGAAGGGAGCCTGGAGAGTGGTTTATGCCACCTTCAGTGAAAAAACATGGTATGGATCTACGGACACACCTGAACACAGCCTGAGCCGTTTGAAATGCCCTGTGATGGCTCAGAGCATCATCCATAGCCACAAACACTTTGGCAGGAGACTGTCAGATGCAATGATGCCCGTCCAGCTGGGTCTGCTTCCACCCTAATCACCGTGGCCAGTGCAGAGTCACCCCATGGCCTCAGGGCACCAAAGCCCGCTCACTCTGCAGAGCAGCACTGCCAGTTCGGGGCCCTGCAGGGAGCACAGGGGAGGGTCCAGGAACGGCTGGGCAGGCCAGCACTGATGCACCCACTGGGGAAAGGTTCTGTGGGGAGCAGGGACATCCCTGGAGAAGAGGAAAGGAGCAATTGTGTGATGGCAAACTTATGTCTTGGATGCTGCTTGTGACACCACTTTTGCCTCGGCATGCAAAAGTGAAGCAGCAGGCACATGGCTCAGATGCTGATTGTGAGGTCACTTCCTTCTCTGTAGACTGTCTGCCATCAGCAGGCTCTCAGTTGCTGTGGTTTCTTGTAAAGTCCCCTCTGTCTCTGCTGCTGACAGGCCAGAAGCAGGTTGATGGCTTCAGTGCAGACTGCGAGGTCACTGCTGCCTGTGCACCGGATCGGCCAGCAGCAGGAACAGCATCAGCAAAGCAGCTGTGAGGTCACTGCTGCCTGAGCAGCTGAGCAGCAGCAACAGGGCTGTGAAATGACTTGTGGGGACGTGGCTGTCTCTGAAGACGACAGGCCAGAAACGCGCTGGCCTTGCCGGGCTGGTCCCTGCTGGGCTGGGGCTCTCCAGGGAGGCCTGAGCTGCCCCAGGCTGCGCTGGGCAGGGGGCTTGTGCCGGGCTCCCGCTGCTGTGGATCCAGCAGAGTGCCTGGAGTCCACTGAACAGACTCATCACCGAGTTCACACAAGCAGGGATTTGGTTGCTTTGTTTGGGATATTTTGCATGCCGAAAGAAAGAGCCTGCTGTTGCCTTTAAAAACAAGTATTTATCAGCCTGTACAAATGAGCTATGAAAACACAGTTCATGCAGTTGTGTGGTGACTCTGTTCTGCACAAGTGCTCTGTCATGAAATATGTATATATATACATGTATATATGTATATATATATATATATGCATACATGAATATAGACACACACACACATATATGTATATACATATATACATTATATATATATTGTAGGTGTCTAGGAACCACAGAATACATTCCTGATCATCTCCTACTTTTATTCTTAGGAGAACAGGCGTTTTCAGCACTGGAGAAATATACTGAGGCAAATTATGATATTTAGGAGAGCTTTGCAGAGACTTGTACAGTCTCTTGCTGTATGGTAAGATGAAGACTTAAGAATATGGCATGTTCCCATTAAATCAAGAACTGCAAGAGAATGTATTTCAGCAATAATTGAGAAGGTGTGCTAGTGCAAGTGGGGGATATGGATTACTTAGGGACTATGAGGACATGTTGATTTAATCCATAGTATTCCTTCAGTGACTCAAGACCAAAGAAATATGTTGTCTAGCCTTTTAGATTAAAAATCTATAAGAGTTTGTGTAGCCATCTCTGCCTTTCTAGGATTGTTAAAACAGTAATGAATTATGTAGTGGGAACAAAATTGAGAAAGAGTTTGTTAAAACAGCATAAGAAAAAGCTTGAAACAATGTTGGCATTTGTTACCTCTAAGCTTATGTAAATTTTCTGATATTTCAATGTGGAAGTCAATTAAACCCTCAGGTGAAAAGTGAGGTTGGGTTGTTCCACTTGGGTCAATCATTTATCTCCATTTCTGTTACTGTGCTGGTCAGGAAATCCTCTGACCTACTGAACTCAGTTATGGCTCTAGGATCTGTGACTTGAGCCGGTAAGGGTACTGCAGTGCTGTGGTGGCAAAAAGAAATGCTGTCCACAAATGTATTTCCTAATACTAAAGCAGGATAGCTAGAAAGTTTATTTGAAGTCTGTGTTAGTAATCAACACACAAGGAAAGATGAAACCAGTGGAATGGCTGAACAAAATAAGTATCTTTCATGCACTCACGGTAATGCTGTAACTTCACCCATCCAATTTGCAATTCTTTAGATACAGCTCCTGTGTTTCAATGCCCCTTTTTTTCCCCTAAAAATGTTATTCTGTTCCTTCTTCACCTCCCACCTTCTTTGGTAACTGTTGGCCAATTTCAGCTAAATTTGACAAATTAGAGATGTCAAAGTTTTTGAACTCCTAGCATCACAAAAATTAGTGCCTGGGTGGTGAAGAGAACCCATTGGGTGTGTGCTGAGAGAGAAAGCTGTAATTCTCCCCCATATCAGCTAACTGACCCCTTGCCCTGCGTGCATTTGGCTGGCCAGTGCCCATGTGTGATGGGAGAACCATCACTTGCCCAGGCAACATGGTGGGGACCAGCAGGCATGGTGGGGAGCGGCAGCATTGCTTAGGGGAGGGATGGTACGAGCCAGCAAGGAAATGGGCTTTGGGAGTCGTCCTGATCACTGAACAGCTTATTCCTTGCTGGAGGACGGAGAGTATTAACAACAACAAAAACAACAAAAAGTGGTGGTGAGAGGGAAAGACAAGACAAGAACGTTAACATCTTTGCCTTCCTGGGTCACTTTATTTTTAAAATTCTTGCTTGATAAATATTGTTCTAGAAATGCCTATTGCCAGCCACCATAGTACAGGCCAGGGTTCAAAATATCTGGAGAGCCAGGATACGGGCAAAGGTCTCCCTTGGAGCCTGCAGGAACACATGCTCAGGAAAAGCTTGCAGTTCATACCCTGGACCTGTCAGCTCTGGTTTTTAGCACCACATCCCCTGAAGAAAGATGCACACAGGTCTCTCTTCACTTCTTTAATCTCACAGGATTAATTGACTCAAGTGAGGTAGGTGGAATTCATGGTTAAGGAAGTGGCCTTGTTTTGATATGCTTCCTGTTATTTCTGTCTGAAAATCCACATTTCTTTTAGATTGAATGAAATAGAACAAGGACGTTGTGCATGGCAATACAGACAGACATGTTACATGGTTGAGTGCTCATCTGTCACATAAGAGGAAGATCTCCATTTGGGTTATCTGATGGTTCCCTCTCTGGTCATCTACCAATAATGTCTAGTCAGTGCCCACATGTACCAATAGCATGCGCTAACGTACTTGAGGCACCACGTACAGGCAATGGCTTGTGATGTTCCTGAGCAAGAAACCTGGTCTGAAGGAGCCTCTGGAAATGAGGCAGCAGCCTGTGAGCTGGGGAGCTCTTCAGACAGCTTGAAGGCTGGTCACCTCTTACAAAATGAAATTATGATTCATGACCAGGCGAACAGGACAGTGCCTGCCCTCACCTTTCCTGCCTTGTGCTCCAGACTGACTTGGACACAAGCCCACCCTGACCTGAAAACTCGGCAGTCCCGGGGGTGTAGCAGTGCAGCCGGGCTCATCCACCTTGCTGAAGGGCTCGGCTTCTTTTCTCAAGCACAGCCCCACATGAATCGAGCTGTGAGGCTCCTTAGGAGTGACCTTACATCTCAGGAGTTCTGAAGTCACGCAGAGGTTAAGGTCTATTTCTCTCTGTGTAGCTAGGTCTGTAATTTAATCAGAGTAGAAATTATACCTTATTATTAAGTAATTGTTTTGTCTTGGCAGGTGTGTTCTGACACTTTTTCTCTATGTACTATCTGGTTGATACAGTTTTCAGTTTACATCCTGTTTGCCTGTGTTTATATGTGTTAGTTTGCTTAGATACATAGTTATTAGTTACATAGCAGCCTAGTCTACATGGGTCAATATTCTCATTCAAAATTCCTTTTCACCAGCACATGGGAAGCCCAGAGGACAGCACTAGCTATCATTTATATTCCACATGTCCGTGTATGGTGGGAGGCTTTTGGAGTCTCACTGGAAGCTACACTTACAACATTATTACAGAACTGCCCAGCATAGGCACCAGGTTTTTTGCTTGCAACTTCAGATGGATGGATATGTATATTTTTGAGTTTCATTTCCTTTTCCTTTTCCAGTTTCACTTTCATTTATGTGCCCTCGAAGCACCTAAATGCTGTGCTTTCCCAAGTAACTGGATACTGTTATCATGACGGCACCCTACCTGAATCTCTTAAAATTTGCTTATGCAGAACACACTACTGAAGACATTTATGTTTGCTGAGTCAAGACACTCACTTTGAGCCAGCCTTCCCACGCTTCCTGCACACACAGGCTTATTAGACAGATGTATAACTTTGCCTAGGAGAATAATTCCAGTGACTTCAAATTAGGTTTTTATATCCCGAGTCAACTGTATGCAAGGTTTGACATGGAAAAGGCATACAAGATGTGTTCACTAAAAACATACCTTCCCACAGTCTGACACTGCACAATATAGTTGTTACAGTGTTCATAATAGAAATCAGCTGAGCATTTCAGTGCCTTAACTACAATGTCAGCTCTTTCTTCATAAAGGCCAAAGCTTATAAATTTGGCAGCTAAATTCCATCTTGTGTTTCAGTAACACTGAGAAGACAACTGCACCGACTTCCATCAGCAGACTTCAGGAGGAGTACAGCCTTCACTTTCTAGACTTCTGAGAGTTGGCCTTAAAGGAAGGTGTTTAAAAGATGAAACAGGTTACTCTCCAGCTGGTGGTGTCTTCCTGAATATGGAAATACAAAACTTAACTAGATGTGTTTATCACCAAACACTTTCAAAGTGCGTAACATACAGAATGTTGATAAATTCCTCCTAAAGTAACTACTGAAATTCCAGTACATCAACAATTTCTGGCATCAAGGCAGGTCCCTTTTCCGACAGAAGGCTCCAGTAGTTCAGGGCTAAGCCCCCATGTCAGGGGTCGGTGCTGGCCCTGGAAAGAGTCCTCCATTTCCTCAGGATCGGAGAAGTCATGTCACTCTCTGATGGAATAGTCCAGTAGCCAGGGTGCTAAGCTTCCACCTCATTTTTCCAAAGAGGATGAGACAGAAATGCTTTTAGGATAGAATCGTTAATATAGGCCTCCTCAAAGAGTTCAAAGCCCTTCAGCCCAAATAACAGTACCTCAAACACTGACATCTTTGAGCCTCTACCTGAAGCCATTCTTGCAATTCCTTCAAATTATATCATGAAATGGCATG
This sequence comes from Apteryx mantelli, assembly GCF_036417845.1. Lineage (NCBI taxonomy): Eukaryota > Metazoa > Chordata > Aves > Apterygiformes > Apterygidae > Apteryx > Apteryx mantelli. Next base: position 15,277,556 of record NC_089997.1, read on the forward strand.
ACTAATGCTGTCCCACTATCTAAAGCTTTGCAGCTTCTCCCCAAACTTTTGTTGCTTCCCCGCAGCCCATCTGCCTCCTCCCATTTCCATTTCATATCTTTAACAGTTCACTAAACTCAGTCCACTGGTCAATCCTCATCCATGGATCCAATCTATCTCTAGATCTAGGTAAGACTTGATAGTAAAGCCTTTCATTCCTCTTTAAAAAGTTGTAAGTAATTGGATTTTGCCACCCAGAATTGGTCAGCAATACCTGAGGAGAAACTCAGGAGTCTAAAGCTGAGAGGAAGAAAAAGTTATTCTGCATTTCCAGCTAATACTTATGTACCAACTAGAAAAGCTAGCCTATTGTTGTTTAGAAAAGAATTTCAAAGTGAATAAAGCAGCAAAACATTTGAAGGTTTTATGCTTTATTACTTGCAGTACTTCTAACATTACTGAAAGCAAAGAATATAGTTATATTTCATCCTACTGTGAGCTGAATTTTGCAGACCAACAGCATATTTAGCTCTTTAGATTTAAATCTTTAAATCTATAGATATTATGCCCATGAAAGAAAACAGCTGGTCTTTCAAGCAACAAATTACAATTGACTTCCGAAAGACAAACCTTTCCTGCTTATAAATCAGTCAAGCTGACCTGTACAGAGAACACCCAAAACCAAAAAAAACCCCACCCCAAACCACCTTTTTAAACCAGGACACCTTTTGAGTATACTTTCCTTTTATCACACAAGACACTAAGCCTTGAACTATGGCAAGGAATTCCCTCTACTTTGAATCTACAGATATGCTGCATTTTAAAAATCCTTAAGAAATGACTTTTTACTGCTACTATAAAAGCTCAGTATTGGCAGAAGTTTTTCAAGCACACAAATGTACTGATGCCTCAGTTTACCTAAAGATAAATTCAACAGAACCCATGTCCTAGGTTAAAGGAAGGCAAAGAAATCCTGTCATTGCCTCTATTTATACATTTTCTGTTATGGGGGGGTTTCTTTCTGAATAGCCTACTGTAAAGCAGAGGGGCAACAGAATTTTACATTAAAATATTTAGAGTTTACGCCTAACCTCTCCAAAGAAATCCAATTGCTCTTAAGGAGTCAATTATAAAAGTCCAATGGTAGAGAGCCCACTTAAGAGCCACCAGTGCCAACAACTTACATATTATGCCAATGGATTAAGTATTGCCACCGTTTAGACTCTGTACAGGAGCAGGGAGGAGAACACTTCACAGTCAGACAGCTGCTCCTCCTCTTTAGTTGACTCCTGGGCAAAATGATCCTCATCATCTGATGAAGAGGATGGAGAACCACTGCTGTAGACTGCATGTTTCCATCTGCAAGCATTTCAAAGGCAATAACAAAAACAAGATTAGGTCACACTATGTCACATCAAAAATCAAGTCTACCCCAGAAGGTACTGTGAGATCTGTGAAGTTTCCAGCCCATTATACGTATTCCTCACACATCTGATTTCAAACTGCATTACATGTTCTTCCTTGTGAGAGCAAAATTCCATCTTTGTTGGGAAGGTTAAAAGAAAAAAAAAAAAGCACATGGTGCTTATATGCAGCTTGACTTTGGCATATGCAAGATGCCAGAGCCTTGCAAAGTAACTGTAAAGCCTTTTGCAAAGTAACCATATTTGTGAAGCTGTTACCCCTGATTTCCCCTGAACTTCGTGTTCACAGCTGTTACCAAAAACAGCAGGACAAGTCAAGAAGGGGGGTCCTGAGAGAGCTTCAATTAATTATGATGCATACAGGATGATAATTATGATGCATACAAGTTTTGGCTTGAGCCTTTTTATAGGTTTTTATTCCCCTCATTCAGGTCTTGCACAGGCTGCGGAACATGGGCGAGGTACTGCCTTCACGAGGTATTGCATAATTACCCCTCTTCCTCAAGGCATGATCAGCTCAACTACTGCAATGTCCTCTTCTGTCCTGAAATACAGCCTTGCCCCACTCACATCCATTCAGAAAGTTGCTCTAAAGATCATCTTCTGAACTTATTCCCTTCATCACGAAGAACATTCTCCTGACACCCTTCAAGTTTCTTCTCTCACAGCAAACAGAGTTGCTAAGGTCTTTCACGAATTACCTTAATCCCTACATTTTTTCCCACTGGCTGCCCAGAGAACAGCTCTGAATTCTGAGCCGGCCCTGACAGCATCTCTCACTGACTAACCCCTCAATACAAAAATGCAGAAGCATGTTCTCTTCTCACCTGCCACCTTCATGCTTGGGAGAAGGTTTTCATATGCACCTGGCAGTCAACCTTACCTCCTGAAAATTCTCTCTGCGCTGCTCAAAACCCATGAAAACTGTCAGGCTACTGCTGCAGTAAGAGCAGTGCTCATCGTTCAGAGTAGGACTGTGCATTTCCTTGTATTCCCACCTTTCAACAGCCATCTCTTGCCTTTTCTCTTGTGCTCGGTTATAAGCATTTGGGAAAAGGTCTGGTTTTGTTTGCTGACTTCTCTGCCCTGAGCTTACTAGCAGGGCCCTGGATTCCCTGACTATGGCTTGTGAGCTCTAAGACTATACAGAAATGTGAACAGATAAAAAATGGCCAGTGGTTCAGCTTCTTTCAGTTGTTTCAGAGGGGACTTTTGGCCAGAACACAGTGAAGAAAATTGAAAGCCGGAACTAACCTGAGTTGCCATCTTAAGCGTCAGCGATCTCATCAACAGTTCTTTCTTTAAGTTTCTTTCTAGTTCTTCCCTCCTTGGGAGTACGCCTCAAGGTTTTCCTAATGACAAGAAACAAGAAGGATCAGTCACAAACACGCAGAAAATCTGACATGCGCACACTTGGTGCCTACACAGTAGCTTTATCAAGGCTCTGCATGTACACAAAAGATTAGCATGCAGTTCTACGATGCAGAAAACAAGGAAGGATCACTGGAATCCAACCATAAAGGTCTACTTGTTTTCACAAGAGGCCCATTCTATTTTAGGCCTGTATCTGTCAGCCTAAAAAGAGATGAGAAAATGGATGCATATTTTAATACAAGAAGAAAACCAGTACTTTTCAATTTAGTTCATGGCCTACTTTGCCTCTCTGTTAACATGTTGATTCATGGCCCAGGACATGTTAGGAAAAAAAAAAAAAAAAGATTAGCAAAGCAAAAAGCAGGACATCCACAGGGATTCCTGAAGTACATGAATCTATCTTTGCTTTTTATCCCAGAGTTCTCAAAGAACAGGGCAGTAGTACCCACAGGAAGCACCCAGCAGAGAGAATTTAATTTAACGGAGCAAAACGAAGACACGGGAAACATGGTTGGTAGAAATAACAGAAGTTGCTTGAGGGACAGAGAACCAGTTACGCTCACAGGTAATGCTGGCACAGGAACAAATACACATAGAGTTGCCATCACTAAATGCAGCCTGGATTTGAGGAGGCTTCAGATCCATGAAAAGGAAATTCTGGAAGTGGCTCTCCATGAAGGGAGCAGTTCACAAGGGAGCTTAAGTCCATTTATGAAAATGATTCTAGGACACATTTCCCTCTAACAGGCGACTAAACTACAAGACCCAGGAGATTCTCTGGGAGGTGATGAGATGTCAAGGAAAAACAGGCGAACGGGAATCCAAACCTCAGTCACAGGGACAAGCACAGGAAGCTGTACAGCACCTTTTTAGCCTGCAGGCTAACCACCCTGCCCAAGCACACATCATTCCTTTGTGCATGAGGAACAAGATTTAGTAACTGAGGACTAAAAGCACAACAGATTAACAGCTTAGTTGTGCCTATGCGATGGAAGGCATCACACAGTCTTTTTGCATATTTCAACCACAGCCATTATTTTTGGTAAGTTGTAGAGTGAAAAAGCAAGTCCTGAAACAGCTGTTTGTAAACAGAGTGTCCATTCAAAAAAATCACAAAAAGGCAATTCAGAGAATGCAGCATAAGATGCATACAACTTCTGACTGCTATTTCACATTTTCTGAGGAAGAAGATATGTCCTCCCTGCTCAGAGGATGCCTCTAGTATGGTCATACCTATCAATATGTAAGTTATAATTAGAGAGGAAAAAAAGCTTTCTCAGACTGTGGTACTCTGTGGAAGAAGTTACTTCAGCTACATTAGAAGTATTATTTTGCTGTGTGAAATATATTACTTACACAAAAACAGTAAGATAAATGAATATTTAGATTTTTCTGCATCGCTGAATAACCCAAGATCTTCCATCACCTTCACGTCATGTGCTGGTTTGCAATACTGCTTCTGCAGGACCGATACAGAGCTTCACTTGTAAGAGTAAAGAAAAGCAAGTGCGAAAAAAGGTTTGAAAAAATAAATATAAGCAGTAGAGCATCTTACTATAGAATGCACATAATGACAGAGTCAAACTGACACTTAACCAGGTTCCTAAAACCTAAAATAAATAAATAATAGTTCAAATGTTCCCCTTTGACAGAGATTTAAGAACAAGTGCTTGAGAATTTGCAATCACACTCTGCACTTAGGTTCATTTTTCCCTCCCACTGAATACAGTGAAAAATCCACTTCTGTAGGAGAAAAACAGAAATTCTAAAGATCATAGTCAGATATCAGAAAGAAATTATGGTAGCTTTTAACAGTACTTCAACTGCTCTGCATGGTAGCAGTAAGTCATTCACAGCTAACACCTTCCCCAGATACAGCGACTCTTTATTCTTAACTGTGGTGCAAACTGCGGGTGTTTCTTCCACGGTTGCACCCGTCACACAGGCCACCCCATGGCTGGGACACGCTGCAAATCCTCGAGGAGGCAACGCCAGCCTGGGCTGCGCAAAGGCCACGTCGGGAAGGAGGCCGCACGCAGAGCTGCAGAAACGCCAGGACTCCTTCAGGTGGGCTGCGGCCCCCTCTTCCTCCGTGTCCTGACTCGCCCTGTGCACGAACCGTGTTTCAACGTGCGTCAGCCCGGAACAGCAGCTCATCAGCGCTGAAGGAGCCTCACACCACAGCCACCACTAAGATGGCGCAGTCCTGCCCGGGGGAGGGGTCGCCGACGGGTCACATGGCCATGGCATTGCCATGGCAACGCCCCCAGTGCAGCCCTCCTGTTGGCTGGCAAGAGGAGGAGGGCGGGGCTCCCTCAGACTGACTGCTCTATCAGCCAATCATAGTCCAGTATGCAGGGCCCTCAGAGAGGGGGGGAGTGGCCTGGCCTGACCTGGGGGAGAGGAGAGAGAGGAGAGAAAGAGGGAGCGAGGGGGAGAAGGAGGAAAAGGCGTGAAAGAGTGAAGCAAAAGGGAAGGGGGAGAGGAGAGGAGAGAGGAGGAGCGGGAGAGCAGGGCAGTGCCGAGAGCAGGGCAGAGCTGCGCAGCAGCAGCGGCACCCCGTGGCCCCGCAGGGCCGGTCCCTCAGGGCAGGGCACAAACAGCCCCCTCAGGCAGCGCGTCAGGAGCGAGGCAGCTCCCCGCACCAGCAGCCGGCAGGGCAGCTTCCAATGCAGCCAGGCCTGCGCCCGGAGCAGGGCGCTGCGGTGCTCTGCAGCGACCCCCCTGGAGAGGGAGGCTGTGCCCTGAACCGCGGCGGGTCCCTGGGGAGCTGGTGGGGAAGAGGAGAGGGAGGAAAGGAGAGAAGGGAGTGGGAGAGAGAGCGGGTATGAGTGGGTTTGGTGGGGGCTGCGGCCGAGTTCAAATGGCAGCGGGTGCCCTCCCGCCAGGGCGGGGGCAGCGGTGCTGGCGACAGGGCTGCCTTCCTCAGGGAGCTCCAGAAGGTGAAACCATGAAATAGGAGAATGCTTCTTGTCCTGGATGTGTAGAGGATTTGCTGGGTTTGTTCAGCATTGGGGAAGAAACCAGACTTCTGAGGTGCGGGAAGGCTTCTCCCTCTGCCTGGGACGTGAGGCCCTGCTGTCTTCAGGTTCATGGTTGCTGCTCCCATGCAATGCTCCCATTAGAAAATGTTGCCAGGAATTCCTTACAGGCTGTTCTCCAATTCCTAAGTGTCATAGGCTAGATGTAGGTAATACCTAGGCAGAAGCTAACGCTTTTTGGGGGTAGTAACTGGTATGTAATGGGTGTTTTGCTCACTATGAGCATTGTGAAGCCATGAGGTGAATCAGGGAGGCCGTTGAGGAGCTGGCTGAGCCTTGGGGGAAGGCAGGGGGAGCTGCAGGTGGCACCAGCCCCATGGTCAGGGTGTGGGTAGTGAGGTCAGCACTGTCTATGAGAGCTATGCCAGAAAATCACCAGTGTCAAATCAAGTCTTTGTAAGTAGCTGACAGGCCAGCAGGAGGCACATGGCTTGGCTATTGATGATGAGGTCACTTCTGCCTGAGTACCTGATAGGCCATCTGGAGGAAGAAGACTTGTCTGTTGCTTGTGAGGTCACTTGTGCATGATGAACTGATTGGATAGCAGCAGAGATGTGTCTGGAAAGGTGATTGTGAGGTCACTTCTACCTGAGCGGTTGATAGGGCTGCAGCAGGTCCATGGCTGGGGTATGAGCTTTTGAGATTACTTCTGTCTCAGAGGCTTATAGGCCTGTGACAGAAACACTGTTCTGCAGGTGACTGTGAGGTCATGTCTTTCTGAGTCCCTGCTAGGCCAGCAACAAGCACATGGCTAGGAATTGACTTTGAGGTCACTCCTGTCCCAGCAGCATACAGATCTGCAGCATTAATAAAGTCTGCTTTCCAGGGTCTGTGTGCTGTAGAAATTACCCCTGTCCAACAGCAGGGAGCTTCTTAGATTTTCCTGCAAGGTCCGTACTGGGTCTCTGTGTGTACACCTGCTTTAATATCGCCTTCGCGGCTGTCACATGTTAGTGGTCTCTGATTCTCTGTCCAAGTATGTTCTTATTGGAGACTGGGTGCAAAGGCTCTTGGAGGAGACAGAGGTAATGTGAGCCCCAAAGAAAGGCATAAGAAAAATCCCCACAGAGGCCTCTCTTTGGCAGCAGATTGGGCACAAGAGAGAGGGAAGATTCAGCCAGGTGAAGCCCCTTGGGACCACTTCATCTGCTTCCTTGAGGTGGGAAGTGAACATGAGCAGGACTGAACATGGATGTTCCCAGAAAGTCCCTTTTCAAAGCCTTTGGGGGAGTAAAAGGAACTTCCAGGGATGGAGAGTTGGCCTTGCTGTGTTTTCAGGCCCTTGGGGAGCTCTGCCTGCTGCCATGTCTAGTCGTGTCCCCTCTGTGTCCCTAATGCACCATGCTAAGGCAGCAGTGACCTCAGAATCCAGATCCAAGCCATGTGCCTTCTACTGGCCTATCAGGTACTCAGGAAGAAGTGATGTCACAGACAACAACCAAGCCATGTGCTTGCTCCTTGCCTATGAGGGACTCAGTCAGTAGTGACCTCACAATCACCATGCAAGCCAAGTGCCTGCTGCTGGCCTATCAGGCATTCAAGCTGCAGTGACCTCACAATCAGCATCAAAGCTGTGTGCCTGCTGCTGGCCTATCAGGGGCTCTGGGAGAAGTGACCTCACAATCAACATCCAAGCGCTGTGTCTGCCGCTGGCCTTTGAGCTATTCAGGGAGCACTGACCTGAGAGTCGACATTCAAGCCCTGTGCCTGCTGCTGGCCTATCAGTTACTGCAGCAGGAATGACCTCAAAAGCACGTGTCCCACCCATGTGCCTGCTGCTGGCCTATCAGGCACTCCGGCAGCGGTGACCTCACAATCAGTATCCAAGCCGTGTGCCTGTTGGGAAGGGAAGGGAAGGTGAATAAGTTAAATGCAAAGAGCTCCTGAGAGGATAAGGACAGCATCCCATGGAAGGGGAACATAATGCAGTAATGTGAGAAAAGAAAGGCACAATGATATTCAAAGAGCCTAATACAATGCCCAAGCTTTTCTGAGTAGAAAACCACTGAGTAAGTGGAAAAGTAAAATACATGACCATATCTAAAAGTCTAATGGCACTGAAATGTATGAAGGTGTGCAATAGCAGCATGGTGGGGTGGTGTGAGATGCAGCATCACTAATGAGAAACTGCAGTGAAATGTGTGTTCTGCTTTGCATAAGTGGTGGTGTACAATGGACGGGAGTTACAGAGAGATGGCGAGGTGCCAAGTGCCGATGGCCCTGGGCTGTGGTAGTGCTGTGAGCTGTGAGTACTGAGACCCTGCTGCACAGGGGACACCCGTCCCCCTGCCCAGCCTTGAGTGCAGGGCCCCAGGAGTGGTTTGGTCACCTGCGAGGAAAAATCCCCCTCTAGGAGCTGTGCCCAGCAGCTGTGTCTGCAAAGGCAGCAGGAGCAGCCCCTGCAGCGCCATCCCTGGGAGCAGGTTTGGGGCTGGAGCTGGCACAGCGGCTCCATGCAGTGACAGTGCTTGGGGAAGCAAGCCCAGAGAGAAACCACCGTCTTCCTGGCTTGGGCGCTGCTGCAGGGAGAGCGTGGCGCAGGCTGCCAAGGTCACGTGGGCTGTGGTTTGTGCACCTGCAGGCGAGGCTTTGATCTCCTGATCAGCCCCTGCAAGGGAATAACGGGCTGTGGGGTGAACATGCTGAGAGTCGGGGGGGTCTGAACGCCTGGGCTGCCCTGTGTGCTGTCAGAGGAGTGAAATGGCCCAGCTCCCTGCTCCTGACCAGGGCACCCACCGCGGGGCTGTCCAGGAAGGGATCGACGAGCCCGCACTCACGGGATGGGGCTCTGGCCATGGCAAAGAGGCCTTTCACCGCTGCTGCTCCTGGCACAGCAGGGCTGTAGCAGGGTGAGGGGCTGTTTCTGTTCCCTTCCTGACACAGCCCGTCCCAGGGGCAATCCCAGCTCCACGGTTCCCATGGTGCGGGGACAGCTGGGCACTCGCACCTTGGGCACTCGGGCAAACACAGCGTACGACATGCCCAAAGCTCCCGGTCCCCACAGTGGGATACAAGGGGCAACAGACCCATTTCCCCACCATGATCTGCCCTGTCCCACTGGGATGGGCCCCGTGATGATGCCCCAGAGCAGCGACCGTGACATTCGCAGTGGAGCCGTGCCTCATATATGGTCATGAAGAGCGCTGGAGAAGTTCATTGGAGGGCTGGGCTGTGTCAGAAGGGAGATAACCCCTGATAATGTCTAAAAAGGTGCCTGCTGCTTCGATTGGCTCCTCCTGCAGCTGAACCAGCACCTGCAGATATATATTGGCCTCCCATCTTTGTTGTCCTGTGCGAGTCCCCAGGAACTGTGTCAGGGAGTGGGGTGCATCAGGGCAGTGCTGTCAGGGCAGGAGGCTGCAGATGGAGGCAGAGGGACTCCTTGTGCCTCGGGTGCTGTGGCTGCTCCTCTGGGTGCAGCTCTGCTGGGGTAAGTGCCTGCTTCCTTATCACATGGCCATGGGGCCAATGGGCACCAGTGGGATCATGGGGATCCCTCTGGAAAAGGGGTTTCATCCCAGAAAGCAGTGAGACAAGGGTCAGGAGGTGCTCAAGTCCATCGACCCTGTGCTGCTCTGGGTGGGAGAAGGATGTTTGTGCTTCCAGGGCTCCTGTGCTTATGGCAGTTGGTGCCTGGGTGTGCTTGTAGACACCTCATCCTTGGGCACCCTTTGGGGATCCCTGTTCCCCCCAGTGCTGTGCCCCTGGAACTGGCGGTGGGTCAGCTGGTGACTGCAGAGCTCAGTGATCCCCAGGACACAGCCAACCCCCAGGGTGCCCAGGAGGGTTTCTGTGCTGTTCGCTGCCCTGGGGTCAGGGTGTGCCTGGCCCAAGGAGGGGCAGTTTGTGCTCTGCAGAGAGAAGGGGACCAGGGCATCTGCATCCACAGCCCAGCAGAGAGGTGTCCTTCCCAGGGGCCCTGGCTAATGGCAGGGGCTGGGCTCATACCCCATGGGCAAGGAAGGAATAAGCACTGGAAGGATTGTGGGGTCATCTTGGTTCTCCCTTGGGACCTGGAAAGCCCTGGGGGAGGTGGGTGGGCTTGGGTGGTGCCCGGGGCAGGTGGTGGACAGGGGGCTGGGGTCATGGGGGATGCAGCAGTGTGGGGAGGCCTGGGGGTCTGGGGCTGCTCACGAGGTGCCGTGCTGGGAAGGAGCGGGTGCCCTGTGCAGAGCCTGGCATGGTGTCTGGGTGGGCATGGGCAGGGTGCAGGGTGCAAGGAGGTGCCGAGGTCCCTGGAGTGGGAATGGCCCAGAAGGGCTGGAGCTGGGTGTCTCCCAGCCCAGCCCAGCCCAGCCCAGCGGAGCCCACAGGGAGAGGAGGGACCCCGACACTGCCCCTGGGACAGCCCAGCGGGTAGAGGGCTCACAGCCCCCGTGCCTGGGTCTCGGCCCTGGGCAGGGGACCTTGCACAGCTGCAGCGTGGGGCCTCGGCACTCTCCTGACCATCCCCATGTCTTTGTTTGAAGGTGCTGCAGAGGTGAGGCTGGAGGCTGGAGGCAGGCGCTGTGCTGGAAGAGTGGAGGTGAAACACCAGGACCGGTGGGGGACGGTGTGTTATATTGGCTGGGACATGAAAGATGCTGCTGTAGTTTGTAAGCAGCTGGGCTGTGGATCTGCTCTCCAAGCTCTTTCGGATGCACATTTTGGGCCAGGATCTGGCCAGATTTGGCTGAGCGATCTTGAGTGTCAAGGCACCGAGACGGCCCTGTCTGAGTGCAAACATGCTGGTTGGGGTGGACATAACTGCTATCATGCTTGGGATGCTGGAGTGGTTTGTTCAGGTAAGGAGTCAGCCAGTTCCTCACCTTTGGGGCTGGGCCTGGGATCGGGGGACTAACCGGGCTGTGCCCTGAAGGAGAAATGCGTGGGTACCGGAGCAGGCCCTGACGTGACTGCTCTCGCTGCCAAGCTGGGACTGTTGCTGCTGCTGTCCCTGGGGAAAGCCCCAGGTGAGCCCACCGCGGGTGCACAGACCCCGTCAGGGTCTCGGGGGCTCAGCCCACCCTCAGGCTGAACCGAAGGGGCTTTTCAGAGAGGAGAAGAGCAGGGCCTGGGGCAGAGGAGCAAGGTGACAGGCATCACCTTGCACCCCGTGCCCAAGGCCGCCCCATGAGGATCAGCCCCACACGAGCTCGGGACCTGGCGGCTGCGAAGCCCCTGGCTGCTCCCTCCCACATCACCGCACGCACAGGCCCTGCAGGGTCCTTGGGGCTGTCACAGCCCCGCGGGGAACGCGGCCTGTCCAGGCAGCACTGACCCGCTGTCCAGCTGCTCCTGCCGGCCCTCAGCTCCCCACGCTGCCCCGTGTCACAGGGCTTTGCCAGCACTTGCTGACCCTCGTCTGCACCTGCTTTTGCAGCATGCGCCGGTGTCAGCCCAGGGCTGCACGCAGATCTCCTGCTCCTCTGCCCGGTCGCTGGCCATGACTTGCACAGCCCCAGCAGTGCGCTGTGGCCCTGCCTGGGGACACCTCTCCCCAGGCATGTGTCAGAGGAGACAGCTGGCCCAGACACCGACCCGGTTACAGCTGCACCATTTCTGTGCCTGGGACGTGTCTCCCCTCACAGACACCCCAACACCCCAGGACACCCCCAGGAACAGGGAGCATTTTGGGCTGCTCTGAGGCGATTCCCCAGCCTGGCTCTGAGCTCTGCAGCACTTGGGCCTGTTTTCCTGGTCCAGGCACTGTGGTGCTGGGGGCCTGTGCCGGGCAGCGCTGGGCTCCTGGGGCAGCAGCATTTCCCTGAGCAGTGCCTGTGGCTGTGGGTCCAGCATAGACACAAGCTCTGGAGTGCTGTGTGGGTGTGAGAGGAGGTGCAAGGGGCCCTGAAGGGTTTGTGTCATCAACACCCATGGACGGCTGCTGCTGGGGTGTTCATGGGTCATTTTGGATGTGGCTGCCTTGGAAATCATGTGGGATGCAGGTATGTAACTGCTGGAAGCCTCTGGGAACTCCCCATCATTGGTGTTTTCTCCAGGATTTGTCCAGCTGGTTGGAGGAGACAGCCCTTGCTCAGGACGTGTGGAGATCAGAGATGGAGACCAGTGGAGAACAGTCTGTGACTCACACTTTGGTCTCGAAGCTGCTGACGTTATCTGCAGGGAGCTGCAGTGTGGCACAGTCCTGTCCATCCCCGGGGCAGCTCACTTTGGAGAGGGGGTTGGTGCCATCTGGGATGAAGAGCTGCAGTGTGTGGGGAATGAATCCCTCCTCTCCTCCTGCCCCAGGATGTCCCTCAGCAACCAGACCTGCACCCACGCGAACGACGCTGGTGTCACCTGCACACGTGAGCATTCAGGGAGGAGGTATGAAATGCCTCCTGTGAGCTGGGCGCTGTGGGGTAGGGGACAAGGGAAGTGACTGCGCTGAGCATGGTGCGAGTGCAGGAGGGGTGGAGTCATCTGTAGTCCTGCAGTGACAGAAGCGAAGGAGATGGGATTGGATCTCTGTGACATTTCCCTCTCCACTGATGGATGAGCACAAGCATAAAGGGATCCTCTCTAATTACCCTCTCTCTCCCATGCAATATATCCAGGGTTCAGGCTGGTGAATGGCAGCAGGTGTTCGGGGCGGGTGGAGATCCAGGTGCAGGGGACCTGGGGAACCCTCTGTGACTCTCGCTGGGACATAACTGACGCACATGTTCTCTGTCATCACCTCAACTGTGGATTTGCCAAGTCTGTTCCCAGAGGAGGGCATTTTGGGAGAGGAACCGGCCCTGTCTGGAGAGACACCTTCCAGTGTGAGGGGACCGAATCCCATTTGGGACAGTGCCCTGTGACTGCCCTGGGGGCCTCCTCATGTTCACATGACAACGATGCTGGTGTTTTTTGCTCAGGTGAGTGCAGGGAAAATGGAGGATTAACTAAACTTGCCCCTTGTGTGTGACATGGCAACCCAAAGCTGGGGAGCCCATGGCAATGACAAACTGAATTTCTCCCTGGAGAAACCCTGGCTTCCCATGGAGGGGTTCAAAGGGCTTTGCCTGCTCAGGTCTCTGCCTCCCCAGGGCAGCTGATTCAGGCCCTGGAGACCACCGCCAGGCCTGGGCTCCTCTGCTGCCCTCCTGCAGCACAGGCACAGGACGGGGCTGTGGGACACAGCTCCACTCAGTGCAGCTGTGAAGGACCCTCCGCTCCCTCCTGCAGCACACAGCCCCGTCCCAGACCACAGAGAGCCCTGCAGACCCTGATCCCACCGCCTGCAGGGGCTGCTGTGGGCGCGTCCAGCAGGAGCAATCCCTGAGGCCGAGCTGCGGAGCGGGGCTGGGATTTGCCCTTGCTTCTTGTCAGTATGAACCCCAAACTCGTCCTGTTTTGTAAGAAAGGCCCTCATGCTTCTGCTTCCTGCCAAGGACACAAGCTCCACGTCCCTGATCCATAGGGATGCAGAGGGGTAGAGACGTGTGGGTTCTCCCCTGGGTGTCTCAGCAGGGGCCAGTCCCAGCATGGAGATGGAGCAAGGCTTGTGCTCATCCTGTCCGTCACCCAGGCCATTGCACAGGCCACTACTTCCTCCTGATGAAGCTGCTCCACATTCATCATCAAGAACATATCTGGTGGCTCTGGGATTTGCCTTCACCTCCCATGCTTCCCCATCCCTGTCCCTTCCTGAGAAATGACATTTGTAGTCAGCAAGGTTTAGTGACTGGAGGAAAAAAGAAAAAAAAAACTTGGAAAACTTCCATCCTCAAGTTCCTCACTGTGAGCCGGCTACAGATGGGTGAGCCCCCAGGTGTCCCAGGGCATCAGAAATGGGAGACACATGGCAGGGTGCAGGGCTCCCCGGTGTCACAGAGGGTCCAGGGTATTTTGCCTGTCTCTGAACAGAACCCTCTGAATCCCTGTGGCTGGTGGGCGGAGGGAGCCGCTGTGACGGGCGAGTGGAGATGCTGCTGCACGGGACGTGGGTCAGAGTCCTGGATGACCAGTGGGATGTGAACGATGCCAGCGTGGTGTGCCGGCAGCTCCAGTGCGGAGAGGCAGAACGAGCCTACAACTCACCAAAGTCTGAGCGAGGGACGGGCCCCGTGGGGCTGAGAAGGGTCCAGTGTGCAGGGAAGGAGACTCGCCTGACCCTCTGCAACACCTCCCTGCCTGAGGCAGAGCCGGAAGGAATTGCGGAGGATGTGGGAGTGGTTTGCTCAGGTGAGTCGCTGACAGTCCCCAACACACTATGCTCCCCAGGGCCAGGAGTCCCTGACAGCTGGTGTTTCTCCCGGCTGCAGGGAGCCGGCGGGTCCGGCTGGTGAACGGGACAGGGCGCTGTGCCGGGAGAGTGGAGATCTACTACAAGGGCACCTGGGGGACCATCTGCGATGACTCCTGGGACCTGTCCGATGCCACCGTTGTTTGCCGCCAGCTGGGCTGTGGGGTGGCTGTGGAGGTGACCAGTTCTGCTCGTTACGGGGAAGGCTCCGGGCAGATCTGGCTGGATGAGGTGAACTGCTCCGGGGGTGAAGCTGCTCTCTGGGACTGCCCTGCCGAGGCCTGGGGGCAGCACGACTGCAGGCACAAAGAGGACGCAGGAGTCGTCTGCTCAGGTCTGTGTGGGGAGCAGTGGTGGGAGCCTGGTGCCCAGGAAGGTAGGGATGCAGGGAGAGCAGGGCATGGCCGAGCCTGCCCCTGGCTGCCCTGAGCCCCCTTCCTGCCCCCATCCTGGGGACATCCGTGCACAGTCCTCACTGGACCTAGTCAGGGTTATAGGGAGAGCACAGACGTCCCCAGGGCTTAGAGGGGAGGGTAGTGCTGCACGTTGGGGACTTCTCTCTGCTCCCTTGGTGAAACAGTGACTTGCTGGCAGTGCCCTCTGCCTGTCTGAGCCCTGGGGTGTCCAAAAGAGTTCCTGCTCCTTGCAGTAAGCCTTCCTGCCCATGGATGCCATAGAATAACCTGGGGGATTTTCAGGGATGCTTCAGGTTTCTCTCTCCTCACCCCAGGACCAGCTTGTTCCCCCCCACTTTGTGCTTTTCCTTCCAGAGTTCACGGCCCTGAGGCTGGAGAACAGCAACAGCTGCTCTGGGCGCCTGCAGGTTTTCTACAATGGGACATGGGGGAGTGTTTGCTCCAACTCAATGACTCCTGACACCATGTCCCTGGTGTGCAAAGAGCTGGGCTGTGGAGATGAAGGGTTCCTTGAAACAGACCTGCCGTATGGCAGGATATCTGGCCCCACATGGCTGGATCGTGTTGAGTGTGGGAAGACGAACAGCTCCTTTTGGCAATGTCCTTCTGCTCCCTGGGACCCGCCGTCATGTGATTACCAACAAGACGAGACTCACATCACCTGCAGTGGTAAGGCTGGAGCCACCTGGGCACAAAGGCTCCTCTTGGAGGTGCCTGTTGCTCTCTGTTGCCCATAGAGAGGGCCCAGACAACCACCTTTTAGCTTGGGAAGTCCATGCAGAGCATCGTGCTCATGGCTGTGTTTTGCTGAGGGAAAGGGAAGGGGGAGAGTGAAACCAGTCCTGGTGGCTGAGGGTTATGTAGGAAACAGGCAGCGTGCAGGGCACTGCTGGCAGCAGAGCTCAGAGAAGCCTCCCCTCTGGGAACATCCTTCTGCTCCTCTGCTAACCAGGGAGCCTTTGGGGGTGAGCAGGCGGGGGTAAGCCTTCAGTGCTGTGCTGTTCTACCCTGAATTACCAGGGATCCAGCTGTGTCCATGAGCAAGGAGGCACTGGGAGGTTCAAGCACAGGTCAGTCCTGCTCCTGTCTGCATGACTCCCATGAAGCAGCCCCTTCACCGCAGCATTTCCTTCTGCAGGGAGACGACCAGAAGCCACTCCAACCCCGGTGGCCGAATGCCCCAACTCTACGAGCTGCACAGGTAGCTGCTCCTCCATGTGCCCTTCTCGCTTGGCCAGGCTCTCCCAGCTGCCCCAGTGACACGGGGGGTTCTGCGTTTTCCAGATATGGAGAAGATTCGTGCTGTGGGAGGAGAGGACAGGTGCTCAGGCAGAGTGGAGGTTTGGCACCGCGGCTCCTGGGGGACGGTGTGCAATGACTCCTGGGACATGAAGGATGCCGAGGTCGCCTGCAGGCAGCTGGGCTGTGGCCCTGCCGTGTCTGCCCTGGGGGAAGCTGCATTTGGGAAGGGGACAGGTCCCATCTGGCTGGAGCGGGTGGAGTGCAGAGGGACGGAGCGATCTCTCTGGGACTGCTGCACCCAACCTGGGGACAGCGGTGCCTGCCAGCACAAGGAAGATGCTGCTGTGAATTGCTCCAGTGAGTGGCAGTGCTTCATCCCCTTGTTCCAGGACATGTTTCCCCAGCTGTGTCCTCACAAGGCCCCAGAGCTCCTCAGAGCAAGGATGTCCCTGGGGAGGTCAGGTGTCTGGTGTCAGGTGGGGAGCAGCTGTTGTGGGGCTGGGTGTCCTCAGGCCTCTGCCTGTGGGACTCCTGCAACCCCTGTAAGTGCATCCCCTGGTCTGCCGGTGCTGTCCTCCCCACGGCCCAGAGCAGAGGACCCTGGGCCTGTCATGGGGACCCAGAGAAGGACAGTTCAGATGGGACTTTAAGGGGATGTCCATGCGCACGCGCACACACACACACACACACACGCACCTCTATCTCTCTCTCTGCTCTGCAGCTGCACCGAGGACAACAACGTCACCCCCCTGAGCAGGTAACCTCCCCTCCTCCCTGGGGTTGATCTCTCCGGGGCCAGGTTGTGACCTGCAGCCCGAGGGAAGGGGCTCTGTGCTGGGGTGTGAAGCCCCAGATAGGAGGCCCTGGGGTGGGAGCGGGTGTCTTTGGGGAGGGCTGTGATTCACCCAGCAGGGTGGGAACTGCCGGGTGACCCAACCCTGCGCCCCCACCCCCTGCTGCCCTGTGTCTGGGGGGTCAGGACTGGGATGTCCCTGGACCCCCACCTCCCCCAGGCCGGGGGCTGCCTCGTCCATGTCCCTGCCCATGCAGATCTCACCCAGGGCCGTGCGAGGGACAGCGGGAGAATCTCGGTGCCTGTCGTCATCTGCATCATCCTGGGGGCCCTGCTCTGCCTGCTGCTGGCCCTCCTGGTGGGGCAAGTGCGAAGTGCCAGGGTTCAGTGCAGAGGTGGGTCCTTCCCCATCGGTCCCAGGGTGGGCGATGCCTCTTGGCAGCCCCGCGAGTGCTGTGGGGTGTCTGTGAGGGGCACAGATGGAGCTGGGGTGGGGGTGCTGCCTCCTGCCCTATTCCCTGCCCCTCCACAGTCAGGCTGTGGGACAGCAGCAACCAGGGGAGGAGAGAGTCCAGATGCAGGAGGAGATGGTGATGGGTGAGGAGAGAATGGCAGCAAGAGGCTGGCGGAGATGGGAGCAGCAGGAGACATCTGAGGATGCTGCTGGCTGTGCTCTGGGCAGTGCTGGAGGGGAAGCTGTGGGGCAGGAGTGATGCCAGGAGGAGCCCAGGGCAGGGGGTCTCTCAGTGCGGGTGTCCAGTCCCCAGGCTGCTCTTTCTGCCCAGCCCTGCCCACCCATGGCAGGGCAGGGCCGTGTTATGGACCCATCTGGCAGAGAGCAGGAAGCTCCCCGGAGAGAGGAGCTGTGGGAGCTGCTCCAGGATCAGACCAGGGACCGGACTCAGTGCCAAAAGGGGCATGGGGCTGCCTCTGAAGGGACAGGGTGAGGGTGACATTGTCCCAGACCATCTCCACAGGGACGTTGCTGTCACTGGGGACGTGGCAGTGGTGCCTGTACAGAGCAGTGGGGCTGGGCTGTTGGGTCAGTGCTGGTGTGGTCTGGGGGGAAGGGCTGGGTGACCACATCGGAGTCTGGTCTCCTGTCTCCATGTCCCTGTGCCGACCCTGCCTCTGTCGCCAGGCTCCAGGAGGTCTCTGGAGCCCTTCTCTGAGGCCGTGTACCAGGAGATCGACTACAGCTTGACATGGGAGAAGCAAGCGATGTTCGGTCGCTCAGGTCGGTGTGGGTCCACTTTGGAGGGAGCACGTCTGCAGGGCCTTTCCCCCAGCCCTGACCCAGGACAGGACCTTGGCAGCTCCTAGGCCAGTGGACCCCACAGTGCTGGGCCACAGGGTCTGTGGGGAGAGCAGCCCAGTGAGGAGCTTCCTCCCCACCAGCTCTGCCCATCCCAGCCCAGGGCACAGCTCCTCCCTGCCTGCTGGGCTGCCTGTCCAGGGTTGTACCTGGTGGGTGAGGGAAGGGGCTGTCCCAGGGCAGCTCCGAAAGGCCCTTTGAGATGGGGTTTGTCCCATGGGAGCAGGACGAGCCCCGAGCCCTCCTCCCCGCGCAGTCCCTGCTGTGTGGGTCCCCGTCCCCAGCAGTGCTGGCCATGAGCAGGGTCAGCAGGGCTCACCTCAATAACACCCGCTGCTCCTCTCGCCAGGCTCCTCTTTGGAGGGGTCCCTGACCAAGCTGCAGCCCGAGCCTGGGGACAGCGAGGAGGAGGACGGTCCTGGGTCAGCACCAGGTAATGGAGGGTGAGGCAGAGGAAGGGTTGCTCTCTCCTCCCTGTAGCTGTGTGACCAACAGCGGTGTCACTGAGTGTCACCATCGGGGTGGGGAGGAATCACCCTCAGGAATGACTCCAGAGCCATGTGGAGCGGGTGAGGGTCGCACGTGCCCATCTGAGCTGGGTGCCTGCAGCCCTGAGCCCCACAGGGTCACAAGGGAACTTCCCAGGCTCAACCCATCCCTGCCTCCAGCAGGCCCTGTGCTCACCCCAAGGAGCCATGCATCAAGGCATTGACGTCTCCACGAGTACATGGGGATTCTCCACAGCCAGCTCCGGTGCAGAGCCCAGCACTGCCGACCCTGCGGCTTGGCAAGAGGGATTCCCACTCCCACACACATGGTCCTGCAACCCTGGGAGGGGTGGTCAGGAGGACGCTGGGTCTCCTGTGGCCCTGCCAACACCAGCATCTCAGCCCCTTGTTCCTGCACATCCTTCCTTCCTCCACTCTGCAGGAGGGCTCTTCTCATTGCCACCAGTTCCCCTCTCCTTTCAGATGTCCCTGTCCTGCCCAGAGGTGACCCAGCAGATGGCTATGATGATGCCAGAGAAGTCTCTGACCCCAGGGAGGATGTTTTTCCTGGGCAGCGAGACTGGGAAGCACCCAGGGAAGCGGAGGAGGGAAACAGGCCTGGGGAGGCACAGAGAGGTGAGGGGGAAGTGCAGTGCTGCTGGCTCCTGGGGTGCCGTCCCCAGTGCCTGGAGAGTCACTGCATACTGAGAGCCCAACCTCCCAGGATGGGGAGGGAACCTGCACCAGGAGTTTTCCTGCTATGGAAACTGGGGTGGGATAAGGGGCTGGACATCTCGGGACAGTGAGAAAAGGGAGAGGAAGGGGATTTACAGCCCAGGAGGGGCACGTGCATGGGGCCAACTGCAATGCACCGGCCTTGCTGCTTCCAGAGGGGAGCCTGCACTCCTGGGGAAGTGACGGGGCCCCAGGAGCCAAGAGAGACGCCCCATCCCTGCTCCCCACAGACACAGGGTACGATGATGCTGAAGAGGCATCTCTGGCACATCCCCATGAGGACACCAAGGCTGAGAGACTGGACCCTGGTGCCCAAAGGTCCCTGAGCCCAGGGCCAGGAGAGCCCACCCCTTCCATGCGGTTGGGTGCACCTGAGACGGAAGAGAGGTCTGTGCAGCTGGGAGAGCCGTGAGTGCCAGAGACCAGTCTCCCTTCTCCCACTGGTAGCAGAAAGAGCTGGGCATTTTGTCTGTTTTTATTCGTCTACTTCTATGCCATGCGTTGGTATTTGTTCTTATTAAAACCATTTGGGAGTTTGATCCAGAGCTGGTGCTTCCCTCCCCAGGTGTCAGGGTGTCTCCCCAAGGCTGATCAGGGAGGGCGAAGCACCAAGAACCAGCAGTGGGGAAGGGGCACGTCTCGGGACCAGCAGGCTCTGAGACAGGCTGTGCGCCTGCAAATGCCCATGGACCCTGGAGTGTGGGAATAGTGAACAGCCCAGCTGGAGGATATTCCTGCTGGCAGAGACATTTCCACCCTGCAAACCACACGCAGAGCTTCCAGCCAAACTGGGTCTCTCTGCAGGGTCCCGTAATGCCCCTCTGGGCAGGGAGGTCCAGTCTCCTCACCCCGGGAGTGCCCCTGCTTGCTCTTTTCCCAGGGGCTCTGCCTGGACCACCCTGGTCCCAGGCACGGATGCCACCACCGAGAGGCAGTGACAGGGTTGGTCCTGGGCTGTGGCCCCACAGCAGTGAGCCTGGAGGTGACAGCAGAGCCCTGGACACCCCAGCCAGCCCCAGAGGGGCTCATTGCCTGGGGATCACCTCCCCACAGCGGTTGAGAGGCAGCTCTGCTTCCCACTGCCCCTGCACATGGTGCAGAGCAGCTTGTTGGGGTGCCAGGGGCTGGGATTTCCCCTCCTGTGGCTCCACAGGGTCTCCCATTTCCAGGGGCTGCTCCTGGCTCCCGTGGCCCTCACAGACCCCCGAGCACTCCTGGCACAGCCCAGAGCTGGCTCCTTCCTGGCAGGGGCTGTGAGGCACCAGGGCTCAGGGAAGCCCTGGGATGCCCCCCTGCTCCCATCCACCCCCACCCCTCTGCCCTCCCGCTGATGGGCTGCAAGGGCAGAAAAAGGAGCTGCCTCACCTGGGGCACCAGTTTGGGTCTGTGCAGGGGAATATCTGCGTGCAGACGCAGGGGATGGGAGCAGTCAGTGACAGGAGAGGACATTTCCTTCAGCAGGGTGGGAGGCAGAAGAGGGAGAGGGCAGTGGGCTGGAGAAGGGACCACCACAATATGCAGGCTGCAGCCCGAAGTCACAGTTCAGCCCCTGGCCTTGGGACAGGCCCATCCCTGAGGATGCTCACAAGGGCATATTTCCATGGAGAGAAGATTTCATGTCCACTCCTAAAGCAGTTGCCGATGGGAGCTGAGAGAGGATCCCTGGTCCTAGGCCGGGTTTTAACCAACTGTGCCCCAGCGCCCACAGGTGAGAAACTTCTCACACAGGAGCTGAGTGGGGAGGAGGGTTCAACAGCTGTGCAGCATCTGGCACCCAAACTGCCCTCCTTCCTCCAGCCAGGGGGGGGTCTCTGGACCCCGCTGGCTCTTCCTGATGGGTTCCCCATGCCACACACTGACAGGCAGTGGGGCTAAGGCCAAGCGCACAGAAACACACTCCGCCTTCACCCTGGCTCATTTCCTTTCCTGTTCCCTACTTTTTGCCTTGCATTTTTCTCTTTCCTTCCTTTTCTCATCCCCCCACCCCACCACTTATGCATCCATCCTCCACTCATTTACTGATTTCAGCCTTGGCAGGCACAGGAAAGCATGGGGCCACGCGACTGCTGTCAGCTCTCCCTGCCCAGCTGCCCCAGCACAGCTCGCCTCTTCCCCGCAACAGGCACCATCAGGCCGGGAGACAAAATCAGATGTCTCTGCCCAGGGTCTGGTGCCTCTCTCAGGGAGGCAGAGGATAATGTCCCCAGTCCCAGTGCTGCCCAGCGCTGGCTTGGCTTCACAGGAGGGTTTCAGCTCTGGGTTCCAGGAAGGGCAGCTCTCCTCTGCCCCAGCAGCCAAGCCACAGCCTGGCAGTGGGGCTGTGTGAGCCCCCTCCGTCCCCCCAGCCAGGGCAGGGCAAAGCTGGGCTCCCTGCTGGGAATAGCCACAGCTCGGTAGTGCTGCAAACAGCAGGATCATGCCCTCCAGGAGAGGAGGGAGCCAGCGGCTGTCACCAGCACCCTCTCCATGGTAGCGTTTCCCCGTGCCCTGCTGGGAGCTCCTCCATGGGCAGCAGCATGTCCCAGGGCTGGGGACATCTTGGCTTCTCTCCAGGACAGAGCCGTGCTGCTGGGGACCTTGCAGAATGGCTGGGCTGTGTGTGCAGAGCTGGGAAGGGATCGTGGGAGGAGCCTGGACCCCCAATGTAGGCGTGAGGGAAAAGTACCAGCACTGCTCAGCGAGGGCTCTCAGACATCTCTGTCCCACTGGCCTCAGGGCTCAGCCCCAGCAGCGCTGCATGTGCCAGGGCAGGGGGACACTGGGGCGCAGAGGGGCTCTTGCTCTGGGGCAGACACCTCTGTGCTGGAGCACCCGCTCTGCAGTGACCTCGTCCTGTACCAGGTGCCCCTAACTAGCCTCCTCTGCCCTGGAGCTCTGCCCACACCAAGCTGTGACAAAGACCGAGATTTACACCTCAGGACCATAGCACAGTACAAGCAAGGGCCAGATCTTGCTCCTTCTCCTTGCTGATCCCAGACCAGCCGCTCTCCCCTTGGGGCTGGGCAGGGGCCCTGCATGAGCCCTGGGCTCTGGGACTTGCGCAGCCGCAAGGAGCGCAGGGCTCAGCTGGCGCTTGGTGCCACGTCCAGCCTTCGGCTGGGCTGCAGGAGAGCTGGGCTGTGCCGGCCCCGATCAGGGTCTGCCCTGCCCTCCTGCCCCTTCCTGGGAACATGGCCCTGCTTAGCCTGGCTCTGGCCCCACATGCACTGCTCTCTGCCAGGGACACCCATGGTGTCACCAGCACAGCCCCAGGGCAGTGGGGCAGGGCAGGGGTGACCCTGGGGGCTCTGGGGGGAGCTGGGGCTCAGACACCACCTCTGTCCCCAGGACCTGGAGCCTCCCTGCTGGCAGCCTCTGCCCTGAGACAGCCCCCTCCCTCCCCAGCCCCTGGCCCATCTCTCCCTGTGGGAGATGCAGGGCTCAAGCCTGAGCCTGGTAGGAGTGGAGGTTTCCTGTGCGGCAGTGTGCATGGGCATGCGGTGCCCATGTGCATTACCCACCTCCACGGGGGTCTCACTCTCTGAACACCCTTCTCCCATAGGTTTCCCAAAGTGTGGTTGCGGACAAGTGGTTCCTCCACCATGGGGTTAGCACCTGCTCAACCTGTCCTGGGGCTGTATCAGGCCCTGCCCTGCCCAACAGGGACATGCGGGGCTGGGCTCAGCCCTCACATGAAGGACCTGCTCTCCCCAAAGGGCTGGAGCACGAACCTCTCTGCTCAGCTGCAGAAATATCACTACACTCACATCCATGGACATGGGCCAGAGATGGACAAAGAGTGACAAAATGAAGACATGCCTGTTCTGTCCCTCAGATGATGTTTTTGGCATGCCCAGGAGATATTTGCCAGGTCCAAATCTCTCACCCTGGCTGCAGGAAATGGCATGCCTGCTCTGAAGCTCCATGCAGAGCCCACAGCAGGGGCAGAGGGGCACAGCACAAGTGCCCGGGTCCATAACCAGAAGGTGATGGATCAAAATGATTTATTTGCTTCACAGACTTTCATAGACAAAGTGTTTGTTAAAAAAAAAAAATCTAATTCCTTTGGATATTTTGCTTAGATAATGCTCATTTAGGGAATCCAAACCTCTTGAACAAGATTGTTTGGTTGCTGACCAGCTGTTGATGGTATTCTCTGTCACAAGTGTCCTTGCAATAGCATCTTCACCTGGGTCAGGTGACAGTCCCTCAGGGGGGTTGTTTCAGTGAATCCTGAAAGTCCATCTGGCCTGTAGTCCCATGTAACCACTCCAGAGCATGCATGATCCACTCCCATTGATATAGGACTATATCGGATAAATTTGAATGTCATCCTTGTATCACAGGCATAACTTCAATTCCAAAGATCTTGCTACAGTGCAAAAGAAGTGACATCCTCATCCCAGTGTTGTCCCCCTTTACCTGCCTGTCTCTCTCTTCCCTCTCCCCGAGCTCTCCTTTTGGCTCAGGGGAGTTTTCTGATGTTCTTGATGACCTCACTACACCTCCCTGCTGACCTACATGCTAATGGCCAATCCGGCTGATGCAAGGAATTGACCTCACAATAAACATCCAACACATCGCTTTAACTCATCTCTCCCTCTCCCCTCCCCTCCCCTGAGCTCTCCTCTCCATGGAGAAGGTTTTCTGACCTGCTTCATGACCTCACAGGGCCTGCCAGCTTGCTGCCCAATCAGATTGCTGCAGCAGAAGTGACCTCACAAACCAGCTTCCAGTCATGCTACATTTCCATTTCCATTTCCCTGCCCCTGCCCCTGCCCCTGCCCCTGCCCCTGCCCCTGCCCCTGCCCCTGCCCCTGCCCCTGCCCCTGCCCCTGCCCCCTTCAGGAGCTCTCCTCTCTCCTGGGGGCTTCCTCCTGCCCTTCATGACCTCACAGTGCCCACCCACCTGCTTGCTGCTGACCAATCAGGCTGCACTCATAGAGGTGACCTCACAATCACTATGCCAGCAGTATCATGATCATCTGCCTCTCCCTCCTTCCTCCCTTCAGGCTCTCAGGTCTACCTCAAGGACTTTGTCATGCCCCTGATGACTTCACAGGCCTGCCCCCCTGCTGCTGGCCAATCAGCTGCTGTGAAAGGAGACACCTCACAATCAAAGCCACCAATGTCACCTTCACTTGTCCCTCCCTCCTGCCTCCTCCCAAGCTCTCCTTGCTGATGGACAGCCTCTGTGATGCTGTTCATGACTTCATAATGCCGCCTGCCCACTGCTGGCCAATTGGGAAGTGTAATGGAAGTGACCTCACAACCAACACACCAGCCATTGTGCTTTTGCCTGACTCTCCCTCTCCTGCTCCTACTGCCTCAGCTGCTGAATCAGCTCCTGTCACCTGCAGTGACCCCAGTGCCTGCTCACCTGCTGCTGGCCAGGAGCTGCTGGGACAGGAGTGATTCACCAGTGACATCCCAGTGATCACCTCCACCTGCCTCCTCTCTCCCCTCCTGCTGAGCTCTCACCTCCCGTGGTCAGGTGCATCTGATGGGCCTGATGCCCTCACAGTGCCTGTCTGCCTGCCCAGGGCAATCCTGCTGCTGCAGCTGAAATAACCTCCCAGCCAGCATCCAGTCCTCTCACCTTTATGCATGCTACTGACCCTTGTCTTGCAGGGCTGTTATCTCTCCTGACCTCTCAGCTCCTGCCTGTTTGCCTACTGCTGGCCAATCAGGTTGTTGCAATAGTAGTGACATAATGATGTCATTTCACTGGGCAGGCTTTCTGATGATCTGCCTGGGCTCTTCCCACATGGGGAGCTCCACTTCCCACAGGACACCCTGTCAGAGGACAAGCCTGAAAATTCTGGAGAGGAGCAATGCACCCTGTTCCCAGCCCTCACACTTGTTGGGGAGTGGGGAGGAATGGAGATTCAGGACAAAAGCTTCCCTGGAGATGCTGGGGATTGAACCCAGGACCTCCTGCATGCAAAGTAGATGTTCTTCACTGAGCTATATCCCCTAAGGGCCTGCTGAGGGGTGGGACGTACTCTTGTCCCATGATGTGCCTCTGACAAGCTGATGTTCCCCTGACAAGCACAGCCCTGTTGGCCCCTGGTGCCCTGAGAGCCTCAGCAGAAAGCAGCATTTGAACCCTCCTGCTGGCCACAGGCTGGGATGGGGGAATTTGAGATTCCCTCTCAGCTGGGGCTGGTCCTGGACCAGGGCTGCATCATGGAGTGCTGCCCCTTCAACATCTCTGCAGCTGATGGGGGCAGGAGGAGACTCTTGCTGCAGGTGCTGCTCCCATGCTCTGGCCCTCCCAGGGAGGGTCAATGGAGAGGAGCAAACCCCTTCCCTGAGTCACCTCTGCCACCCCGTGCAGCACTGCTGTGTGTCACACCTGTCTTCGATGCCAGCAGCAGGAGCAAATGGGGTGAGGAAAATGCCCTCCCCAGGGTGATGTGCCCACAGCTCCAGTTGCCCCCTGGGATGTGCATGGGAAGGGCCATGAAAGCAGGCAGAGCCGATCCTGGGCAGGGAGCTGCCCACAGCCCCTCACCTAGGTATTAGGCCTCCCTCTGCACTGCTCTGCCCACCAGCACCTGGCAGTGGGCAAAGGGCAGTGTCTCCTTCCCTGGGGCTGGGGACGTGCCTGGGATCAGGGACATTCCCATTCCCACAGCACCAGGAACTGGACACTGGAGCTGCCCCAGGAGAGCACCAGGTGGGGGTCTCTGTGGCGCAGCAGGTAGCGCATTCGGCTGTTAACCAAAAGGTAGGTGGTTTGAGCCCACCCAGGGACGTTGCCCTGTTGGTGGGGTACCTGGGGGATTGTGCTGCCCAGCACCCTGGGTTTTGCTCACAGTCACCATGTCCCAGCTTTGGGACAGCAGATCTGCTGCTGGCTGGGACATGCATCTTGCTGTGGGACATCCTTTCTGGACCATGTGGTATGGCCAGAGAGGCTAGAGAGCAGCACGGAGGATGTACATGTGTCCTGTTGACCCTGAGCTGAGCTGACTTGTCCCATCCCCTTGCCTGATGGGAAGGACAGAAGAGGGAAGAGTGTGTCAGTGCCAGGTGGTCGTGTCTGTACATCTCATTAGTGAATGGGGAGAAGGGAGGGTGCAGTGCCATGGGGCAGCGAAAGAGTCCAGCTGAGTGCCCGCTCCACAGACTGTGTGGGGACGTGGGAGCGATTCACACATCTGCCTGATGTGCAGACAGCTGTGCCAGAGACCCCCCACCCCGTGGCAGGGTCAGTCCTTCATCTACCCCAAGCACAACATTGGGGTAGAGGACAGCGCTCTCCATCCAGGCTGTGCTTGATCCTTAGTCTGACTTGTTGGCTGGAGAGAGGCTGGGTCTGGAGACAGAGCGGGATGTCCTGGGTCGCAGTCGCAGCTGAGATCCTGATGGGACAGCAGGGTTCAGCAGCAGCAAGAGCTGCCAAGATGGCCAACGCAGCATGTGGGGCCGCAGGAGCAGGGCTTCTCCCTCTGTGCAGGGACAGGAGGCTGCAAGGTGCTGCAGCTGGGCTGGGCAGGGCAGCCTGATGGGCGAGTACATTTGGGTAAGGAAAGGTTTTTTTTTTTTTGTGCCGTGAGCTGGTACTGAGGGGATAGAGAACACAAAAGCAAGTCTGTGTGCAATGTTCAGGAGAAATTAAAAAAAAAAAAAAAAAAGTAAATTTGGAGAGCAAAACTGACTGCCAGTCTTTGATCTGGGGCTGCTGTGAAGTCATGGTTTTACAGGCAGCTTTTAGCCTCCCTGCTAGACCCCAGGGGAGTCACTGCCTTTCTGCCCTGTCTTGTGCCCTTTCAGCAGGAAGGAGCTGATGCAGAGGGATGTTCAGTAGGGGTCCCAGACAGGTCCCTCTGTGCTCTTCCTCACACTGAAGTCCCTGCTCCCCACGCAGCTGGTTAAACAGCCCCCTCCCTGCCACTCGCATTCAGCGCTTCTCCCTCTACATCTGCTGGGCCAGGACGCCAAGGACAGACCCCGCTCTGCACTCCGCTTTGTCTCTTGGCACACAAATCCCATCCTTTTCCACAAATCCAATCTTTCTCCCTCGCAGGCCCACTGCCCTTCAGAGGGCAAGGGCCAGGCTGCCTACTCACCCCTCCATCTCAGTCAGACATCTCCCATAGCATCGCAAATGAGGGGAAGAAATTGCCATGGGCAGAGCAGGAACTTTTAATGCAACCCTACTGGGAGGTTTGGCAGGTCAGATCAAATGACCCCAAACACCCCTTAGGACCTCAGCTTTTACTCTCAGCATCAGTCTTCATGGCCTCACTTGAGCTTCCCCAACAGCCAGCAGCCCAACTATGGGACTTTAATAACGCTGGGACTTCGCTTGGACCACAAGCCCCCTTCCTCATGGTTCCTTGCCTCTTACGGATGCTTCTGGAAAACAGCTCCAGAGGAAGCACTGGGGTTTCTTCAGATGAGTTCTCCAAAAGTGCTCTTCTCTCTTCACTTGCCTTGCTTCAATGGGCAAAGGGCAGTGTTCCCTTCCTTGGGGCTAGGAATGTGGCGGGGATCAGGGACATTCCCATTCCTGCAGCACCAGGGACTGGATACTGGAGCTGCCCCAGCTGCTCCAGTTTGTGCTTGATCCTGGCCTGACCTGTTGGCTGGAGAGAGTTGCTCTTCAGCAAAAGGCACAGGAAAGGGAAACCTTCCCAGGGCTTCAGATCAGAGGAAAGACAAGAATCCCCTCCCCCATTACTCTGAAGTGATATTCCACCTGGAGGGCCATAGAAAAGAAACAGCAAAGATTATTACTGGCATCTGGTATTTTCCAGTGCACAAAGGTCATTTCTCATCCTCCTTTCTGCCCCTTGTCTTCAGCCTTCCTGTCAGTGCTCTTATGCCCCTAAGCTAATACTGGCAGGTCTGCAAATTGCATTTTTGATCTGACCAATGAGCTAAATGATCACTGAGCTAAACAGAAACTGTCCATCTTCTATCCCTGAAAGGCCCAGCAGGTACATTCCCTCTAGAAACAGGGACAAAGGGGAGGTGTTCTTCTGAGGTGTTTCCTGAGAATGCAGCAGTGACAAATGCATTGCAAAACTACAGCATGACCTGCACCTTTTAAAGCAAGGCTCAGACAAGGTCGGTCAATGGCCAAATGAACACGCAGGAAGGGTCTTTCATACTCACTGCCCATAGAACTGTGCTTTTCCACAAGTCCATATGGCACAAGGAGGACCTCAGTCAGTAGCTCGTACCTCTCCTGGCCACCTCTGGATTCTTGTAACCAGTTTCTCAGGTGGCGGCATGACTTCAGCACTGCCCTTCCTCCTGCCTCGCTCCACCTTCCTTGAGCAGCTCCCTTGGATGCCTGGGAGCACGCTGAAAATACACATTGTGGGGAGGTGGTGTGAGCACAGGCGGAGTTTGGTCTCTGTCCTGTACTCACAAGCTGGGCAGAGACAGAGATCAGCCCCAGCTGAAATGCCCAGGGCTGCATGATGTGCCCGCAGGAATGCTCAGCATGCCCAGATACAGGCTCTGTCTTGATGCGGCAAGGAGAGCAGCAGGGTCCTTTATAAAGACAGCCTCTAAGAGACACAGTTACCCCGTCCTCGCAAATGTATTAAACACTGCTCGATGGCCTCAGCTACCGTGTGTTTAGGTATGGAAAACTGATTGTTCCTGGAGACCCAGTGTCAAAGAAGGAGAAAGTGGGCAGGGGTGTAAAGGCATTCCTGCCATCGAGGGATCAGGAGTCACTGCGACATGTGATAAAAGATATTCAGAGCTACTATGAACCTGGTGTCCAGAGGAAACATCTCACCCAAACAAGCACAAGGGTCCAGGGTCACCCTCATCCATTCCTCCAAGTGTCTCACCTGCCATGAGGCGCTTTGCCCTCAGCTTTCTTCCCCTTTCCTTTCTGCATAGTCGGAGCTGTTATTTTGGCTGGAGGATATCTCTCTCTCAAGAGGAGCTGCTTGACAGGAAGATTTCCTGTAAGCAGGAGACAAGAAAACACCTCAGGATAGAATTGCAGAGACCTTTTGAAAAGGAAGGATATGCAGATCTGATCAAGCCTGTGATAAAACTGTGAGGCTTCCAGCTGATTCCTTTTATGCCTTGTTTCCTGGGTGGTCTTTGGCCCTTCCGGACACTGGCTTCTCTCTGTCTTTTAGATTTTACTGTGCAACATCATTTCCTGTGGTACTGTTTTTTCTGTTCTTTCATGTTCTATCCTAGTCACATTACAAAAAAGGAGGCTTGCTGGGATGTACTGGTGAATGATCAGAGTCTCTCTGGGGGCAACAATTTCACACAAGGGGAGCAGATCCTTGGATCTGTCTACTGATCTCATATGCCTGCAGTTCCTCTGTTGACACAGTCAACCCAAAGGCACTGTTTTGGGGATGTTTATGAGAAATTCGGAAAGAAAGGTAAGAACTCCTTGCTTTGAAAATGAAGGAAGTCTTGGCATAGGTTACCAGACTTTGTACTATCTACTCAAGGTGACTCTTCCCACCACTTGAAAATAGACTGATTCCATGAAAGAGCTCAGCCCCTCCATTACATACAGCTCCAGGCACAATTTAGGATTCACATTGCCCAAGGACAGTTCTCAAGTTTGCCTCCCTTCTGCACCAACGCCTCAAAATAAGAGCAGTTTGCAGTGCACGCCAGGGCACTGAGTCCCGTGCAGATGGGGGAAAGTTTAACTTGGAGGTATCAGCTGCAGGTAGGAGTGTTGGGCTGCCCCGAGGTCTTGTTCCCTCAGGAGTCACTGGAGATTTCCCATATTGGGTAAGCAGCATCACCTCTAGTGCCTCATGCTACCTGAGACATCACACTGTCACCTTGGCTCCAATGCCCTGCCAAAGAGGACAGAGGGAGAAGACACAAACCCCTGCCAGGAACCAGCTGTTTCATTACCTTTCTTGCCACTGCACCCATCTTTTCCCATCTCTTGTTCCCGGGTCGGCTTCACAGGTGCCACGGGTGGTTTTCTAGCTGTACTCTCAAACTTGTACCTGCAAACAGGAAAAAGACACCAGTCTAAAGGGAGGGCACCACACTTCCTTTGCCCCTTGGGTGAATAATGAGGACACAGGGGCATTTGGGAGCTACTGGGAAGTCCATCTTTTTCCAAAGCAGAATATGAAGAATACGCCAGATGCTGGAGGAGTGCAGTACCAAGCTGAGTGACATCGTGAAGACCTCCAGCACCTGGAGGGGCATGAGCTTCCTCATCAGGCCCTTTGAGAGCTTTCCTAGCCTTCCTATGAGAAAGCTCATTTTAACCCAGATCCTCTGTGCTGCCGTTGGGACCATCTCCCATCTCCCGTTCAATGTTCATGTCCAGGCAGAACACAATAGTCTCCTTTCCTACAGCTTTCCAGCACCATTTCTAATTCCCGTCTCACCCTCCAAATCACTTGCAGGCCCTCCCAAGCTCATGTCCATCCATCTGTAAAAAGGAACCTCCATCTCCCAGACAAGTAATGGAACAAAACACTGAGCATGATGGGAGCCAGGACAAAGCTCGCCAAAACCCCACTGGGCACACGCTTCACTTTGGCCTAGACAGGCCTCCCACAAAAAAACTTTTGACCCCAGAAAACACATTCAGGACACATTTGATTCATGCAGGTCTCACAGAAGACATGAAAATGTCCCAAGCCAGCAACTAGTAGGGACCTGCACTTTGATGCACATTTCAAAGAGTTACTCTCAGATGAATTTCTGAGCAGCCTTCACAAGCACTGGCAACACAATGCTACCAAACATGCCGTGAGAAGCTGCTCGCTTGGCCACCCAGGTGCTAAGAAGCAAACATACTCACTCAGGAAAGATGATGACCTGACCAGAATGGGTCTGAGAAGCAGCGGTTTTGGTGCCTGAGAGGACTGAATCCCTCATCTCTGGCACCTGCAAGGTGAGAGACACGTGTGAGGTGATGCTGAGAAAATTATCTCAGTGCTCACAAGGGCAGCAAACTTTTCCACTGCTCAGAGAAGAAGCTGCCTCACTGAAATGCTGAATTTTTCCATTCCCCTCAACAGCCCCTCAGTTATGAAGCACAGAAGCTGGAGAGAAATTAATGAGAGAGGGTAAGAACACTGTCAGGCTTTTTGCAAGGCTGAGAATCCAGAGACTCAGTCAGGAGACTAGGTCTTTCCTAATGCAGAAGCTGATGGAGGCAAGCACAGGAGAAGGCATTTCACTAGCTGGAGTTCCTGGCAGCTGCATTTTCCCTGCCGGCTTGATGTGGGGTTAACCCCACAGTCTCTCCTAACATTCAGACAACTGCCTCTGCACCATAGAGGCAAACAGGTAACAACTGGGAAGGCCAAACCTCTGAGGTGCGTTCAAGGGGCAGCTGCTCTGGGACCCACTGCAACAAAGGCTGGAGAAAAGGCCCTGGCCCAGAGAGTGGACTGAAAAGACACCACGGACTAGGACAGAAGGAACAGACAGAGCTGGGAAGCCTACAGGCCTACAGCCTGCTTGCATCTCTGCCTTAACCCTCGAGGGGCTCACCTCAGCCTGCTTTCACATCTCACCTTTCCAGAGGCACCTGAAAGACCAGCATGAAGGACAGGGCTGCACAAGAGACCTGGGGAAGGGCATCGGGCTCAAATGATTCTCACTTTGACATGCTGCAGCCACGACTGCCAGCGTGCAGATGCACACATTAGGACAGAAAGGCCCCCTTCATGCTGGTGACACTCCAGGGCACTGGGAAGAGCTGGTCAGCACAACTAGACCAACATAGCAACAGCAGCAACAGGGGGCTGGTCCCATATGGGCCTTGGTCTGCCTGGGCCTCTGCTTCCTGCCCAGAGAGTGGGGTCAGCAATGATCCCTGCAAAAACAAACCTACACAGACACAGACCTAGAAACGCTACAGAGCAAGAGCATGAGAGTGATAAATATTCTGACCAGCTGCCATTTGGGAGAGATGAAACACACTCAGGCCCTCCAGCTTCAAAGAGAGAGGACTGAGGTCAACAGAGATTTCACAGCAATGTCTGACATCCCCACTGGTCCAGGCAAGGGGAGGAGGGATCCATTACGATTCCTCACCACAGCAGAGCTCAAGGGCATCCCATGAAGGGATCAGGCCAAGCTTCCAAAGGGACACACAGAAATATTGTTACACAGCTTAAGGGCAAAATGCTGAACTCACTGCCTTACCATCCCAGGCACAGCCAAAGGACACATGGGTTCAAATGTCATCACTAAAGGGCACTAAACCATGGCTTTCTGGAAGGAGGGAAGTCTACCTGGAAAAAACACACAAGACCTGCCCTTTCCTTGGACTTTTTTCCCTCAGCACATGGAAACACGCTCCCGGGCTGGACAAATCTTTGGGTGGACCCAGCACAGCTATTCCCAGGGTCGTCTTTGTTGCCAAAACCTCTGAATGCTCAAGACAAACTGTCTAGGGAGCTGACATTACTCTAGGCCAGGACTGTCCATGTGCCTAAACAGGTCATGGCAGGCTAATAGAACTGCAGTCACTTGTGATTTAAAAAAGGACTACAAGTAGTGCTGGAGAAATGGAAAACTTACCCCAAGAAGAACTTCTACCAGCTGCTCCGTCCCATTCAGCCTTCTCAGAAAGTCTCTGTAAAATCTCATTTTCACATCTACTCCTTGAATAACAAGCATGCCAATGTCCTTCAACACAAGGGCAACATTCTTCCCACTCTCCAGGCAGTGGGAGAAAAGATGCGTGGTCTCTTCTATGCAAGCCTCCACTGTTTTCCGAGGAACAGAGATGTCTGAGGCTATGCGAGCATACTTCAGGGGCTCGGAGAGCTTATGACCTAGGAAGCAGAAAAAGAGGAACACAGTCACTAGCGGAGCAGTTCAGCAGGCTAAAACAGAGCATCGGCAGCTTTGAGGTCTTCAAGCAAGACAGTGCTATAGAGCTGTCTTCTTTAACATCTGGTAAAGCTCCTGAAGGAATCTCATGTCATCTCTCCCTAGGAGAAGTTCAAAGTACTCTGCAAACGGATGTGCCAAGTGTACAGCAATGCTTTCTTCCCTACAGAGATTGAAAGAAAGGGCCTGGCCATCTCGTATGAACATGGGGCACGATGGCAGGACAAGGAGAGGAGAAAGGGGACCAGTTCCCAAGAGGGCGGAGTGGGTGCCAGGTACTTGTGCTCACACTCTGTGCATTCCAGGTTGGGAGACATTTAGCTGTGCCACATCACATGGTGAAAGAAAGAAGGAAAACACAAGCACTGCACTACACCCCTTCAGATCCTTCCAGCCACCCCCAGCACCCTCAGAACTGCACAGCAAACATCCCTGCTTTTGGTGCCAGCGGCCCAGCTCCAAGAAGCGCCACACTGATGTTGACATCACAGAGAAGATAGTGAGTCCTTTGAAAGGAAAGACCCACTGCAAACACAACTTGGAGCTCCTGCTGCCCCACAGGCATCACCCATGTCCACTACAGATGCAGGGCTCACAGGGATGACCAGCAATCACAGCAAAGATGGCCTCTGATGGGTTTTCATACACACTATTGTCCCCATCTCCATTTCAAAGCTCTCTGCAGCTGCCTTTGACCTACTTCAAAGCAGAAGGAGAAAGGAAGAGCCAGCATGAATGCCCTTATTCAACTTTACAAGCTCCAGTGTGGCATAAACATGGACCAATGTTTTTAAATCAATCTGATGAGAAGTAGCAGCACCAATACATCTGGCATGTAGCCAGCTGTTAAACAAGTCAGGGAGAGAGGGAGTAGAATTGTAATGTGCATTATGATGACATTATAACTTAAAATTGAAGCTGTTCTCAGGACCTGGAGAAGCAATTCTAGGTTTCTAACAGTCACTGCTGAACAGCAGTTATGCACACCCCAAAGATGTCCTAAGGCAAAGCAAAACTTTCAGCCTGTCTTCTTACCAGGAGCATAGGCCTTATCATAGGTGAGGCCGTGAACCTCTGCAATAGTCTTCGAAAGACGGAACACGGGTCTGTGAACAGTCAGGAAACCATGCTTCCCAACACCAACTCGTTCAGTTACAACACCAAAGGTCCCAAGCCGAATAACTCTCACTCCCTGAAATCACAAAGGAAGAGAAGAATTATGAGGCTGGTAGCTGGACAGGCTGGTGACTTGTCAGCGCATGGGGATGGTGCTCAGTGCCCTGCCCAATCCTGCTGTACAAAGGGGACAGATGAAGCACTCAGAAAAGCTTTGGAGAAGCCTTGGAGAAGTTCTTCTGAAGAACTTTCCAGATGTTTTCATCCCCCTCCTCTTCACCCTCTCAAAAATACAAGTCAGAGGTGTTGCGCAGACTTCTGCTTTGAACACACTCAAATCTAGGGTAGAAATGTCTAAGGGGGTGAGGAAATAAAAGATGGAAAAGCAACTCATACACCCACTTAAATAACTTATGCTAAAGCAGGGCTCACCAACTAGGTCTGTAAAAACTTCTCAGCCGCACACTTCCCCACTCAGCAGAAGGCAAGAGGCAAAGTATTAGATCAGCTAAGGCAAAGAGGAAGTCTTGGGAAAACTTCTACTTCAGGAACAGAGAATGAAAGCAGTTTCTAAGGGTTTTTTCTATGTCCTTTCAAAAAGAATAGGAGACACTGGAAGGGTACTTTGGTCTTTTTTCCAAAAAATCATTCCTTTTCCACTGTTACATTCCCAAACCCAGCTGGTGCCGTCACTGGCCTGACAGGAGAAGGGGCCCAAGAGCCGGGGGCTCCCACGGGGCCGGAGGCGGCCCAGGCCGGGCCGCGCCTTCCCCAGCAGCTGCTCGCACACACCGGGCCGCGGTGCCTCCGGCTGCCCCCTTGCGCACACAGCCGCTCGCTCTGCCCAGCCCGCGGCCCTCGGCCCTCGGCCCTCGGCCCTCGGCCCCGGCGCGGCAGCTCCCGGCGCTGCAGCTCGAGGCTCCGGGCGGCCCCGTGCCGGGAGACACTGCCCCGCGCGGTAGCAGCCGCCTCTCGCCCCCTCCCTCCCTGCAGGGCCCGGGCAGCCCTGGCCCCGCCCCCGCCCCGCCCCTCGCCTCCCTCCTCTGCGCCAGTGCGCATGCTCCGAGGGAGGAGGCGGCACTTCCGGCCCTATGGGGGCGGGGCCTGTGTGTCCATGGCCACCGCCTCTGGTGCCGCCGGCCCCGCCCTGCCGCGGCGCTGCTCTCGAGGCCGTGGAGAAGCAGCTGCGGCAGCGGCGGGTGTTGGCGGCTGCTGCGCAGGGAGCCCGGAGCGACGCTGCGGCCCGGTGTGTGCTCGTGTGCGTGGAGCCTGCGGCGGCTGCTGCTGGCTGGGGCCGGGGCCGGGGCGGAGGGCGGGGAGCGAGGGGGAGCGGCGCCGGGCTGGCCCTGGGCTGCGGGAGTTGCGCTGCAGGGGAGCGTCGGCGGGGAAACGCTGCTGCCAGGGCGCTGCTGCCACAGGGCCCTGCTCTGCCCCGGGGCCTGGGCAAGTCTGCACGAGGGGACGCACGCGCACATGACGGGAGCCCCGGGAGGCCGTGGCCTTTTGTTCAGAAGTGGGTGAACAACCCAGGGGCCATCGCAGCCTTTGGCGTTATCTGCCATGAGCGGGGGGCCCTGACATTTTGTCTCCATCAGGAGCCCAAGAAAGGGGCTGGAGGGGGGATCCCAGAGTGTCCCTCTGCCGGGAGAGCATAGAGAAGCGCTGGAGGCTGGCCCAGAGGAGCCACCTGACCATAGAGATGGGCTGTCCCCTCCAGGTGACCATAGAGATGTGGCATGGTATGTTGCAGACTGTCCCTCTGCTGCAGAGACCATGGAGCCGGCGCTGGTGGAGCCGACCCCAGAAAGTCCCCGAGACTCGTGACCCTCCTGAACTCCCCTTCTCACCGCGCTTTCCTTTCCACCCCTTCTTCATCCCACGCTACTTCCAGTGCTACCTCCATGAGAGAAACGTGACTTGTCCCAGTTTCCTGGACGTTACGTATCACAGCAAATACAGCTCTTCCCTGTTTCTGGGGTTCGACCACAGGTGTGAAACGCTGGTGCTGGCTGACGTTCAAGATCTTTTCACAATACAAAAAGCATTCCCAGCTTTTACATTTGTGGTGCTTTTCCATGCAGACTGGGCACCTCTCTCACAAAATCCTGGACAAACCATTTAAAGACTAACAGCCAGGGCCTTGTGCTGGTCCAGATCTACACGTCAGCTTGCAGTTAGGGCATCTTATAGTTGTGCCCATGTTATCTGCAGTCTTGCAGCAGGCAGAAATGGCAATAATGCAGCTATGGAGATGTTTGTGCAATGCCTGACAAAGCTCAGAAGAGTTTCTCCACCCAAATACCTTCCTGCCATCCTTAACATGAGAGTAATGTTTCTTGTGTAAAAGGAGAAAACAGGTCTTGAGATATTTGAGACTGTTTTTTGGCTTAAATATCCCCCAGCTTTTTTGTACCCTTGGACACGATGAAGATGTGTTTAGTAATGTGTAGCAGATCCTCAGACAATGGAGTTTTGCTCAGCACAACTGTCCTGTTCATGGAACACCAACAAAACAGTGGTCATTGCCCCTACTATTTAGCTTGACTAAGTAGTGCTACTTTCTGTGGATGGTTTAGAAATGGAGGGTAGATCATATGGCACTGCCTTTGCAACCCCAGCCACTTTTATGATAAAGGATGGCAGACAGAAAGTCTGATCAGAAAACAAAACAAACAAAACAAAACTCCCTTTGACTCTAGTGGATCACTGACCCAAACACTTATAAAATCTCTGTATTTGTATTGCTTAAATCAATAGTGGGGAACTAGAAAGATGTGTGCCAAAGCTGGTCCTTCACGCTGCAACCCCAAAGCCTAAGCCTCTGTGCCCTTTGGGAACCACAAGGTAATGGAGAAGCGGGACCTCGACATCAAGACCAAGTAGCTGCAGCACCTCCAGGGCCTGTGCTGTTAAAGGATGCTAGATCCAGTGGATTTTTGAATAAAGGGATTCCTCCTTCCTGGTCTGCTGGAAGGGAGACTACTGCAGTTCTCTGGTCCTGCCAGCAGCGAGGCTGGGCATGTACTTCCAAGAGGCATACACACACTCTGTACGGACATGGTCGACCACCCAAAAATCAATTCTGGCAGGGGCACAGTACCTTTACAGGCACCACGGAGACATGAGCAGCACTCATAAACATGAACGATACAAACGGCCTGGTCCTGTTCTTGCTCACCAGCTAATCAGACTCAGCGCTTGCAGGAGACCTCACACGCACCCTTGCACGGGTGTCTCTGGTAGCTGGCTGCCTTGACGTCTGCAAGCCTTCCACACATGCACTCACGCAGAACAGCGAGCACGCTCACCCAGAAAAGAGCTAGGAAAAGGATTTAATACAATGATAGGCTACACCGCAGAGAGCAGGTACACAGCCTGGCCAGACAAGGGTCCCTGCCAGCAGCTTGCTTACACATGACTGGCCCCTTTTATTCCCTCTGCCTCCATTTTCCCATGCTTCTTCTCCCATGATGCAGCTTGATCCCTCCTTTCTCCAGCTTTATCCCCTTTGAAATAAACAGCCCATCTCTAAGTACTTTTTTCTTCATTGGTGCCAGTTTTACTGCCTACGTACTCAAGTTTAATATTTCTGGTCCT
The DNA here is from genome assembly GCF_036417845.1 of Apteryx mantelli. Lineage (NCBI taxonomy): Eukaryota > Metazoa > Chordata > Aves > Apterygiformes > Apterygidae > Apteryx > Apteryx mantelli. Next base: position 15,315,097 of record NC_089997.1, read on the forward strand.
GTTAGCTAGGTAACCTCTGGTTCATATGGTGCTTCTGATATCGTTACCTCGGTACTGCTGGTGCTGCAAGAGTCTACTTCCCGGAGGATCCCCAATACGCCAGTTATGTGTGACGCTTGTCCTTTTCTCATATAACTCTCCCTTAACCACCGCTGAAATCCAGCCATCGCTCACCGTGCTGTCTGGAACTTGGCAGGGTCTCATTCTGTTCCCTGCAGTGTCCAATGATTTCTCATAGCCACTAGTTTCTCACGCCCTGTTCAGTTATCTCAACCCCGAGGCAGAGCCTAGGCGTCTGCCTGCATACCCTAACCCTGTGTTGCCGGTGGAGCTGTGGGCCTGGATGGGAAGACCCAGGGCCACCACATCCTTCACTGTGGTGCACAAGGACCCACCCAGAGCAAGACGACTGAGCTGCCCAAGAGTGCCCAGGTGCTCTGCTGGGCTGAGCTTTGGTCACCCAAAGTGCCATATCTTCCCTGGGATCCCATGTGAGGAGACGGGCTGCAGAGATGAACTGGACCCAGTTTTCCTAAAAAGAGTTCACCCTTGTAGAATTCCCTTTGGAAATGGGACGCTCGCACAGAAAACTTAAAAGAACTGTTAACAGTAATTCTGCTCCTCAGAGACCCTAACAAAATAAAATGATGATTAGAAACAACTGCAAAGGAGTAAAGCAATGGCAATGCTTTCCCTTCCCCTGTGCTTTGTTTTTCCCTGTGGACTGCAAAATAAAAGGAGAAAAGGGATCTCTGTGTGCTGATTATTTCTCTAAAAGATGCTTCCTTTTATCAATTGTATGTGCTTCTGCCCATCCCTTTGCCATGTAAAGATATGGATAGAGATAGAAGTGTAAAATAAGGGGGGAATATATAATTTCATTGACGCACAAGAAGAAAAAATTGTGATAGAAGCATACATAGTTTATTTGAAATAATTCTCAATCATGAAATACTCCTTCAACAAAGAAAAAGAAGGTAGAAAATGCCTAATTATCCAAGAAGAAATACATTCTTTTTTTTTTCCTTCAGGAGAATGCATCCTGGAGTCACCAGTGGAGATAAAGCAGGGCTTTTAATAGTGGACAAACTGACAATATGTTACGAAAATATGCATTTTTAAGAAATCTCCCTCCAAAGTGAATAAGAAAACTATCATCTGCATGCTATCATTGACAAATCAGTGAGGCTGTCTTCATCACACTAATGAAACTGAGAAGTGTTTTATGGATTTGAATCCAATGAATTTGAACCCATTGTAGTGTCTGAGCTTAATATTCATGCTGAGCATCTTCTGTTATTCAGGGAGAGAAGGTGTTTTGCACTTTCCTCAACACCCCTTGGACATTGTCCCCAGAGTTTTCAACTAAATTCCCTGAGATGACTTATGAAAACTTCCTTGTGTCACCATGCGCTGGCAGTCTATGTCCTAGTCCTGTGTGAGTTCGATGTTTTATTACTATTTTTTAGATTTTGTTTATAATAACCCTCTGTAACCAAGACTCGCAATTCACATTCCTTTCTTTCAACACTACAATCTAACGAGAAAATAAATCTCTGAGGCACCTGTATTTAATAGCTATATATATATGTGTGTGTGATACAATACATGATACATAATTAGAATTGCTGTCATGAAAAGCATCATGACTGGGGGAAAAGCCAAACCTTTGCACGGCCAAGGGCTTCCTTCAGGGCCAGCTTCACAGTCTTGTTTCTGAAACTGTAGATGAAGGGGTTTAAGAATGGGTACAGGACAGTGTTCAGCAAAGCTACAACTGTGTTGGTCTCCAAGGAAACCTCTTCTGTGGGCTGTGCATAGAGAACAATGCAGCTTCCGTATGCGATGGCTAAGGCAGTGAGATGGGAAGAACATGTAGCAAAAGCTTTCTTCCTCCCAGATGCTGATGGCATGTGCAGAATACAGTGGAAGATGCACATGTAGGACACCAGGATTAAACATAAGGAACCCAGCACTACAAAAGATAACAAAACGGAGTCTGCTTTCCAAAGCAGGCTGGTGTCAGAGCAGGACAGTTTGAATAAGGGGGAGTTGTCACAAAAAAAATGCTGGATCTTGTTGGGGCCACAGAAGGTCAGCTTTGAGAGCAGGACCAGGTGGTAACTCGAGAGTGTGAAGCCTATGACCCACCCAGCACCAACCAGGTAGGAGCAGAGCTGCTGCTTCATGATGGCAGCATAATGCAAAGGTTGGCAGATGGCAACATAGCGGTCAAAGGACATGACAACAAGGAGAGCAAACTCTGTAAAACCCAGGGCAACATAGAAATACGACTGGGTAAAGCAGCTGCTTAATGAGATTGTTCTCCTACCAGAGCTCAGAATCACCAACAGTTTGATGGTTGTGGAGGATGTGAACCAGATTTCCAGGAATGCCAGATTGCTGATGAAAAAGTACATGGGGGTTTGCAGGCGGTGAGCCACACACACAAGGAAAATGATCGTTGTGTTCCCCGTCACTGTTGTCAGGTATATGAGTAGAAGGATCAGGGAGAGAAGCAGCTGTAGCCTTTGATCAAGCCCTGAGAAACCCTCCAGGATGAACTCAGCAACCACAGTTTCATTTCCTGCTCCCATGCCCAATTTCAGTACATCCTGCTGAGACAGGAGCATGAAGAAGCAAGTGTAAGAATTTCACAGTCTCGACGGGAGGGTAGATCCTTCCTTCTTTGCTCCCTCGCTTGCTTCCTATGTAACACAGACAGAAATATTCCTCTCAGCCATTCATCACACCCTGATTTCTCTGCTTCACATTTCACTGAGAGGCCTCAGAGATTTTACTGTCTTCTTTCTACCTTTTCCAGACACTCACAAAGGATTCTTTCTCACAAGCACAGTATTGTAAAGAGGTTGTGAACTATTTCATGCCATGCCTGGGAAATTCCCTGTTCACTTTGACCTATTGCAAACATCCATCACATCTGTGTTTCAAAAGCCAACCTAATCTCCCGGCAAAAATACTTACTATTATCTGCAGATGCCAGTCCACCCATGTAGATAAGTATGTTGAAAGTTATTCCTTCTACTTTTCAGTCCTTGCCTTTTTTGACTTGGAACTTCTGTGAGGCTGTTGCTTTCAAAACAAGCCAGTACTGAGCATCTCTTCTGCAATCCCCTGCTTTCTTCCACATCTTCTTCCTCTCTGTTTCTCCAGAAGCACTGAGGAAACATTGTTATTAAATGTCCTGACCTAAATGCCTTGCTTTCCCTTTAGGGGAAGGGGGAAATCTTCTCATCTTAAAGAACTTAAAGGCTGTCCTTTTGATTATTTGAAATAGGAAGGGTCTGGAACAACAACAACAAAAAAAATACTAAGCAGGGTTGTATTTTAGAAGTTGGGCACTTTGGTTTGAGCAAGTTAGCTTCCTCCCACCTTGTCAATGCAGAAAGAGAGAGAGAAGAACATCTGGAAGAGAGTGGTAACACTTCTTTCACCTGTCAATTACAGTCTGGGAGGACCCAGCCTCTAGAGCTCTCTCTTTGTTGACTATATAGGGACCAAGGGAAAACGAGTACAGGCACCAGCTGCTCACAGACACCTCTAATGAAGTCAGTGAAACTCACTATTTCTGTCTCCACCCTCTTAATTAATTTAGTAGCTAATTTCTTTTTCAAACCAAAGAACATGCCCAACAGAAGGAAGTCCAAAGAAAACATAAGCAATAAATACTGACCTTTTTCCCTCCACCTTTGCATTTGGTTTTAGACATATAAAGGAAAGGAGCAGATGACTCCACAGATAAGATGCTTCAAGAGTGCAAGGGCAGGAGGAGAAGATGATGGGTTTTAAGCAGTGAAACAGAGCTTCTCCACAGACTGTGTTCTTAGTCTGCTGGCTGTCACCTAAAATCATGCTTCTCCTGAATGTGCTTTCTTAGAGGAACCTGCAAAGCTGCTGAGAGCTTACAGCAAAGCAGCTTCTCTGCTCACCATGGAGGTAACCGTCTTGAACCCTTTCATCAGGCTTTGGTTGGTTCAAAGAATTTGCTGTATTCAGGCCCCATGTAGCCAAAAATGGAGCTACCATATGCAGCAGTGACTATGGCAGTGTGAGATATGCAGGTGAAGAAGGCTTCTTATGGCTTTCCCAGAGGGTATTCTCAGGACAGTGCATCTAGCGCAGGCATAAGACACAGGGGTCAGTGTGAAGGAGCTCAGCAACACAGCAGAGGAGAGAGCAAAGCTCATGTTTGAAGGTGCCCATGCAGGTTGCTCTCCTCAAAGGGATGAGGCCACAGAAGAAAGAGTCTCTTTACTGGGGACACGGGGTACCTTGGAATATAAGATGGTGGGGCTGAGCAAGGATAGAGATACCATCACCCAATAGATAAAGATGAGTGTGGAGCACAGCCAGGGCTTCATAAAGATGATACAGTGTGATGGGTTGCAAATGGCCACACAGCAATCAAAAGACATCACAACAAGCAGGTTGAACTCAGCTGTGCCCAGGAAGATGGAAAGGAAGGTCTGGAACCGGCAAGCAGCCATGGGATGGTCTTAATCTCCAAGATGAGGCCGACAAACCTTTTAGGGACAAAGGGAACCAAATATCTGGGAAGGAGAAGCTGCTGGGGAAGAGATACGCTAGGTGTGGAACTGGTTGAGCCAAATGATGGCTATCATGACCATATTCCCCATGGCAGTGAGCAGATAAATCACCCACGGCAGCATGAAGAAGAGGATTTGCATTTGAGGAGTGACTGAAAAGGCCTTGAGGAAGAATTTTCCCGCTATGGTACGGTTGGGAGGATCCATTTCAGAATGCAGTCAGTTGAAGGTGTGACAGGAGTAACTAATGTCATGGGTGATGAAATTCGTCTTGCTGCCTTCATCAACTTTCCCTTCCCTTTTCCTAGTCCTACTTTTCTTTCTTGAGGTGGGAGACCAGAACTGCACAAGGGATTCTCATTTTCTCTTTGTTTATATCCAATGCCATGAAATAAATGTTGATGCTTTTTGTATCGTGAAAAGATCTTGAATGTCAGCCAGCACCAGTGTTTCACACCTGTGGTCAAACCCCCAGAAGTATGTAGCATATTCAGGAAACTCTCAGATTAGGACCACCAACGCAAAAACCCTAATGGGGTCTGCTTTGCTCATCGCCAGTTTTAATTGCATAGGAGAGTCTTGCACATCGTCCCCGCTGAGGCCACTCATGGTTACTGAGCCTCCTTGGTGGGACGGAGTCCTGTGCAGAATGGGGAGGGGCAGTTCTCAGCATCTTAGTCTGGATGGTTTTGCTCATGGGGATCTGATCCAGTCCCGTAAACTCAGGGGGAATAAATTCCAGACAACATTCCTAGTTGCCACAGCTGGTTTAACCCTGCTGCGACAGTAGTCCACGTGGTGAGCCCACCATCGATGGCCAAGGCAGTCGGCCAGGTTAAACAACCGCACCTAGCACCCACTCTGTTAGGGAGGGGAAACGTTTTGGTTTTGCTGGTGCAGGGTGCAGAGAGTGTTGTGCAGCCTGGGACCCTGGGGCAGAGCCTCCATCCGACCAAGCTCCTCTCTAGTAAAATGAATTGCATCTGCCCCATCGTCCCACAGCCTTTACAGACACTCTGACAACCCTTCGCGGGGCTGCTGCCTGTAGCGTCCTGCGTATCCTGCAGTTCCGATGCTTTAAAATCACCAGGAGTTGTGGTCCCTTCAAACTGGCTGCATTGGGTGTGGTGAGCCGCTGCTCTGCCACCGGCCGGGCAGCTGCCTCCCCCTCAGGCTCGGTGTCTGACTCCGAACTGGGGAGTTCATCGGGGTCCCAGATATTGCCATCCCAAATATTCATTCACCACTTCTAATTTTTCAGATATATTTCAGAAAGGAAACAGATGGGTCTTTTCCCAAGTATTCATAAATGTACTTTATAATATCGAATCCACCCTTTTGGATGAAAAGAAATGAAAAATGGAAAAGCTACATCTCTGATTACTATGGTATACTGAACCAGAGTTAATGTAAGTCTGTACTACTTTTAGAATGACAGGGTATGACACAAAAAAACCCCATGCATTTCTGTTTAATGGTTACTTCTTTGTACAAGTAAAATTGGAAAGCATAAAAACAAGGACTCAGAAGCACCATCTTCTGCAGTTGAAATACAGGCTATCTGAGAAAGAAAACCCATGGAAGCTAATATCAAAGGTAATTCACAGGTGCTGGGAAAAACCAAGCAGAGTGAAATAAATTTCAATGTTTACAGAATGCTTTGTCTTTTCTTTTTATATATATATATATATATATATATATATATATTCTCCATGATTTCCATCCCTTATTTGATTTGGGCTTTCCTGTCCCATGTTTAACCAAAGATATAAGACATCCCAGATCTCTTGTGCAATACATATAAATATGCAGCTTAGAGTTAGGTAACACTTCTGAGATCTGTCGAATCCCAAGTTTTCTTAGAGTAAAAGCATAGTAGCTGCCCCTAGCTCCTGCTAATAAAGTCTTATTGGGGGGGTACTACCAATAGACATAATTGGTGCGGACTCTCTTTTCTTCTAACATGGCAGTATCCTAGAAACTCTTTGCTCTTAATTAACCATCTGAGTAACCCCCCAATCCAGTGAAATAAGGGGGCAGATGAGGGAGGGGAGGGCAGAGTCCTAATGTCTCCCTGCCAAAGGCCTCGCTGCCTTGGGGATCTCTGCTGCAACCTGCAGACCACACACTGTCCCAGGCCCTGAAACAAGGCACCCAGGGGCTGACTTCCAGGAGGAGGCCTCAGAGAGCAGCTTTGACAGGGTGGGACTTTTCCACTGGCATAGTTGACAAGGAAAAGGTCTTGCCATGACAGAGTGCTCAGAGGTCCTCTTTCGAGCAGCAGTGCCACAGTCATTACCTTTCAAAATGGGTAAATAAGGAAAACTTCCAAAGACAAAGTATTTCTTCAGAAAATAATTGGCCTCTTATGACCACTACTACCAGATGCAGATACTACAGTGAGTGATGTTTCAAGGGCTCAGAGCTTATTTTTTGTGCTGAAAATGAAGCAAATCATAACATTGCTTTTGCACCCTGAGAATCATCGCCTGATGCTCAAGCACTTTCCTGTAAACTGGCAGGAAATATATGAAGGGTCATAGCTGAGAATCAGCTTGCAAAGTTGAAGTGGTTTTATGCAAATAACTCTGCAAACCCCCTCAGTATTATGGTCCTCACCTTTCCACATGCTCTTCTCTTCCCTAAGGGAGTCATTTCTAGCCTGACAGTTCAGGTGTCCTTCTCAGCTGAGCACATATTGCAGTGTGTCACTAGGTTGTTGGAGGCCTGCAGTTTCTGAGATTCTTGCCAGGATCTCCAGCCAGGATGCTAACTAACTCAACCCCCGCGTTCAGCTGAGCACATACAACTGACCTCACCATCATCATCCAAGCCATGTGCCTGCTGCTGGTCTATGAGCTGCTAAGGCAGGAGTGACCTCACATGCACATGCCCCAGCCATGAGGCTGCTGGTAGCCTATCAGAGGCTGAGACAGAAGTGACCTCCCAAGCAAGAACACAAGCCTTGTCCATCAGAGAAGAGGAAAGGCCATCAGCAGGTGTGTGGGCTTGGTAGATGATTGTTAGGTCACCTCCATCTGAGCAGCTGATAGGTCAGCCTTTGGCTCATGCCTAAGGTAACTGTTTGTGAGGTCACTTCTGCCTGAGGACCTGATAGGCCTCCAAGCAGCACAGGGCTAGGATGCTGATTGTGAGGTCATTCAGAACTGAGCAGCTGGTAGGCCAGAAACAGTTACATGGCTTGGATGGTGACTGTGAGGTCACCTCTCTCTCAGCCTCTGATAGGCCAGCAGCAGGCCCATGGCTCAGGTGATGATTCTGAGGTCATTGCTGCATGAATACCTGACTGGATGGAAGCCAAGACCATGCTGAGGTGATTTCCGTAAGGGCAGGTGAAAGACCAGCAGCAGGCCCATTGGCTTGGTGGGTGATTATGAGGTCAGTTGTGTCTGATCAGCTGATAGGCCACCAGGAAGCTGATGGCTGGGACATTTTTGTGAGATTAGTTGTTTCTCAGGAGCTCATAGGAGAGTAGGAGGCCCATGACCATAAAGGTGAAAGTGAGGTCACTTCTGTCTCTGCAGGTGATGGACCAGGAGGAGGCACATGGGTGGGAAAGTGGCTGTGAGGTCACTTCTGTGGGTGAAGCCGATAGGCCAGCACTTGACTCCTCTCTGGGGTAAGGGTTTGTAAAGTCCTGTCTGCCTGCGTACCTGATGGACCACCAACAGGCACAGGGCTAGGATGTGGGTTTTGTGGTCACTCCTGTCTCTGGTGAGTGCCACTCGCTCTGTACAGAGGATGAGGAATGGCATGGAGAGCCCTGGGCCATGAGTGGTTTTCGGCCACTGGACTCTGTGAGAGACATGGAAATATATTTTTTAATGGTGCAGGCCTGATTGTAACAGAAATATTACTGGTCTTTTGAAAGTTTTTTCTTTTTTTTTTTAAGCAAAGCAGTTTTCAGAATTGGGTGGGATGTAGTCACAGGGTCACTGACAGCTGGTGCCATTGTAGGTGCCCTGGTCCCCTCTGCCCAGCCTCCATCTGCAGCTCTGAGGGGTTCTGGTCTCCCACAGGTCCCCTGTGAGAGCTGCCAGGCCCAGGCAGGTACCTCCGATACACCAGGACCTCTCCAAGTGCCACCGGATGCTTGTGGTTAGAACAGAGCTCTGCCTGAAAAGGTGAAGAAGAGTTTTCAACATTTAAAAAATATGAACACACTTTCACCAGCTAAAATGAATGACTAATTTTAAAGTCCACTTTTCCCATGATAAAATAGTGGAGATGTTCAGGCAGGGTGTGAATCTCAGGAGAAGAAATATTGATCTGCCCCTGAACCAGTGTTACTACTGCTCTGTCTATTATGCCGTGGATATAGTCTCAGTGATTTCTCACATATTTTCACATGTCTTGATTAAATTGATCATTTCTAAAGGCATCTTTGCATCAGATGAACTGGACATATCTTACTCTTTATCCATCCGATACCTCTCAACTCTCTAGTTGCTGCTCTGAGCTTCAGGGAGTCTGAAGCTTGCCTCGTCTTTCAGAAGTCTCATTGTCTCTTTGTCCAACTCCTCAGTTCTGTTTCTATCTATCCTTTCCTAGCTATCTGTCAAAAAACACTTCAAGGAGGGTTATTCCTTGTGGAAAGTGGCCCTCACTGGAGATAGCTTGGACTTAACATACGGTTGAGGAGTATATTTGACTTTTTATTAAACTGTATCATATTCTATTTTTGCTTGTTTGCAATTAAGAAAAATCCTCCTGTGTCTGCAAGTAGTTGTCTAAGGAAAGCAGGTGGGAATTGGTGCATAGGAGCTGTAACATTCAGCTACAGACTTGAGTGGAAAAAGGTTGGGTTTTAACAGGAGTGAGGTAAGTCCCCAGTGGCTGATGAGGGAAATGACACAGTTGGGGAGGTGAGGAGGAAAGTTGGCCATACAGGTCTCCTATTGAAAATACTGCTTTTCCTACAACTCTGGACTTCATTAGGAGACCCTCTGGGTCAGTATGAATTGGAGAGTGCGGATATCACTTATTCTGTAAGCTGAAAAAACTTAAGAAGCAGAAATCCTTCTTTTTCAGGTGCTCCCCATCTTACTCTTTTCAATTCACTCCTGAATCCTCTCCAATTAGCCCTACGAGAATTGAAGAACTGAAGAAAATTAGGGGGAGAGACAAGGCTCCTTAGAGGTTTTTGCATTTTAATGGCCCCTTGAGTGTATTTGGTGCTGAGTCCATGAACCTCAGGTACTGAGAGGAGATTGAACAAGCCTCTCAAGACGTTAAAGTCGGAAGTAAATCCCAAAATTTCTCGGAGTTTTAATGGGTCCCACTGAGGGCCATTACTGACAAAGCCTCTCTGGGGGCTGATGAGAGCAGAAAGTTGGAGGCCTGACTGCAGGTAGGCAAAGGCAATGTGCAGGTGGCTCTGATGCCAAGTAAACCTTGATGTGTTTTATCAGGCAGAATGGCCGGGCACTGACACCCAGCCCCTGAGTAGGGTGATCCTTTCCCTCATGTTTTGCTCAGGGCTCTTCCCAGGGGCAGTGTGAGGGTGGGGGTGTGCAACGCCGAGTACAGGACAATACAGCACCTCTTGGGCTCGTTGGGGACAAGGAGGCAGCAAGACTACAGTGCTATAGGGAAACAGTGTCTTCTCATAGGTCTTGGTGGCAGAGACACCATCCATAGCCAAGAGGACAAAGACCTCACTTTGTTGGGAGGTTGATTTTCCTTGAAACGCAAAGCCGGGGCTGATCACAGACTCCCTCTAAGTCACCTGTTGCACCACAGCACTACCCTTCAAGTGACATTTCCATTTCCTAATATCACATCTGAACCCTACAAGCTGCAGTTTGTGGCTGTTTCCTCTTCTCGTACTGTTTCCCACTACCAAGAAAAGCTCCACCAGCTCTGAAACCACCCTTCAAGCACTCACACACTCCTACTCTACTGCCCTTCGCCTCCACTTCAGCAGGATAAAGAAGCCCAGCTCCCTCAACCTCTCCTCATAGATGTGGTTATTCCCACCCCTAGGCACAGGACTTGACACTTCTCTTGCAAAGCTTCATGAGAAGTCTGTTGCCCGAATCGCCCAAGTTTCTCAAGGGCCTTCTGGACTGAAGCACCTCTGTGTCAAAAACAAAACAGAACAAAACAGTGCCAATGGGGAAAGAGTAAGCAGGGGTGGGCTGGTTGTATGGGAGGGGATCAGGATGGTAAAAGAGACAAACTTAAAGGAGGAAAAAAAAAAAAAAAGGAAATTAAAAGTGAAGCAAAGGGTTGATCAGGGCTGTGTTGGGGATTCCTGCCAAGAAGCTCTGCATCTTGAACCATTCTGAATGTAGGAGGACAAGAAAGCAGACCTACTTCCACTGTCAAAGGGAACCTGCTTGCTTCCCCGACATCCATAAGTGAAGACCCAGAGGGGGAAGAACCATGTACTCCTCCAGGGTGGAAGAGACCTCAGGAGAGTCCTAGCCCAATCTCTTTGCTCACAGCAGGGTCAGCTCCGGGGTCAGACCAGGTTGCTCTGGGCTTGATTCAGTCTGGTCTTGGAAATCTCCAAGGGAGGAGACTGCACAGCATCTCTGGACAGCCAGTTCCAGTGCTTGACCATCTTCTTAGCAGAAAAGCTTTTCCTTGTCTCCTGCATAAACGTCCTCCCATCATGCACTGTGGTGTAGAGCCTGGCTCCATCTTCTTGGTGACCTCCTTGTAGCCATCTGAAGGCTGCCATGAGATCCCTCCAAAGGCTGGAGTTCAGGCACGAGTTCCCTGTTTAGCCAAGCTGGTCCCCTGACATGTCTGCTAGCTTTACTGAGTATTGGGATGGACCATTCTTGTGCTTGGTGGGTGCTGTCCTTAAAGGCCTGCTGGCTTTCCTGGGCTCTTCAGAGCTGCCTCCCATGGGATTCCCCACCAGGCCCCTGAAGAGGCCAAAGTCTGCTCCTCTGAAGTCCAGAGTCTGTACTCTGCTGCTGTCCTTCCTCATGCCCCTCAGGATCTGGGACTTCACTTTTTCATGGTTACTGTAGGCAAGGCTGACACTGACTTTCCCATCCCTGATCAGTTCCTCCGTGTTGCAATTTCCAGATCAAGGAAAGCATCATTCTTATGGGCCCATCGTGCAGCTGTGCTAAGAGGTTGTCCCTGACACCTTCCAGAAACCTCCAGGACTCCTTAAGCACTCTGCTGTTTGGCCTTCCAGTGAATGTCAGGGAGAAAAAGGTCTCCTGATAAGAACCAGAGCCTGTGATGCACAGACTTCCTCAGGTTGCTTAAGGGAGACTGTGTGCACTTCCTCACCCTGATCAGGTGGTCACAATGTCACCCTTCCTCTCATGCTCACCCACAAGCTCTCACTCAACCCCTGACCATCCCAGGGAAGAGCTCCATACATCTGAGCTGGCCCTTCACAAAAAGGGCATCCTCCCTCCTAACGTTCCTGAAGATCTTGTACCCTGCTTTTACAGCCCTCCAGTTGTGTGAGTGATCCCATCACATCTCAGTTATTCCAGCAGTGCTGTAGTCCTGTGACAGCTTGTGCGTCTCCATCTGCTCCTGTCTGTGCCCCAGGCTGCATGCACTTGTGTACATTTGGGCTGCAGAGCCTCAGCGGAGACACAGAGCACAGACTGATTGTGGTGAAACATGCTGCCAAGAGCCAAGGACACCATGTGTGCAATGGCTTCACTTCAGAGCAGAGGCAAGCTGGCATAGCTGGCAGGTGGCAATGTGATGGTGAAAGGAGGTTCCAACAGAGCTGGGCGGTGCAGAAATGGCAGGAAAGGGCTCTAATGCCTGAGCTGAATTGTAGCACTATGGGGCCCGTGACAGAGGTGAAGTGATCTCCAGGAAGGACAAGGTGCCACTGAAGAGTGGAGACCTTGGTGTGATGTGCCTCCCATCTATGCAGGACAGTTGGATGTAGATGTGATGGACTTTGCCTCAAGGTAGAGGTGGCATTCAGTTATTTGGGCACAGGCAGGAAACCTGAGGTGCCCTGGGGCACTTGCCCAGCAACCACTCCAAAAGGACATGGCTTTCCTGTAGGTGCCATGCTGTACCTACTAGAGACATGTGGTTGTGCTGGACATGCCAAGCATCTGACATGATGCTGCTCGGTTATTTTTATGTCACTGAATCAAGTGTCTGCGCTGAATTACATCAGATGTTTGCAATGTAGAGATCTGCATGATTATTTTAGTCTGCCTCAGTGAACATCTCCCAGGAGGAGGGAGTACAAAGGAGAAATGAAGTCATACTTTCAGCTGGGCCACTGTTCCCAAGTGGGACCAGGCTCCTGGGACAGAGGGAGCTCATGGCAACAGGTCAGCACTGCTGAGAGACAGCTCTGTCCAGGAGCAGCTCCTCTGCAAAGAGCAGCAGGGCTCCAGGCACCAGCTGCTCTTGCTGACATAAGATGAGACAAGACAGAGAGAAGTGAAAGGCAGTGTGGTGTGGGAGGAGAGAGGAGAGCTCACGGAGGGACAAATCTTCACAGCCCCTGACACAGTAAGTCTCTGGCTGTAGAGCAATACTACTGGGGTTCTTGAAGGGGTCTTCTAAAACCATCTCATCTCATGACTGATAGTTTTTTTAGGATATCTCACCCGGCTTCTCCAGTACAGAGGAGGAGGAGGTGCTTCAGAGCAGGGATTCTCAGCCACACTGTCAGAGGGACACGTCATGCTACTACCTTCTCCCAGGGATGCTGCAGGGGTGTGAAGGCAGGGAGTGCACCCAGGTCTGCATGGGCTGTAATTGAGAGCAGTGTCCCTGCACCCCAGGGTGCTGTGTGCCTGGGGCAGTGACTCTGCCACCTGTGAGGGTCAGCACTCAGCCTGCCCGGGGAATTCCTCATGGTGCAGTGGGGAGAAGCTCTGGGTAGGAGGATCGACCCCCAGCAGGGCAGGTTCATTCTCCTGTTGAGAGGGTGCTGCATGGGTGAGGGCTGCTTACAGCTCTAGCTCATGCACAGGGCATATTTGAGGGGTCTTTTCAAGAGCAAGGTGAAAAAACAGCTGTTTGAAAGGGAAGGAGCTTTCCTTCTGGCGTCTGCGCTTTCAGTTTCCTTATTTTGGCAGGGAGAAAAAAGGAAAGAGTTTTCTGGTTTGGCAAGGGACTGGGACTCCTCAACCTTCACTCTCAGAGATCAGTAGGTTTAAACTCCTTCATCCCCACCTCAACCTATAGCATCACCAGCATCACCTTTATGGCCTCATCAGGGTTTATCTGACTTGCTCCTTAGGACCTGCATGCACAAGGATGACACTGCCCAGTGCCCTGAGCCAGGAGGTTTCTGTAGGGCAGAGCTGAGCACACAGAGGATGGGAAGGGGTCTGCGAGCAGTGATTGGGAATAGTTGTTGGGACAGAGAAACAGCTCCCCGCAGGGACAGCTGCAGGCAGCAGAGATGGGCAGGGAAGGAGATGAACAAACAGAATCATCATGGGAGGATGGATTTGCGCAAGTCATGGGCAGTCCCTGCAATGCAGACACCCTCTTCCTCTGAGCAAGCCCCCCACGTGTCCTCTCCCACCCAGCAGAGCCTCTGCCCTGACAGCCATGGAGTCTGGGGCATGAGCCACCTCCTCTGCAGCCAGACCTCCGGCAGAGGAGAGGCATCTCACCTGCCATGGGCCCATTTCATGCTGCCCAACGAAGGGGCTGACAGTGACTGCCCTGCGATGTTGCTGTCTGCAGGGCTGCATGCCCATCTGGATAAGGTGAAGACTCTCCGAGTGCCTGCCTGTCCCTGTCTCCTTGCCTCCCTTGGCAGCAGGGTCATGGTGTTGCTCCTTATTTCCCCTCCTGTCCATGCTGCTCCTGCTCTTCTCTCGGGCTCCCTGGGATTGGGGGAGTTCAGCTGCAGTTCTGACACTGACCCTGTGAGTTGTGTAACAGAGGGGTCTGCATGGGCAGGAGGTTGCCCCAACCCCCTTCTAACCTGTGGGGCTCCAGAAAATGCTGTCCGTGAGGTTGGGAAATGAGCGGACTCTTCTTTAAGGAGTGTCCATCTTCAGTCCCAACAATCCTTTGACCATTTCCCAGTTGTTTCCTGCCAGGCTGCAAGCTGCCCTCCAGAAGGGCACAGCTGTCTCATAGCATCTCTGTGCTATCTGAGAGACCCCTGAGGAAGCTGCAGAGATGCGAAGAGTATGGAAATGGTAGTGGGAGGCTGTATATGAGCAGCTGAAAAGAGCCCTGTGTGTCCTTGGCTAGAAGGGGAGTGTGGAGACCTGCCTCAGATGCCCTGAGAAAGCATGAGAAGTGTGGAGATCTGCACCTTGAAATGACTCCTCTGCTCTCAGCAGCGGCTCGTTTCTTTTTAGGGCAACATGAGAGTGTGATCATCCTCCAGCTCAAAGAGGTGTGAGCACAGAACAGCTGGGAACAAGGCTAATAGACAGTCAAACTGTCCTCACTCTGCACCAAGTGAGAGTGAATCCCTTCCTCTCAGGACTCAGTAGAAATGTCAAGGATTTCTACCTTTGAGGAACATTCCCCAGGGGTGACAAGGACATCTAAAAGAAAACAAATAAACTGCAAACTAAAATATCCCTACAACTCTGTTCCTCAAACCTCATTATTTAGAATTGGGAGTGAAGATGCTGAGAAGCCCTTCCACATGTTGAGTGTATTTCACCTTATAGAAATTGTGAGTGTCAGAGCTAGTGACCCCCATTCCCACATTCCCACCACTGTACAGCAGTACTGACTCCTCTGCAGCCAAAGCGCAGAGGACCCTGCTCCTCACAGCACACTCAGCCAGTGCAAAGTGGAGCTCAGGCAAGGGAGCTGCACAAAGATCCTCTCAGTAAAGAGAGAGGCAATATGGGGTGTTGTATGAGAACTGGAACATTTGGGGGTTTTTGCTTGAAAAGTCTCTCCTAACTTCTCAAGGTCTTTTCTTCTTTGGGCAGTTCCCCATGTCTGGAGAGAGCAAAAAGTCCAACGGCAGCTCCCTCAATGAGTTCCTCCTCCTGGCATTCACGAATACACGGGAGCTGCAGTTCTTGCACTTCTCACTCTTCCTGGGCATCTACCTGGCTGCCCTCCTGGGCAACAGCCTCATCATCACAGCCATAGCCTGCGACCACCGCCTCCACACCCCCATGTACTTCTTCCTCCTCAATCTCTCCCTCCTCGACCTTGGCTCCATCTCCACCACTGTCCCCAAATCCATGGCCAATTCCCTCTGGAACACCAGGGCCATTTCCTACTCAGGATGTGCTGCCCAGGTCTTTCTGTTTGTCTTTTTCATTTCAGCAGAGTTTTCTCTTCTCACTGTCACGGCCTATGACCGCTACATTGCCATCTGCAAACCCCTGCACTATGGGACACTCCTGGGCAGCAGAGCTTGTGTCAAAATGGCAGCAGCTGCCTGGGCCAGTGGTTTTCTCAATGCTGTGCTGCACACTGGAAACACATTTTCAATACCACTCTGCCAAGGCAATGCTGTGAAGCAGTTTTTCTGTGAAGTTCCCCAGATCCTCAGACTGTCCTGCTCTGACTCCTACCTCAGGGAAGTTGGAGTTCTTGCATTTGGTGCCTGTTTAGTCTTTGGGTGTTTCGTTTTCATTGTGCTGTCCTATGTGCAGATCTTCACAGTCGTGCTGAGGATCCCCTCTGAGCAGGGCCGGCACAAAGCCTTTTCCATGTGCCTCCCTCACCTGGCTGTGGTGTCTGTGTTTGTCAGCACTTCATTTATTGCCTACTTGAAGCCCCCCACCATCTCCTCCCCAGCTCTCGATCTGATGGTGGCTGTTCTGTACTCGGCGGTGCCTCCAGCAGTGAACCCTCTCATCTACAGCATGAGGAACAAGGAGCTCAAAGATACCCTGAGGAAAGTGATTTCATGGACATTTTTCAGCAGTGGTAAAATTGCCATTTCTCTCCACAAATAACTCCCAGTGTATCCTGTACTCAGACTAAGCTTTGTTTGTGCACTTTATTATTATTATTATTATTATTGCTGCTGCACAAATGCTTGGATTCATCCCACTTTTACTCAGACTGCTCTGTCTCACCTGGTGCCCACATAAAATTGTGCCTAATGCTGGGTCAGAACTGACTCTTTCACTGTATCTCTGTAATAAAGTAAGTTCTACCCAGTGCAGTGCCTGAAGACTGGGCTCTTCTTCAAAAGCTGCTGTCAAGAATAGGCTCAAGGAATTGTACCCAAGAAGGGCCTGCTGTGCAGGGTTCTCCATGGGTTCAGAAGCAAAAAGCTCATAATTGTGTTATGATGTCTTTGAGACCAAGGCCTGGATTTAGGACTTGCCCGTTGGTGTCCAGTGACAGTGGTGATGATGAGTGGTCACTGATGTACATAGCCAGGGCTGTCCCACATGTTAAGGCACAGTGCCAGATGCCCGTCCTTTTGGAGGGGAAGCTGGAGCTGCCAGGAGAGCACAGGGGATGTCCTGGGACAGCTTGTGCCTGGGGTGGGCAGCGAGTGGAGCCTCACAAAGTGAGAAATTCTCCAAGGTAGAGTCACCTAAAGGTAAAGTGCTAAACTCAGGTATCTGCAGGCAAAGAATGCCTCTGCAATCCCAGGAGAGGCAGTGGGGACCCAGCTGGCATGGGGAAGGGAGACTGGAAAGTGATTCATGTCACTCTCAGTGAAATACCAAGGGCAAGATCTAGAGGCGCACCTGGACACAACTAGTACCCTTGGAAATGCTCCATAGTCCCTCCTAGCACCTTCCACATCCGCAGACCCTGGAGGGATTAGAGGCCATGATCCCCATTTGGTTGGGTCTGCTTCCCACCCTGACCAGCACAGATGGTGCAGAGTCACCCTCTGGCTTGTGGTCCCACAGCCCACTTGCTCTGTAGAGCAGCACCATCAGCCCAGGGCCCTGTGGGGAACATAGGGGTGGGGGTGTGGGAACGGTCAGCGAAATCAGAGGAGGGATTGGAGAGATCAGAAGGAAGCAGAAACTGGCCTTGAAATTGTCTTGGAGAGATAAATGCTGACGTGTAATCCAAGACAATGTTCAGAGTGTGGGTCCACTAAAGTGAGTTCACAGTGCAGCGTCAGAAGTCCTTGCTGTTCTGGCCTTCCATGTGGCCTGGGAAGTGGCTGAAGAAGGATGAATGCTGCCCACCCTCCCAGCTCATAGTGCCATCATCCCTCCTGAAGGGTAGCACCAAAAGGAAGGCTGGGACCCTGCGTCAGAGCTTGTGTTGAAGGAAGCAGGATCCAGGAGCCATATCAGTTTGCTGCTGTCCCTCAGGCCCTGTCCTCAGCACATGTCCTTGGGACAATCTCCCCCACCCCCTGTGCTGGCCCCTACCCCAAATGTCACCCCTAGAGAAGTCTCTGTGCCCAGCTGGAGGACTGGGCATGCAGCTTTGACCCCTGGGAAGAGGAGCCCTCTCCAAGGTCCTCTGCAGGACTGCAAGGAGCATGCAGAGGAGGTCCTGGGGTCATCTACTGGGCCCGTAGACCATCCTCATGCCCAGGGGAGCCCTTAAGCAGGGTCCTCAGTCCAAAGATCCAGGCCAGCTTGCTGTTGCATGGAAAGAGAGGAGAAACTGCCCCAGGAAACTCCTCACAGATCCAGCCCCTCATACCTGCCATTTCCAGCACTGGCCATTCCCCGCAGCCCTGGTGAGGAGTGATCTTTGACTGTGACCAGCTCCATCTTCCTGCTGGGCTCAGCACCTGTATGGGGGGGATGGCCAGCCCTGCCTGGCCTCTCTCTGGGTCCAGACCTCAGCAGACCCTGGAGCATGGCTTTCTGCTTACCGTGAGGTGGGCAGGGCTGGGGACTGGTGGGAGGCTGCAGACCAGGAGTGTCATGGGGGAGAGGGCACCAAGGGCTGTTATGCGGACTATGCTGGGGGGACGTTTCCCAGTCCCTGAATGCACCCTGTCCTGTGCAGTGCCTGCACAGTGGGGCCGTGGGGCTGTGTGCAGGGCAGCAGGGCTGGGCCAGTGCAGGGACAGGCCGCAGAGGGGAGCCACGACACTCCAGGAAGCTTCCACACTGCTGCAATCCCAAAACTGCCCCCAGCCCCCAGCGAGACAGGGATCTCCTCTGTGGTGGCTCTGGGGAGCCCAAGGGGCACCCTGGTGGGAGGTGTAAAGTGGTCAACGCCAGCCACAGCACTTCTGGCAGCCTCTCTGCAGCGAGAGCAGCTCCCAACAGTCGTGGAGGGGACTCACTGCTGCTAGTGGGGTTGGGGGTCTCTCAGGGACTGCAGCCACTGGCACCACCTGCCGGGACCCTCCAGGTTCTGGGATTCCTGAGGGCTGGCCTGAGCAGTCAAGACTGAAGCAAAGAAGGCATTCAGTATCTCAGCCTTCTCTGCATCCTTTGTCACCAGGGCACCCACCCCATTCAGCAAAGGGCCCACATTTTCCCTAGTCTTCCTCTTGCTACTGATGTATTTGAAGAAGCCCTTCTTGTTGTCCTTGACATCTCTTGCCAGATTTAATTCCAAACGGGCCTTAGCCTTCCTCATCACATCCCTGCATGCTCTGACAACGTTCCTATATTCCTCCCAAGTGGCCTGTCCCTCTCTCCACTTTCTGTATATTTCCTTCTTCTGCTTGAGTTTTGCCAGGAGCTCCTTTCTCATCCATGCAGGTCTCCTGCCTCCTTTGCTTGACTTCCTACTCCTAGGGATGCTCCGATCTTGAGCTTGGAGGAAGTGATGTTTGAATATTAACCAACTCTCTTGGACCCCCCTTCCTTCTAGGGCCCTAACCCATGGGATTCCTCCAAGTAAGTCCCTGAAGAGGCCAAAGTTTGCTCTCCTGAAGTCCAGGGTTGCGATGCTAGTTCTTGCCCTGCCTCCTACTCGCAGGATCCTGAACTCCACCACCTCATGGTCATTGCAGCCAAGGCTGCCCCCGACCTTCACATCTTCCACCAGTCCTTCTTTGTTTGTTAGTACGAGGTCCAGCAGCACACCTCTCCTTGTTGGCTCCTCCACCACCTGTGTCAAAAAGTGATCATCAATGCTCTGCAGGAACCTCCAGGACTGTTTGTGCCTAGCTGTGTTGTCTTTCCAGCAGATATCAGGGCAGTTGAAGTCCCCCATGAGAACCAGGGCCTGGGATCGTGAGGCTACTTCCAGCTGTCTGTAGAAGGCCTCATCGACTTCCTCATCCTCATCAGGTGGCCTGTAGTAAACACCCACAACAGTGTCACCCATGCTAGCCTGCCCTTTAATCCTTACCCATAAGCTCTTGACTCGCTCTTCATCCACCCCTAGGCACAGCTCAATACATTCCAGTTGCTCTCTCACATAAAGAGCAACTCCACCACCTCGCTTACCTGGTCTGTCTTTCCTAAAAAGCACGTAGCCATCCATGACAGCATTCCAGTCATGCGAGCTATCCCACCATGTCTCTGTAACGGCAATGAGATCATGGCCCTGCGACCGCACACACATCTCTAGTTCTTCTTGTTTTTTCCCCATGCTGCGTGCATTGGTGTACAGGCATTTCAGGGAGGTGATCAAGCATGCAGGTTTCCCAGGAGGGGTGCAAGAGGATCCTCCATAGCCACATCCCATGCGCACTTCCCTGGCTGCATTCGCCTGCTGGAGGCGTCCTGACTTGAGCTGTCTTTTGCCAACTACCCTGGCACTATAACTCTCCCCTTCCCCCATCTTTCCTAGTTTAAAGCCCTCCTTACCAGGTTGGCCAAGCTGTTGGCAAAGACCTGCGTGCCCCGCCTCATGAGGTGGATCCCATCTCTCCCCAGCAGTTGCCAATCTTCAAACAGGGTCCCATGGTCATAGAAACCAAAACCCTGTTGCCAACAACAGCGGTGCAGCCAGCTGTTAACTTGGAAAGTCCATCTCCTCCTCCTCTCATCCATCCCCCTCACTGGCAGGATTGAGGAGATGACCTGGGCTCCCAGACCCTTGACCACCATCCCCAGAGCTCTGAAATCCTGCTTGATGGTCTCCAGTTTGCCTTTGGTGTCATTAGCGCCCACATGGAGGAGCAGCAGTGGGTAATAGTCCGAAGCGTGGATGAGCCTAGGCAGTCTTTGCATGACATCTCTCGCACGAGCCCCTGGCAGGTCACAAACCTCTCTAGACATGCGGTCAGGTCGGCAGATAGATGCCTCTGTCCCCTGCAGCAGGGAGTCCCCCACAACAATCACCCGCCGCTTCTTCTGGGCATTCCGGCAAGGCACAGGGTCTGTTGTCCCAGGTACTTCCCTTGCAGCCATGCCCATCTCCTCCTCATCCTGGAGGGCACTAAACCTGTTCTTCAGCTGCAAGTCTTCGAGAGGAGTAGGAGCCTTTCTCCTCCTACGAGAAGTAACCAGCTTCCAGCCGCCTTCTACAGTATTATGTACCGTTTCACACGGCACAGAGCCCTCTGGCAACTCCACTGCTGTGGCGGGTTGGGACTCCTGGAGCTGTATGGTCTCCGAGAATACCCTGTCTATCTCCTTCTCATCCTCTTGGATGCTGCGCAGCCTACTGACTTCCTCCCGTAACTCCCTTACCTGACAACACAACTCGTCAACAGCAGCACACCTCCTGCAGGAGAGCTGACTGCCAGCCCAGGCCTCCCGGAGAGGCCCCAAGCACCCCCTGCAGCCTGAGACCTGCAGAGCTGCATCTGCTGTCAGAGGGTCTAAAATGCTGCCATTCAGCTCCTGTGTGTGAACGGGCAGTGTGGGAGGACACACCAGTGTGCTTGCAGGGCAGATGCAGGTCTCCTGGGAAAGGCACGGGGACATGGAGGACGCAGAAGAGAAGAGCCCAGGTTGTTGCCTGTGTTGCATGGACACCCTGGGAAAGCTGCCCCAGGGCCATTGTCCCAGACCAGCCCCTCACATCACCCCTTTCCAGTGCTGGCTGCTCACCCCAGGCATGGGGTGGTGCATGGCCAGCTCTGTCCTCCTGCAGGTCTCCATATCATGACGGAGGGAAAAAGACCAGCTTTGCGTGATCTCTGTTCTGCACCAGACCCCGGCAGATCCCAGAGCACGGCTGTCTGCTGACCCCCACGTGGGGCCCAGGCTGGGCTGGGCAGGGGCTGAGTGCTCAGACCTCCCAGACTCTGGGGGATCATTTAACAGTCATTTAATAATAACCCTGCCCCACTGAGCAACAGACCCACATTTTCCTTAGCTGCCTTCCTTTTCCTGTGGATGTCCTGACAGGAGGCCTTCTCGTTGCCCTCTCCTTCCCTCACTGGTTCCAGCTCCATCTGAGCTCTGGCTTTCCTCACGCCATCCCTGTGTGCATGGACAAGGTCTTGATGCTCCCCCAGGGCAGCCCATGCCCCTTCCACTGTCTGTTCATGTCCACTCAAGCACCCTGAGGGCTGGTGCTGCTGCCAGGGCAGAGGTGGAGGATCACCCAGAGCGGCTCTTCAAGGAGCTCCCCAGGGAAAAGCTGTGCCCAGCCACAGCCTCAGCCCCAGCCCCAGCGTGGCAGAGGGGAGCTGCCCTCTCCCAACTCACCCTAGCAGTGCCAGCCTCACCTCAGTCTGCTCTTCCAAAGCTTCAGTGCAGCCCTCGAGGGAGCTGGAGCTGCCTTGGTCCCCGGGGCAGTCTGGTGGCAGAGGGTTTGACATGGGCACAGCAGGAACGGTGCCGGGAGCAGGGAAATTGGGGTAAAGACCCCTGCCCTCAGCTGCACGGCCAGGGCACTGGACAGGTGATGCCTTTGTGGCCAGAAAGACTCCAGGTTTGGGGTGGATGCCAGCTCGAGGGTAGGAGCACCAGGATTTTCATGGGCTTCCAGTGCAGCCATGACTGTGGTGAAGGCAAGTGGGCAGAACCTGGCACATGCAACTGCAAAGGTCAGGGGTGGAAGAGGCAGTGTGGGGCTGGTGAAGGCCCTCCCTCTCCTTCCCATGGGGAAGAGAGTCCCTCCCTCCCACTTTGGCTGATGGGAGGGGAACACAGGGCAGGGTGAAAGAGGCAGATGGAGCCTCTCGGGGTGCATGAGGGAGTTTTCCAAAGCCCAGGGCTGAGCCAGGGACCTTTGGGTCTTCCCTCAACGCTCTCCCAGCTGGGTTCATTCTGCCTTGCCCTAGGAGCTCTCGTCCCTGTGCCAGCTGTGCTGGAGCAGAGGCCGAGGAGCTGGAGGTGCCTCAGGCCAAGCTGTGCCAGCCCCGGGAGCTGGCCCTGAGCATGGGGCAAGCTGAGACCCTTCTCGCATATCCTGTCCTGCTGGGAGGACAGCATGGGGATGGGGAACAGCCTGTGTCTGCCCAGGGGCAGTGCAGGACCTTTTGCAAGGGAGGCGACCGTGACAGCCGTTATGCGGCAGCAGAACCAGATGCACCCCCTCCCTGCGGCCCCTGACGCAGCCCTGCCCACCCCTGCCCCTGCCCAGCTCCTGCCCCCTCGCTCCCAGCCCCTTTCCTGGCACCACGGGAACCAGCTCTGCAGCCAGAAGCTCCCCAACCCCTCGCCCTCCCCACCTTTCTCCATGCTGGGGATCCAGCCCCAGCCAGGCAGCAGGACGCCAGCCTCCCCCCGGCCCACCAGCCTGCTCCCCCCATGTCCCTTCTCTCTCTTGGGGGTGGTAGCTGCCCCAGCCCAGGGCAGCCGGCCAGCACCAGGGCTGGTATGGGGCACGGGGGCATGGGGGGCATGGGGCAGTGGGGCAGGGCAAGCAGCCCCACTCAGGGCCCTGCAGCTGTGCTGGGGACACCTGAGGCCACTGGGGCCAGCCAGGCTCTGGATGCTGCTTTGACATCAGCTCTGTGCTGGGAGCGTCAGGGTTTCGCCCTTTGCAGGGAGCAGCCTGTGGTTGGGCCGTGAGCGGGGCCCTATCCCGGACCCAGGCTCTGTCCTGCTCAGAGGCAGAGGAGGACGAAGGAGCGTGGGGCTGGCCAAGGGCTCTGCCCCTCACCCACCAGGAGTGCGGCCCATGGGCCAGGCAGAGCCTGTCTCTGTGCCCAGGGTCTTTCCATTCACGGAGCTGCAGAGATGTTTTGGTGGGAAGGGACCTCTGGAGGTCTCCAGTCCATCCTCCCATGCAAAGCAGGGCTGGCTGGAGCCCTACAGTCTTGTCTGGAGATCGCTGGACTGTGCCCGAGCCCGGTTACCGTCCCCAAACCTGCTCTCTTCCTCTTGTTTGGGCACTGTGGAACAACGCCTCTCGTTGGTGGGTCACTGCCCTGCCTGCCTTGCCGTCACCCTCAGCTCCCGGCTCCGTACGGAGCAGCCCTGCTCTTGCTGGGCCCAACAACATACTCTTTGTAGCAGGAACCCAGTCACAAATGGTGCATAAACAGTCGAGCTGTGATATAGGAAAACTTGCTCTCCTATATATGTATTATAAAATCAGACCCAAGTGGCTGCCCTCACTTTTTCATCCAGCTAAGACTGTGTGTCCAGTGTTACCTGGGTAGGGTGTCCAAAACTGAAGCACTCCTTACACCTTTAATTTGACTGTCAGGCAAGTGTTGCTGCTGTGGAAATAGGGTGACCTTTTGTACCTACAACCTCCTCTGGGTTCTGCTTGGATCCCAGCTTCCCTTGCCAAGGCTTTCTTGGCTGTAGTTAGGGGGGGCAGCTCTGAGGTAGAGACGGGGAATCAGATCAACAGGACGGGGACACGTCAGGTCACGACCTGAGAGGTGCAAGGCTGGGCACAGGCATGTCCACAGCATAACTCAAGCCAGGCCCAAGGACAAGGGGAGCAGCTCCCCGGCAAGGGGAGGAGGCCCTGTAACAACGCTGGTCACTCTCTGTCTCCCCTGCTCTTGTGTCCAGGAGATCCCCCTCCCTATCTGCCTGCAATCCCTCCATGCCCACCCTGTTGCCCAGGACAGCCCAAGAGCCCCGGTCCTGCTGCCCCTCTGGCAGCTCCTGCTGCCCCAGGGACAGAGCAGCCTGCCCTGAGCTGGTGCATGGAGAAACCTGTTTCTCGGTCTCATTTTCTATATCTCCGAATGCTGTCCTGCTTTTCACCTGGGATGTCCTTGCTCCACAGAGAGCCTTTCCCCAGGGGAGTGTGTCTGTGCTGGCCTGGCCAGCCATTCCTGCACCCCTTCCCGGTGCTCCTCACAGGGCCCCAGGCTGGTGGTGCTGCTCTGCAGTGCGAGCGGGCTGTGGGTCCATGGGGCCACAGGGTGACTCCTGACTCCACATGTGCCATGCTGGTCAAGGCAAGAAGCAGACCCAGCTGGACAGAGATCACGACCGGTAACACTGTTGGCATAGGTCATGGACAGTGCTCAGAGTGACATTGCATTTGCAGTGGCACAAGAGGTGTTCAGGCATGCACTATCTCCAGTCTGTGGTGTTTCACTGACAGTGAAAGAATCACTCTCCAGTGCCCCTTCCCTGGGCCTCCTGGGTCCCCACTTCCTCTCTGGGGATTGCAGAGCCCTCATTTCCCCATGCATACCTGGATTTAGTGTTTTATCTTCTGGTGACTCCACCATGGACCGTCCCTCACTTTGTGAGGCTCCACTCACTACCCACCCCCAGGTACATGCTGTTCCTGGAGATCCCCTGATCTCTCCTGGTGGCTCAGATTCCTCTCCAGAAGGATGGCCATGAAGGAGAAAAGTAAGAAAGAAAGAAATGAACAACACATATCCTTTTTAGTGAGAACACATGTGGAAGATCTGGTGAGGAGTCAGGTGAATGGCAGAGCATTGGATAGCAGCCCCGCAGTATGCTCTCTGCACACTGATGGAAACCCATCAAGGCTGGACATGCATATTCCGTTCTGTCAACAATGTCTAGCTGCTCTGCAGCCAGTACCTACCCAAGGTTAGCACAGTTGAGATAAGGAAATAGTTCTAGTAAATGTAAGGGGCGTTTAGGATACAACAAAGAGGGTCCTGCCTTGGTGTCTGACCCATGCATCCAGCAGTTGCCCATCAGCGATCCCTCCATGCAGTCCTTGGGGATCCCTACACAGTTTGGAGTGTAAGTAAGTCCTTTATTAAATCAATCCTGTTTAATCCCTCATGAACCTTGAGTGTCTCTAAATGCCAGTATCTGACCCTCCCTTTCCCACCTTGTGGTCAGGTCCTTGATGCCCCATACCCTGGTAAAGGGAAGCAGATGCACATGAGACAGTTATTGGTGTGTACATTGTGCCCATTGAAGCATTTTCCTCAGCGCATCCTTGAACTCCTTGTTCCTCATGCTGTAGATGAGGGGGTTCAGTGTTGGAGGCACCACCACGTACAGAACTGCCACCCCCAGATCCAGAGCTGGGGAGGAGATGGAGGGGGGCTTCAGGTGGGCAAACATGAGAGTGTTGACAAAGAGGGAGACCACAGCCAGGTGAGGGAGGCATGTGGAAAAAGCTTTGTGCCTGCCCTGCTCGGAGGGGATCCTCAGCACGACTGTGAAGATCTGCACGTAGGACAGCACAATGAAAATGAAACACCCAAAGATTAAAAAAAAACTAACCACAAGAAGCCCAACTTCCCTCAGGTAGGAGTCTGAGCAGGAGAGCTTGAGGATCTGGGCGACTTCACAGAAAAACTGCTCCAAAACATTGCCTTGGCAGAGTGGTATTGAAAATGTGTTTCCAGTGTGCAGGACAGCATGGAGAAAACCACTGGCCCAGGCAGCTGCTGCCATTTTGACACAAGCTCTGGTGCCCATGAGAGTCCCATAGTGCAGGGGTCTGCAGATGGCAACAAAGCGGTCATAGGCCATGACAGTGAGAAGAGAATATTCTGCTGTGAACAAGAAGACAAGCAGAAAGACCTGGGCAGCACATCCTGAGTAGGAAATGACCCTTGTGTTCCAGAGGGAATTGGCCATGGATTTGGGGACAGTGGTGGAGATGGAGCCAAGGTTGAGGAGGGAGAGGTTGAGGAGGAGGAAGTACATGGGGGTGTGGAGGCGGTGGTCGCAGGCTATGGCTGTGATGATGAGGCCGTTGCCCACAAGGGCAGCCAGGTAGATGCCCAGGAAGAGCAAGAAGTGCAAGAGTTGCATCTCCCGTGTGTCCGTGAATGCCAGGAGGAGGAACTCAGTGGGGGAGCTGCTGTTGGACATTTCACTCACTGCAGTCACGGGGGACTGTCAAAGGAGGGAAAGACATTGACAAGTTAGAACAGACTTCTCTAAGCAAAACTTTTTCATAACCTCCCCCAAACACACACACATTACCTCTCCCAATCTTGGCAGGACCATCACTGAGCTCTGTGGCTGGAGCTCTGGTTTGTGCTGGCTGAGTTTGCCATGAGGAGCAGGGACCTGTGCCCATGGGCTCCAGAGGAATCAGCCCTGACCTACAGCAGTGGGTGCATGGGAACAGGGGTGACTAAACTTCTATATTCACAGTTTTAGTCACATTTAGTCTGCTCATAAGGTAGAAGGGCTTTTCAGCATCTTCCTTCCGAGTTCTAAATAATATGGCTTCATGAATAATTTTAAGGCTTGTTTTGTTTTCTTTTAGATGCCCCTGTCACACCTGAGGAGGATTCTTGGAGGTAGAAATCCTCAGCATTGCTACTGCACTCAGAGTGACCAGCTGTGATTCCTGAGAGGCAAAAGGATTCACTCTCGCTTTAGCGCAGAGTGAGGAGAGCTGGTTGGTCCGTCTTGTTCCCAGCTGCCCTGTGCTCACACCTCTGAGGTGGAGGACGATCACACTCACTTTACCCTTGAAAAGAAATGACACTGCTGAGAGCAGAGGAAGCCGATTTCAAAGTGCAGATGAACACATACAGCACTCTTTCTGGGAGTATCTGAGGGAGGTCTCAGCCCTCCCCTTCTAGCCAGTAACACATTGGGATCATTCCAGTTGCCCACATCCAGCTGCCTGGCAGTATTTGTGTGGCTTTAGTATCTAGGTGGCTTTTCCATGGATCACCTAGATAACACACAGATGCAATGGGATAGCTTTGACCTCCTTGAGAGCAGCTTGCAGCCCAGTCAGGCACCCCAAGAAAATAGCCAGATGTCCTAACGATGGGGTGCCTTGAAGAGAGAGTTGGCTCATTCCCAGCCCCCACATTGCATTACCCAGAGCCCCACAGATTAGAGGGGGACTTGGGCACCTCAACGTTGAGGACACATCTGCATGGCAGGACCTGCAGGGTTGGTGCCTGAACTGCATCAGAAATTCCCCTGCCCAGAGAGTCCAAGGGGAAGGACAAGGGCAGCATGGACAGGTGGGAAACACGGAGCATTACCATGATATTTCTGCCAAGGGAGGACGGGACAGGGAGAGACAGAGATGCTCTCAGGAGTTTCTCTTCTCCTGGATGTCTGGCTGCTGAGGAAATGACTCATGCCCTGGACCCCACAGCCTTGAGGGCAGAGGGCTGTGCTGGCTGCGAGAGGAGAGGAGACATTGAAGTCTGTAGTTTCCTCTACACTTGGACCAGTGCTTTGACTCTGCTGCCTGGAGCTGTCCCTGTGGGGAGCTGTTTCTCTGTCCCCATGTCTCTCCGCTGTCAGTGCTCACAGACCCCATCCCACCCACTGGGTGCTCAGCTCTGCCCTGCAGAAATTTCCCAGGTACAGGGCCTGCCCATAGCACCTCCGTGTTTGCTGGTGCTATGGAGCAGGTGAGACAAACCTTCATGAGCCTGGAAAGGTGATGCTGGTTCTGTCTGCAGACTGAGGGGTGGGTGAAGGGATGAAGAGGAACTTCTCCTCTCTCAGTGTCACTGTTTCAGTCTCAGTCCGCTGTCTAAACCTGGCAGACAAAATACCATTTCACCCCACCCAAAGAGAATCAAACTGAAAGCAGAGATTCGTGACAGCTCCTTCCCTTTCAGGTATCCCTTGCCTTGACCTTCCTTTTGGAAAGCCCCCTCCAGAAATGTCCTGGGTGTAAGCTGGAGCTGTGAGCAGCCCTGACCCATGCAGCATGCTCTCAATGGGAGAATGAAGCTGCCATGATGGGGGTCACTCCTCCCACCCAGAGCTTCACCCCACAGCGCTGTGGGGAGTTCCCTGGGCAGGCTGAGTGCTGACCCTCGCAGGAGGCAGAGTCACTGCCCCAGGCACACAGCATCCTGGGGCACAGGGACACTGCTCTGAATTACAGCCCTGGGCAGACCTGGGTGCACTCCCTGGATTCACACCCCTGCAACCACCCCTGGGAGAAAATAGCAGGATGCCCTTTCCGCCTGATGGTGTGGCAGGGAATCCCTGCTCTGAAGTTCCTCCTCCTCCTCTGCACTAGAGGAGCCAGGAGAGTGATCCTTAAAAAAACAGTCATGGGATGGGTTGGGTTGAGAAGACCTTTCCAGGAGCCTCAGTAGCGTTGCCCTGCAGCCAGAGACTTACCATGTAAAGGGCCGTGAAGATTTCCCCAACAATGAGCTCTCCTTCATCCTCCCAATCCACACTGCCTTTCACCTCCCTCTGTCTTCTCTCATCTTATGTCAGCAACAGCAGACAGTGCCCGGAGCCCTGCTGCTCTTTGCAGAGGAGCTGCTCCTGGACACAGCTGTCTCTTGGCAGTGCTGCCAGGTTGCCATGAGCTCCCTCTGTCCCAGTAGACTGGCCCCACTCAGGAGCAGAGGCCCAGCTGAAGGCATAAAATTCTCTGTCCCTTGTGCTCCCTCCTCCTGGGAAAAGTTTACTGAACTAGACTAAAATAATCACCGATGGCCCTGCTCTAAACAGTGGAGAGAGACTGATTCCAGCACTGCAATTTGTCTCATCAGAGGATGGCTATATACAAGAGGTGGAATTGTCCCACTCTGGAAGCCCCTATTCCCTTCTCTTAACTAGGCAGGACGTTTCGACAGGGACAAGAAGGGAGGGCATTTACCCATGGTTCAGCTGTTGATTCAGATGAGTTAATCCAGGCATCTTATGCCAGGTTAGAAACCCCTGGGGCGGAGTGCGATTCAGATCCCTCCTGTGAACTCTACAGACTCACAGGAGATAGGATTGCCCTTGCCAAAGCTGAAGGGTGCACAACAGAGACGTCTGCAGGAGAACTCGCTGTCTAAGCTCCCACTGTAACCAGTGCAGATGGGGGGTGGGAGTCAGCTGCTCACACACAACACCTGGTGACATCTGAAGAGACAGAGGTGGTCAAAGGCATATGCCAGTGTCTGCTTGCTCTGATGGAGCAACTAGGAGACCCACATCCTTCTAGAGCATCAGATGGGATCCAGGTGGGGAATTTCCTTGGTCATCTTAAATGACACTAGAGGCCTACTACTGCTCCTAGAGCTCCACTCACTAGGAAGCTGCGACAAAAGCAGATCTGTATAGTACAAACAGCTAGTGTAAATCAATGCAGACACTTGATTCAGTGACATAAAAATAGACCTGCAGGGTCATGTCAGATGCCTGGGGGGGTCCAGAAAAACCACATGACTCTAGCAGATACAGCATGGAACCTGTAAGAAAACCATGTCCTTTTGGAGTGGTTGCTGAGCAAATATCCCAGGGCCTGTCAGGTTTCCTACCTGTGCCAAAACGACTGCATCCCACCACTGCCCTTAGGCAAAGTCCATCCCATCTACAGCCACATGTGCTGCATAAATGGGAGGCACATCACACCAAGGACTCCCCTCTAGTCTCTGCACTCTCAAACCCTTCTAGCTCTCCACCTGAACCTCTTCTCACCCCCAAATGATATGAACAGGGACTGTGCTAAAGATGTCCTCATGGTGGCTGGATCACAGGACATCCAGGCCCAGGGACTTTCCCAGTGGCATCTTGTCCTTCTTGGAGATCAGTTCACTTCTGTCACAGGCCCTGTGGAGCTACAAAGTCAGCTTGGGCAGAAAACCCATCCTGCCATTTCTGCACAGCCCAGCTCTGTTTTCCTCTGGCCTCAGGCACTGCAGGGTTTGCAAATCTCGTTTCACCATTACATTGCCACCTGCTGTCTGTGACAACATGTCTCTGCTCTGAAGTGGGGCCATTGCACACACAGTATCCTTGGCTCTTGGTTACATGGTACACGAAGACCAACCTATACACTGTGCCACAGCTGAGGCTCTGCAGCACAAATACACATAAATGCATGCAGCCTGGGGCACAGACAGGAGCAGATGGAGATGCATAAGCTGTCACAGAACTGCCACATGGTTGGGTTAACTGAGATGTGGTAGGACTGCTCACATGACTGGAGGGCTGCAAGAGCACAGTACAAGCTCTTCAGGAGAGACCATCAGGGAAGATGATGAAGGGGGATGCCCTTTGTGTGGCAGCTCAGATGTATGGAGCTCTTCCCTGGCATGGAAAAGGGGCTGGGTGAGAGCTTGTGGGTGAGCATGAGAGTAAGGGCGACACTGTGACTGGAGTTACAGACCACCTGATCAGGGCGGGGAGATGGACACAGTCTCCTTTAAGCAACCTGAGGAAGTCTGTGCATCACAGGCTCAGGGAGACCTTAATCTCCCTGACGTTCACTGGAAGGGCAAACAGCAGCAGTCCAAGAGGTTTCTGGAAGGTGTCAGGGACAACTTCTTAGCACAGCTGCATGATGGGCCAATAAGGGTGATGCTTTCCTGGACCTGGAAATTGCAAACAAGGAGGAACTGATCAGAAGTGGGATGGTCAGTGTCCACCTTGCCTACAGTGACCATGAAATAGTGAAGTCCCAGATCTTGAAGGGAGTGCGGAAGGACAGCAGCAGAGTACAGCACAAGAACGGTTCATATCAATACTCAGTAAAACTGGTAAAACAGGGAACTCATGCCTGAGCTCCAGGGCAATAAGGCAGCGTATGGGAGTGGGAAGGAAGGACAGGCTGCAAAGGAGGAATTTAGAAATATTGTCTGGCAATGTTGACACGGTGTTATGGAAGACAAAGCTCCCTTGGGATTGACACTTGCAGGGGATGTCAAGGGCATGAAGATGAGCTGCTACTGCTTCAGTAAGAAGAAAAAGGAGAAGGTGGGCTCACTGCTGAATGGGGCAGGGAATGTAGTAACAGCAGATGCAGATAGGTCTGAGGAACTCCACACCTTGTTAGCTTCAGTTTTCACCAACAAGGTCTCCCAGGCTGTTGTGCCTGGAGTCAGGACTCCTGAGGAGAAAAACAAGCAGCAAAGGATGAGGGTTGGGTGAGGGATTACTTGTGAGAACTTGACCCATACAAGTCTATGGCACTGGATGGGTTGCATCTGAGGACGCTGAGAGAGCTGGCCACTGTCATAGCAAGGCCACTCTCTATCATCTTGGAAAGGTTTTGGAGACTGGGCAAGTTCCCAATGACTGGAAAAAGGCAAATGTTACATCCATCTTCAAAAAAGGCCAACAGCACTACCTGGGAGCTGCAGGCAGTTCAGCCTCTCTTTGGTGAGGAGTGTGTCATAAAGCGAATTCTCTTGGATCACATTTCTGGGCACATGAAGGAGAAGAAGGTGACAGAGAACAGTCAGCATGGATTTACCCAGGGTAAATTGTGCCTCACAAATATGATTACCTTCTATGATTAAATGACTGTATTTGTGGATGGAGAAGAGTAAATGTCTTTTACCTAGACTTTAGCATGTTGTTTGACACTGTCTTCAACAGCATTCTTGTATGCAAGTTAGAATGTTGAAGTCTAGAGGGTAGACAGCCAGATGGGTAAAAAGCTGCTTGGATGATGAGGTTCAGAGGGCAGTGGTGAATGGGTAGTACTCTTTCTGGAGGCCAGGGAGAAGTGGAGCACCACTGATCTCCCCAGGAACCTGTCCTGTTCATCATCTTGCTTAGTGACATGGAGGAGGCAACTCTCATCATGCTTGTAGATGACGCCAGACGGGAGGGGAGGGTCCAGTGATATGCTTGAGGGCTGCCATTCAGAGGGACATAGGCAGGCAGGGGGAATGGGCTGTCAGGAACGTCACAAAATTCAGCAAGAACAAATGCCCGGTCCTGCACCTGGGATAGACCAGCACCCCGCAGTGTTGCAGGCTTGGGCATGAGTGCTTGGGGAGAAGCTCTGTGTAAAAGGACCTGAGGGTCCTGGTGGACAGGAGGCAAAATATGAGCCAGCAGCATTCCCTGGCAGCAGAGAAGGCCAAAAAGCACTGTGGGCTGTAGGACCAGGTAATGAATGGTGATGACTGTGGCACTGCTGCTCGAAAGAGGATCTCTGAGTGCTCCGTCACGGCAAGACCATTTCCTTGTTAACTATGCCAGATAAAAAGTCCCACCATGTCAAAGCTGCTCTCTGAGGCCTCCTCCTGGATGTCGGCCCTGGATGTCTTGTTTCAGGGCCTGGGGCAGCGTGTGGTCTGCAGGTTGCAGCAGAGATCCCCAAGGCAGCGAGGCCTTTGGCAGGGAGACATTAGGACTCTGCCCTCCCCTCCCTCATCTGCCCCCTTATTTCACTGGATTGGGGGGTTACTCAGATGGTTAATTAAGAGCAAAGAGTTTCTAGGATACTGCCATGTTAGAAGAAAAGAGAGTCCGCACCAATTATGTCTATTGGTAGTACCCCCCAATAAGACTTTATTAGCAGGAGATAGAGGCAGCTACTATGCCTCTAGTCTAACAAAACTTGTGATTCGACAGATCTTGGAAGTGCGATCTTCAAGAAACTCCTCCAAGGAAGCCTTTCTGAAAGATGACCTCTTCTAATCCTAATACTCTAAGCTGCATATCTGTGTGTATTTCACAAGAGACCTGGGATATCTTATGACTTTGGTTAAGCATGGGACAGGAAAGCCCAAATCAAATAAGGGATGGAAATCATGGAGAATATATATATATATATATAAAAGAAAAGACAAAGCATTGTGTAAACATTAAAATTTATTTCACTCTGCTTTGTATTTCCCAGCACCTGCGAATTACCTTTGATATTAGCTTCCATGGGTTTTCTTTCTCAGATAGCTTGTATTTCAGCTGCAGAAGATGGTGCTTCTGAGCCCTTGTTTTTACGCTTTCCAATTTTAGTTGTGTAAAGAAGTTACCATTAACCAGAAATGCATGTTTTCTTGCTTCATACACTGTCATTCTTAAAGTAGTACAGACTTACATTAACTCTGGTTCAGTAGACCATAGTAATGGCAGATGTAGCTTTTCCATTTTTCATTTCTTTTCATCCAAAAGGGTGTATTTGATATTATAAAGTGCATTTATGAATACTTGGGAAAAGACCCATCTGTTTCCTTTCTGAAGTGAAAAGACCCATCTGTTTCCTTTCTGAACTATATCTGAAAAATTAGAAGTGGTGAATGAATATTTGGGATGGCAGTATCTGGGACCCCGATGAACTCCCCAGTTCGGAGTCAGACACTGAGCATGAGGGGGAGGCAGCTGCCCGGCCGGTGGCAGAGCAACGGCTCACCACACCGAATGCAGCCAGTTTGAAGGAACCACAACTCCTGGCAATTTTAAAGCATCAGAGCTGCAGGATACGCAGGGACGCTACAGGCAGCAGCCCCGTGAAGGGTTGTCAGAGTGGCTGTAAAGGCTGTGGGACGATGGGGCAGATGCAGTTCATTTTACTAGAGAGGAGCTCGGTCGGATGGAGGCTCTGCCCCAGGGTCCCAGGCTGCACAACACTCTCTGCACCCTGCACCAGCAAAACCAAAACGTTTCCCCTCCCTAATGGAGTGGGTGCTGGGTGCGGTTGTTTAACCTGGCCGACCACCGCGGCCATCGATGGAGGGCTCACCAGATGGACTACCATCGCAGCAGGGATAAACCAGCTGTGGCAATTAGGAATGTTGTCCGGAATTTATTCCCCTGAGTTTACAGGACCGGATCAGATCCCCATGAGCAAAACCATCCAGACTAAGATGCTGCGCGCTGCCCCTCCCCATCTTCAAGCGGTGGTGCTACCTGTGATTGGTGGGGGCAGGCACGGTGCGGGGAGTCACAGTGCTGCTATCTCAGTTAGCCGAGGCGTCCTCTGTTAGCAGGGATGGGAAGTAGGGAAACAGGCGGATAAACATGGAAAAGAAAGAAAGGGTGAGTTGCGGCAGTGCGTTCCAAGACCTGCTGCCAGCGGGCATACCATGGCGGGGGGTGGACGGTAAACCCAGCGCAGAGCTGCTTGAGCGGTGGCTGCAGCTTCACCCGGAGCAGCGCACAAAGCCCCCGGGGGTGGGGAGCGTGGCGAGCAGCCTGGAGAGCGCAGGAGGGACCCGCAACACCCACTGCCCCACCGGCAGCATGCATGGAGGGGGAGCTGCCAGCCCGATATTGAAAGGGAGGCAGGTCCCCCCTTCCCCCATCCAAATTAGATGATATGTAATGGGGGGCTATCATCCTTTTGTCCCAATTAAAATTTACTGGCCTAATGGGGGACGATAGCAAGTAATAGAGCTGGTGGACATGCGGGTTGAGTTTGTCGTTTTGCACAGGACTCCATCCCACTGAGGAGGCTCAGTAACCATGAGTGGCCTTGGCAGGGCCGATGTGCAAGACTCTCCTATGCAAGTAAAACTGGCAATGAGCAAAGCAGCCCCCATCAGGGTTCTTGTGTTGCTGGCCTTAATCTGAGAGTGTATTTTAGGCATCAACATACTCCGAGGAAGAAATAATCGATACCGAATGGGGTCCCTTCTTTTTTGGGCGGCCACATACATTACAACAGCTGTTACTATTTTGAGAGGACACCCACTTGGTACTAAGCAAAGGGGAAAGTGTCCCAGTCCTTATTGCCTCTAGGAGACTCTCTCCCAGAGAATTGTGACCTGATGAACATGCCGAGCAGAGCTGCAATATTGCTCGACTTTGCTGCTCTCCATCTTAACCCCATACACTGATGGTAGTTGGGACACTGACAACACTGCAGCAACCCATTGAAACTGAAGTCCACATGATGATGAATCTACTCTAAGTACTACACAATGTCAGATCCAAAGAACCAGCATGGTACAACCCCTGGCAGTGACTGTCATTATGCCTGTCGGATTTAGGACTATGGGGAAAAAACATTATACTTCTCGTCTTTTCAGCTGATTATTCTTGTATGCGTATATGTTATAATTTACCATATATTTACTAGAATTTCATTGCTTGTACAACTCAGCTGTTAGTTAAGCTAATGTCTGAAAAGCATGTCCAAACCTTGTCTGCACACTGGTGGCATCAACACCACGTCTCTCTCAGTCAGGGGGTGGAGTGGACTGAGAACACCTGCAGAAGATCTGGCCAAAGTATGTGGTAGGAGCCCAAGCATGTGAAACTACACACTGACCAAATTCCCATCAGGGCCAGGCAGGCATATTCCCTTTTGTCAACAACATTCAGCTGATTCCTGGACAGTAGCTACTCAAGCTTAGCACAGCTGAGACAAGGAAATAGTTCGAGTAGACGTAAGGGGACCTTAGGATACAACAAGCTGAGTCCTGCCTGGGGGTCTGACCCAGGCATCCAGCAGCCTCCCATCATCAACCCTTCCGTGCGGTTCCTGGGGCTCCCTGTGCAGTTTGGAGTGCAAGTCCTTCATTAAATCTACTCTGTTTAACCCCTCATGAACCTGCAGTGTCTCTACACCAGTATCCAGTCCCGCCTTTCCCACCTTGCGGTCGCACATAGCCAGTTGCTCCACTCAACGGATATAGCTGTTGCTCTAAAACAAGGGCCACCCTCCAGTCCCCTTTGCGTTGAGATAAATTCAGCTTTCTTTGCAACGCTGTGGTCAATCATGGTAATGAGAGGGGCCTGATATCTGCAGCTCTGTACCCCTTCACTGAAGCCACGGAAGCAGTGTTTTCCAGAGACTGCATGGCGGGATTTTTTCCTTCTCATGTGTTTTTTTATTGTTCTCATGGCCTTCTGCCTGCAAACCCTAACGTGCGAGGAAGATGGCAAGCCTTGGCCAACCCGCAAACCAGTGCCAAGGCCTTCACAGCCCCTGGGCAGGGCTTTTCCTAACACCGTTTTAAAACAAAAGGGCAATGGAATAATCAGCATGGTGTTTCCCGCATCCCAAGATTTCTGTGCCTGACATGCTGAAGCACAGCCTTCTGAAATGACTGCACATTCAGCTGTTGCAGTGTGAAGTGAGTTCTCAGCACCCCAAAATCCAGACCTACAGCCTCTCAAAGAACAAGTGAACCTCTCCTGAGGAGATTGTGTTGGCCACCAGAATTATTCACTCCAGCTTCTCTGGCATCCTGCAAGAGTACAGATTTGAAACCTCGGCATATACAGATGCCAAAAGGGTGATCATCAGCAGAGAGTCTGAGTGCCACGGTCAGGAGAGAATATATCAACTGCCAGGATGAAGGGTCATTGGGAGAAACATTGTCTTCAGTCACGTATACACCCCTGCAGATGGAGACAACTGCCAAAGGGTTTTACAGGAGACCAAAACAACAAGCACTGAGATGAGCCACAAATGCCCCTCTGCTGAGGTACCACATGGCTTTGCACAAGACACAGGTGCTGAACTTTCATCTCCGTTTCCCCCACCACCCTCCAACACATCTTCCTCCGCAGAAGTTATCTTCATCCACATGAAGGCTGTGAGCGCTGCCCTGAGAGAGCTCCCTCAAGCGTGTGTGCCAGGTCCCCATGACAAGGCGTGTTTGGGTGCAGACAGTGATGCTGTTACCGAGAATGCCACGCACTTGGGCTGGGCAAAGCTTTTGGCACAGGTTCAGTCACAGCCAGCAGTGCAGCAATGTATAAAGAGTAGGTGCATGGTTCTTTCTGAGGCCATAAGCAGAGTCGTGGTTTGAAGGAGCTCACCAGAGACTGGCTACACACCTGTGTATGTGCAGAATTATTGCCTCAGCACTGGACAACATGGCAGAGGAAATGCTGTGAGACCTCACCAAGCCCTCCAGACTCTCAAGCCTTCACAACAAGATAGCAGGAACCTCCTTCCTCCTCACATAAACACTTGCAGTCAAACTCGTAGCTACATTTTAGTCCCTAATTGACAATCTCCCTTCCCTCAAAATTTTCACGTCTTCTTGGCTATAGCAGCACAGTCCTTTCTGCATGTCAGAGATCTTCCCCTCATTCACTTGCTGTCATGCCAGCAAGTGCTTTCTTCTCCTCGGGCAGCATGCTGTCTAATCCATGATACACAGGTTATGGAGGAGGGCCTACATAACTTCTGATTTTCAGCAGTGCTTAAAAAATGGAGAAGATAGCCTTTGCAGCCCTCAAATCCCAGGGCTTAGGGAAGGCTTCTTGGTTTCATGGGTGAAAGGTTTAAGGAGCCTATGAAGCATATACTCAGGCTGAGGACTTCTATGCATATGACACTGTCAGTGACTAGTGTGACACTATTCCATTTTTTTTCCAGAAGTTGACTAACAGCAAAGGGGCCATCACAGCCTTTGGCATTATCTGCTGTGAGGGGGTGGCCCGCAAATTTTGTGTTCAGAAGCAGCCAAGAGTTCCTGCCATCCTTAACATGAGAGTAAAGTTTGTTGTGTAAAAGGAGAAAACAGATCTTGAGATATCTGAGATTGTTATTTGGCTTAAATATCCCTCAGCTTTTTTTCACCTTTGGACATGATGAGGATGTGTTTAGTAATGTGTAGCAGATCCTCAGACAATGGAGTTTTGCTCAGTACAACTGTCCTGTTCATGGACCACCAACAAAACAGTGGCCATTGCCCCTGCTATTTAGCTTGACTAAGTAGTGCTACTTTCTGTGGATGGTTTTGAAATGGAGGGTAGAGCATATGGCACTGCCTGTCCCACCCCAGCCACTTTTATGATAAAGGTTGGCAGACAGAAAGTCCGATCACAAAACAAAACAAAACAAAACAAAACCCCCTTTGACTCTAGTGGATCACTGACCCAAACACTTATAAGATCTCGGTATTTGTATTGCTTAAATCAATAGTGGGGAACTAGAAAGATGTGTGCCAAAGCTGGTCCTTCATGCTGCAACCCCAAAGCCTAAGCCTCCGTGCCCTTTGGGAACCACAAGGGGATGGAGAAGCAGGACCTCGACATCAAGACCAAGTGGCTGCAGCACTTCCAGGGCCTGCAGCACCTCCAGGGCCTGCACTGTTAAAGGATGCTGGATCCAGTGGATTTTTGAATAAAGGGATTCCTCCTTCCTGGTCCACTGGAAGGGAAACTACTGTGCTTCTCTCTTCCCTGGTCCTGCCAGCAGTGAGGCGGGGCATGTATTTCCAAGAGGCAAACACACACTCTGTACGGACATGGTCGACCACCAAAAAATCAACTCCAGCAGGGGCACAGTACCTTTACAGGCACCACAGAGACACGAGCAGCACTCATAAACATGAACGATAGAAACGGCCTGGTCCTGTTCTTGCTCACCAGCTAATCAGACTCAAAGCTTGCAGGAGACCTCACACGCACCCTCGCACGGGTGTCTCTGGTAGCTGGCTGCCTTGACGTCTGCAAGCCTTCCACACATGCACTCACACAGAACAGCGAGCACGCTCACCCAGAAAAGAGCTAGGAAAAGGATTTAATACAATGATAGGCTACACCGCAGAGAGCAGGTACACAGCCTGGCCAGACAAGTGTCCCTGCCAGCAGCTTGCTTACATGACTGGCCCCTTTTATTCCCTCTGCCTCCATTTTCCCATGCTGCTTCTTCCATGATGCAGCTTGATCCCTCCCTTTCTCCAGCTTTATCCCCTTTGAAATAAACAGCCCATCTCTAAGTACTTTTTTCTTCATTGGTGCCAGTTTTACTGCCTATGTACTCAAGTTTAATATTTCTGGTCCTGTTAGCTAGGTAACCCCTGGCTCATATGGTGCTTCTGATATCGTTACCTCAGTACTGCTGGTGCTGCAAGAGTCTGCTCCCCGGAGGTTCCCCAATACACCAGTTATGTGTGACGCTTGTCCTTTTCTCATATAACTCTCCCTTAACCACTGCTGAAATCCAGCCATCGCTCACCGTGCTGTCTGGAACTTGGCAGGGTCTCATTCTATTCCCTGCAGTGTCCAATGATTTCTCATAGCCACTAGTTTCTCACGCCCTGTTCAGTTATCTCAACCCCGAGGCAGAGCCTAGGCGTCTGCCTGCATACCCTAACCCTGTGTTGCCGGTGGAGCTGTGGGCCTGGATGGGAAGACCCAGGGCCACCACATCCTTCACTGTGGTGCACAGGGACCCAGCTTGCAGCAAGATGACTGAGCTGCCCAAGAGTGGCCGGGTGCTCTGCTGGGCTGAGCTTTGGTCACCTAAAACGCCATAGCTTCCCTGGGGTCTCACATGAGGAGACAGGCTGCAGAGATGAACTGGACCCAGTTTTCCTAAAAAGAGTTCACCCTTGTATAATTCCCTTCGGAAATGGGACGCTCACACACAAAGTTTAAAAGAGCTGTTAACAGTAAATCTGCTCCTCAGAAGCCCTAACAAAATGAAATGCTGATTAGAAACAACTGCAAAGGAGTAAAGCAATGGCAGTGCTTTCCCTTCCCCTGTGCTTTGTTTTTCCCTGTGGAATGCAAAATAGAAGGAGAAAAGGGATCTCTGTGTGCTGATTATTTCTCTAAAAGATGTTTCCTTTTATCACTTGTACATGCTTCTGCCTATCCCTTTGCCATGTAAAGATATGGATGGAGACAGAAGTGTAAAATAAGGGGGGAATATTTAATTTCATTGATGGACAAGAAGAAAAAAGTGTGATAGAAGCATACATAGTTTATTTGAAATAATTCTCAATCATGAAATACTCCTTCGACAAAGAAAAAGAAGGTAGAAAATGCCTAATTCTCCAAGAAGAAATACATTCTTTTTTTTTTTTTTTTCCTTCAGGAGAATGCATCCTGGAGTCACCAGTGGAGATAAAGCAGAGCTTTTAATAGTGGACAAACTGACAGTATGTTACGAAAATATGCATTTTTAAGAAATCTCCCTCCAAAGTGAATAAAAAAAGCTATAGTCTGCATGCTATCACTGGCAAATCAGTGAGGCTGTCTTCATCACACTAATGAAACTGAGAAGTGTATTATGGATTTGAATCCAATGAATCTGAACCCATTGTAATATCTGAGCTTAATTTTCGTGCTTAGCGTCTTCTCTCATTCAGGGAGAGAAGGTGTTTTGAGCTTTCCTCAACACCCCTTGGACATTGTCCCCAGAGTTTTCAGCTAAATTTCCTGAGATGACTTATGAAAACTTCCTTGTGTCACCATGCGCTGGCAGTCTATGTCCCAGTCCTGTGTGAGTTCAATATTTTACTAATATTTTTTAGATTTTGTTTACAATAGCCCTCTGTAACCAAGACTCGCAATTCACGTTCCTTCCTTTCAACACTACAATCCAACAAGAAAATAAATCTCCTGAGGCACCTGTATTTAATAGCTATATATATATGTGTGTGTGATACAATACATGATACATGATTAGAATTGCTGTCATGAAAAGCATCATGACTGGGGGAAAAGCCAAACCTTTGCACGGCCAAGGGCTTCCTTCAGGGCCAGCTTCACAGTCTTGTTTCTGAAACTGTAGATGAAGGGGTTTAAGAAGGGGTACAGGACAGTGTTCAGCAAAGCTACAATTGTGTTAGTCTCCAAGGAAACCCTTTCTG
Source organism: Apteryx mantelli (assembly GCF_036417845.1). Classification (NCBI taxonomy): domain Eukaryota; kingdom Metazoa; phylum Chordata; class Aves; order Apterygiformes; family Apterygidae; genus Apteryx; species Apteryx mantelli. Next base: position 15,355,981 of record NC_089997.1, read on the forward strand.
AGGGCTGTGCATAGAGAACAATGCAGCTTCCATATGCTATGGCTAAGTTGGTGAGATGGGAAGAACATGTAGCAAAAGCTTTCTTCCTCCCAGACGCTGATGGCATGTGCAGAATACAGTGGAAGATGCACATGTAGGACACCAGGGTTAAACATAAGGAACCCAGCACTACAAAAGATAACAAAACGGAGTCTGCTTTCCAAAGCAGGCTGGTGTCAGAGCAGGACAGTTTGAATAAGGGGGAGTTGTCACAAAAAAAATGCTGGATCTTGTTGGGGCCACAGAAAGTCAGCTTTGAGAGGAGGACCAGGTGGTAACTCGAGAGTGTGAAGCCTAGGATCCATGCAGCAACAACCAGGTGGGTGCAGAGCTGCTGCTTCATGATGGCAGCATAATGCAAAGGTTGGCAGATGGCAACATAGCGGTCAAAGGACATGACAACAAGGAGAGAGAGCTCTGTAAAACCGAGGGCAACATAGAAATAGGACTGGGCAAAGCAGCTGCTAAATGGGATAGTTCTCCTACCAGAGCTCAGAATCACCAACAGTTTGATGGTTGTGGAGGAAGTGAACCAGATTTCCAGGAATGCCAGATTGCTGATGAAGAAGTACATGGGGGTTTGCAGGCGGTGAGCCACACACACAAGGAAAATGATCATTGTGTTCCCCGTCACTGTTGTCAGGTATATGAGTAGAAGGATCAGGGAGAGAAGCAGCTGTAGTCTTTGGTCAAGCCCTGAGAAACCCTCCAGGGTGAACTCAGCAACCACAGTTTCATTTCCTGCTCCCATGCCCAATTTCAGTACATCCTGCTGAGACAGGAGCATGAAGAAGCAAGTGTGAGAATTTCACAGTCTCGACGGGAGGGTAGATCCTTCCTTCTTTGCTCCCTCGCTTGCTTCCTATGTAACACAGACAGAAATATTCCTCTCAGCCATGCATCACACCCTGATTTCTCTGCTTCACATTTCACTGAGAGTCCTCAGAGATTTTACTGTCTTCTTTCTACCTTTTCCAGCCACTCACAAAGGATTCTTTCTCACGAGCACAGTATTGTAAAGAGGTTGTGAACTATTTCATGCCATGCCTGGGAAATTCCCTGTTCACTTTGACCTATTGCAAACATCCATCACATCTGTGTTTCAAAAGCCAAACTAATCTCCCAGCAAAAGTACTTACTAGTACCTGCAGATGCCAGTCCACCCATGTAGATAAGTATGTTGAAAGTTATTCCTTCTACTTTTCAGTCCTTGCCTTTTTTGACTTGGAACTTCTGTGAGGCTGTTGCTTTCAAAACAAGCCAGTACTGAGCATCTCTTCTGCAATCCCCTGCTTTCTTCCACATCTTCTTCCTCTCTGTTTCTCCAGAAGCACTGAGGAAACATTTTTATTAAATGTCCTGTCCTAAATGCCTCGCTTTCCCTTTAGGGGAAGGGGAAATCTTCTCATCTTAAAGAACTTAAAGGCTGTCCTTTTGATTATTTGAAATAGGAAGGGTCTGGAACAACAACAACAACAAAATACTAAGCAGGGTTATATTTTAGAAGTTGGGCACTTTGGTTTGAGCAAGTTAGCTTCCTCCCACCTTGTCAATGCAGAAAGAGAGAAGAGTGTCTGGAAGAGAGTGGTAACACTTCTTTCACCTGTCAATTACAGTCTGGGAGGACCCAGCCTCTAGAGCTCTCTCTTTGCTGGCTATATAGGGACCAAGGGAAAATGAGTACAGGCACCAGCTGCTCACAGACACCTCTAATGAAGTCAATGAAACTCACTATTTCTGTCTCCGCCCTCTTAATTTATTTAGTAGCTAATTTCTTTTTCAAACCAAAGAACATGTCCAACAGAAGGAAGCCCAAGGAAAACATAGGCAATAAATGCTGACATTATCCCTCCACCTTTGCATTTGGTTTTAGACATATAAAGGAAAGGAGCAGATGACTCCACAAATAGGATGCTTCAAGAGTGCAAGGGCAGGAGGAGGAGATGATGGGTTTCAAGCAGTGAAACAGAGCTTCTCCACAGACTGTGTTCTTAGTCTGCTGGATGTCACCTAAAATCATGCTTCTCCTGAATGTGCTTTCTTAGAGGAACCTGCAAAGCTGCTGAGAGCTTACAGCAAAGCAGCTTCTCTGCTCACCATGGGAGTATCCCTCTTGAACCCTTTTATCAGGCTTTGGTTGGTTCAAGGGATTTGCTGTATTCAGGTCCCGCATAGTCAAAAATGGAGATACCATATGCAGCAGTGACTTTGGCAGTGTGAGATATGCAGGTGAAGAAGGCTTCATATGGCTTTCCCAGAGGGTATTCTCAGGATAGTGCATCTAGTGCACACATAAGCCACAGGGGTCAGTGTGAAGGAGCTCAGCAACATAGCGGAGAAGGGAACAAAGCTCATGTTTGAAGGTAGTTGGTGCCCATGAAGGTTGCTCTCCTCAAAGGGATGAGGCCACAGAAGAAAGAGTCTCTTTACTGGGGACACAGGGTACCTTGGTATATAAAATGGTGGGGCTGAGCAAGGATAGAGATGCCATCACCCAATGGATAAAGATGAGTGTGAAGCACAGCCAGGGCTTCATAAAGATGATACAGTGTGATGGGTTGCAAATGGCCCCGCAGCAATCAAAAGACATCACAACAAGCAGGTTGAACTCAGCTGTGCCCAGGAAGATAGAAAGGAAGGTCTGGAACTGGCAAGCAGCCATGGGATGGTCTTAATCTCCAAGATGAGGCCGACAAACCTTTTAGGGGCAAAGGGAACCAAATATCTGGGAAGGAGAAGCTGCTGGGGAAGAGATACGCTGGTGTGGAACTGGTTGAGCCAAATGATGGCTATCATGACCATATTGCCCATGGCAGTGAGCAGATAAATCACCCCTGGCAGTGTGAAGAAGAGCATTTGCATTTGAGGAGTGACTGAAAAGGCCTTCAGGAAGAATTTGCTCGCTATGGTACGGTTGGGAGGATCCATTTCAGAACCTGGTCAGTTGAAGGTGTGACAGGAGTAACTAATGTCATGGGTGATGAAATTCGTCTTGCTGCCTTCATCAACTTTCCCTTCCCTTTTCCTAGTCCTACTTTTCCTTCTTGAGGTGGGAGACCAGAACTGCACAAGGGATTCTCATTTTCTCTTTGTTTATATCCAATGCCATGAAATAAATGTTGATGCTTTTTGTATCGTGAAAAGATCTTGAATGTCAGCCAGCACCAGTGTTTCACACCTGTGGTCAAACCCCCAGAAGTATGTAACATATTCAGGAAACTCTCAGATTAGGACCACCAACGCAAAAACCCTAATGGGGTCTGCTTTGCTCATCGCCAGTTTGAATTGCATAGGCGAGTCTTGCACATCATCCCCGCCGAGGCCACTCATGGTTACTGAGCCTCCTTGGTGGGACGGAGTCCTGTGCAGAATGGGGAGGGGCAGTTCACAGCATCTTAGTCTGGATGGTTTTGCTCATGGGGATCTGATCCAGTCCCGTAAACTCAGGGGGAATAAATTCCAGACAACATTCCTAATTGCCACAGCTGGTTTAACCCTGCTGCGACAGTAGTCCACGCGGTGAGCCCACCATCGATGACCGTGGCAGTCGGCCAGGTTAAACGCACCATGCCCAGCACCCACTCCATTAGGGAGGGGAAACGTTTTGGTTTTGCTGGTGCAGGGTGCAGAGAGTGTTGTGCAGCCTGGGACCCTGGGGCAGAGCCTCCATCTGACCGAGCTCCTCTCTAGTAAAATGAACTGCATCTGCCCCATCGTCCCACAGCCTCAACAGCCACTCTAACAACCCTTTGCGGGGCTGCTGCCTGTAGCGTCCCTGCGTATCCTGCTGCTCTGATGCTTTAAAATCGCCAGGAGTTGTGGTCCCTTCAAACTGGCTGCATTCAGTGCAGTGAGCCGCTGCTCTGCCACCGGCCAGGCAGCTGCCTCCCCCTCAGGCTCAGTGTCTGACTCCAAACTGGGGAGTTCATCGGGGTCCCAGATATTGCCATCCCAAATATTCATTCACCACTTCTAATTTTTCAAATATATTTCAGAAAGGAAACCAACGGGTCTTTTCCCAAATATTCATAAATGCACTTTATAATATCAATTAATAATATCAATACCCTTTTTGATGAAAAGAAATGAAAAATGGAAAAGCTACATCTGTGATTATTATGGTATACTGAACCAGAGTCAATGCGAGTCTGTACTACTTTTAGAATGACAGTGTATGAAGCAAGAAAACATGCATTTCTGTTTAATGGTAACTTCTTTATACAAGTAAAATTGGAAAGCATAAAAACAAGGGCTCAGAAGCACCATCTTCTGCAGTTGAAATATAGGCTATCTGAGAAAGAAAACCCATGGAAGCTAATATCAAAGGTAATTCACAGGTGCTGGGAAATACAAAGAAAAGTGGAATACATTTTAATGTTTACAGAATGCTTTGTCTTTTCTTTTTCTTTCTTTCTTTCTTTTCTTTTTTTTTAATATATATATTCTCCATGATTTCCATCCCTTATTTGATTTGGGCTTTCCTGTCCCATGTTTAACCAAAGACATAAGATATCCCAGGTCTCTTGTGAAATACACACAGATATGCAGCTTAGAGTATTAGGATTAGAAGAGGTCATCTTTCAGAAAGGCTTCCTTGGAGGAGTTTCTTGAAGATAACACTTCTGAGATCTGTCGAATCCCAAGTTTTCTTAGACCAGAGGCATAGTAGCTGCCTCTACCTCCTGCTAATAAAGTCTTATGGGGGGGGGGGGTACTACCAATAAACAAAATTGGTGCGGACTCTCTTTTCTTCTAACATGGCAGTGTCCTAGAAACTCTTTGCTCTCAATTAACCATCCAAGTAACACCCCAATCCAGTGAAATAAAGGGGTGGATGGGGGAGGGGAGGGCAGGGTCCTAATGTCTCCCTGCCAAAGGGCTTGCTCCCTTGGGGATCTCTGCTGCAACCTGCAGACCACACACTGCCCCGGGCCCTGAAACAGGATATCCAGGGCTGACTTCCAGGAGGAGGCCTCAGAGAGCAGCTTTGACATGGTGGGACTTTTTTCTCTGGCATAGTTAACAAGGAAAAGGTCTTGCCATGATGGAGCACTCAGAGGTCCTCTTTCGAGCAGCAGTGCCACAGTCATTACCTTTCAAAATGGGTAAATAGGGAAAACTTCCAAAGACAAACTATTTCTTCAGAAAATAATTGGCCTCTTGCAACCACTTCTCGCAGATGCACATACTACAATGACTGATGTTTCAAGGGCTCAGAGCTTATTTTTTTATGCTGAAAATGAAGCAAATCACAACATTGCTTTTGGACCCTGAGAATCATTGCCTGATGCTCAAGCATGTTCCTGCAAATCACCAGGAAATGCTTGAAGGGTCATAGCTGAGAATTAGCTTGTAAAGTTGAAGTGGTTTTATGCAAATAACTCTGCAAACCCCCTCAGTATTATGGTCCTCACCTTTCCACATGCTCTTCTCTTCCCTAAGGGAGTCATTTCTAGCCTGACAGTTCAGGTGTCCTTCTCAGCTGAGCACATTTTGCAGTGTGTCACTAGGTTGTTGGAGGCCTGCAATTTCTGAGATTCTTGCCAGGATCTCCAGCCAGGATGCTAACTAACTCAACCCCCGCGTTCAGCTGAGCACATACAGCTGACCTCACCATCATCATCCAAGCCATGTGCCTGCTGCTGGTCTATGAACTGCTAAGGCAGGAGTGACCTCACATGCACATGGCCCAGCCATGAGCCGCTGCTAGCCTATCAGAGGTTGAGTCAGAAGTGACCTCCCAAGAGAAAACACAAGCCTTGTCCATCAGAGAAGAGGAAAGGCCATCAGCAGGTGAGTGGGCTTGGTAGATGATTGTAAGGTCACCTCTATCTGAGCAGCTGGTAAGCCAGCACTTGGCTAATGCTTGGGGCAATTGTTTGTGAGGTCACTTCTGCCTGAGGACCTGATAGGCCTCCAAGCAGCACAGGGCTAGGATGTTGATTGTGAGGTCGTTCACAACTGAGCAGCTCATAGGCCAGAAACAGTTACATGGCTTGGATGGTGACTGTGAGGTCACCTCTGTCTCAGCCTCTGATAGGCCAGCAGCAGGCCCATGGCTCAGGTGATGATTGTGAGGTCATTGCTGCATGAATACCTGACTGGATGGAAGCCAAATCCATGCTGAGGTCATTTCCATAAGGGCAGGTGAAAGACCAGCAGCAGTTCCATTGGCTTGGTGGGTCATTATGAGGTCAGTTGTGTCTGATCAGCTGATAGGCCACCAGGAAGCTGATGGCTGGGGACATTTTCATGAGATTGGTTGTTTCTCAGAAGCTCATAGGAGAGTAGGAGACCCATGACCATAAGGGTGAAAGTGAGGTCCCTTCTGTCTCTGCAGGTGATGGACCAGGAGCAGGCACATGGGTGGGAAAGTGGCTGTGAGGTCACTTCTACGGGTGAAGCTGATAGGCCAGCACTTGACTCTTGTCTGTGGTAAGGAGTTGTGAGGTCCTGTGTGCCTGAGAACCTGACAGGCCTCCAACAGGCACAGGGCTAGGATGTGGGTTTTGTGGTCACTCCTGTCTCTGGTGAGTGCCACTTGCTCTGTACAGAGAGTGAGGAGTGGCATGGAGAGCCCTGGGCCGTGAGTGGTTTTGGGCCACTGGACTCTATGCAAGACACAGAAATATCTTTTTTAATGGTGCAGGCCTGATAATACCAGAGATATTTAGAAAATGTCAATAAAAAATGAAAGAAGAGAGAAATTAAGAAAATGATCTAAAGCGGAGAAATGTTTTGTTACACTTTCCAGCTTTTAATTTTTCTGTGTGTGTTCTTTTTGTCTTTCTTGGCTTTGTTGTCTTTTTTTTAATACCCTTTTTTTTGTTTTTATTCAGGGTTTTTTTTTGAAAAGGAAAGCGTTTTCCAGAACGGGGGTGGGATGTAGTCACAGGGTCACTGACAGCTGGTGCCATTGTAGGTGCCCTGGTCCCCTCTGCCCAGCCTCCATCTGCAGCTCCGAGGGGTTCTGGTCTCCCGCAGGTCCCCTGTGAGAGCTGCCAGGCCCAGGCAGGTACCTCCGATACACCAGGACCTCTCCAAGTGCCACTAGATGCTTGTGGTTAGAACAGAGCTCTGCCTGAAAAGGTGAAGAAGAGTTTTCAACATTTAAAAAATATGAACATACTTTCACCAGCTAAAAGGACTGACTACTTTTAAAGTCTACTTTTCCCATGATAAAATAGTGGAGATGTTCAGGCAGGGTGTGAATCTCAGGAGAAGAAATACTAATCTGCCCCTGAACCAGTGTTACTACTGCTCTGTCTGTTATGCCGTGGATATAGTCTCAGTGATTTCTCACATATTTTCACATGTCTTGATTAAATTGATCATTTCTAAAGGCATCTTTGCATCAGACGAACTGGACATATCTTACTCTTTATCCATCCGATACCTCTCAACTCTCTAGTTGCTGCTCTGAGCTTCAGGGAGTCTGAAGCTTGCCTCGTCTTTCAGGAGTCTCATTGTCTCTTTGTCCAACTCCTCAGTTCTGTTTCTATCTATCCTTTCCTAGCTATCTGTCAAAAAACACTTCAAGGAGGGTTATTCCTTGTGGAAAGTGGACCTCACTGGAGATAGCTTGGACTTAACATACGGTTGAGGAGTATATTTGACTTTTTATTAAACTGTATCGTATTCTGTTTTTGCTTGTTTGCAATTAAGAAAAATCCTCCTGTGTCTGCAAGTAGTTGTCTAAGGAAAGCAGGTGGGAATTGGTGTGTAGGAGCTGTAACATTCAGCTACAGACTCAAGTGGAAAAATGTTAGATTTTAACAAGAGTCATGTGAGTCCCCAGTGGCTGATGAGGGAAATGGCAGGGTTGGGGAGGTGAGGAGGAAAGTTGGCCATAAAGGTCTCCTATTGAAAATACTGTTTTTCCTGCATGTTCAGACTTCATTAGGAGACCCTCTGGGTCAGTATGAATGGGAGAATGTGGATATCACTTATTCTGTAAGCTGAAAAAACTTAAGAAGCAGAAATCTTTTCTTTTTCAGGTGCTCCCCATCTTACTCTTTTCAATTCACTCCTGAATCCTCTCCAATTAGCCCTACGAGAATTGAAGAACTGAAGAAAATTATGGGGAGAGACATGGCTCCTTAGAGGTTTTTGCATTTTAATGGCCCCTTGAGTGTATTTGGTGCTGAGTCCGTGAACCTCAGATACTGAGAGGAGATTGAACAAACTACTCAAGAAGTTAAAGTCAGAAGTAAATCCCAAAATTTCTCGGAGTTTTAATGGGTCCCACTGAGGGACATTACTGACAAAGCCTCTCTGGGGGCTGATGAGAGCAGAAAGTTGGAGGCCTGACTGCAGGTAGGCAAAGACAATGCGCAGGTGGCTCTGATGCCAAGTAAGCCTTGATGTGTTTTATCAAGCAGAATGGCCAGGCACTGACAGCCAGCCCCTGAGTAGGGTGATCCTTTCCCTTACGTTTTGCTCAGGGCTCTTCCCAGGGGCAGTGTGAGGGTGGGGGTGCGTAATGCCGAGTGCAGGACAATACAGCACCTCTTGGGCTCGTTGGGGACAAGGAGGCAGCAGGCTACAGTGCCATAGGGAAACAGTGTCTTCTCATAGGTCTTGGTGGCAGAGACACCATCCATAGCCAAGAGGACAAAGACATCAGTTTATTGGGAGATTGATTTTCCTTGAAACGCAAAAGCCAGGGGTTGATCACAGACTCCCTCTGGGTGACCTGTAGCACCACAGCTCTACCCTTCAAGTGACACTTCCTTTTCCTGAAATCACATCTGAACCCCACAAGCTGCAGTTTGTGGCTGTTTCCCCTTCTCACGCTGTTTCCCACTTTCCATCATCTCTGAAACCACCCTTCAAGCACTCACAGGCTCCCACTCTACTGCCCTTCACCTCCACTTCACCAGGCTAAAGAAGCCCAGGTCCCCCAACCTCTCCTCATAGATGGGGTTATTCCCCCCCCTCCAGGCACAGGACTTGACACTTCTCTTGCAAAGCTTCATGAGGTGTCTGTTGCCCAAATCACCCAAGTTTCTCAAGGGCCTTCTGGACTGAAGCACCTCTGTGTCCAAAACAAAACAAAACAAAACAGTGCCAATGGGGAAAGAGTAAGCAGGGGTGGGCTGACTGTATGGGAGGGGATCAGGATGGTAAAAGACACAAACTTAAAGGAGGGGAAAAAAAAAAAAGGGAAATTAAAAGTGAAGCAAAGGGTTGATCAGGGCTGTGTTGGGGATTCCTGCCAAGAAGCTCTGCATCTGAACCATTCTGAATGTAGGAGGACAAGAAAGCAGACCTACTTCCACTGTCAAAGGGAACCTGCTTGCTTCCCCGACATCCGTAAGTGAAGAGCCAGAGGGGGAAGAATCATGTACTCCTTCAGGATGGAAGAGACCTCAGAAGATTCCTAGCCCAATCTCCTTGCTCACAGCACGGTCAGCTCTGTGGTCAGACCATGTTGCTCTGGACTTGATCCAGTCTGGTCTTGGAAACCTCCAAGGGAGGAGACTGCACAGCCTCTCTGGGCAACCAGTTCCAGTGCTTGGCCATCCTTTAGTGGAAAAGCTTTTCCTCATCTCCTGCGTGAATGTCTCTTGTTTCAGCTTATGCCCATTGTCTCTTGTCCTCCCACCATGCATCAGGATGAAGAGCCCACCTCCATCTTCCTGATGACCTCCTCATAGCTATTGGAAGGCTGCTGTGAGATCCCTCCAAAGCCATCTCTTCTCCAGGTTAAAAAAGTCCCATTTCCTCAAAGAGCATGTGCCCCAGCACCCTGAGTATCTTGAGGGCCCTCCACCAAACCCACCACCAGTTACCAACCTCTTTCTTCTTCTGGGGACCCAAAACTGGATGCAGTATTTTCTACACAGTCTAATGAATACTGACTAGAGGGGGATCATGATTTCCCTCGACCTCCTGGCTGTGCTCCTGGTCCTACAGCCCTGGTTGGTTAAGGCCTTCTTTGCTGCCAGGGAACTCTGCTGGCTCATATTTTGCCTTCTGACCACCAGGGCCCTCAGGACTTTTGCTGCAGTGCTGCTCCCCAGGCACACAGGCCCCAGCCTGTGACACTGCGGAGTGTTGGCCTATCCCACGTGTAAGACCTGGCATTTGTCCCTGTTGAATTTTGCGATGTTTCTGACAGCCCATTCCCCCTGCCTGTCTCCGTCCCTCTGAATGGCAGCCCTCAAGCATATCACTGGACCCTCCCCTCCTGTCTGGCGTCATCTACAAGCATGATGAGTGTTGCCTCCTCCATGTCACTAATAAAGATGAAAACAGGGCAGGTTCCTGGAGAGATCAGTGGTGCTCCGCTTCTCCGTGGCCTCCAGGAAGAGTACTACCCATTCACCACTGCCCTCTGAGCCTCATCATCCAAGCAGCTTTTTACCCATCTGGTTGTCTATCCCTCTGGACAGTAAGGTTCTAACTTGCATACAAGAACATTGTGGGAGACAGTGTCAAACACCTTGCTAAAGTCCAGATAAAAGTAATTTACTCTTCTCCATCCATAAATAAAAAGTTATTTAATCATACAAGTCAGTCATATTTGTGAGGCACAATTTACCCTGGGTAAATCCATGCTGACTGTTCTCTATCACCTTCTTCTCCTTCATGTGCCCAGAAATGTGATCCAAGAGAATTCGCTCTATGACACACTCCTCACCAAAGTGAGGCTGAACTGCCTGCAGCTTCCCAGGTAGTCCTGTTGGCCTTTTTTGAAGATGGATGTAACATTTGCCTTTTTCCAGTCTTTGGGACCTTGCCCAGCCTCCAAAACCTTTCAAAGATGATAGAGAGTGACCTTGCTATGACAGTGGCCAGCTCTCTCAGTGTCCTCAGATGCAGCCCATCTAGTGCCATAGACTTGTATGGGTCAAGTTCTCACAAGTAATCCCTCACCCAACCCTCATCCTTTGCTGGTTGTTTTTCTCCTCAGGAGTCCTGACTCCAGGCACAACAGCCTGGGAGACCTTCTTGGTGAAAACTGAAGCTAACAAGGTGTGGAGTTCCTCAGACCTATCTGCATCTGCTCTTACAAGAGTCCCTGCCCCATTCAGCAGTGAGCCCACCTTCTCCTTTTCCTTCTTACTGAAGCAGTAACAGCTCATCCTCATGCCCTTGACATCCCCTGCAAGTGTCAATCCCAGGGGAGTTTTGTCTTCCCTGACACCGTGTCAACATTGCCAGACAATATTTCTAAATTCCTCCTTTGCAGCCTGTCCTTCCTTCCCACTCCCATACGCTGCCTTATTGCCCTGGAGCTCAGGCATGAGTTCCCTGTTTTACCAGTTTTACTGAGTATTGATATGAACCGTTCTTGTGCTGTACTCTGCTGCTGTCCTTCCGCACTCCCTTCGAGATCTGGGACTTCACTATTTCATGGTCACTGTAGGCAAGGTGGACACTGACCATCCCACTTCTGATCAGTTCCTCCTTGTTTGTAATTTCCAGGTCCAGGAAAGCATCACCCTTATTGGCCCATCATGCAGTTGTGCTAAGAAGTTGTCCCTGACACCTTCCAGAAACCTCTTGGACTGCTGCTGTTTGCCCTTCCAGTGAATGTCAGGGAGATTAAGGTCTCCCTGAGCCTGTGATGCACAGACTTCCTCATGTTGCTTAAAGGAGACTGTCTCTATCTCCCCACCCTGATCAGGTGGTCTGTAACTCCAGTCACAGTGTCGCCCTTACTCTCATGCTCACCCACAAGCTCTCACCCAGCCCCTTTTCCATGCCAGGGAAGAGCTCCATACATCTGAGCTGCCACACAAAGGGCATCCCCCCTCATCATCTTCCCTGATGGTCTCTCCTGAAGAGCTTGTACTGTGCTCTTGCAGCCCTCCAGGCATGTGAGCAGTCCTACCACATCTCAGTTATCCCAACCATGTGGCAGTTCTGTAACAGCTTGTGCATCTCTATCTGCTCCTGTCTGTGCCCCAGGCTGCATGCATTTGCATGTATTTGTGCTGCAGAGCCTCAGCTGTGGCACAGCGTATAGGTTGGTCTTCGTGTACCATGTAACCAAGAGCCAAGGATACTGTGTGTGCAATGGCCCCACTTCAGAGCAGAGACATGTTGTCACAGATAGCAGGTGGCAATGTAATGGTGAAACAAGATTTGCAAACCCTGCAGTGCCTGAGGCCAGAGGAAAACAGAGCTGGGCTGTGCAGAAATGGCAGGATGGATTTTCTGCCCAAGCTGACTTTGTAGCTCCACAGGGCCTGTGACAGAAGTGAACCGATCTCCAAGAAGGACAAGGTGCCACTGAGAAAGTCCCTGGGCCTGGATGTCCTGTGATCCAGCCACCATGAAGACATCATTAGCACAGTCCCTGTTCATATCATTTGGGGGTGAGAAGAGGTTCAGGTGGAGAGCTAGAAGGGTTTGAGAGTGCAGAGACTAGAGGGGAGTCCTTGGTGTGATGTGCCTCCCATTTATGCAGCACATGTGGCTGTAGATGGGCTGGACTTTGCCTAAGGGCAGTGGTGGGATGCAGTCGTTTTGGCACAGGTAGGAAACCTGAGAGGCCCTGGGATATTTGCTCAGCAACCACTCCAAAAGGACATGGTTTTCTTACAGGTTCCATGCTCTATCTGCTAGAGTCATGTGGTTTTTCTGGACCCCCCCAGGCATCTGACATGACCCTGCAGGTCTATTTTTATGTCACTGAATCAAGTGTCTGCATTGAATTACATTAGCTGCTTGTACTATACAGATCTGCTTTTGTCGCAGCTTCCTAGTGAGTGGAGCTCTAGGAGCAGTAGTAGGCCTCTAGTGTCATTTAAGATGACCAAGGAAATTCCCCACCTGGATCCCATCTGATGCTCTGGAAGGATGTGGGTCTCCTAGTTGCTCCATCAGAGCAAGCAGACACTGGCATATCCTTTGACCACCTCTGTCTCTTCAGATGTCACCAGGTGTTGTGTGTGAACAGCTGACTCCCACCCCCCATCTGCATTGGTTACAGTGGGAGCTTAGACAGCGAGTTCTCCTGCAGACATCTTTGTTGTGCACCCTTCAGCTTTGGCAAGGGCAATCCCACCTCCTGTGAGTCTGTAGAGTTCACAGGAGGGATCTGAATCGCACTCCGCCCCAGGGGTTTCTAACCTGGCACAGGATGCCTGGATTAACTCATCTGAATCAACAGCTGAACCATGGGTAAATGCACTCCCTTCTTGTCCCTGTCGAAACGTCCTGCCTAGTTAAGAGAATGGAATAGGGGCTTCCAGAGTGGGACAATTCCACCTCTTGTATATAACCATCCTCTGATGAGACAAATTGCAGTGCTGGAATCAGTCTCTCTCCACTGTTTAGAGCAGGGCCATCGGTGATTATTTTAGTCTAGCTCAGTAAACTTTTCCCAGGAGGAGGGAGCACAAGGGACAGAGAATTTTATGCCTTCAGCTGGGCCTCTGCTCCTGAGTGGGGCCAGGCTCCCGGGACAGAGGGAGCTCATGGCAACCAGGCAGCACTGCCAAGAGACAGCTCTGTCCAGGAGCAGCTCCTCTGCAAAGAGCAGCAGGGCTCTGGGCACTGTCTGCTGTTGCTGACATAAGATGAGAGAAGACAGAGGGAGGTGAAAGGCAGTGTGGAATGGGAGGATGAAGGAGAGCTCATTGTTGGGGAAATCTTCACGGCCCTTTACATGGTAAGTCTCTGGCTGCAGGGCAACGCTACTGAGGCTCCTGGAAAGGTCTTCTCAACCCAACCCATCCCATGACTGTTTTTTTAAGGATCACTCTCCTGGCTCCTCTAGTGCAGAGGAGGAGGAGGAACTTCAGAGCAGGGATTCCCTGCCACACCATCAGGCGGAAAGGGCATCCTGCTATTTTCTCCCAGGGGTGGTTGCAGGGGTGTGAATCCAGGGAGTGCACCCAGGTCTGCCCAGGGCTGTAATTCAGAGCAGTGTCCCTGTGCCCCAGGATGCTGTGTGCCTGGGGCAGTGACTCTGCCTCCTGCGAGGGTCAGCACTCAGCCTGCCCAGGGAACTCCCCACAGCGCTGTGGGGTGAAGCTCTGGGTGGGAGGAGTGACCCCCATCATGGCAGCTTCATTCTCCCATTGAGAGCATGCTGCATGGGTCAGGGCTGCTCACAGCTCCAGCTTACACCCAGGACATTTCTGGAGGGGGCTTTCCAAAAGGAAGGTCAAGGCAAGGGATACCTGAAAGGGAAGGAGCTTTCACAAATCTCTGCTTTCAGTTTGATTCTCTTTGGGTGGGGTGAAAGGGTATTTTGTCTGCCAGGTTTAGACAGCAGACTGAGACTGAAACAGTGACAATGAGAGAGGAGAAGTTCCTCTTCATCCCTTCACCCACCCCTCAGTCTGCAGACAGAACCAGCATCACCTTTCCAGGCTCATGAAGGTTTGTCTCACCTGCTCCATAGCACCAGCAAACACGGAGGTGCTATGGGCAGGCCCTGTACCCGGGAAGTTTCTGCAGGGCAGAGCTGAGCACCCAGTGGGTGGGATGGGGTCTGTGAGCACTGACAGGGGAGAGACGTGGGGACAGAGAAACAGCTCCCCACAGGGACAGCTCCAGGCAGCAGAGTCAAAGTACTGGTCAAAGTGTGAGAGGAAACTACAGACTTCAGTGTCTCCTCTCCTCTCGCAGGCAGCACAGCCCTCTGCCCTCAAGGCTGTGGGGTCCAGGGCATGAGTCATTTCCTCAGCAGCCAGACATCCAGGAGAGGAGAAACTCCTGAGAGCATCTCTGTCTCTCCCTGTCCCCTCCTCCCTTGGCAGAAATATCATGGTAATGCTCCGTGTTTCCCGCCTGTCCATGCTGCCCTTGTCCTTCCCCTTGGACTCTCTGGGCAGGGGAATTTCTGATGCAGTTCAGGCACCAACCCTGCAGGTCCTGCCATGCAGATGTGTCCTCAACGTTGAGGTGCCCAAGTCCCCCTCTACCCTGTGGGGCTCTGGGTAATGCAATGTGGGGGCTGGGAATGAGCCAACTCTCTCTTCAAGGCACCCCATCGTTAGGACATCTGGCTATTTTCTTGGGGTGCCTGACTGGGCTGCAAGCTGCTCTCAAGGAGGTCAAAGCTTTCCCATTGCATCTGTGTGTTATCTAGGTGATCCATGGAAAAGCCACCTAGATACTAAAGCCACACAAATACTGCCAGGCAGCTGGATGTGGGCAACTGGAATGATCCCAATGTGTTACTGGCTAGACGGGGAGGGCTGAGACCTCCCTCAGATACTCTCAGAAAGAGTGCTGTATGTGTTCATCTGCACTTTGAAATCGGCTTCCTCTGCTCTCAGCAGTGTCATTTCTTTTCAAGGGTAAAGTGCGTGTGATCGTCCTCCACCTCAGAGGTGCGAGCACAGGGCAGCTGGGAACAAGACGGACCAACCAGCTCTCCTCACTCTGCGCTAAAGCGAGAGTGAATCCTTTTGCCTCTCAGGAATCACAGCTGGTCACTCTGAGTGCAGTAGCAATGCTGAGGATTTCTACCTCCAAGAATCCTCCTCAGGTGTGACAGGGGCATCTAAAAGAAAACAAAACAAGCCTTAAAATTATTCATGAAGCCATATAATTTAGAACTCGGAAGGAAGATGCTGAAAAGCCCTTCTACCTTATGAGCAGACTAAATCTGACTAAAACTGTGAATACAGAAGTTTAGTCACCCCTGTTCCCATGCACCCACTGTTGTAGGTCAGGACTGACTCCTCTGGAGCCCATGGGCACAGGTTCCCTGCTCCTCACGGCAAACTCAGCCAGCACAAACCAGAGCTCCAGCCACAGAGCTCAGTGATGGTCCTGCCAAGATTGGGAGAGGTAATGTGTGTGTGTTTGGGGGAGGTTATGAAAAAGTTTTGCTTAGAGAAGTCTGTTCTAACTTGTCAATGTCTTTCCCTCCTTTGACAGTCCCCTGTGACTGCAGTGAGTGAAATGTCCAGCAGCAGCTCCCCCACTGAGTTCCTCCTCCTGGCATTCACGGACACACGGGAGATGCAACTCTTGCACTTCTTGCTGTTCCTGGGCATCTACCTGGCTGCCCTTGTGGGCAACGGCCTCATCATCACAGCCATAGCCTGCGACCACCGCCTCCACACCCCCATGTACTTCCTCCTCCTCAACCTCTCCCTCCTCAACCTTGGCTCCATCTCCACCACTGTCCCCAAATCCATGGCTAATTCCCTCTGGAACACCAGGACCATTTCCTACTCAGGATGCACTGCCCAGGTCTTTCTGCTTGTCTTCTTGTTCACAGCAGAATATTCTCTTCTCACTGTCATGGCCTATGACCGCTTTGTTGCCATCTGCAGACCGCTGCACTATGGGACCCTCATGGGCAGCAGAGCTTGTGTCAAAATGGCAGCAGCTGCCTGGGCCAGTGGTTTTCTCCATGCTGTCCTGCACACTGGGAACACATTTTCAATACCACTCTGCCAAGGCAATGTTCTGGAGCAGTTCTTCTGTGAAATTGCCCAGATCCTCAAGCTCTCCTGCTCAGACTCCTACCTGAGGGAAGTTGGGCTTCTTGTGGTTAGTTTTTTTTTAATCTTTGGGTGTTTCATTTTCATTGTGCTGTCCTACGTGCAGATCTTCACAGTCGTGCTGAGGATCCCCTCTGAGCAGGGCAGGCACAAAGCCTTTTCCACATGCCTCCCTCACCTGGCTGTCGTCTCCCTCTTTGTCAACACTCTCATGTTTGCCCACCTGAAGCCCCCCTCCATCTCCTCCCCAGCTCTGGATCTGGGGGTGGCAGTTCTGTACGTGGTGGTGCCTCCAACACTTAACCCCCTCATCTACAGCATGAGGAACAAGGAGTTTAAGGATGCTCTGAGGAGAATGCTTCAATGGGCACAATGTACACACCAATAACTGTCTCATGTGCATCTGCTTCCCTTTACCAGGGTATGGGGCATCAAGGACCTGACCACAAGGTGGGAAAGGGAGGGTCAGATACTGGCATTTAGAGACACTCAAGGTTCATAAGGGGTTAAAGAGGATTGATTTAATAAAGGACTTACTTACACTCCAAACTGTGTAGGAGCCCCAGGAACTGCATGGAGGGATCGCTGATGGGCAACTGCTGGGTGCATGGGTCAGACACCAAGGCAGGACTCTCTTTGTTGTATCCTAAAGGCCCCTTATATTTACTAGAACTATTTCCTTATCTCAGCTGTGCTAACCTTGGGTAGTTACTGGCTGCAGAGCAGCTAGACATTGTTGACAGAACGGAATATGCATGTCCAGCCTTGATGGGTTTCCATCAGTGCGCAGAGAGCGTACTGCGGGGCTGCTACCACATGCACTGCCATTCACCTGACTCCTCACCAGATCTTCCACATATGTTCTCACTACAAAGGATATGTGTTGTTCATTTCTTTCTTTCTTACTTTTCTCATTCATGGCCATCCTTCTGGAGGGGAATCTGAGCCACCAGGAGAGATCAGGGGATCTCCAGGAACAGCATGTACCTGGGGGTGGGTAGTGAGTGGAGCCTCACAAAGTGAGGGACGGTCCATGGTGGAGTCACCAGAAGATAAAACACTAAATCCAGGTATGCATGGGGAAAGAAGGGCTCTGCAATCCCCAGAGAGGAAGTGGGGACCCAGGAGGCCCAGGGAAGGGGCACTGGAGAGTGATTCTTTCACTGTCAGTGAAACACCACAGGCTGGAGCTAGTGCGTACCTGAACACCTCTTGCACCATTGCAAATGCAATGTCACTCTGAGCACTGTCCATGACCCATGCCAACAATGTCACCGGTCATGATCTCTGTCCAGCTGGGTCTGCTTCTTGCCTTGACCAGCATGGCCCATGCAGAGTCAGGAGTCACCCTGTGGCCCCATGGACCCACAGCCCGCTCGCACTGCAGAGCAGCACCACCACCCCGGGGCCCTGCGAGGAGCACCGGGAAGGGGTGCAGGAATGGCTGGCCAGGCCAGCACAGACACACTCCCCTGGGGAAAGGCTCTCTGTGGAGCAAGGACATCCCAGGTGAAAAGCAGGACAGCATTCGGAGATATAGAAAGTGAGACTGAGAAACAGGTTTCTCCATGCACCAGCTCAGGGCAGGCTGCTCTGTCCCTGGGGCAGCAGGAGCTGCCGGAGGGGCAGCAGGACCGGGGCTCTCGGGCTGTCCTGGGCAACAGGGTGGGCATGGAGGGGTTGCAGGCAGATAGGGAGGGGGATCTCCTGGACACAAGAGCAGGGGAGACAGAGAGTGACCAGCGTTGTTACAGGGCCTCCTCCCCTTGCCGGGGAGCTGCTCCCCTTGTCCTTGGGCCTGGCCTGAGTTATGCTGTGGACATGCCTGTGCCTGGTCCTGCACCTCTCGGGTCCTGACCTGACCCTGTCCCCATCCTGTTGATCTGATTCCCCGTCTCTACCTCAGAGCTGCCCCCCCTAACTACAGCCAAGAAAGCCTTGGCAAGGGAAGCTGGGATCCAAGCAGAACCCAGAGGAGGTTGTAGGTACAAAAGGTGACCCTATTTCCACAGCAGCAACACTTGCCTGACAGTCAAATTAAAGGTGTAAGGAGTGCTTCGGTTTTGGACACCCTACCCAGGTAACACTGGACACACAGTCTTAGCTGGATGAAAAAGTGAGGGCAGCCACTTGGGTCTGATTTTATAATACATATATAGGAGAGCAAGTTTTCCTATAATCACAGCTCGACTGTTTATGCACCATTTGTGACTGGGTTCCTGCTACAAAGAGTATGTTGTTGGGCACAGCAAGAGCAGGGCTGCTCCGTACAGAGCCGGGAGCTGAGGGTGACGGCAAGGCAGGCAGGGCAGTGACCCACCAACGAGAGGCGTTGTTCCACAGTGCCCAAACAAGAGGAACAGAGCAGGTTTGGGGGATGGTAACTGGGCTCGGGCACAGTCCAGCGATCTCCAGACAAGACTGTAGGGCTCCAGCCAGCCCTGCTTTGCATGGGAGGATGGACTGGAGACCTCCAGAGGTCCCTTCCCACCAAAACATCTCTGCAGCTCCGTGAATGGAAAGACCCTGGGCACAGAGACAGGCTCTGCCTGGCCCATGGGCCGCACTCCTGGTGGGTGAGGGGCAGAGCCCTTGGCCAGCCCCACGCTCCTTCGTCCTCCTCTGCCTCTGAGCAGGACAGAGCCTGGGTCCGGGATAGGGCCCCGCTCATGGCCCCACCACAGGCTGCTCCCTGCAAAGGGCGAAACCCTGACACTCCCAGCACAGAGCTGATGTCAAAGCAGCATCCAGAGCCTGGCTGGCCCCAGTGGCCTCAGGTCTCCCCAGCACAGCTGCAGGGCCCTGAGTGGGGCTGCTTGCCCTGCCCCACTGCCCCATGCCCCCCATGCCCCCGTGCCCCATACCAGCCCTGGTGCTGGCCGGCTGCCCTGGGCTGGGGCAGCTCCCACCCCCGAGAGAGAAGGGACATGGGGGGAGCAGGCTGGTGGGCCGGGGGGAGGCTGGCGTCCTGCTGCCTGGCTGGGGCTGGATCCCCAGCATGGAGAAAGGTGGGGAGGGCGAGGGGTTGGGGAGCTTCTGGCTGCAGAGCTGGTCCCCATGGTGCCAGGAAAGGGGCTGGGAGCGAGGGGGCAGGAGCCGGGCAGGGGTAGGGGTGGGCAGGACTGTGTCAGGGGCTGCAGGGAGGGGGTGCAGCTGGTTCTGCTGCCGCATAGCGGCTGTCACGGTCACCTCCCTTGCAAAAGGTCCTGCACTGCCCCTGGGCAGACACAGGCTGCTCCCCATCCCCATGCTGTCCTCCCAGCAGGACAGGATATGCGAGAAGGGTCTCGGCTTGCCCCATGCTCAGGGCCAGCTCCCGGGGCTGACACAGCTTGGCCTGAGGCAACTCCAGCTCCTCGGCCTCTGCTCCAGCACAGCTGGCACAGGGACGAGAGCTCCTAGGGCATGGCAGAATGAATCCGGCTGGGAGAGCGTTGAGGGAAGACCCAAAGGTCCCTGGCTCAGCCCTGGGCTTTGGAAAACTCCCTCATGCACCCCGAGAGGCTCCATCTGCCTCCTCCACCCTGCCCTGTGCTCCCCTCCCATCAGCCAAAACAGAGTCCAGCATCACCTGGGGACTTCCTTCCCCATGGGAAGAAGAGGGAGGGCCTTCAGCAGACCCACACTGCCTTTTCAACCCCTGACCTTTGCAGTTGCATGGGCCAGGTTCTGCCCACTTGCCTTCACCACGGTCATGGCTGCACTGGAAGCCCATGAAAATCCTGGTGCTCCTACCCTCGAGCTGGCATCCACCCCAAACCTGGAGCCTGGCTGGCCACAAAGGCATCACCTGTCCAGTGCCCTGGCCGTGCAGCTGAGGGCAGGGGTCTTTACCCCAATTTCCCTGCTCCCAGCACTGCTCCTGCTGTGCCCATGTCAAACCCTCCAGCCACCAGACTGCCCCGGTGACCGAGGCAGCTCCAGCTCCCTCGAGGGCTGTGCTGAAGCCTTGGAGAAGCAGGTTGAGGTGGGGCTGGCACCACCAGGGTGGGTTGGGAGAGGGCAGCTCTCCTCTGCCACGCTGTGGCTGGGTCTGAGGCTGTGGCTGGGCACAGCTTTTCCCTGGGGAGCTCCTTGAAGAGCCACTCTGGGTGATCCTCCACCTCTGCCCTGGCAGCAGCACCAGCCGTCAGGGTGCTTGAGTGGACATGCACAGATGGTGGAAGGGGCATGGGCTGCCCTGGGGGAGCATCAAGACCTTGTCCATGCACACAGGATGGCGTGAGGAAAGCCAGAGCTTGGATGGAGCTGGAACCAGTGAGGGAAGGGGAGGGCAACGAGAAGGCCTCCTGTCAGGACATCCACAGGAAAAGGAAGGCAGCTAAGGAAAATGTGGGTCTGTTGCTCAGTGGGGCAGGGTTATTATTAAACGACTGTTAAATGATCCCCCAGAGTCTGGGAGGTCTGAGCACTCAGCCCCTGCCCAGCCCAGGCTGGGCCCCACGTGGGGGTCAGCAGACAGCTGTGCTCTGGGATCTGCCAGGGTCTGGTGCAGAACAGAGATCACGCAAAGCTGGTCTTTTTCCCTCCGTCATGATACAGAGACCTGCAGGAGGACAGAGATGGCCATGCACCACCCCATGCCTGGGGTGAGCAACCAGCACTGGAAAGGGGTGATGTGAGGGGCTGGTCTGGGACGATGGCCCTGGGGCAACTTTCCCAGGGTGTCCATGCAACCCAGGGAACAATGTGGGCTCTTCTCTTCTGCATCCTCCATGTCCCCGTGCCTTTCCCAGGAGACCTGCATCTGCCCTGCAAGCACACTGGTGTGTCCTCCCACACTGCCTGTTCACACACAGGAGCTGAATGGCAGCATTTTAGACCCTCTGACAGCAGATGCAGCTCTGCAGGTCTCAGACTGCAGGGGGTGCTTGGGGCCTCTCCGGGAGGCCTGGGCTGGCAGTCAGCTCTCCTGAAGAAGGTGTGCTGCTGTTGACGAGCTGTGTCGTCAGGTAAGGGAGTTACAGGAGGAAGTCAGTAGGCTGCGCAGCATCTGAGAAGCGGAACAAGAGATAGACAGGGTATTCTCGGAGACTGTACAGCTTCGGGAGTCCCAACCCCCCTCAGCAGTGGAGTTGCCAGAGGGCTCTGTGCCGTGTGAAACGGTACATAACACTGTAGAAGGCGGCTGGAAGCTGGTTACTTCTCATTGGAGGAGAAAGGCTCCTACTCCTCCTGAGGACTTGCAGCTGAAGAACAGGTTTAGTGCCCTCCAGGATGAGGAGGAGATGGGCATGGCTGCAAGGGAAGTACCTGGGACAACAGGCCCTGTGCCCTGCCGGAATGCCCGGAAGAAGCGGCGGGTGATTGTTCTGGGGGACTCCCTGCTGCAGGGGATGGAGGCATCTATCTGCCAACCTGACCTCATGTCTAGAGAGGTTTGGGGCCTGCCAGGGGCTCGCGTGAGAGGTGTCATGGAAAGACTGCCAAGGCTTGTCCACGCTTTGGACTGTTACCCACTGCTGCTCTTCCTTGTGGGCGCTAATGACACCAAGGGCAAACTGGAGACCATCAAGCAGGATTTCAGAGCTCTGGGGATGGTGGTCAAGGGTCTGGGAGCCCAGGTCATCTTCTCCTCAATCCTGCCAGTGAGGGGGATGGATGAGAGGAGGAGGAGACGGACTTTCCAAGTTAACAGCTGGCTGCGCCACTGGTGTTGGCAACAGGGTTTTGGTTTCTACGACCATGGGACCCTGTTTGAAGATCAAGAACTGATGGGAATAGGTGGGATCCACCTCACCAAGTGGGGCACGCGTGTCTTTGCCAACAGGTTGACCAACCTGGTAAGGAGGGCTTTAAACTAGGAAAGATGGGGGAAGGGGAGAGTTATAGTGACAGGGTAGTTGGCAAAACGCAGCTGAAGTCGGGATGCCTGCAGCGAGTGCGTGCAGCCAGGGAAGTGCGCATGGGACGTGGCTATGGAGGATCCTCTTGCACCCCTCCTGGGAAGCCTGCATGCTCGATCACCTCTCTGAAATTCCTGTACACCAATGCACGCAGCTTGGGGAACAAACAGGAAGAACTAGAGATGTGTGTGCGGTCGCAGGGCCATGATCTCATTGCCATTACAGAGACATGGTGGGATAGCTCGCATGACTGGAGTGCTGTCATGGATGGCTACGTGCTTTTTAGGAAAGACAGGCCAGGACAGCGAGGTGGTGGAGTTGCTCTTTATGTGAGAGAGCAACTGGAATGTATTGAGCTGTGCCTAGGGGTGGATGAAGAGCGAGTCGAGAGCTTATGGGTAAGGATTCAAGGGCAGGCTAGCATGGGTGACACTGTTGTGGGTGTTTACTACAGGCCACCTGATGAGGATGAGGAAGTCGATGAGGCCTTCTACAGACAGCTGGAAGTAGCCTCACGATCCCAGGCCCTGGTTCTCATGGGGGACTTCGACCAGCCTGATATCTGCTGGAAAGATGACACAGATAGGCTCAAACAGTCCCGGAGGTTCCTGCAGAGCATTGGTGACAACTTCTTGACACAGGTGGTGGAGGAGCCAACGAGGAGAGGTGTGCTGCTGGACCTCGTACTAACAAACAAAGAAGGACTGGTTGAAGATGTGAAGGTCGGGGGCAGCCTAGGCTGCAGTGACCATGAGATGGTGGAGTTCAGGATCCTGTGAGGAGGAGGCAGGGCACTAAGTAGGATCGCAACCCTGGACTTAGGAGAGCAAACTTTGGCCTCTTCAGGGACCTACTTGGAGGAATCCCATGGGTTAGGGCCCTAGAAGGAAGGGGGGTTCAAGAGAGCTGGTTAATATTCAAACATCACCTCCTCCAAGCTCAAGATCGGAGCATCCCTATGAGTAGGAAGTCAAGCAAAGGAAGCAGGAGACCTGCATGGATGAGCAAGGAGCTCCTGGCAAAACTCAACCAGAAGAAGGAAGTCTACAGAATGTGGAAAGGGGGACAAGCCACTTGGGAGGAATATAGGAACGTTGTCAGAGTATGCAGGGGTGCGACGAGGAAGGCTAAGGCCCATTTGGAATCAAATCTGGCGAGGGATGTCAAGGACAACAAGAAGGGCTTCTTCAAATACATCAGTAGCAAGAGGAAGACTAGGGAAAATGTGGGCCTGCTGCTGAGGGGGCCAGCATAGCCCTCCAGTCATGTGAGTGATCCCACCACATTCCAGTTATTCTAACGATGTTTCAGTACTGTGACAAATTGTGCATCTCCATCTGCTATTGCCTGTGCCCCAGGCTGCATTCACTTGCACATATTTGGGCTGCAGAGCCTCAGCTGTGGCACAGAGCGTAGATTGCTCATGGTGAGCCATGTTACCAAGAGTCAAGGACACCGTATGTGCAGTGGCCCACTTCAGTGCAGGGACATGCCGGCATAGATAGCAGGTGGCAATGCAATGGTGAAAGGAGGTTCCCACTAAGGGAGCAAAGCCTGCAGTACCTGAGGCCAGAGGAAAGCAGAGCTGGGCTGTGCAGAAAAGGCAGGAGAGGATTTTACTGCCTGAGCTGACTTTGTAGCACCACAGGGCCTGTGACAGAGGTCAGCTGATCTCCAGGAAGGACAAGGTGCCAGTGAAGAAGTCCCTGGGCCTGGACAGCCTGTGATGCAGCCATCCTGTGGAGATCATTAGCACAGTCCCTGTTCATATCATCTGGGATGAGGAGAGGTTCAGGAGTAGGAGAGCTTGAAGGGTTTGAGAGTGCAGGGACATAAGTGGAGTCCTTGCTGTGATGTGCCTCCCATTTATGCAGCTGCTTGGATGCAGACAGGATGGACTTTGCCTAAAGGCAGTGGTGGCATTCAGTTATTTGGGCACAGGTAGGAAACCAGAGAGGCCCTGGGGCACTTGCCCAGCAACAACTCCAAAAGGACATGGCTTTCCTGTAGGTCCCATGCTGGATCTGCTAGAGACCTGTGGTTGTGCTGGACACCCCAGGCATCTGATATGGTGCTGCCCATGGCTGATTTTTATGTCATTAAATCAAGGCTCTGCACTGAATTACATTAAATGTCTGCAACATAGAGATGTGCATGAGTCTCAGCTTCCTAGTGAGTGGAGTTCTAGGAGCAGTGGTAGGCATCGAGTGTCATTTCAGATGGCCAAGAAAAATTCCCCACCTGGCCCCAACCTCATGCTCTAGAAGGATGCAGGTCTCCTAGTTGTTCCATCAGAGCAAACAGTCACTGGCACATGCCTTGCACCACCTCTGTCTCTTGAAATGTCACCAGGGGTTTGTGTGTGAGCAACTGACTCCCATCCTCCATCTCCACTGATTACAATGGGAGCTTAGACAAGGCACTCGCATGCAGACATCTCTGTTGTGCTCACTTCAGCTTTGGCAAGGGGAATCCCACCTCCTGTGTGTTTGTGGAATTCAGGGGAGGGATCTGAATCCCACTCCAGCCCAGGGGTATCTAACCTGGCATGAGATGTCCAGATTGACTCATCTGAATTAACACCTGAACCATAGGTAAATGAATTCTCTTCTTGTCCCTGTCCAGGTGTCCTGCCTAGTAAAGAGTTGGGAATAGGATCTTCCAGAGTGCGACGTTTCCATCTCTCATAGATAATCATCTTCTGATGAGACAAATTGCAATGCTGGGACCAGTCTCTCTTCACTGTGTTGAGAGAGACATCATAGATGATTATTTTAGTTTACCTCAGTGAACATTTCCCAAGAGGAGGGAGTACAAAGGAGAAATGAAGTCACACCTTCAGCTAGGCCACTGTTCCTGAGTGGGGCCAGTCTACTGGGACAGAGGGAGCTCATGGCAACTGGTCAGCCCTGCCGAGAGACAGCTCTGTGCAAAAGCATCTCCTCTGCAGAGAGCAGCAGGGCTCCAGGCACTGCCTGCTCTTGCTGATGTGAGATGGGAGAAGACAGAGAGAAGTGAAAGGCAGTGTGGAGTGGGAGGAGAGAGGAGAGCTCACGGAGGGACAAATCTTCACAGCCCCTGACACAGTAAGTCTCTGGCTGTAGAGCAATACTGCTGGAGTTCCTGGAGGGGTCTTCTAAACCCATCGCATCCCATGACTGCTCAGTTCTTCAGGATGTCTCTGCTGTCTTTTTGAGTGCAGAGGAGGAGGTGCTTCTAAAGCAGGGATTCCCAGCCACACCATCACAGGGACAGGGCATCCTGCTACCTTCTTGCCGGGATGCTGCAGGTGTGTGAAGCCAGGGAGTGCACCCAGGTCTGCATGGGCTGTAATTGAGAGCAGTGTCCCTGCACCCCAGGGTGCTGTGTGCCTGGGACAGTGACTCTGCCTCCTGCGAGGGTCAGGACTCAGCCTGCCCAGAGAGCTCTCCACAGCGCTGCAAGGAGGATCGACCCCAGCAGGGCAGGTTCTTTCTGCATTGAGATGGTGCTGCATGGGTCAGGGCTGCTCACAGCTCTAGCTCTAGCTCATGCACAGGACATTTCAGAGGCAACTTTTCAAGAGGAAGGTGAAGGCAGGGATTTCCTGAAAGAGTTTCAGTTTCAATGAGCAGTCAATGGGTCTGCTAGGAACTTCTGAAAGTCCCTGCACCCATCCCTTAGTCTATAGACAGCACCAGCTTCCCCTTTGCTGGCCTCAGCAGCGTTTATCTGCCCTGCTCCTTAGCACCTCCAAAAATGGGAATGCCCCTGCACAGTGCCCTGCTGCTGGGAGGTTTCTTTAGGGCAAAAGTGATCACACTGGGGAAGGTGTGGGCATTGCAGGGACTGACCATGACCTGCCCAAATCCATCCTCCCATGATGTTTCTAGAAGCAGTTCCCTCTCATTCCCTGCCCAGCTCTGATGCCTGGAGCTGTCCCTGCTGGGAGCTCTTTCTCTGTCCCAATGCCTTTTTCCTGGTTGGTGCTTACAGACCCCATCCCATGCTCTGTGCACTTGGTTCTGCCCTACAGAAGCCTCCCACAGGCAGGGCACTGTCCAGGGGCTTCTCTGTGCTTGCAGGTCCTAAGGAGCAGGTCAGACAAACCCTCATAAGGCCGGAGAAGGCGATGCTGGTGCTGTCTGTAGGCTGAGGTGGAAATGAAGGGACTTGCTGTGGTTTCTCTCAGTCCTTTTGATCTCTCAAAATGATGGGAGTGCTCAGCTGCAGTTAAAACACTGACCCTGTGTGTCCTGGATGGTGTGGTCTTCATGGCAGTGAGAAGCGCTAGTCCCTTTCCAACCTGTGAGGCTCCTGGCAATGCATTTCATCAGGTTAGCTAATCAGCTGACTCTCCTTTAAGGAGAATCCACCTTTGGACCCTTGACTGATTCTCTGGGGTGTCCTGCCAACTTGGAAACTGCCCTCTAGCCGAACACAGCTTCCCTCTAGCATTTCTGTGATATGTGAGTCAGATACACTCTTCACTCTCTCCATCTCTGGGCTGAGAGAGAAGAATTTGGAAATCTTCACCGTGAAACTGAACTCCTCCACTCTCAGCTCAGTTCACTTTCTTCCTTAGAGGAACTTGTGAGTGTGATTGTCCTTTAGCTGAGGGAGGTGCAAGTGCAGCACAGCGAGGGGAAAAATTAATTGACAGACCAGATCCTGTGACTCTGTACAAAGTCACAGCGAGCTCTTTATTTCCCCTTGGGATGCACAAGTGCTCATGCTGAAAGCAACTGAAATGCCAAAGATTTCTACCCCATCAGAGAATGCTCCCACAGTAAGATGGAGGCACCTAAAAACTAAATAAATATATAAACTGACCCCTCCACTGAAGATCATTTTCTGAAGAAAATGGGTTTCAAAATGTTGAGCAGCCCTTTCACATAAGGAGTGGACGTAATCTGCTGCAGGATGTGCACATCAGAGCTAGTCACTTCCCATTCCCACTGCAGTGCCTGGAGGAAGGGTGCGGATGGTAAATTGACTATCTCATTGGAACAGAGATGTCTAGAAAGTGTGAGGTCACCCCCTGCCTTCACTTGACTGCTTCTCTCCCTTGCTAGAGTGGGCAACGGTGTGACTGGTTCAGCTACAGACACCTCTGTTCAAGAGGGCGAGGCTGGGGGAGATGAAGCCCTCACAAGGGTCTTCTCTTTCAGACACAGCTGGCATGAGTGCTGTATTCACCTCTCATTATGGCAAACAGAGAATAGTCCCACTGGGTCACTGGACCAAGTTCCCTCCGCCGAGCTCATGGCACAAATCCCCAGGTATCCCATGGAATATCTGGGACTGTTTGACACCTCCATTTACACCCCCGGCAGAGCAGAACGGGCTCTTCTGGAGACCACGGCAGGGTCCCCTGCTCAGCGTGGCACACACAGCCAGCACGAACAGAGCTCAAGCAAGGATTCTGAAAGAAGGTGAAGGACAGAGGAAATGTGGGGGTACTATGAGAAATGGAATGGGTTTGGCTCAGATAAGCCTGCTCTAACTTGGCACTGTCTTTTCCTCTTCAGACAGACCCACATGCCCAGGGAGAGAAAATGTTCAACAGCAGCTCCCTCAATGAGTTTCTCCTCCTGGCATTTGCAGACATGCGGGAGCTGCAGCTCTTGCACTTCTCACTCTTCCTGGGCATCTACCTGGCTGCTGTCCTTGCCAACAGCCTCATCATCACAGCTGTAGCCTGTGACCACCGCCTCCACACCCCCATGTACTTCTTCCTCCTCAATCTCTCCATCCTCGACCTTGGCTCCATCTCCACCACTGTCCCCAAATCCATGGCCAATTCTCTGTGGGACACAAGGGCCATTTCCTACTCGGGATGTGCTGCCCAGGTCTTTCTGTCTCTCTTCCTGTTGTCAGCAGAGTGTTCTTTTCTCACAGTCATGGCCTACGACCGCTTTGTTGCCATCTGCAGACCACTGCACTATGGGACCCTCATGGGCAGCAGAGCTTGTGTCAAAATGGCAGCAGCTGCCTGGTCCAGTGGTTTTCTCAATGCTGTCCTACACACTGCAAACACATTTTCAATACCACTCTGTCAAGGCAATATCCTGGGCCAGTTCTTCTGTGAAGTTCCCCAGATCCTCAGGCTCTCCTGCTCAGGCTCCTACCTCAGGGCAGTTGGGGTTATTGTGGTTAGTGCCTGTTTAGCCTTTGGGTGTTTCATTTTCATTGTGCTGTCCTATGTGCAGATCTTCACAGCTGTGCTGAGGATCCCCTCTGAGCAGGGCAGGCACAAAGCATTTTCCACGTGCCTCCCTCACCTGGTTGTCGTCTCCCTCTTTGTCATTACTGGCTTATTTTCCTACCTGAAGCCCCCCTCCATCTCCTCCCCAGCTCTGGATCTGGTGGTGGCTGTCCTGTATGTGGTGGTGCCTCCAGCAGTGAACCCCCTCATCTACAGCATGAGGAACAAGGAGCTCAAGGAGGCACTGAAGAAACTGATCCAGCTGGTACTATTTCAGCAGCAATAAGCTGCCCACCTCTCTTTACTCAGCTCTTGTGCTTTGAGCGTTCTGTCTGTGATAATTGTGTTTGTACTCAAATGTTTGAATTCATCCCATGTCTGGAGAAGAGTAAAGGAGCAATTGTGTGCTTGCAGGGA
The DNA here is from genome assembly GCF_036417845.1 of Apteryx mantelli. Classification (NCBI taxonomy): domain Eukaryota; kingdom Metazoa; phylum Chordata; class Aves; order Apterygiformes; family Apterygidae; genus Apteryx; species Apteryx mantelli. Next base: position 15,384,894 of record NC_089997.1, read on the forward strand.
AGAATAAATGAAAACTTCTTTCTACATGTGTCAACTCAGGGCAGGCTGCTCCACTGCTGGAGCAACTGGAGTTGCTTGAGGAGCCCTGCGGCCGGGACTCTTGTGCCCTCCTGGGGAGAGGGGCTGTCACAGAGCAGCTGCCTGTAGTCCAGGTTAAGGTCTCCCAGACAAGAGAGCAGTGGAGACAGGGTGACAGCCCTCTCCTCAGAGTTCCCCCCAGGAGCTGCTGTGCCCTTCAGGAGGGCTGGGACTTTGCTGTGAGTGCCCAGAGCACTGCAGCACCCTGCAGCGGGCACTGCTGCGGGGCCCTCCTCCAGACTGGACTGCTCTGCCGGGCTGGAGTGGATAGGGGAGGTGGGAAGAGCTGGGGAAGGGCTGGCTGGGCTGATCCATTCTTTGATCCTTTAAGGAGAAAATGTTTTTCTTTTTTTCAAGTGGAATGTCCTGTGTTTCCACTTGTGCCTGTTGCCTCTTGTCCTTCCACAGGGCATCTTCTAGCAGAGCCTGCCTCTGATTTCTCGATATCCTCCCATTTGGTCACTGTAAACAGCAATAATATATCCCCTGAGCTTTCACTTCTCCAGGCTCAACACACCCAGGTCTCTCAGCATCTCCTAATGCCTGATGGGCTCCAGACCAAAACCATCATTCTGGCCTCTGCTGCTCTCACTCCCATCTGTCACCATCCTTCTTGCCTGGGGGAGCCACAACTGGACATAGCGCTCCACATGCAGCTCACAAGTGCTGGATGGAGGGGCCTCCACCGCAGGCTGCTCCTCTGCAAAGGGCAGAAACCCCGATGTTCCCAGCATGGAGCTGACATTGAAGCAGCATCCAGAACTCAGCCAGCCCCAGAGGCCTCAGCCCTCCCCAGCCCAGCAGTGGGGCCCCAAGCAGGCCTGCTTGCCTTCTCTCACTGCCCTCCACACTCCTGTCCCCTCCATGCCCTGTCCCAGCCCCGGTGCCGGCCAGCTGCCCTCGGCTGGGGCACCTCCAGCCCCCCAAGAGGGGGAAGCGGCACAGGGGAAACGGGTTTTAGTTTTCACTGCCAGGCTGGGGCTGGATCCCTGACATAAGGAGAGGTGGGGATCAATACAGGGATCATTAACAGTACGGGCACAGGATGTAACATCAGTCACAATACACTGGCAGCTTTGGGGGAAAAACCTTTAAAGATATCATACTCGTGACGTTCAGTAAGGCTGCTTTCCACTTTTACTAACAGAATGGGTTCATTATTATCATATATCATTGTTCCTTTTCTTTCTTCTAAGCATGTTCCCGTTTTAGACAGATGTTGAGTAACCTTGGTGTTTTGTTTGCGAAAGTTGTTGAGTTGAGGGAAGGTTACTCCAAGTGTTACTGATGTATTAAATGGTGCAAAAATAACACATCCTCTGTTCAGTCAAGTGAGAAGTTAACCAGTAAGTCTGCCTGGCGATTTGGTCAAAAATATAAGTCACATTACTATGGCAAATGCTGCTTTTCATGTCTGTAGTACCCATTTCACTCCACTGCAAAACCGTGTGCAGCTTCCCATCCAGTGTGTTATTACATATAGTTACATTTGGACATAAATGTAACTATAGTTAAATGAAAATATAGTTAAATGTAAATATAGTTAAATGTAATTATAGTTAGTGTAACATTATTGCCTCCTCTCAGTCCTTGACCTCGTGCTATTACATCTGGTATTCCTCTTGTTACTGTAGTTTTAAAGATGGGTTGCGACTTACCTTCAATACTCGAGTTCTCCCATGGGCCATGTGAAAAGGCAGAACCTGTGAGAGACAGGTTTCAGGTGTCTGTTGCAGTTATCAGTGTTCCCACAGTTAGAAGGTAACACCACGCTTCACTGCAAGAGAAGACACTTAGGTCTCGGACATCATCCAAGCCTCACTTATGGTTCACTTGCCTCCTTTAGTGTCTACAGCATCCCATACTCCTTTTGCTTTGTAAAACAGCAGAGTCACCCAGACTGATCCCTGAGTTGGGTGTTTAACCACAACCTCATCTCCAGAACTTTGAGAGAGTTTCACTTCTGTTTTAACAAGAATTCATGACGCAAACGCCTTATCTATGAGACTTCCCATGGGTGTTTGTCACTTGTTTAGCCAACCTCCCACAACCGGGATCCCCACTTAGAAGTGTTCTACGAGAGAAGAGTTACTCTGGTGTAGCTGTTGTTTCCGTCATCCTTTCCATCTTTCTACTACCCCACTACTTTGAGATCAATAGAATAGGTGGAAAGTCCACTGAACTCCATTTGAAGCACACCATGTTTGCACTTCTTTATTCTTCAAATGTGATCCACTGTCAGATTGTATTTCTCTGGGAAAGCAGCAAGCCACTGGTTCAAACCAGCACTGCTTGCTAGACCACTTGCAGCTCTGGTAGGGTGCACCTTCCCTGTACCGATAATTATTTCTACTCCTGTAAGGATGCATTTCCAGCCTTCAGGTGGAATTTCCAGCCTTCACAAACCACAAACAGCAGCCATGGGCCTAACAGCGGCCTATCAGGCACTGAGCCACAAGTGACCTCGCAGACACAAGCAGCAGCCATGGGCCTAACACTGGCCTATCAGGCACTGAGGCACAAGTGACCTCACAACCACAAACAGCAGCGATGGGCCCAGCATTGCCCTTTCAGATCCTGAGGCAGAAATGACCTCACAAGTACAAAAACCAACCACATGACCAGCACTGGCCTATCAGGCACTGAGCCACAAGTGACCTCACAACCACAAGCAGCAGCCAATTCCTGCTTCTGGTCTATCGAGTATTGATGCAATAGTTACCTCACAGTCAATTCCAAAGCCATATGCCTGAACCTGCCCTACAAGTGTCTGAGTCACAAATGACCTCATAAGCTGCTTGGGTATCCAGTAATGAGGCACAAGTGACCTCACTATCAGCCTTGAAGCTGTCAGCTAGCTGCTTGCCTGTAACATACTCAGGAAAATGTGACCTCACAAGCACAAAGAGCAGCTGTGTCCCTGCTGCTGGCCTCCAAGGTACTCAGGGAGAAGGGACCTCACAATATGCCCCAAAACCATGGTCCTACTGTTGCCCTACTACGTACTGAGGCAGAAGTGAGCTCAGAAGCACAACAGCCGCAATGTTCTTGCAGCCTGCCCACTCACTCAAAGGCACTCAAGACATGCTGTCATCTATTACAAGGGTCTTGGACTCCTCCTATATGGCACCATAACCTTCTAGGAAAAGGAGGGGACACAATAGCATTTGCTGAGCTGGCTGGCAGTAACAGCAGTTGTGGGACGTGGAATTTGCAGCACAGCAGAGGTACCAGGAGGTGAACCCACACCCCAAGCCACCCAAGGAAGCCAGGCGCATTTATGGAAGCCTTTGCATCCATACGTAGCCTCATCTCAGTCACTTGCAGCTGCTTTCACAGAGGGCTCACGATGTTGGCAAAGATGTTGACAGGTACAGGGACACGCCCTGCACCCTGCCTCCATCCTCACGGGCTCTAGGACTGCACTGGGAACCTCCAAGAGTCGAGCTACCTAGAAAGAAAGAAAGAAAGAAAGAATCGGAGTGTTACTGTCAGTTCTGCTGGCCTTACAGAGTCACAACAGGCAGGGGCAAATGTCTCCCCTCTATGCTGAGCTGTATTGGTGAGAACACAGCCAGCAGGACCACCGAGATGTTCTACCCCTCTCTTTGGCACAGGTGACACCATATCTGTATACCGGCTCCTGTTTGGGCTCTCCAGTTCTGCAAAGGCACTAACACACAGCACAGAGTTCAGCACAGGGACACCAAGATGGTCAGGGCCTGGACTGTGGGGCATATAAGGAGAGGCTGGGAGAGCTGGGTTTGTTCAGCCTAGACAAGAGAAGGCCAAGGGGGATCTTCATGCTGTGCACAGCTACCTTATGGAGGGCACAGAGAAGATGGAGCCAGATTTTCTTGGAGGTGCACACTAACAGCACAAGAGGCAACAGGGACATATTGGACAATGGGAAATGCTTCTGAGATGTTAAGAAGAAACCTTTTTCTCCGTGAGGGTGGCCGAGCTGTGTCACAGGGATCCAGAGAGGTTCTCAGATCTCCAGCCTTGGAGATAATCAAAACTTCACTGGAAAAGGCCCCAAGATACCTCCTCTACTGCCACCTGCCTTGAGCAGGGTGTTGGAGCCCTACCTCCAGATGTCTCCCCCATTGCAGTCTCAAGGAATCTGCTATTCTGAGACTCTTGACAAAGGGACCAAGGCTTTGGAGATGCCGCCTCCACCTCTGACCAAGGACAGGTGTCTCAGAGCCACCCATCGCCCTCAGAGGCCTGACTTCTTGTGAGCTGGCATCTCCCCTGTCTGCAAGAGTCTGCGTAGGCACAAAGTGGAGAAATGGCTCTGACTGCTCTGATTAACTACCCATCTCTGAGGGATCGGAATGGATTAACGTCTGAGATGGGAAGATGCAATGAGGGTCCAGATTCAACAGGAAGCCTTTAAGGAAGGAGAAGATAACTTTCTCCAGCAGAGTCAGTAAAAGCCCAAAGACTCACGGAAGCATCAAGACCTTCCCAAACTGCCAGCCTGAACCTCAGCTGACAGAAACCACCACACTGCGAGCAGCCCTGCCTCGTACCACGATGCTCCAAGGAGGGAACACGGTCACCAACAGTCCTCATCCAGGTCTCCCAGAAGGACACCGTGATGGCAAGTTGGGGGCTGTGAGCAGAGCACTGCTCTCTCCAGACACCTACTCCCAGGCTGAGCAGCAAAACACTGGGGCCACCACCCAGATCCACCACAGGGCACCCCACACTGTAACATGCTGCTACCCCCACACTTCACAGAGGGTTGGCAGCCAACATGCACCTCTGCATCAGCAACACACAGGGCACAGCACCACACACGGCAGCAGACAGGGCACCCCAAGCGTCTCACAACACACAAAGCCCAACTCTCCAGCCCTTCCATTCCCTTCTAGGCCTCCAAGGCCTTGCAACAGGCACTGCCTCTGAACAGCCACTCACAGCCCTGGGTCTGCTCACTTCCCACCTCCAGGAAGCAGAGAAGAAGTGCTCTCACAGCAGCTGATCAGGCCAGCTCTTGCCTCTCACTTGTGCCTCAACTTCTCTGAACAAGAAACCTCTCTGAAAATGTGTCCCATATCATTTTTGGGGGTGACATTCCTTCTGTCTCCTCTAACAGCCTGTGCACCCATTCTCCAATGACTGCATACGTGGACAGAAAATCAGAGACCTCTAACGGGTTACAGTTTCAAATGTGTCATCAAAGCAGGTGGACACCTCAAAGACAGACACAGCCTGCAGACCTTGCAAGAAAATCTCATAAGCTCCCTGCTCTTTTGACAGGGGCAATTTCTACAGCACACACACCATGGGAATGAGAGACCACTCTCACCACTGCTCAAACCAGCAGTACATTAATTTAGCAGCCTCAAAAGTCTAGCTGGACTCCCTTGGTGACCGGCAGGAGCCTGCAAGCTTCTACTTAGCAACAAGCGGAAAGGCAAACTCCATCTCCATGTTCACCACAGAACATCATCCACATTTGAAATGTAGCAGTACTAAATCAGGATGATGGAGTGGAACAAAATGTGTGTCAGATGATGGGGAACATCCACTTCTGCTTGATTAATGAGTTGCATTTCTGTATTGCTGTAGACCTCTGCAGGGGTCAATCCCTCCTCTACGCACACGCAACAAACCCAGAAGCAACCTCACCACCAACAGCCAAGACATCTGTCTTCTCCTCACCTCTCAGCTACTCACATAGAGGTGACCTCACAAGTCCATACCCCCACCACATGCCTGCTGATGGCCTACAGGCTTCAGAGACAGAACTTTCCTCAGAATAACCTCCCCAGCCATCAACTACTGCTGGCCTAGCAGCTACTCTGACAAAAGAGACCTCACAAGCAACGCCCATGCCTAACTGCCTGCTGCTGGCCTAGCAGGCACTCAGAAAGACATCACCTCACACTCACCTTCACAGCCACATCTCTGACACTGGCCTAGAAGCCTCTGAGACAGAAGTTACCTCACTATAACTTCCTCAGCCATGAACCAAATCCTGCCTTATCAGCTGCTCCTCAGGCAGAAATGATCTCAAAAGCACAGATCCCAGCCACGGACCTGCTGCTGCCCTATCAACCGCTCAGGTAGAAATGACCTCACAATCACCTTTCCAGACACATCTCTGCTGCTATCCAATCAGTTCAGCACTCACAAGTGACCTCACAAGCAACACCCAAGCCTTCTTCCTCCAGATGGCCTATCAGGTACTCAGGCAGAAGTGACCTCATCATCAACAGCTGAGCCATGTGCCTCCTGCTGGCCTGTCAGCTACTTACAAAGAATTGATTTGACACTGGTGATTTTCTGGCATAGCTCTCATGGACAGTGGTGACCTCACTGCCCACACCCTGACCATGGGGCTGTTGCCACCTGCAGCTCCCCCTGCCTTCCCCAAGGCTGAGCCAGCTCCTCAGCGGCCTCCCTGATTCACCTCGTGGCTTCACAATGCTCATAGTGCAGCAAAACACCCATTACATACCAGTTACTACCCCAAAAGAAGATTAGCTTTTGCCTAGCTAATCCCTACACATAGACCATAAAAATTAGGAATTGGAAAAAGGCCTGCAGGGAATTCTTGGCAACATTTTCAAAAAAAATGATTTCATGGGATGAGCAATTATGAACCTGAAGACAGCAGGGTCTCATGTCCCAGGCAGAGGGAGAAGCCTTTCCACAACTCAGAAGTCTGGTTCCTTCCCCAATGCTGAACAAACCCAGCAAATCCTCTACACGTCAAGGACAACAAGCATTCTCCTGTTTTATTCCCTGAACAATTGGAGACACGCGGAAGGACTCAGGCCAGGGCATCTCAGTGAAACCAGCAGAGCCACAATTCAGCAACTCTTCACCCTGACCTAGGAGGATGGAAAGAACAACAGCAAGTGCAAGCACTGGCCGTTCATCAGCTTTCAAGGCCCTTGACAAGCAAAATAGCTCACACTTACAGAGCTCTTCTGCAAACATCCTTCACCCTGCTGCCGGGGTCACAAGTCTCGGGGCAAAGCAAGAGGCAGGGAGCAAAAACAACGGCCAAGGCACAGCATGACATGCGGGGACAGCCTCTCTCAGAGCCACTTGGAAATGCCGTTTTCACAACAAAAGACACCATTGGGAAGGACACCTCGCAAGGACACCAGCAGCCTGCTCACGCTTTGCACAGCAGCTCCCAAACGCGGCTCGGAGCAGCACCTGGGGCTGCGCTGGCAGCAGCAGCTCAGGGAAACGCTTTAACAGGGATCCCAGACCCACCACAGGGCCAAAGCTTCCTGCCCCCAAATCCCACCGAGCCGCCCCGGCCCAGCTGCTCGGGGCAGGCCGCCACGTCTGGCTGCAAGGCAGCTCCCCCCTCTGGCCCAGGTCACTCTGGCCCCTGCTCACGGCCCCACCAGCCCCTGCTGCAGCTCCTGCAGCAAAGCAGCCCCGTCGCCAGCCCCGCTGCCCCCGCCCCGGCGGGAGGGCACCCGCCGCCATTTCAACGCGCCCGCAGCCCTCACCAAACCCTCTCGCTTCTCGCCTCCTTTGCTCCCGCTCCTCTTTCAGGTCCCTTTTTTTTTTCACATACTGGACTGCAATTGGCTGACAGAGCCATCAGTGAAATCTGTGCCGCCCTCTTCCTCCTGACAGCCAATAGGAGGGCTGCACTGGGCAATGCCATGGCAACGTTGGGCCCTCCTGCCCTGGCGGCCAGCTCTGCCCCGTCCCCTGCGGTCGGGCGCCATGTTGTGGGCGGGCAGCGCGGGGCGCTGCGGGGCCTGGGGGCAGAGCGACACCGTGTGGGTGGGCAGTGCGGGGCCCCGGGGCTGCTGGCTGCCCTGCGCCCTGGGTGGCAGTGCTGTGGCATGTGCTGGTGGCAGCCGTGGCGCCAGCGTGGGGGCCCTGGGGGTGGCCAGGGCGTGGGAGCCTGCGGGCAGCATCCTGCTGCCCCCAGGGCAGGGCAGGGCAGGGCAGTGTCCTCTCGCCGCTCCTGCCCCAGCCCCCTGCCCACGGCAGCCCCAGGGCTTGACTACGGAGCGGTGGTGTGGGGTCATGAGGGGTCTGGGGGAGATGGCTGTGTTGGGCTCACCCCAGCACTGCCCAGCACAGCTCAGAAAAAAATCCTTGTGATCAGCCAGGACCTTTGCAGTGGGGATGGTGTCCTCCAGCTGTTTCCAAGATGCTTTCCCAAACATGCTGTCTTTTGGGTGTAGATATATGAGCCCAATTATCAGGAGGACAGGGGCTGTGTCCATCTGAAGATGGAATTTGTGAGCCCAAAACATGCTCTGCCAAGCTGGAAGAATAAAAGGATGCAGGGGGAAGGAACAGAGGTTTTCCCAAACATGTGGAGAATTTGAGGTTATTACAAGGTGAAGGTTTCATTTCCTATATGGACATTTCCATCAGGCTGCTGAGAGCCCTGGTGGAGCTGCAGGACACCCCAGCCTCTGAGCTGCAGGACCCCTTTCCTCTCAGAGCCAGATCACAATGGGGGACCCAATCCCAGGAAAACCTGACTATGGATTCCCCCCTCCTGTTCCTCCCCACACACACAGCCACACCCCCACAAGGGGATGGAGCTGGCCTAACAGGAGTTTTGGGGCTCAGGGCAGCCCCAGTCCCAGGACCCAGGAGTCCTGGTTGCCAAATTGTCCCCCAAGCCAGTCAGGACCCTGAGGCAGGACTCTTGTTGCAGCCCTCAGCACTGACCAGCCACCGCCACAGCCTGGGATCCACAGCAGTTTTTGCAGCTAACAGTCTCTGTGCGACACCTCAGGAAGGATCTCCCAAAGCCCTTACCCTTGGTGGAGTGCTGCAGGAGCGCTGGGAGCAAGGAACCTTGGTCTGAGCAGATGATATGGGTCCAGCATTCCTCCATCTTCCTTGCCCCCTTGCCCTCTGCTCACCTCTCCAGCCGGGGAGGAGGAAGGGCTGTCTTCCCATCTTGTCATCCAAAACTCCTCTCCGATGTACCACTGCTCCTCTGCCTGTCAGCAAGGTGCCCCAACGCAGCTCCTGCCCCCCCTCCTTGCCACAGATGACTCCAAAGGGCAGCGGCAGGGAGCATGTGAGTAGTGCCCAGCAGCACCCGGGCCTCACAGGGAAGTGAAGGCCACCTGCCACGACACCAGGGAGACCTCCCTGTGATGCAGCACATCCCACTGTGACCTCAGCTGGTGTCATCTGGGGGCTCAGTAGGTCACTGCCATGGAGATGGCACAGCCAGGGAGAGAGCAGAGAGATTTCCCCTCATGTCCTGGAAAGCCAACACCTCCTTTCACCACAGTTATTTTCCAAAACTTGCTGATAAATCCTTTAGGAATGTCTCCAGATGGTGTCAAAGACTGTGAAATATCTCAAACGGGGCACTGGAGAAGTCACTTTTGCTCCCCTGCACTGACAGGTCTCTGCACTGGGCAGATGTGTGCAGGAATCTGGGGTTTGGGGGTTGGCATTTTTACAGGATCCAAGTCATGTGGGATGAAACAGTGCAAAATGTGGCCACAGGCTGAGAAATGCTTTGGTGAGCTTCGAAACAGATTTCTCCTGTGGGTCACTCTTTTTGTAGAAGTTGGATGTAGGACAATATGGGTCAGGATGGAGACTTGCTCCTTTAGGCTCCAAAGCAGGCTCTTTGCTTTTAAAAGCCCTCAGCAAGGTTTCTTGGTCTGCAGCGCTTGAGATAGGGATGATCTGCCAGAAAAGAGCGTACATGCCATTAACACACATCATCCAGAGGGCTTTCTCCAGGACCCTGGTTCCCGCCAGCCTCCAATACTGTGCATCAGGCTTGATAGCAAACCTGGGGAAGTTTTCCCATTTCCCATGAAATTTGCCCAGCTTTCCGTCTGACTGAGGCTGGGGAAAGCCATTTCTCATCTGTGGGCTTCAATTGGTCCTTGTGCTTTTCAGTGTCGCCTCAGGGCAGTGTTTCTCCCCTGGGTACAGTCCCTGGCACCCTGGATACTCCTGGGACCCCGGCTCTCCCCAGGGACTGTGCAGCCCTGGCACCCTGGATCTCCCACATTTTTGACCCTGGGCTTCTCAGGACATGCCGAAACACTGCAGTGCTGCTGTCCGGGTTCCAGTGTGGAGCCTATAAGACAGTGGAATGTCTCAGGACCTGCATTTTGACTGGTTAAGAAGTTTGTGAGATGACCAGCTCCCAGCTCTGCAAATCTTGCAGAAGAGAGAGACTCCATCCCCCTTGAATACTGTCAGAGATGTGGCTTTCCAAGTCACTGCAAAAGGAAGGACTTGTTTAATTCTTTGGGTTGCTTATTCAGCCTGTGGCACCCCATCTAAGACACTGTGAGTCCCAGTTCTGCACCCTGGGGTCTCTGCCCTTTCTCTCCCCTGTCTCCTGTGTGTCCACCCAAAGCCTTCTCTACGCACCAGGGACATGGGAAGTGTTGCTTTAGGGAGCTCATTTGAAGCTATGACATGTTGTGGAGCTGCAGGCCTGATGGAGGCAAGTCTGGGATGTGGCTGTGCCCCCATGTCCCCTCCTGCTCCCAACCTGAGGATCCAGGAAGGTCTCTGGGAAGAGCAGTGGGTTTGATGTGGATGGGATGGGTTTCTTGTGACATGCCGTGAGTCCTGCCTGGGTTGCTCTGAACACTTCGGAAAATCCGTCTTCTCTAGGGGCTTCCATCAAGGCTTTTGCATACTTTTGTACAGAAGCACAGCCCGGTCTGGAATCCCCAAGACCAGCATGGCCCCCGCCACAGCCTGGGATCCCCAGGAACTGTATGGCTCTTCCATTTCCATATGCCCTGACTAATTTGACAATTTTTAACATCACCTTCACAGCACACTATCTGGACATTGTAACATTGCAACATTGCAACTTTGTGACTCCTCCCATTACTCTTTGTTCACTCACATTCCCAGCTGCTGGTTTGCACTTCAGGGAGTTCAAAGCTTGCTCCGTCTTTCAGTAGTCTGTCCCTTTAGCCAAGTCCTAAATTCTCTTTACATCTAGCCTTTCCTGTCTCTCAAAAAGATTTCTAGTATGGCTGTCCCTTGCAGAAAGTGGACCTCATTGGAGGCAGCTTGGACTTAGCATACAGTCAAAGAGTGTCATTCTTTTTTATGAAACTATATCAGACTTTATTTTTTGTTTCTTTGCAATTAAAAGAAAATCCTTCTGTGTCTGTTTGCAGCTGGTTGTCTAAGAAAAGCAGGTGGGAAGTGAGGCATATGAGCTGTAACATTCAGTTGCAGACTTCACTAGAATAAGGGTAGCTTTTAACCAGAGTGATGTAAGTCCCAGGTGGCTGGTGAGAAAAATGGCAGGGTTGGGGAGATGGGGAGGAAGATTGTCCATACAGTGCCTGACCTCTGGGACACTGCTTTTCCTACATGTCCAGACTTCATCAGGAGACACGCTGGATTGATATCAATTGGAGAATGTTGCCTTCACTTATTCTGAAAGCTGAATAATAATAATAATAAAGTATAAAAGCAGAAGTACTTGTATATTATTGAAGTCTCCACCTTTTAGCTACACTGTTTCAGAGCAGAAAATTGTAATCGCTGATTACGGGAAGGAAGAGAAAATGTGCAGGTGGCTCTGATGCCATGTAAACCCTTCAGGAGCCCTGGGGCGCACTCAAGGGCACACGGAGGGCCCTGGGGTGCACTGAAAGGCACACACAGATGGGTCCTGATGGGACCGCGGGGCAGATCACGCACCTTCAGATGCCCCAGAGGTGGCTGCGAGTGCACCGGCTTGCTTGCTTTGCCTTGGGGTTTGCCGCAGGGCCCCGCAAAGCATGCACACTCCCATGCCTCTGTCACCTCCTGCTCTCCAGCTGCATCCACCTCCTCTCCACGGCATCCGCGCTCCTCCTCCCGCCCTCACCCTGCAGCCCCCACCAGTCCCAGCTGCCCCAGCCTTCCAGGTGAACACAAGAAAAAGCCATTTTTAATAGGGGCATGGGCAAACACAGAAACAGGATTTCCCAGGCAGGTTGTGGAGTCTTCACCCTTGTGCAAGTCCAATGGGATGTGGCCCGGAGCCACCTGCTTTGCTGAACGTGCTCGGCGCAGGGGGCAGACTGGCGATTCGGGAATGCCGAATTCAGAGGTGCTCAGGCCGCGCCGGCCCCTGGGCCTGAGCGCCACCGCTGCCAGGCTCTCCGCAGGCGGGCGCACAAAGCTCGCATGCTGAAGCCTGCCGGGGATGCTCTCCTGGGGTCTCGGAGGACGAAGAGCGTGTACGTCCCCACGAAGCGGACCGTGGGGCTGCTGTCATTCTCCAAGCGCTGAAGGACTGTGGTGGGAGGAAGGAGAGTGGTGATCGAGCCCTGTATGAGTGGAGACCCCAGGCCCTTCCTCAAGAGAGGGCCAAGGGGGAGCAGGGCATGAGGGGATCTGTGTGGGCTCAGTGATAGCCCAAATGTCCCCCAAATTCCCTTCAGGAAGGTCTGCAAGAGCCCTCCGGCCTTGTGCAGGGCATGGGCTCTCTCTGCCTGCCCCAAAACATTGGCCCTCCTCGAATGCCCCAGAAATTCCCTCTGTCTCCAGGCCCGGCCTCCTCCCACCAAGCCCAGCCAACCCCGCGCGCCCTACGCACGGCTGCACATCTCCTCCAGCTTCTCCCCACACCAGTCCAGGAGCCGCCCAGCGAGCCCTAGGTGCACACAGCCCATCACAATGCGAGACCCAAGCCAGGGGAGAGGGATTTGGGGCTGGGGAGAGGGACCTGGCACTGAGGAGAGGGACTTGGGGTCTGGGGAGAAGGAGCCAGGCGTTATGGAGAAGCACCTAGGGACTGGGAAGAGGATGCCAGGTGTTGGGGAGAGGGATCCAGGCATTCAGAAGTGGGTGCCAGGAGGTGGCGAGGGGGATGCAGGGGCTTGGGAGAGGGACCTGGTGCTGGGGAGAGGGTCCCAGACATTGAGGAGAGGGACGTGGGCACTTGGAAGAGGGACATGGGGGCTGGGGGAAAGGAGCCAGGCGTTATGGAGAAGGACCTAGGGACTGGGAAGAGGGTCCCATGTGCCGGGGAGAGGGAGCCAGGCATTCAGGAGTGGGGTCTGGGGAGAGGGACCCAGTGCTGGGGAGAGGGTCACACACACTGAGGAGAGGGATGTGCAGGCTGAGAAGGATCTCGGGCCGAGGAGAGGGTCACGGGCACCTGGGGGGTCTCACCGATGAAGTATGCGGCCTGCTCACGCAGCGGGGTCCGCGGATCCTCCAGGTACCGGCTGCTGCGGTGCACATATTCGCTGGCCATCGGCCCGGCCTTCTGCACCTGCAGAGACCCCCGGTAGAGGTGTTGGCACCGCTGGGCCTGCTCCCCTCCATGGGACACCCGGCCCCTCTCTAGGACAGGCGTTGGCAACACTGGGCCCATCCCCCCTCCCAGGAGAGGCGCGGGCACAACCAGGATGGGGCTGGTCCAGCTGGGACAGGTGTTGTCACTGATGGAAAAGGTGCTGGCACAGAAGGGACAATGGCTGGCGCTGCCAGGACATGGGTTGACACCTCCAGGACAGGGGCTGGCACTGCTAAGAGAGGAGCAACCTCCAGGACATGGGTTGGCACCTCCAGGACATGGGTTGGCACCTCCAGGACAGGGGCTGGCACTACTGGGGCAGGGGCTGGCTCCCAGAAGAGGTGCTGGCCACATCGGGACAGGGGCCAGCACCTCCAGGACAGGCCTGGCACTGCTGGGGCCTCCTCACCAGGTACGCGCCAATGCGCCAGATCTGCGCTGTCTCGGCCAGCTTCCGGAGCTGCCTCCAGCCGAGGAGCTTTGCGGCATCCACGAGGGCTGCCTGGGCAGCCTGGGGAGGAGCGAGGAGACGGGTGATGGCACCATGGCCAGGCCAGGGATGGCCCCCGGCCGCTGCCCACAGTGTCCCCCGGTCGGCCGTATGGTCCGCCACGGTTCCCTGTACCTGTGCCGCGCCGGGGCGTGGGTCTCTGAGATGGAGGAAGAGGGGCAGCAGCCCCAGGCGTGCCAGCTGCTTCATCTGCTGCCTCTCCCTGCCTACTGCCCGGCCCAGCAGCTCCCCAAAGAGCCGCATGGCCAGCTCCCGCACCACACCGACCTCCTGCTGGGGCAAGGATGGCAACCTCAGCAGTGGTGGTGGCGGGGGGGAACCAAAACGGGCCCCCAACCAGCTCCCTGCCACCATCCTCACGTTGGGGAAGAGGTACAGGAGGTCATGGGCCAGATGCACCATGAGGTGGCCGCTTTGCCGTGGGTCAGCGTGGCGCAACACATTGTGCAGCACCGCCAGCGCCGTGGCATTCATCTCCCCGTCAGCGTCCTGCAGCTGCTCCACCACGGGCAGGATCAACTTCTGCATCTTCCTTGCCTGCAGGGAGACATGCAGCATTTTCCTCAGACCACTGATGGTGGAAATGCTCTGGACACAGGCACCGGCGGCAAGCGCTCGCTCACCGTGGCGGGTCTCTCGGAGAGGAAGAGGAGGCCACGGAGCGCCAGCCAGCGCATGACCTGGCGCTCATTGCCCAGCCGCGCCCGGCACAGGCTCAGCGCCATCTCCTCGGCCGCCGCGCACAGATCAGGGCACTGCAGCAGCTGCAACGGCACAGGGCCAGGGTGGCACATGGACCGGTGGCCACACCTAGGACCAGGACCTCGGCACGTGGCATGGCATTCCCACTGCCACCTCCCGCTCGGCCCCAGACCCAGACCCTAGTCCTTGTCCTCATCCTCATCCCCCAGCCCTGGCCATGGCCCCATGGCCCCAGCCTGGGCCGCAGACCCTCACCTCCAGCCCCATCTGAATCCCCTCCTCATTGTCCCCCTGTCCACCACCCCTCCACCCCAGCCCTGTCCCCTCATCACCATCCCCACGTCCCCAGCCCCTAGTCCTCCATCTGGAGCCCTCTGGCCGTTCTTCAGAGCACGTGGAGTGCTGAGGGCCAGCACAGAGGGTGCTTGAAACACAGGTGACACCTGGGGACTAGCAGAGGCACCAGCAGAGCCCTAGTATTGCCACCACCAGCCACCCCTTCCCACTCATGCCAGCACCCCGCATCCTACCTCGATGGAGAAAGCCATAGAGGGGATCTCCTGGCATTTGTTCTTGCCCCTCAGGGCCAGGATCAGGTTCAGGACGATCTCAGCACGCTCGCCCAGAGGGTTCCCCCGCACCTGCCTGGCAACGGATGGGAGAGGCACCGTGGTGGCCAAGTGAGGTGGGCAAACTGCACCGGGACCCCGTGGGACCCCCAGGGTGGGATGCGGGGCCAAGGAGGGCAGGGGGCTTACCTGGCCAGCAAGGCAACCCCCGTGAGGTGGGTCTCAGCCCGGCTGATCATCTCCCAGCCCCCCCGCCGCTGCATGGCAGTGACCTGCTCCCTGTAGCCGCTGCAGCACAGCAGCGCCTGCATGGCTTGCACCGCCGTCCTGCTCGGGGAGAAGAGCGCTGCTTGGTCACCCCATGCTCTGGCACGGGCAGTGGGGGCTGCACCAGGGCGATAGGGTACCTGACAGGCCTGGGAGGCATGAGTTTGCCCTCGTGGCTGAAGGTGGGGATGTCCTCTTGCACGTGGATGAGGGTAAAGGACATCTGGAAGAGGAGGGCCACGTAGAGGCGGGGGAAGAGTGCCTTCACCTCCTGCTTGCAGGTGTGCTGCAGGAGGACGACGTTCAGCACCCGGGTCGCCTGCAAAGACGGCAATGGCAGCCCTCGCCGGTGCCACAGCTGCGTGCACGGGGAGGCCTCCCTCGCCCAGCGAGCCCGTGGGGCCACTCACGGTCAGGGGCAGGACGCAGGTGAGGTCCCGCACGGTGGTGCCCGGCTTGCAGAGGGGCCGCTCCTGCAGCACGCAGAGCAGCTCCTCCAGCACCTTCTCAGCTGCCGACGACTGGGAGACCATCACCTCCCACATGGCCGCAGCAATGCTGGGAACCCGAGCGAGAAAGGGTCAGGTCAGCATCCCGGCATCCCACTGACCCTTGCCACGTGGCTCTGGGAGGCCTGCAGGGAGCCCAGCTCCAGCCCTGGGGCTGCTGCCCTCGGGCTGGCAGCAGGCCAAGTGTACCTGTCACAGGTCGGGGAGCAGCTCAGCAGGCCAACGACCACCTCCCTTGGGTAGCGGCATGTCAGGAGGAGGAGGAAGGCCTTGAGGATGTCCTGGGCTGCGGCCTCACTGATCCATGGCAGGTTCTCGTAGATATGTGCCACGGTCAGCTGCAGCTGGAAGGGACCCGCGTTGGCACCAGCATGCTGCCAGAGGGAAACCCCTGCCAGGCTCAAATTGTGCTTGAGAGCCCTGGGTTTGGGGACCGTCACCAGCGGGCTGGAGGCTTACGTGCTCTGGCTTGGTGGTGCAGTAGCCCATCATATCCTCTAGCACGCGGGTTGCCGCTGAGGTGTCATAGGCACTCCTGTCCTTCACACCCTCGATGGCCATGAGGACCACATCTCTCTGCTCAGCCTCCTCACAGGCCTCCACGAAGCAGCTCAGGGGTCCATCCTCCTCCTCGACCCAGGTCCTCATGGAGAAGCTGGGGCATCTGTCCCCATCCTCAGCCCAAGCCTCCTTGGGGCGGCTGGGGGGTCGGTCCTCCTCCTTGACCCAGGTCCTCATGGAGAAGCCGGAGCATCTGTCCCCATCATCAACCCAAGCCTCCTTGGGGCAGCTGGGGGGTCGCTCCTCCTCCTCGACCCAGGTCCTCATGGAGAAGCCGGAGCATCTGTCCTCATCCTCAACCCAGACCTCCTTGGGGCAGCTGGGGGGTCACTCCTCCTCCTTGACCCAGGCCCAGGAGCGGCCCCAGCAGGGCAGGGTCATTCCCCATGCAGAGGGGCTGTGTGGGGCAGGGCTGCTCACAGCTCCCGCTTGCCCCCACGACACTTCCCCAGGGGCTTCTCAGCAGGAAGCTCCAGGCAGGGACGACACCAAAGGCAAGGAGCTTCCTGAGCCTCTGCTTCCAGCTCCCTGCTGCTGGCATGGGGGGAAGGGAAAGGAGCTGCCAAGCCTGCGCAAGAGCCGGAGACTCTGAAGCCCACGGAGAGACCAGCAGGTCTGCGAGGAAGCTCAGAAAGCGCCTTCACCCTGCTCTGCCCATGGGCAGCACCAGCAGCACCTCTGCTGGCCCCACCACGCCTGCTGTCACCTCCAGCCAGGAGCCAACACAAGCCCAGCTCCACCTGCGCCCTCCCCACGCCGCCCTCCCCTGCGCCAGTGCGCATGCTCCGCGGGAGGAGGCGGCACTTCCGGCCCCGTGGGGGCGGGGCCTGTGTGTCCATGGCCACCGCCCCTGGTGCCGCCGGCCCCGCCCCCGCCAGGCCCCGCCGCGGCGCCGCTCTCGAGGCTGCGGAGAAGCAGCTGCGGCAGCGGCGGGTGTTGGCGGCTGCTGCGCAGGGAGCCCGGAGCGACGCTGCGGCCCGGCGTGTGCTCGTGTGCGCAGAGCGTGTGGTGGCTGCTGCCGGCCGGGACCGGGTCCGGGGCGGAGGGCGGGGAGCGAGGGGGAGCGGCGCCGGGCTGGCCCTGGGCTGCGGGAGTTGTGCTGCAGGGGAGCGTCGGCGGGGAAACGCTGCTGCTAGGTCGCTGCTGCCACAGGGCCCCGCTCTGCCCCGGGGCCTGGGCGAGTCTGCGCCAGGGGACAGGACAGGATGGGCCGGGCCGGGCCGGGCTGGGAGAGAAAGCTCTGCGCTGCGGGTGGGGGCAGGTGCTGCCTGCGAGCACCCCGGGGACACAGAGGGGTGTTTCCAGCCCACGCTGCCACCCGGCAGGTGCAGAGGAGCCCTGAGCTGTGCAAGCTCCATCACTAGTGAAACCGCAGGCAGCAGGTGAGGAGGGAGAGGAGCAGAGAAGCTGCTTTTTGTGCTCCTGCTGCCCCTGGATGTCCTCCCGCGGTGGGAAGCTGCAACGCTCTGGGTGAGGGTGGGGAAAGCGGTGGGGGAAGTCGATAGGCCTGAGCTGCTGTTGTGCTGTGCCGGGGAAGTGCAGCATTCAGTTTTCTTGGTTAACCTGTGGAAATTGGACTTGTTTTCTTCAGCTTTCAGTTATGAACATTAGGAAGGTGTCATGTCCAGGGATGGGGAGAAACGAGGGCTGTGAAAAAAGCAGGGCCTGAGCTTAGGTAAGTCTTTGCAGAGTTCGGGTGCTTTTTTGATAGCTTCCTTGCTTCCTGCAGTTGCTAAGGAGGAAAGTAAAAGGATTCCACAAATGGGCACTGTCCTCGCTAGACCAAGGAGACAGACTTCAGTTCACCCTTGCATGGAGAGCGTTTTCAAGGGATTTACAGGTTAGGTCCCACTTTTTCAGTTCGTTTCTAATATTCCTCGACAGCAGTGTCCTCATTCCTTTCTCCCAGGCCCTTGGTTGAACCTAAATGGTAAAGCCAGAGTGTAACTCTCTCATGGAGGTCTGCATTGCTGTTGGAGACAGAGGTATCTAAGCACAGACTGATTTTTTTCCTCGCTTCTGCCTCCTGTCCGTCTGTGTCCCCTGGCTCTGGCTGGTTTAGCAAATCCAAGCTTTCCCCATTCATTTCTGAACTGTGAAGAGAAAATGGATCTTCCTTTGTGATCAAACTACTTCTGATCCCCCAAGTGTTTGATGAAGACAGACAGAACAAGAGCCTCATGGATGGTGAGCGCTCTCCTAAAGCTGGAGCAGGATGTGCTTCTGTTTAAGAGCAGGTATTGTTACTGTCACCAGGTATCTAAACTGTAGTTCTCTCTGAATGTCACATTGGGAATGTTGACTTGTTCTTTCTCTCTGCTGGAAGGTTGGTGCTGGCAAGCTGTGACTGAAGACAGCTCGGCGGAAACTTCTGTCTTGCTAAAAGTTGAACTGGAGGACACAGAAATGTTTTGCCTGCTTGAGTTTAACCTTCTGAAATTCCAGACCATGCTGAAGGAGAATGTGTTCAGTGAAAGGTGCAGTGAAGGATCTCAGTTCTGTTGTAGGAAGTTTTTGTGCACCTGACACAAAAGGGAGATGGTCCAGTAGTGATGGTACTGCCTGGGTTTGGGAGCAAAAGATTTGACAAGAAGTGATTTTTTGTTGAACAAAGATTGAAGAATCCTTACAGTGTTGCCTAGTCTTTTTGAAAGCAACTAGAAGAAAACTTAGAAACCACTTTCAGTCTCTGTTTGTGAAGCAGAACTACTTGCAAGACTCCATCTTTGCATCAGCTGATGAAATCTTTCACCTGACTGTTGCCTTGTGCCTGGTGAGGAAGTGTGCAGCTGCGACTTACTGAAAGACCTAGATCCTGAGCCCTGCTTTAGCAGGATGTTATTTCAGTGAGTGTCTGAGTTGCTTTTCTGTCTTTTCTTTCCTGTCCTAGGTGGACTCTTCTTTTTCTGGAGCTTGCAGAGGTAGTGATTTACATGTTTGCTTATGATCTGAGATGGCTCAGTAACCTTTAGCGTGTTGCTTTCCTTGAGGAAGGCAGCAAGCTTTACGTCTAGGCCGGGGCAGTATGCTGTTGCTAGTGACACCAGAAACCTTGGGTGCTGGAAGGGGATGTTACTGGAAGGCCTGTGAGAAAGAGGCTGAAGACGCAGTGGTGGGAGAAGTAGCTGTGTGTGAGCGGGCTGCTGCCTGGGCGAGGTGTGTGGGGTTGCTGAGATGCTGCAGCGGTGGCAGTAGCTGCTGCTGGAGAGACCTTCCCGTGTTTCTGGTGGAGATGATCTGCAAGATGCTTGGAGGGGAGAACTTTGGGAGCTGAAAGGTAATGTTGGGAGTCAGGGCCCTGTGCAGGGCACTCGGTCTGCGAGAGACTTGCCTGTGGCTGCCCAACCCTGTTGTGCCTGTTCTTTCCTCAGCATTGAGCCACGTGTGGAGGACCCTGGCCAGACTCGAGCAGGGAAGAGAAAATCAGGAGTTACACCTTATTCAGGTAACGAATATGCCTTCTTGCTCTTGGGTTTTATGTTTTCTGCTTCTGTGCCTCTCCCCATGGGCAGCAGCAAGAGCATTTCAGCTGAAAGTCTAAGATCTTTTGGTCGAGGAAGTCTTAATGAGCACTTGTGCTAATATAGCTTCTGTCGGAAGCTATGGAAGAAAACAAGCTCTCTCTGGAAAGAAGAGGGGAAAAAACGGGAGAGAAAAAGCCCTCCTGGCTAGTTACTGGCTGAATTGGCTTTGTAAGGTTTTTGTGAAAGGGAAGATGTATATTGAAAGTGAATGAGAGTCTTCAGTGTGTCAGTGACTTTCTTAGGTGTAGACTGAGCTCTGTTGGAATAGGGGTGACCTTTGTAGTGTCCTGCCATTTGCAGTAATGGTGGAAGATAAATTCCTTGTGCAGCCTTAGGAGCCCTTTCCTTAAATTAAGGTAGAGTTTAGACAAGATTCTTAAATAATCCCTTTATAACGGTTTGGGGGGTGTGTATGATTTTTTTTCTTTGTTTTTTTTGGGGGGGGTTGTTTGTTTTATGATGGCAGAGCTTCCAAACCAAGCAAGCAGATCACATCTTTTCTGGACAAGCCCCATTCCATTGCTTATATCAAGGCAGCTTCTTTTCTGGACCTTCTCTAGAAAATTGGAGGTATGTAACTTCGGAAGGTGTCCTGAACTGTGCCCTGCAGAGAGGTCAGGTTAAACTGGTTTGCTGAGAAACAATTTTCTTCTGTATCCTGCAGTTTGTAAGAATGTCATGTGTACGCATTTACTATTGCCCCAAAGAGTTTTTTTTTTAATACTGTTTGTTATTTAAATAATAGTTCACAAGTACTTCTTTTACATGTCTGACATGATTATGTAGACATATGAGTTTTGTAATTATTTCTGAGTAGGTGCTGGAATTAGGGGCCTAATTTGGTCCAGTGTGGAGTCTGGACATTAAACCCCTAGCAGCTGCCTTGCTTCCGTGCTCATGAACTTTCACATGATATTCGCAAGGCCTGTTTGTCAGAGTTGGGCTTCGTGCTCAGCAGTGAGTGTTAGGAAGCTGTCTGCACTGTCCCCCATAAACTGGCAGCCCCCTACATGTAATTGTCCTTGAAAGCTGACTCGTGCTTTTTCTCTTAACACTTTGCCTTCCTTAAGCACACTTGGATGCCAACAGCCATATTGCAGCCAGTCAAACGCACACCATGGTGTTCCGATTGCCTGACTCCAGTGTTGTCATGTTTCCCCTTGTGTCGTCAGCTCAGCTCCCTTTGAAGCTCAGCACCTTCAAGACCTTCCAGGCTCCTGTCCTAGGTGCCTTGGTGTGGGCAATGCCTGCTGTGGCTGGCTGAAACCTCAGCGTTGCGAGGGCTGCAGCCTGGCATGGCACAAGAGGCATTTGCTGTTCTTGTGTCGTTCCTGAGCTGCTTTCTTGTGTTTGCTAGTCCTCGGGTTTTCTGTCCACTTCCTCTCTTTCCCCTGTTACCGCTGAAGGGCGAGCAGATTGAAACAACCCTGCCCTTCAAAGTTAGGACTCCGAAACAAGGAACCAGGCTGCTGTGGCTCACTGAGCAGCAAACGGAGGGAGCCAGTGATCCTGGGCTCTGAAACACTCCTGCTGTTTCCGGGCTCTAACTTAACAGGCTGTGACAAGCCTTGTTTAGCTACCTGCTGCTCAAAGGTTCGTGTGCTCATTCCTATGTCTCATGAGCCCTTTCTGCTGTAACTGTGTTTTTTCAGGCCACGGTGAGAGGGGTCCTTGCTGCATTTGAGGAAGGCAAGCCAGAGGAGACCATGAGCAGTGCTTTTAACCTCACTGCCACCCCTAAGGACGTCCGGGCACTAAGGAAGCTTTGCTGGCTCTGGGAGGAGGTAACATTTGCTGCAGCATAGTGGTGTCATCATGCAGTGTATATTGAAAAATACCTCTTGACAGTGTATGTGAGTTTTCTTTTCAAATTCTTTGCTGACCCCTCGCTGCACATCTCAGAAGTGTCTGTGTTCAGGCTCTGATTTTCAGCCTTGAAGGGCGCAGTATTTCTGAAAGCACCTGCACTTGTCTGGTGCTGCTTCCCAGAGTTGGTCATACTTAAGCCCAGATTAATTGGAACGGATGACAAGTGTTTCTAGGAAACATTGTAGAAAGTAACCATGCACAAAAGTCTGGGAACAAAAGCTGTGACTGGAGTTCTCTCAGGCAGCTGCCTGCTCCAGTGTCGCCAGCAGACAAGTGTTTCAAAGCTTTTTTCACACTTGCTTTTCCTTGCTCTTACATGTGCCGCTTTGTATTGGCCCTGCAGAGGAGGAAGGACCTGAGGAAGGCTGTTAGCTTTAAATGATTTACTGCTATCATGCAGAGCAATTGAAGTACTGTTAAAATCTACTGTAATTTCTTTCCAGTATCTGACTCTGATCTTTAGAATTTCTGTATTTCTCCTACAAAAGTGGATTTTTGACTGCATTCAGCAGGAGGGAAGAACGAACCTAAATGCAGTGTGTGATTGCGAATTCTCAAGCACTTGTTATTAAATCTCTATCAAAAGGGAACATTTGAACTTTTTTTTTTTTTTTAAGGTTTTCGGAACCTGGCTAAGCGCAAACCAGTGCATGACGTGAAGGTGAGGGAAGATCTTGGGGTGTTCAGTGATGCAGAGAAAGTAAGTATTTATTTATCTTACTCTTTCTGTGTAAGTAATATATTTCACCCAGCAAATAAATAGTGCTAATTTCACTGAAATAACTTCTTCCAAAGAATGCCACAGTCAAAGAGAACTTTTATTTTTTCTTTCTAATTAAAACTTAGAGATTGATAGGTATGACCATACTAGAGGCATCCTCTGAGCAGGGAGGACCTATCTTCTTCCTCAGAAAATGTGAAATATCAGTGAGAAATTGGTATATACACCTTGTGCTGCATTCTCTGAATTGCCTTTTTGTGATTATTTGAATGGACACTCTCTTTACAAACAGCTGTTTCAAGACTTGTTCTTTCACTCTAAAACTTATCAAAATGATGGCTGAGGTTGAAGTACGCTAAAAGACTGCCTGATGCCTTCCATCGCATAGGCACAACCAGCTTTTAATCTGTTGTGATTTGCTCCTCAGTTACTAAATCTTGTTGTTCCTCATGCACAAAAGAATGATGTTTGCTTGGGCAGTGTGGTTAGCCTACAGGCTAAAAAGGCGCTGTACAGCTTCCTGTGCTTGTCCCTGTGACTGAGGTTTGGATTGCCATTTGCCTGTTTTTCCTTGACATCTCATCACCTCCCAGAGAATCTGCTGCATCCTGTAGTTCAGTCACCTGTTACAGGCAAATGTATCCTAGAATCGATTTTATAAATTGACTTAAGTTCCCTCCTTGACTGAAAGCCACATCCAGAATTTCCTTTTCAGGGATTTGAAGCCTTTTCAAATCCAAACTGCATTTCCTGATGGCAACTTTATGGGTATTTGTTCTTGTGGCAGCATTGCTTGTGAGCATAACTGGTTCTCTGTCCCTAGAGCAACTTCTATTATATGTAACAATTATATTTCCTCTGTCTTAGTTTGGCTCTGTCAAATTAAATTCTCCTAGTGCGCTTCTGAATGATTGGCACTTCATTTTTGGAGCATCTTCATAGCCTGCCTGTGTCGCTTTTTGTTGGAATCTCAGTTCCTTTTTTTCAAATGAGACCAGAATTGCCCACAGTATTTCATATGATATCCCTCAAGTGCTGGTAGGAATGCTTCTGTGTCTGCTGGGAAACTATGACTTTCTTCATGATTCTCCTTGTGGATTATTAATCTGTAATTAGCTGATACCCTCAGTTTTGTGTCTGGATAAGAATTTGCAGCAACTTCCACATTTACCAAACCCTGGTTTAGAGCACAAATTCTTGTGCTTCTGCATTTTTGTATTGAGGGGTTAGTCAGTGAGAGGTGCTGTCAGGGCCGGCTCGGAATTCAGAGCTGTTCTCTGGGCACTCAGTGGGAAATAATGTAGGAATGAGGACAATTCATGAAAGGCCTTAGCAACTCTGTTTGCTGTGAGAGAAGAAACTTGAGGGGTTTCAGGAGCATGCGCTTTGTGATGAAGGGAATAAGTTCAGAAGATGATCTTTAGAGCAACTTTCTGAATGGATGTGAGTGGGGCAAGGCTGTATTTCAGGACAGAAGAGGATGTTGCAGTAGTTGAGCTGATCATGCCTTGAGGAAGAGATGTAATTATGCAATACCTCGTGAAGGCAGTACCTTGCCCATGTTCCGCAGCCTGTGCAAGACTTGAACAAGGGGAATAAAAACCTATAAAAAGGCTCAAGCCAAAACTTGTATGCATCATAATTTTCATCCTGTATGCATCATAATTAATTGAAGCTTTCTCAGGAGCTCCCTTCTTGACCTGTCCTGCTGTTTTTGTTAACAGTTGTGAACACAAAGTTCAGGAGAAATCAGGTGGAATAGATTCACAAATACAGTTACTTTGCAAGGCTTTACAGTTACTTTGCAAGGCTCTGGCCTATCATATGCCAAAGTCAAGCTGCATATAAGCACCATGTGCTTTTTTTTTTTTAAACCTTCCCAGCAAAGACAGAATTTTGCTCTCACAAGGAAGAACATGTAATGCAGTTTGAAATCAGATGCAGGAGGAATACATATAATGGGCTGGAAACTTCACAGATCTCACAGTACCTTCTGGGGTAGACTGCACTTGATTTTTGATGTGACATAGTGTGACCTAATGTTGTTTTTGTTATTGCCTTTGAAATGCTTGCAGATGGAAACATGCAGTCTACAGCAGTGATTCCCCATCCTCCGCTGATGATGATGAGCAACATTTCGCCCAGGAATCTACTGAAGAGGAGGAGCAGCTGCCTGACTGTGAAGTGTTCTCCTCCCTGCTCCTGTACAGAGTCTAAAGGGTGGCAATATTTAATCCTTTGGCATAATATGTAAGTAGTTGGCACTGGTGGCTCTTAAGTGAGCTCTCTACCATTGGACTTCTACAATTGATTCTTTAAGAGCAATTGGATTTCTTTGGAGAGGTTAGGCATAAACTCTAACTATTTTAATGTAAAATTCTACTGCCCCTCTGCTTTACAGTAGGCTGTTCAGAAAGAAACCCCCCATAACAGAAAATGTATAAATAGAGGCAAGGATGGGGTTTCTTTGCCTTCCTTTAACCTAGGACATGGTTTCTGTTGAATTTATCTTTAGGTAAACTGAGGCAGCAATACCTTTGTGTGCTTGAAAAACTTCTGCCAATACTGAGCTTTTATAATAACAGTAAAAAGTCATTTCTTAAGAATTTTTAAAATGCAGCATATATGTAGATTCAAAGTAGAGGGAATTCCTTGCCATAGTTAAAGGCTTAGTGTCTTGTGTGATAAAAGGAAAGTATACTCAAAAGGTGTCCTGGCTGAAAAAGGTGGTTTGGGGGGTTTTGTTGTCTTTGAGTGTTTTACGTACATGTGAACTTGATTAGTTTATAAGCAGGAGAGGTTTATCTGTTGGAAGTCAATTGTAATGTTTTGCTTGAAAGACCAGGTGTTTCCCTTTATGGGCACAATATCTGTAGATTTAAGAGTTAGCTGTATATATTCTCTATCAGCAAAACTCATCTCATAGTATGATGAAATAGAACTTTAAAATCTTCTCTTTCAATAAGGTTAAAAGTACTGCAAATAAGGAAACAAAAACCTTCAAATGTTTTGCTGCTTTCTTCATTGACGTTCTCTTCTAAACAACAGCAGGCTAGCTTTTCTAGTTGCTATTTAAGTATTATCTGGAAATGCAGAATACCTTTTTCTTCCTCCTAGCCTTAGACTTTCTCCTCAGCTATTGCTGACCAAATCTGGGAGACAAAATCCAATAACTTGCAACTTTTTAAGGAGGAATGAAAGGCTATCCTATCAAGTCCAGTTTGTCTATCTGGAGATAGATCAGATCCATGGACTAGCAGACTGAGTTTAGTGAACTGCTAAAGATGTGAAGTGGAAATGGGAGGAGGCAGATGGACTGTGGGGAAGCAGCAAAAGTTTGGGGAGAAGCTGCAAGGCTTTAGATAGCAGGACAGCATTAGTCATGATATTTGATATCATTTGAAGGAACTGCAAGAATGGCTTCAGGTAGAGGCTCAAAGATGTCAGTGTTTGAGGTACTGTTATTTGGGCTGAATGTCTTTGAACTCTTTGAGGAGGCCTACGTTGACTATTATATCCTAAATCCATTTTCTTCTCATCCTCTTTGGAAAGATAAGGTGGAACCTTTGCCCCCTGGCTACTGGACATCAGAGAGCGACATGGCTTCCCCCAGCCTGAGGAAATGGAGGACTGTTTCCAGGGCCAGCACTGACCCCTGACCTGGGGGCTTAGCCCTGAATTGCTTGCGTCTTCTGTGAGAAAAGGGACCTGCTTTGATGCCAGAAACTGTTGACATGCTGGATTTTCAGTATTTAGTTTTAGAAGGAATTTACCAACAGTATCCAAGTTATGCACTGTCAAAGCATTTGATGGTAAATGCATCCAGTTAGGGTTTGTGTTTCCATATTCAGGAAGACATCACCAGCTGGAGAGTAACCTGTTTCATCTTTTAAACACCTTCCTTTAAGGCCAACTCTCAGAAGCCTGGAAAGTGAAGGCTGTACTCCTCCTGAAGTCTGCTGATGGAAATGGAGGTAGTTGTCTTCCTAAAGTCACTGAAACACAAGATGGGATTGAGCTTCGTAATTTTTCAAGCTTTGGCCTTTACGAAGAAAGAGCTGACATTGTAGTTAAGGTGTTGAACTGCTCAACTGATTTCTCTGATGAACAGTGTAGCACCTATACTTTGCAGTGGCAGACTGTGGGAAGGTATGCTTTTAGTGAACACATCTTGATTGCCTTTTGCATTGCACACATTGCATACACTGGACTCAGGATATAAATAGCCATCTCAAAGTCACCGGAATGATTCTCCTAGGCAAACTTAGAGATCTGTCTAATAAGCCTGTGCGGGGGGGGAAGCAGGGGAAGGCTGGGTCCCAGTGAATCTCTTGACTCAGAAAACAGTTTAGACAAATGTTTTCAGTCTTGTTTTCTGCCTAAGCAACTTTTAAGATCTTCAGGTAGGTGCCCTTGTGATAACAGTATCCAGTTGCTTGGAAAAGTGCAACATTCAGGTGCTTCAAGGGCACATAAATGAAAATGAAACTGGAAAATGAAAATGAAATGAAACTGGAAAATGTACATATCCATCCATCTGAAGTTGCAAGCAACAAAACTGGTGCCTATGCTGGGCAGTTCTATAATAATGTGGTAATGTAGCTTCCAGTGAGACTCCAACATCCTCCCACCTTACGTGGACATGTGGAACATAAATGATAGTTGGTGCTGTCCTCTGGGCTTCCCACATGCTGGTGAAAAGGAAGTTTGTGTGGGAATATTAAGCCATATAGAACAGGCTGCTATGTAACTAATAACTCTGTATCTATGCAAACTAACACATGTAAACACATGTAAACAGGATGTAAAATGTAAACTGATGAAAACTGTATCAGCCAGATAGTACCTAGAGACAAAGTGTCAGAACACACCTACCAGGTCAAAACAATTACTTAATAATTTCTACTTTGATTAAATTACAGACATAGCTACAGAGACAGAAATGGACCTTAACCTCTGCGTGACTTCAGAGCTACTGAGATGTAAGGTCACTCCTAAGGAGCCTCACAGCTCGATTCATATGGGGGAGTGCTTGAGAAAAGAAGCCGAGCCCTTCAGCAAGGTGGATGAGCCTGGCTGCACTGCTGCACCCCTGGGACTGCTGAGTTTTCAGGTCAGGGTGGGCTTGTTCCTATGTTAGTCTGGAGCACAAGGCAGGAAAGGTGAGGGCAGGCACTGTCCTGTTCGCCTGGTCATGAATCATGATTTCAAAGGTCATTTTGTAAGAGGTGAGCAGCCTTCAAGCTGTCTGAAGAGCTCCCCAGCTCACAGGCTGCTGCCTCATTTCCAGAGGCTCCTTCAGACCAGGTTTCTTGCTCAGGAACATCACAAGCCATTGCCTGTACGTGGTGCCTCAAGCACATTAGCACATGCTATTGGTACATATGAGCACTGACTAGACATTATTGGTAGATGACCACAGGGGCAACCATCACATAACCCAAATGGAGATCTTCCTCTTATGTGACAGATGAGCCCTCAACCATGTAACATGTCTGTCCATACTGTGACAGCTCCCAAATGCTTCTACTGAAGCTCCAGATGCTGTAATACAGGGATGGGAAACAACAGAATGGATTTCCTGCCTAAAAGTAAAAAGGAACAAAGCAACACTGAGTCTATTTATGCTTTTTCTCCTTAAAAAAAAGACATGTGCAGATAGAAGTGTTCTGAGAGTTGAAATGCTTTTAGTGCCTATAATGCGGTATTACAAGCTGTGGCATTGTCTGTGCTTGGTAAATGTACTCAGCTAAAGGAAATGTTTATATTAACTGACAGGTGTGTTATAATATTTCCTCCTCAGTACAACGACAGGAAAAAAACACCAGATTTGTTTGTGCAAAAAATCCTTGGTTGCATTACACCATTATAAAAAAAAGTTAGGAAAAGTGCAGGACATGCCATCAGGCTGATGGAGCTATTGGGAGCTCTACTGGGAGCTACAGCGTCTTACAAGTTCATGAAAACCACGCTCTGAATCCCACTGAGGTCAGCTGGAGTTCTGGCCGTGGAGAGAGGTTTTTGAGCAGTATTTTCCAGCTCCCCGAACTGCCAGCAACCTTCTGACTGTTTAATTTGGAATGGAAAATACGGCCATGCACAGCATCCTTGCTCTATTTCATTCAATCTAACAGAAATGTGGATTTTCAGGCAAAAATAACACAAAGGACATTAAAACCAGGCCAATTCCTTAACCGTGAATTCCACCTACCTCACTTGAGTCAATTAATCCTGTGAGATTAAAGAAGTGAAGAGAGACCTGTGTGCATCTTTCTTCAGGGGATGTGGTGCTAAAAAACAGAGCTGACAGGTCCAGGGTATGAACTGCAAGCTTTTCCCGAGCATGTGTTCCTGCAGGCTCCAAGGGAGACCTTTGCCTGTATCCTGGCTCTCCAGATGTTTTGAACGCTGGCCTGTACTATGGTGGCTGGCAAGAAGCATTTCTAGAACAATATTTATCAAGCAAGAATTTTAAAAATAAAGTGACCAAGGAAGACAAAGATGTTAACGTTCTTGTCTTTTCTTTCCCCTTCCCCAACACTTGTTGCTGTTGTTGTTAATACTCTCTGTTCCAGCAAGGAATAAGCTGTTCAGTGATCAGGATGACTCCCAAAGCCCATTTCCTTGCTGGCTCGTACCATCCCTCCCCTAAGCAATGCTGCCGCTCCCCACCATGTCTGCTGGTCCCCACCATGTTGGCTGGGCAAGTGATTGTCTCACATCACACCTGGGCACTGGCCAGCCAAATGCATGCAGGCCAAGGGGTCAGTTAGCTGATATGGGGGAGAAATATAACTTTCTCTCTCAGCACACAGCCATGGGGATCTCTTCACCACCCAGACACTAATTTCCATGATGACTAGAGTTTGAAAACTTTGACATCTCTACATTTGTCAAGTTTAGCTGAAAGTAGTCATCAGTTATGAAAGAAGGTGGGAAGGGAGGAAGGAACAGAACAACATTTTTAGAAAAAAAATTGACGTGGGCATTGAACCACAAGCTGTATCTAAGGAACCGCAAATTGGATGGTTTAAGTTACAGCATTATCATAAGTATATATATGATTTTTATTTTTGTTATTTCAGCCATTCCAATGGTTTCATCTTTCCTTGTGTGTTGATTATTACCCCAGATTGCAAATAAACTTTGTAGTGATCTCATGTTAGTACTAGGAAATACATTTGTGAACAGCATTTCTTTGTGCCACCACAGCACTGAGCTGTGGTGGGCAGTGCTGGGGTGAGCCCAACACAGCCATCTCCCCCAGCCCCCTCACAACCCCACACCACCGCTCCCTAGTCGAGCCCCGGGGCTGCCTTGGGCAGGGGTCCGGGGCAGGAGGGGCAAGAGGACACTGCCCTGCCCTGCCCTGCCCTGCCCTGGGGGCAGCAGCATGCTGCCTGCAGGCTTCGGCACCCCAGCCACCCCCAGGGCCCCCACGCTGGCACCACGGCTGCCACCAGCACATGCCCCAGCGCTGCCCCCCCATGCCCCGCATGGCCCCCAGGGCGCAGGGCAGCCAGCAGCCCCGCGGGGACCCTGCCGCACAGCCCAGCCATGCTGGGGCAGCGGTCGCGCCCCGGGGCCCCGCACTGCCCGCCCACACGGTGCCGCGCTGCCCCCAGGCCCCGCCGCGCCCCGGGCTGCCGCCCACAACATGGCGCCCGACCGCGGGGGAGGGGGCGGAGCTGGCCGCCAGGGCAGGAGGGCCCAATGTTGCCATGGCATCACCCAGTGCAGCCCTCCTATTGGGTGTCAGGAGGAGGAGGGCGGGCATCGATTTCACTGATGGCTCTGCCAGCCAATTGCAGTCCAACATGTGGAAAAAAAAGACATCAAAGAAAGAGGTGAAAGAGGAGCAGGAGCAAAGGAGGCGAGAAGGGAGTGGGAGAGAGAGCGGGTGTGAGTGGGTTTGGTGGGGGCTGCAGGCACGTTCAAATGGCGGCAGGTGCCCTTCCGCCGGGGCGGGGGCAGCGGGGCTGGCGCCGGGGCTGCTTTGCTGCAGGAGCTGCAGCAGGGGCTGGTGGGGCCGTGAGCAGGGGCCAGAGCGACGTGGGCCAGAGGGGGGAGCTGCCCTGCAGGCAGACGTGGCGGCCTGCCCCGAGCAGCTGGGCCGGGGCGGCTCGGTGGGGTTTGGGGGTGTGATATGTGCTAATTTGTTACATCAGCGAGAAACAGCCTTGGGAACATCTGTGGGAACATCCTACAGCCTGTGGTGGGGGGCATGTACCCCGCCTGAGAAAATTGAGCTGAGCTAGCGAAGCAGCAACGTTAGTTTAGATAGCCTAATATGGCACACAATGCAGAGGAAGACTCCAGCCTTCATCCCCACGACCACCAGAGGGCTGAAGAAGACCCCCTAGCAACAGCCGGCACAACCGCAGAAGTTACAGGAGGTGCCCCTTATACCCGGAACTGGAATCGCATATAAGGAGACTGTGAGGGGGGGTTGTGCGCGCCATTGATGGAGCAGGAGACTCCCCCCCGGCCGCCCAGCGCTGTTTTGCTTACTTGTGACTTGCTCAATTATTTTATAAATTGGAATTTATGCAACCTGGCCCCAGTGGTTGTCAATTTATCACGTTTACCTATAACAGGGGCAGGAACCTTTGCCCCTGTGGTGGCTCTGGGATCTGTGTTAAAGCGTTTCCCTGAGCTGCTGCTGCCAGCGCAGCCCCAGGTGCTGCTCAGAGCTGCATTTGGGAGGTGCTGGGCAAAGTGTGAGCAGGCTGCTGGTGTCCTCGCGAGGTGCCCTTCCCAGTGGTGCCTTTTGTTGTGAAAATGGCATTTCCAAGTGGCTCTGAGAGAGGCTGTCCCTGCATGTCATGCCGTGCCTTAGCCATTGTTTTTGCTCCCAGCCTCTTGCTTTGCCCTGAGACCTGTGAGCCTGGCAGCAGTGTGAAGGGTGTTTCCAGAAGAGCTCTGTAAGTGTGAGCTGTTTTGCTTGTCAAGGGCCTTGAAAGCTGATGAACGGCCAGTGCTTGCACTTGCTGTTGTTCTTTCCATGCTACTAGGTCAGTGGAAGAGTTGCTGAATTGTGGCTCTTCTGGTTTCACTGAGATGCCCTGGCCTGAGTCCTTCCGCGTGTCTCCAATTGTTCAGGGCATAAAATAGGAGAATGCTTGTTGTCCTTGACGTGTGGAGGATTTTCTGGTTTTGTTCAGCATTGGGGAAGGGACCAGACTTCTGAGTTGTGGGAAGGCTTCTCCCTCTGCCTGGGACATGAGGCCCTGCTGTCTTCAGGTTCATAATTGCTCATCCCATGAAATCTTCTATTTTGAAAATGTTGCCAAGAATTCCTTGCAGGCCTTTTTCCAATTCCTAAGTTTTATGGGCTATGTGTAGAGACTACCTAGGCAAAAGCTAATCTTTTTTAGGGGGTAGTACCTGGTACGTAATGGGTGTTTTGCTGCACTATGAGCATTGTGGAGCCACGAGGTGAATCAGGGAGGCCGTTGAGGAGCTGGCTCAGCCTTGGGGGAAGGCAGGGGGAGCCGCAGGTGGCACCAGCCACATGGTCAGGGTGTGGGTAGTGAGGTCACCACCATCTATGAGAGCTATGCCAGAAAATCACCAGTGTCAAATCAATTCTTTGTAAGTAGCTGATAGGCCAGCAGGAGGCACATGGCTCAGCTGTTGATGATGAGGTCACTTCTGCCTGAGTAGCTGATAGGCCATCTGGAAGAAGAAGGCTTGTCTGTTGCTTGTGAGGTCACTTCTGACTGCTGAATTGATTGGATAGGAGCAGAGATGTGTCTGGAGAGGGAATTGTGAGGTCACTTCTACCTGAGCGTTTGATAGGGCAGCAGCAGGTCCATGGCTGGTATCTGTGTTTTTGAGATCATTTCTGCCTGAGGAGCTGATAAGGCAGGATTTGGCTCATGGCTGAGGAAGTTATAGTGAGGTAATTTCTGTCTCAGAGGCTTCTAGGCCAGTGACAGAGATGTGGCTGTGAAGGTGAGTGTGAGGTGATGTCTTTCTGAGTGCCTGCTAGGCCAGCAGCAGGCAGTTAGGCATGGGCGTTGCTTGTGAGGTCTCTCTTGTCAGAGTAGCTGCTTGGCCAGCAGTAGTTGATGGCTGGGGAAGTTATTTTGGGGAAACTTCTGTCTCTGGAGGGCATAGGCCATCAGCAGGCATGTGGTGGGGGGTATACACTTGTGAGCTGCTGAGAGGTGAGGAGAAGACAGATGTCTTGGATGGTGGTGGTGAGGTCACTTCTGGATTTGCTGCGTGTGCTCAGCGGAGGGATTGACCCCTGCAGAGCTCTACAGCAATACAGAAATGCAACTCATTAATCAAGCAGAAGTAGATGTTCCACATCATCTGACACACATTTTATTCCACTCCATCATCCTGAGTTAGTACTGCTACATTTGAAATGTGGATGATGTTCTGTGGTGAACATGGAGATGGAGTTTGCCTTTCTACTTGTTGCTGAGTAGAAGCTTGCAGCCTCCTCCCAGTCAGCTAGGGAGTCCAGCTAGACTTTTGAGGCTGCGAAATGAGTCTAGTGCTGGTGTGAGCGGTGGTGTTAGTAATCTCTTATTGCCAGGGTGTGTGTGCTTTAGAACTTGCCCCTGTCAAAAGAGCAGGGAGCTTGTGAGATTTTCGTGCAAGGTCTGAATGATGTCTCCCAAACGAGCACTGGTATACAGACATGGTGTCACCTGTGCCAAAAAGAGGGGTGGAACATCTCAGTGGATCTTCTGGCTGTGTTCTCACCAATACAGCTCAGCACAGAGGGGAGACATTGCCCCCTGACTGTTGTGACTCTGTAAGGCCAGCAGAACTGCCAGTAACACTCTGATTCTTTCTTTCTTTCTAGGTTGCTCCACTCATGAGGTTCCCAGTGCAGTGCTAGAGCCCCTGAGGGTGGAGGCAGGATGCCAGGGTGTGTCCGTGTGCCTGTCAACATCTTTGCCAACATCGTGAGCCCTGTGTGAAAGCAGCTGCAAGTGACTGAGCTGAGGCTACGTATGGATGCGAAGGCTTCCATAAATGCGCCTGGCTTCCGTGGGTGACTTGGGGTGTGGGTTCACCTCCTGGTACCTCTGCTGTGCTGCAAATTCCACGTCCCACATTTGCTGTTACTGCCAGCCCGCTCAGCAAATGCTGTTGTGCCCCATCCTTTTCCTCGAAGGTTGTGGTGCCATATAGGAGGAGTCCAAGACCCTTATACTAAATACCAGCATGTCTTGAGTGCCTTTGTGTGAGTGCCCCAAAGCCTCCATAGCTTGACCTGAGGAAGTCTCAGAGCTCTTGGACTGCTGGCTCTGGGAGGGGTGAAGATGTGCCCAGGGCCAGGTTGTCCGTGGCACCCAGCCCTCAGTGCTCTGTGAAGCCAGCTGTGGAGCCTGGACTGCTGCTGCCGAGGCTGCACAGCCAGGAGAGCTGGCATTTCAGCAGCCGTCCAGTGTGGGGCTGTCTCATTGCTTGGGCCTCATGTCAAAGCCTCTGCCCCCTTTTTCCCTTCCCCGGGGCTCCTTGTCCAAGTAACTAAAGGAAAGGAAGGGAGGTTACTTTGGGCTCAGGAGGCCTTCAGGACTCTCAACTGTTTCTGCGTTCTATCTGTATCTTTTTTATTACTACAGAAAATCCCCATGCCCCCATGTCTAGGTGGAGGTTCCTGAGGGGATGGACGTGGAAAGCAGCAGCCTGCTGTGCCCAAAGAAAACAGGATCCTTCCCTCTGAAAAGAGCAGCATCACGCAAGGAGGCAGCTCTGTGCCTGATCTTGTGCTGCTCATTTGCAGAGGCCTTGTGAGCCTAGAGTGCCTTGGCCACCTTGTGGTGTTACCGCAAGAGCTTCCCTGTGTGTCTGGGTTGAGGAGGCAAGGGAAGGCAGGGAGCAGAGCAGTGCCTGGGGAATGTGCAAGTGGCGAGTGTCCTGCAGGCATCTCTTCTCGCTGGCACTTGGTTGTATCGAGCAGAAGAGGCAGCTCTGTGGGGCCGAGACAGTGTGTTTGTAGAGTAGGTGGCAGAGCAGAGGTCTGGCATCAGGTTGATGGCTGGTGCAGTGCTGAGCTGATGTGACAGTGTGGGAAACCCTTTGCAGTGCAGCTGCTCCCTCAGCTGATCTCTGTCCCTAGAAATGCACTAGAAATGGAAGTGGCATCCTGCTGTCATTGTGTAGGTGCTGCGGTGCAAAGGCTCCCAGGTTGGACTTGATGGTACTAAAGGAAAAGCAAGACCAATCATTCCCTTTTGTGATTTGTCCCCAGGGTGCCAGAGTGGAGCTGTCCGATGATGTGGAGAGAGTCTTGCCAGGAGATGAAAGCCGTTTGCAGACGACTGTTCTGTATGGAGTGATAACAGCGTAATCAAGGGATGTGAGAGTGGTGCAGGTGAGCTTCTCCTCTGTGAAGGTTTGCACTTTTCAGATCCCTTTTGAGTCGGTCCCATATAGGGCAGCAGCAGGCAGGTCGATGCCATTTGCACTTGTGAGGTGAGTTGTGCCTCTGAAGCTGGCAGGCCAACAGCATGGCCATAGCTTTGGTGATGATGGTGAGGTCCCTTGTGTCTCAATGCCTCATAAAAGGGGAGCAGGCCCTTTGCTGCTGTTTGTGCTTTTGCAGTCAGTTGTGCATCAGTATGTGACTGGCGATCAGCATGCACATTGCTGCTGTTTGTGCTGGTTTAGAGCAATTGTGCCTCAGTGCCTAAGAGGCCAGGAGCAGCTATATGGCTTCATGGCTGATGGTGAGGTCACTTCAGGCTCAGCACCTGACAGTCCAGCTCGCTGCATATTCCTGCTCTTTGTGTTGTGGAGTCATTCGAACTCACTATCTGCTAGGTGACCAGCAGCCACATTGCTCCTTTTTGTACTTGTGAGGTGTATTTTGCTTCAGTATCAGATTACACAGCATCAAGCACAGTGCTGCTTTTGTGGTTCTGAGGTCACTTGTGTCTCAGTGCCTGATAGGCCAGTGCTAGGCCCATGGCTGCTGTTTGTGGTTGTGAGGTCACTTGTGTCTCAGTGCCTGATAGGCCAGTGCTAGGCCCATGGCTGGTGTTTGTGTCTGTGAGGTCACTTGTGTCTCAGTGCCTGATAGGCCTGTGGTATGCCCATTGTTGCTTTTTTCAAGTGTGTGGTCACTTTATTAGAGAATATTGGAGTGGAGTTGTGTAGTGTCTATTGCTAGCATTAGGCTGTAGTAGTGTATTATTGATTAATCCTTCTTTCTTATGCCAACGTAAGCAGATGTAAGCTTGTGTTAACACTACCTCTGTAAACTTGCTTAGCATGAGTAGCGAAGTTTGCTGAGGCCTTAGGCCGCACTTAGATCATATGACGAACTTTTAGCTAGTTAAGTAAGTAGGGCCCCAGAGGTGGTTGAAGCCAGAAAGTTAGAGAAGTTATGAGCAACAGCAGAATCTGCAACCTTGAAAATAGGAGAAGAGGCAACGTGCGCACCGCGAACACCAGCTGACTAGTGTGAGTGTGGATAGCACCTGGGCCTGTTACTAGTGTGAGTGCGTATGACCTGGGAACTGAAGGGGGCACCCGTCGGCTGACAAAGCCGCCTGCTGCAAAGGGACAGCAGTGGTAGCAGTCAAAGACTCGGGTGGTGTGAGTGCAGTTCCCAAGAGAGAGAAAGAGAGAGAGAGAGAGTGTGATCACAATGGGAAATAAGTTTGGCATAGAAAAGGGGTCTCTCTTAGCCAAAATTTTGCAAAACTGGAATAAGATTGGTGGTACAAAAAACCTAGGAAAAAACAAGGTTGATCCAACTATGTCAGGAGGATTGGCCATTCCTGACAAAGGACGGTGACCTGGTGGAACGATGGCCACCGCAGGGAACCTTTGATTATCAGGAGTTAACTTTCCTGTGTCACCATTTGGAGGATATGTTCCCCAGGCAAACGGATTATTGGTATGTATGGGACAGTTGGGCATTTACTAGATGAAAAGAAGCGCCTAGAAAAGGAGGGGAAAAATTTTCTCAGAATGCTGAAAGTAGTGCAGCTGCTAAAACACTTGTGGGAACTGCTCCACCCTATGCACTATCCTCTGCTTCAACTTCTCTATACCCCCCTTGCCTTCCCCCTCTGCCTTTCAGGCCCCTTTGCATGTCCTTCCTGTGCCAGGAGTGCCCCTGCCAGGTCCGGACGGGGCACCTCGGGTAGCTACAATGCGAATTTACCGACCCTGGGGCCCCAAGATTGGATTGCATGGAGTCAACACACTCCCAGGCTTAGGGAAGATGCCAAGAAAGTGTTACAAATTGTAAGAGGAATACTGCGGGTGTATGATCCTACCTGGGGGATGTGCAAATGCTCCTTGAGGGCGTGTTCACTCCAGATGAAAAACACTCAATTCTGGATGCAAACCGTCCTTGGGCAGGAGAGGGGGGTGTTGTGGTTGCTCGAACGGCCTGGCCAATTGTGGACCCAGGGTGGAATCATAATGTAGAGGCAGATTACTGGCAGTTGCAATTAGCCAGACAAGGCTTAGAAGAAGCTATATGTTTGGCAGGACAAAAGACTGAGAATTGGTCTAAAATAAGGGAGTGTCAGCAACAACCTGAGGAACACCCCTCAGCTTTCCTTTCCAGACTATTTAAACAAATCAGAATGTTTGGAGGGGGAATAGACCCAGAAGTCGAGGCAAACAGGCCTCTAATAGTGTCCATATTTGTAGATCAAGCGGCCTCTGACATTAAAAAGTATTTTTCTAAACATGTTTCTGACTGGCCAGGGAAGTCTATGGACGAAACAGTACGTTTAGCCACATTTGTATATAATGGTCGAGATGAAGAGAAGGTGAAAGAAAAGAGACGACGAAAGAAAGAGGAAGTGAGTGTGTTAGTGGCTGTGTTAAGAGATGGGTTTAAAGAAACTAGAGGAAGGGGGCGAGCAAGAGTCAGAGGAGATGGACGGAATCAAAGCGAACGTATTGTACGCTTAGGAGTTAATGATTATTACTATTATTGCAGGGAACAAGGGCATTGGAAGTGGGAATGCCCAGTGAAACCCTGCATGCCTAGGAATAGAGGGGACAGCATGATTCAGTTGAGTACTGGGAATGACGCCAGGCAATTCCCAGCCAGTCCACAATGACAGGAGATGGGAGACCCAGAAAATACTGTGGGAATTGGGGTAAATTTATGGGATATAGATTTGGATTTCAGGGGGCAGGTAATGGCAAATATGGCAGGTCAAGAAATTCCCTTCTCAGTGGATACTGGAGCTACCCTTTCTCTTCTGAATTTTGAGCCTAAAGGATGTAAGTCATCAGGTAAAATAACAATACAGGGAGTAACAGGAAAAGGCGAACAACCATTGACTAAGCCCTTGTTGCTCACTATTGGAGGAAAAGGAGAGTGGGGACGTTTCATAATTTCTATGGATTCACCCTTTTGCCTTTTAGGGAGGGATCTCTTACAAGCCCTGGATACTCAGATCTGCTTACAGCCAGAAGGGATGAAATTAATACTAATGGGCTCATGTGTTCTGGCTGAGACACCAGAACCAGAGTCAACTAATCTGCGAATTCCGACAGGATTAGAATCAGTTCCTGGAAAGACATGGAGCTCTTCAGGAATGGATGTTGGACTATTGAAATCAGCTAGTGCAGTCTTGATCAAAACAAAGGGGGGATTACCTCCCGCGGTTAAACAATACCCTATCCCAAAGGAAGCAGAGAAGAGTATCCAAAAGCAAATTGATCACTATTTAAAATTGGGTATCCTTAGAGTCTGTGAATCCCCATACAACACCCCGATTCTGCCAGTGAGAAAAAATAGGCAGGATTCTGATGGCGACCCAGAGTATCGGTTTGTACAAGACCTAAGAGTTATAAACCAACATGTAATTGCTCCACATCCAGTAGTTCCTGACCCATCAACTATATTACCACAGATACCCCATTGGGCAACTTATTTTATTGTGATTAATGTAACGGCAGCCTTTTTTAGTATACCGGTAGCTGAGGAGAGCCAAGATCTTTTTGCCTTCACTTGGAAGGGACAATCGACCTGGACTAGGCTACCACAGGGATTTACGGGGTCTCCAACTATTTTTTCACGTATACTTAAAACTGATCTTGCAGATATTGAACTTCCAGGACATTCAATGTTAATACAATATGTGGATGATTTGTTATTAGCAAGTAAAGATTATGAGACATGTTTGAAAGACACTATTTCTCTATGTAATGCTCTTGCGGAGAAGGGGCATTGAGCACCTCCATCCAAGCTCCAGCTGTGTCAACAAGAGGTAAAATATTTGGGGTTTATCTTGAAGGAAAGGCACAGATTAATTGATCCAGAATGGTTGAAGACAATTCTTGATATGCCTTGTCCTGTAACGAAAAAGCAACTCAGGGATTTTTAGGGGCTGTAGGATTTTGCCAGACATGGATTCCTGGGTTGGGAGAACTTAGCAAACCTTTAGTCCAGGCACAAATAAGGAGAAGACAGAGCCTTTGACCTGGGGTCCAGAAAAAGAGAAGGCTTTCATATCTGTAAAAAGGGCATTGGTCTCAGCCCCGGCTCCAGGACTACCAGATTATAGTAAACCATTTGAATTATTCGTTCATGAATGACAGGGAGTAGCAGTGGAGTACTCAGTCAAAAAACTAGGTCCTCACCGTAGACCAGTGGCCTATTACTCCACCCAGCTAGATGCAGTAATCAAAGGCACTCCAGGATGCATCAGAGCGATAGCTGCTACAGTAGCCCTTATTGGAAAAACACAACTTGTACTTTTGGGTCACCCAATGACTGTGTATGTGGCACATGAAGTGGAACTGTTAATGAAAGAATACGTTACTCAAGCACTGTCCCCACAGAGAGCTCACCGCTATGAACTAATAATATTACTTGCAGATAATGTGACCTTAAAGAGATGCAACATCTTAAATCCAGTGACGCTATTGCCTCTACCTGAAAATGGAGAGACTCATCACTCCTGTGAACAGGTGGTTGTCAACTCGAGCAAGCCCCAGGAGGATCTCCAAGATGAACCTCTGGGAAACCCAGACTTAGTTCTGTTTACAGATGGATCATCCTATTATTTGGACAGAAAATGCCATTCAGGCTATGCTGTCACCAACCTCTTTGAGGTACTTGAGGCCAGTCCCTTATCTCTGTCTGTAAGCACTCAAGGGGCAGAATTAATAGCATTAAGCCAAGCAGCAAAGATAGGTAAGAACATGTGAGTCAATGTATATACCGACTCAAAATACACCTTTGGAGTATGTCATGCAACTGGGATGTTATGGAAAGAATGAGGATTTTTTTACATCATCAGGAAAGAAAATAGCTAATGGAGAAGAAATACGTAATTTACTAGAATCAGTTAGCTAGCTGGTTCCACGATAAAGCTCATGTGGGAACAGAGGCAGTAGCTAACAAGGTACAAAAAGTATGGGCAGCTCCAGGAATTTATGCTGTTGTGAAAAGGATAACCAAGAGCTGCCCGACTTGCCGAAAGTTCTGTAGCAGCAAAGCAAGCTCAGAGTTAGGGGGACGACCGTGGGCCTACTTCCCTTTTCAAAGGCTACAAGTAGATTATGCGGATATGCCAGCTGCCAGTGGGTACAAACACTTGTTAGGGATAGCAGATCAGTTATCAGGCTGGGTAGAGGCTTTCCCAACAAGGAAGGCCGACGCAGGAGGGGTAGTAAAAGGCTTACTAAAAGAAATCATACCCAGCTGTGGGGTTCCAGAAGCCATTGATTCCGACACGGGTGCCCATTTTACAGCAAACATAATCAACCAATTATATAAATCACTGGGAATAGAGAAAAACCTACATATCCCTTACCACCCACAGCCTTCAGGACAGGTAGAAAGAATGAACAGAACACTAAAAGAAAAAATTAGCAAGGGTATGCACACACACTAACCTAAAATGGCCTGAAGCCCTACATTTAGTCCTATGGGATGTTCAGAATGCTCCGCAACAACCCACAGGACTAACACGAGCAGAAATTCTCTTTGGGAGACATTTAGCCATACCAGGGACTTATATCCTGGCTAAGACCAGCCTGTTCGGTGGAGATGAACAGCTAACCCAATATGTTCTAGGTATCCAAAAAAGGTTTAAAAATCTTAAAAAATATGCTCAATGGTATCAGTGCACACCACCTGAAATACAAGTGCACGATATACAACCTGGAGATGAAGTATTGGTAAAAGTATTCTTAGGAAAAAATAAGTTGGAACCAAAATGGGAAGGACCCTACACTGTATTGTTAAGTTCTTATTCTGCTGTTAAAGTTTTAGGAAAAGAGAATTGGATTCACCACTCACACGTGAAACGAATAGCGGACCAAGAAGTGAGTACGGCAGGTGTCACTACGGAGCAATGAAGACAACCACACATGCTCCCTGGATGTGCCTAATATTGTTTCTAGCCACAAGTTCCGGATGGATAAGTATACAATTAATAAGATGAGATAATTATGATACACAAAGTTATCCTGAAAACAATACCAAAGGAAACCAGATTTGGTTTAATTATTTGGGGATAGGAGTGAGTGAATTCAGTTTAACCTTTTGTTGTATGTCAGCAAATTTACATGAAACAGTATTGACAGAAACTAAAAGCAAATGCTGTAAAAAACAGTGTAAAACTGACCAAAAGTGTTGTATATCTGTATCCGCCAAGAGAGAAATAGAAGCCCAGGTCTCCTGTGTTAGCTCAGATCAATCAAAACTGACCCCCGTGGATCAATTCAGAACGACTCCCTTGAGTAAAATGTCTCCCATAGTAGTAAAGGCAGGACCATATGTAGTTAGAAATACAGGCCAACAACGAGTGTTATTCAACCCATCTTGGTCTCTTAAACGGGTAGAACTATTGATGCAAATTAACATCTCTACAGTCAAACTGGCCTGTTCACCATTTCTAAGTACCTCCTGTGTGGGATGGTCAGCATGGTTGCAGAGGCGAACCCTCACCTCTCCCAAACGAACGAGGAGGGATGTGACTGGTATCAGAGGGGCAGGACTAGGAGTTTTAAATAGTATAGATGCCAAAGTGCTCATGAATAAACTAAGTACAGCGACAAGTGATTTGCACAAATTAGAACATCCACTGCACTCCTCTTTATTAGCATTAGGAACTAAGCAGTGGCCCTTATCTAATGTATTACCTGAATGGGAAAGAATTAATGAAAGAGACTACTAATTAATTGTAAATGCACTTGGTGTAGCCCAATATAATGTTTCTCTAGCTCTTAGTTGTATCCAAGCTCAGCTGTGGATGCAATCTGTGGTAGAGGCAATTATTAGAGAAAGTGAAGAGGGCACCTTACCCACTGAAATTCGAAAGGTAATTTGGGATAATGCAACTAAATTTGAAAAGGAATTGCACTCTTGGTGGCGTCTAGTCAATTTTACTTATGACCCCATCAACAATAAGGCTATAGCTTTTGTCTTAACAATACGCAATGCTTTGGTATACACCATTACCCAATCATTGTGCTGGTATTAAATCATAATGGAGCTGTACTGAATCCGATAGAACATAGAGTGTGGGCCCAGTGAAACAGAAACAAATGGCGAACTGTTGATGTTAACACATGTGTTGTACGGGAACAACAAGGATTTATTTGTGAGAGTAATACCATCAAAGCCCAAGACATTTGTCTTGATACTGAACAAAATGTTTGTCATTTTGAAATACACCCTGATGAAATCCCTGAAACTGTACTTGTATATCTTGGAAAAGGATGTGTTTGTATGAGAACCCTCTGTGATCTTATGTTTGTAGATAACATTACTGTAGACCCAAGTAATCACCCAAATATTTGTGTTTGTAATTTAACTAGAATTATGGGATGTGACTTTAATTATTCAGCTCCTGTTGTATCTTATCAATTATTACAATCTACTTATACCTTAAGTCAAGATTTATTGTCTACCCCCATCGGAATGAATTTTACATTGGTGAAGAAACTACTACAACATGATGACCTGTGTCAACTGCTAAAATGCATCCGAAACAATGGACGAAAAACTCTAATTGCTGTTCATCATGATACAGAAGAGATACAGCACATCTTGGAAAGAGTGAAGAAGGATGGAGAATATGATTGCTGGGAGACTCTTCTGGGAAGGTCACCAACCACAACGGGCATCTATAATCACATGTTGCACCCAGTAGTAGTTGTGTGAAGTTTAACCATGTTACACCTATTACCTACAACCATACTGTACATAAAATTATGGAAAGTGACAGTACACCTCAAAAGGCTTCGAGAACTCTGCTTAACATATTAGCAGGGATGCTTAATAAAAACAAAGGGAGGCCTGTTAGAGAATATTGGACTGAAGCTGTCTAGAGTTGATCACTTAGCATAACTTGCTTAGCGTTAGTAGCTAAATTTGCTGAAGCCTGAGGTCGCAAGCTATGACCATTCAGTTAGATATGTTGAACTTTTAGCTAGTTAAGTAAAAGAAGGCCCCAAAGCAGGTTCAAGTCGGAGAGATAAGGGCAGGAGGGGGGACTGTAGAGAGAAACAAGCAGTTTAACATTAATGAGCACCAGCAGGGAGATGGACTTTAAGGTAGGACACAGAAGGAAGAAACAAAGGAACCACAAGACGGATTCTGGAGGACAAGATAAGGAAGTAAAAGAGCCATTGATACCTATGCAGAAGTGCGATAAGAAGTAAAGAACACACCTGGAAACTCCGGAAAGGACCAACCAGGAGCTGAAAGACCCCAAACTCTAATAATATGATTGGTTCAGAAGTATGGGGTGGATCCTAGACTGGAAGGGTATAATTACCCAGGGATTTGTTCAAACGGGGTCCCTCTTTGGAGGCCCCCAGCTCAAACTGTAATTACCGCATGTGTGTCATTAAAATTTATTTCGCTCCAATCTGACTTCAAACTTCTGCCTCAGTGGGAACCTAGGGTTGGACCCTGATATGGTGGCTGGTGAGCCTAATTTTCCATAACAGTAAGGCAGCAGTTGCCATTGTGATGTGCCATATGTTTTTGCCCAAATCATGGAGCAGACCTACTTCTCATATGACTGAAGAAATGATGTCCTATTTTTGCACTGTTTAACGCATCAGGAACACTTGGAGTAACCTTCCATCAACTAGACAGTTTTCTCAAACAGAACACCAAGCATTTGTCTGTAATCAGAAAATGCTTAGAAGAAAGAGAAGGAATGATGATCTATTATAAAGTTAATGGATTTGTTTAGCAAAAGTGGAAACCAACCTTACTGAACATCATGGGTATGATATCTCTAAAGGTTGGTCACCAAAAGCTACCACTGTATTGTGATCGATGTTACATCCTGTGCTCATCCTGTTAATGATCCCCACCTCTGCCCAAGCTGGGGCTCCATTCCCAGCCAGAGAGTGGGACGCTGACCTCCCCCCAGCTCCCTGGACTGCTCTCCTCATGCCCCTTCCCCCTCCTGGGGGGCTGGAACTGCCCCAGGCCAGGGCAGCTGGCCAGCACCAGGGCTGGGACAGGGCACGGGGGGACAGGGAGTGTGGGGGGTTTCAGGGCAGGGTGAGCAGCCCTGCTCAGGGTTCCCTGCTTCCCAGAGAGCCTTTCCCCAGCTGAGTGTGTGTGTGTGCAGGCCTGGCCGGCTGTTCCTTCACCCCTCCCCGGCTCCCTGCAGGGCCCTGGGCTGTCAGTGCTACTCTGCAGCACGAGCAGGCTGTG
Organism: Apteryx mantelli; assembly: GCF_036417845.1. Lineage (NCBI taxonomy): Eukaryota > Metazoa > Chordata > Aves > Apterygiformes > Apterygidae > Apteryx > Apteryx mantelli. The sequence goes on from NC_089997.1 coordinate 15,429,103, forward strand.
GGGCCATGGGGTGACTCTGCACTGGCCATGGCAGAGCCAGCTGGCCCAGCAGCATTGCACCCGACACCCCCCTCCCCAGGGTCTGTGGCTGTGGAAGATGCTCAAAGCAAACACGGTATTTCAAATGGCTCAGGAGGGGTTCAGGTGTGTCCTTGCACCCAGCCCATGGTTTGTAGGTAGGTGACAAGAACCGCTCTGGAGTGTCCCTTCCCTGGGCCTGCTGAGTCCCTGCTGGCTCTGCTGAGCTTGCAGAGCCCTCACTCAGTGCCTTCTTTGGTTTAGCCCTTTGCTTTGGGTGCCTGCACTTGCTTCTGTGAGTCTCCACTCACTGCCCATCCCAGGCACACGCTGTCCCTGGGGATGCCCTGTGCTCCACCGGTGACTCCATATTCCCTTCCAGAAGAACCGGCATCTGTCACCAGCCCTGTAATATGTGAGACAGTCCCCGGCAGATACCACTCACCCTCTCCAGGGGTACTCGGCACCCACAAGTGAGGGCAGACTCCTGCCCTCGTTTCCTAACACATCACCCTATGAGCGCGTCCCCCTTAGCCCATGGAGAACTCATGTGCAGCAAAAGGCCTTTTTGGGTGCAACTCCCTGAGCACATTCTTGGCACCAGCTTTGGAAGAAGAGCCCAACCTTCAGGCCCTGTACTGAGGAAATCCCCCTTTATTACAGAGATGCTACTTGGGAGGCCAGCTCTGATGCAGTGGTAGACAGATGAACAGAAGGCCTCTGGGTCAGACAGATGGACTTGGTGCCTGTGGAGATGAATGCAAGCAGTTGTGTACAAACATGAGTGTCGCAGATAGAACACCCAAAGCACACAAGTTGCCTGAGATAGATTGGCTATTGCTTGTGACTAGAGCTGGGCAGCTTCTTGCTGCTAAAATACTAGCAACTGAATCAATTTCTTCAGTGCCTCCTTGAGTTCCTTGTTCCTCATGCTGTAGATGAGGGGATTCACTGCTGGAGGCACCACCACGTACAGGACAGCCACCACCAGATCGAGAGGTGGGGAGGAGATGGAAGGGGGCTTCAGGCAGGCAAAAAATGAGGTGCTTATAAGCAAGGAGACCACGGCCAGGTGAGGGAGGCACGTGGAAAAGGCTTTGTGCCTGCCCTGCTCAGAGGGGATCTTCAGCACAGCAATGAATATCTGCACATAGGACAGCACAATGAAAACAAAACACCCAAAGACTAAACAGGCACCAACCACAATAAGCCCAGCTTCCCTGAGGTAGAAGTCTGAGCAGGAGAGCTTGAGGATCTGGGCAATTTCACAGAAAAACTGCTCCACGACATTGCCTTGGCAGAGTGGTATTTCAAATGTGTTTGCAGTGTGCAGGACAGCACTGAGAAAACCAGTGCCCCAGGCAGCTGCTGCCATTTTGGCACAAGCTCTGTTGCCCATGAGTGTGCCGTAGTGCAGGGGTTTGCAGATGGCAACAGAGCAGTCATATGCCATGACAGTGAGAAGAGAATACTCTGCTGAGAACAAGAAGAGAAACAGAAAGACCTGGGCAGCACATCCTGAGTAGGAAATGGCCCTTGTGTCCCACAGGGAACTGGCCATGGATTTGGGGACAGTGGTAGAGATGATGCCAAGGTCGAGGAGGGAGAGGTTGAGGAGGAAGAAGTACATGGGTGTGTGGAGGTGGTGGTCACAGGCTATGGCTGTGATGATGAGGCTGTTGCCCAGGAGGGCAGCCAGGTAGATGCTCAGAAACAGCAAGAAGTGCAAGAGCTGCAGCTCCCGTGTGTCTGCAAATGCCAGGAGGAGGAACTCGTTTGGGGAACTGCCATTGAACATTTGCTTCCTCTGGGCTGTGGGGCTCTGTCTGAGGAGGAAAAGACAGTGCCAGGTTAGTACCCCCACATTTCCTCTGTCCTTCACCTTCTTTCAGAATCCTTGCTTGAGCTCTGTTTGTGCTGGCTGTGTGTGCCACACTGAGCAGGGGACCCTGCCCCTGGTCTCCAGAAGAGCCCGTTCTGCTCTGCTGGAGGTGTAAATGGAGGTGTCAAACAGTGCCAGATATTCCATGGAACACCTGGGGATTGGTGCCGTGACCTCGGCAGAGGGAACTTGGTGCAATGAACCAGTGGGACTATTCTCTATTTGTCATAATGAGAGGTGAATACAGCACTCATGCCAGCTGTCTCGGAAAGAGAAGACCCTTGTGAGGGCTTCATCTCCCCCAGCCTCGCCCTCTTGAACAGAGGTGTCTGTAGCTGAACCAGTCACACCGTCGCCCACTCTAGCAAGGGAGAGAAGCAGCCAAGTGAAGGCAGGGGGTGACCTCACACTTTCTAGACATCTCTGTTCCAATGAGATAGACTCTGTCCTCATGTCAATTTACCATCCGCACCCTTCCTCCAGGCACTGCAGTGGGAATGGGAAGTGACTAGCTCTGATGCACACACCCTGCAGCAGATTACGTCCACTCCTTATGTGAAAGGGCTGTTCAACATTTTGAAACCCATTTTCTACAGAAAATGATCTTCAGTGGAGGAGTCAATTGATACATTTATTTAGTTTTTAGGTGCCTCCATCTTACCGTGGGAGCATTCTCTGACAGGGTAGAAATCTTTGGCATTTCAGTTGCTCTCAGCATGAGCACTTGTGCATGCCAAGGGGAAATAAAGGTCTCACTGTGACTTTGTACAGAGTCACAGGATCTGGTCTGTCAATAAGTTTTTCCCCTCACTGTGCTGCACTTGCCCCTCCCTCAGCTAAAGGACAATCACACTCACAAGTTCCTCTGAGAAAGAAAGTGGACTGAGCTGAGAGTGGAGCAGTTCAGTTTCACAGTGGAGTTTTCCAAATTCTTTTCTCTCAGCCCAGAGATGGAGAGAGTGGAGTGTGCCAGGGTATCTGATGACTCACATGACCAGACTCTCACATATCACATAAATGCTACAGGGAAGCTGTGTTCTGCTGGAGAGCAGCTTCCAAGTTGGCAGGACACCCCAGAGAAACAGTCAAGGGTCCAAAGGTGGACTTTTCTTAAAGGAGAGTCAGCTGATTACCCAACCTGATGAAATGCATTGCCAGGAGCCTCACGGGTTGGAAAGGGACTGGTGCTTCTCACTGCCATGAAGACCACACCATGCAGGACACACAGGGTCGGTGTCTTAACTGCAGCTGAGCACTCCCATCATTTTGAGAGATCAAAAGGTCTGAGAGAAACCACAGCAAGTCCCTTCATCTCCACCTCAGCCTACAGACAGCATCAGCATCACCTTCTCTGGCCTTATGAGGGTTTGTCTGACCTGCTCCTTAGGACCTGCAAACACAGAGACGCCCCTGGACAGTGCCCTGCCTGTGGGAGCTTTCTTTAGGGCAGAACCAAGTGCAAAGAGCATGGGATGGGGTCTGTAAGCACCAACCAGGAAAAGACATTGGGACAGAGAAACAGCTCCCAGCAGGGACAGCTCCAGGCATCAGAGCTGGGCAGGGAATGAGAGGGAACTGCTTCTAGAAACATCATGGGAGGATAGATTTGGGCAAGTCATGGTCAGGTCCTGCAATGCCCATACCTTCCCCAGTGTGCTCACTTCTGCCCTGCAGAAACCTCCCAGCAGCAGGGCACTGTCCAGGGGCATTCCCATTTTTGGAGGTGCTAAGGAGCAGGGCAGATAAACGCTAATGAGACCAGCAAAGGGGAAGTTGGTGCTGTCTACAGACTAAGGGATGCGTGCATGGACTTTCAGAAGTACCTAGCAGACCCATTGACTGCTCATTGAAACTGTCAAGGAGTTTCAGTCCTTTGTTCAAAGCTGACAGCTCCATTTCCATTTTCCCCTTGCCAGGTGGTAGGAAAGTTTAAGGACCACCTCAGGAAATTGGATCTCTTTCAGGTAATCCCTGCCTTCACCTTCCTCTTGAAAAGTTCCCTCTGAAATGTCCTGTGCATGAGCTAGAGCTGCAAGCAGCCCTGCCCATGCAGAACCCTCTCAACAGGAGAATGAACTTGCTCTGCTGAGGTCGATCATCCCTGCAGCACCTTGGGGAGTTCCCCAGGCAGGCTGAGTGCTGTGCTCTGCTGTGCAGGCAGCAGAGTCACTGCCCCAGGCACACAGCACCCTGCGGTGCAGGGACACTGCTCTCAATTACAGCCCATGCAGACCTGGGTGCACTCCCTGCCTTCACACCCCTGCAGCATCCAGGCAAGAAGGCAGCAGGATGCCCTGTCCCTGTGATGGTGTGGCTGGGAAACCCTGCTTTAGAAGCACCTCCTCCTCCTCTGCACTCAAGAAGACAGCATCCTAAAGAACCTAGTAGTCATGGGATGCGATGGGTTTAGAAGACCCCTCCAGGAACTCCAGCAGTATTGCTCTACAGCCAGAGACTTACTGTGTCAGGGGCTGTGAAGATTTGTCCCTCCGTGAGCTCTCCTCTCTCCTCCCACTCCACACTGCCTTTCGCTTCTCTCTGTCTTGTCTCATCTCATGTCAGCAAGAGCAGGCAGTGCCTGGAGCCCTGCTGCTCTTTGCAGAGGAGATGCTCTTGCACAGAGCTGTCTCTCGGCAGTGCTGACCTGTTGCCATGAGCTCCCTCTGTCCCAGTAGACTGGCCCCACTCGGGAACAGTGGCTTAGTTGAAGGTGTGACTTCATTTCTCCTTTGTACTCCCTCCTCTTGGGAAATGTTCACTGAGGTAGACCAAAATAATCACTGATGGTCTCTCTCTAAAGAGTGAAGAGAGACTGATTCTAGCATTGCAATTTGTCTCATCAGAGGATGGTTATCTACAAGAGGTGGAAACATCCCACTCTGGAAGACCCTATTCCCATCTCTTTACTAGGCAGGACACCTAGACAGGGAGAAGAAGAGAGTTCATTTACCCATGGTTCAGGTGTTAATTCAGATGGGTCAGTCTGGACATCTATGCCAGGTTAGAAACCCCTGCGCTGGAGTGGGATTCAGATCCCTCCCCTGAATTCCACAAACACACAGGAGGTGGGATTGCCCTTGCCAAAGCTGAAGTGAGCACAACAGAGATGTGGGCATGCGAGTGCCTTGTCTAAGCTCCCATTGTAATCAGTGGAGATGGAGGATGGGAGTCAGTTGGTCACACACAAACACCTGGTGACATTTGAAGAGACAGAGGTGGTGCAAGGCATGTGCCAGTGTCTGCTTGCTCTGATGGAGCAACTAGGAGACCTGCGTCCTTCTAGAGCACGAGGTTGGGGCCAGGTGGGGAATTTTTCTTGGCCATCTGAAATGACACTGGGTGCCTACCACTGCTCCTAGAGCTGCACTCACTAGGAAGCTGAGACTCATGCACATCTCTACATTGCAAACAGTTCATGTAATTCAGTGGAGACCCTTGATTTAATGACATAAAAATCGGCCATGGGCAGGGCCATGTCAGATGCCTGGGGTGTCCAGCACAAGCACACGTCTCCAGCAGATCCAGCATGGGACCTACAGGAAAGCCATGTCCTTTTGGAGTGGTTGCTGGGCAAGTGCCCCAGGGCCTCTCTGGTTTCCTACCTGTGCCCAAATAACTGAATGCCACCACTGCCTTTAGGCAAAGACCATCCTGTCTGCATCCAAGCAGCTGCATAAATGGGAGGCACATCACATCAAGGACTCCACTTATGTCCTTGCACTCTCAAACCCTTCAAGATCTCCTACTCCTGAACCTCTTCTCATCCCAGATGATATGAACAGGGACTGTGCTAATGATCTCCCCAGAATGGCTGCATCACAGGCTGTGCAGGCCCAGGGACTTCTTCACTGGCACCTTGTCCTTCCTGGAGATCAGCTGACCTCTGTCACAGGCCCTGTGGAGCTACAAAGTCAGCTCAGGCAGCAAAATCCTCTCCTGCCATTTCTGCACAGCCCAGCTCTGCTTTCCTCTGGCCTCAGGTACTGCAGGGTTTGCTCCCTTAGTGGAAACCTCCTTTCACCATTACATTGCCACCTGCTATCTATGCCGGCATGTCCCTGCACTGAAGTGGGCCATTGCACATACGGTGTCCTTGACTCTTGGTAACATGGCTCACCATGAGCAATCTACGCTCTGTGCCACAGCTGAGGCTCTGCAACCCAAATATGTGCAAGTGAATGCAGCCTGGGGCACAGGCAATAGCAGATGGAGATGCACAATTTGTCACAGTACTGAAACATCGTTAGAATAACTGAGATGTGGTGGGATCACTCACATGACTGGAGGGCTATGCTGGCCCCCTCAGCAGGAGGCCCACATTTTCCCTAGTCTTCCTCTTGCTACTGATGTATTTGAAGAAGCCCTTCTTGTTGTCCTTGACATCCCTTGCCAGATTTGATTCCAAATGGGCCTTAGCCTTCCTCGTCGCATCCCTGCATACTCTGACAACGTTCCTATATTCCTCCCAAGTGGCTTGTCCCCCTTTCCACATTCTGTATACTTCCTTCTTCTGGTTGAGTTTTGCCAGGAGCTCCTTGCTCATCCATGCAGGTCTCCTGCCTCCTTTGCTTGACTTCCTACTCATAGGGATGCTCCAATCTTGAGCTTGGAGGAGGTGATGTTTGAATACTAACCAGCTCTCTTGAACACCCCTTCCTTCTAGGGCCCTAACCCATGGGATTCCTCCAAGTAGGTCCCTGAAGAGGCCAAAGTTTGCTCTCCTGAAGTCCAGGGTTGCAATCCTAGTTCTTGCCCTGCCTCCTCCTCGCAGGATCCTGAACTCCACCATCTCATGGTCACTGCAGCCTAGGCTGCCCCCGACCTTCACATCTTCCACCAGTCCTTCTTTGTTTGTTAGTACGAGGTCCAGCAGCACACCTCTCCTTGTTGGCTCCTCCACCACCTGTGTCAAGAAGTTGTCACCAATGCTCTGCAGGAACCTCCAGGACTGTTTGTGCCTAGCTGTGTTGTCTTTCCAGCAGATATCGGGGTGGTTGAAGTCCCCCATGAGAACCAGGGCCTGGGATCGTGAGGCTACTTCCAGCTGTCTGTAGAAGGCCTCATTGACTTCCTCTTCCTGATCAGGTGGCCTGTAGTAAACACCCACAACAGTGTCACCCATGCTAGCCTGCCCTTTAATCCTTACCCATAAGCTCTCGACTCGCTCTTCATCCACCCCTAGGCACAGCTCAATACATTCCAGTTGCTCTCTCACATAAAGAGCAACTCCACCACCTCGCCTTCCTGGTCTGTCTTTCCTAAAAAGCACGTAGCCATCCATGACAGCACTCCAGTCATGCGAGCTATCCCACCATGTCTCTGTAATGGCAATGAGATCATGGCCCTGTGACCGCACACAGATCTCTAGTTCTTCCTGTTTGTTCCCCAAGCTGCGTGCATTGGTGTACAGGCATTTCAGAGAGGTGATGGAGCATGCAGGTTTCCCAGGAGGGGTGCAAGAGGATCCTCCATAGCCACATCCCATGTGCACTTCCCTGGCTGCATTCACCTGCTGGAGGCATCCTGACTTGAGCAGTCTTTTGCCAACTACCCTGTCACTATAACTCTCCCCTTCCCCCATCTTTCCTAGTTTAAAGCCCTCCTTACCAGGTTGGCCAACCTGTTGGCAAAGACCCGCGTGCCCCGCCTCGCGAGGTGGATCCCATCTCTCGCCATCAGTTGTCGATCTTCAAACAGGGTCCCATGGTCGTAGAAACCAAAACCCTGTTGCCAACACCAGCGGCGCAGCCAGTCGTTAACTTGGAAAGTCCATCTCCTCCTCCTCTCATCCATCCCCCTCACTGGCAGGATTGAGGAGAAGATGACCTGGGCTCCCAGACCCTTGACCACCATCCCCAGAGCTCTGAAATCCTGCTTGATGGTCTCCAGTTTGCCCTTGGTGTCATTGGCGCCCACATGAAAGAGCAGCAGTGGGTAATAGTCCGAAGCGTGGACGAGCCTTGGCAGTCTTTGCATGACATCTCTCACACGAGCCCCTGGCAGGCCACAAACCTCTCTAGACAAGAGGTCAGGTCGGCAGATAGATGCCTCCGTCCCCTGCAGCAGGGAGTCCCCCACAACAATCACTCGCCGCTTTTTCCGGGCGTTCCGGCAGGGCACAGGGTCTGTTGTCCCAGGTACTTCCCTGGCAGCCATGCCCATCTCCTCCTCATCCTGGAGGGCACTAAACCTGTTCTTCAGCTTCAGGTCTTCAGGAGGAGTAGGAGCCTTTCTCCTCCCACGAGCAGTGACCAGTTTCCAGTCTTCTTCTATGATGTTATGATGTACCGTTTCACATGGCACAGAGCCCTCTGGCAACTCCACTGCTGTGGCGGGTTGGGACTCCTGGAGCTGTACAGTCTCCGAGAATACCCTGTCTATCTCTTGCTCCACTTCTCGGATGCTGCGCAGCCTACTGACCTCCTCCCGTAACTCCCTTACCTCACAACACAACTCGTCAACAGCAGCACACCTTCTGCAGGAGAGCTGACTGCCAGCCCAGGCCTCCCGGAGAGGCCCCAAGCACTCCCTGCAGCCTGAGACCTGCAGAGCTGCATCTGCTGTCAGAGGGTCTAAAATGCTGCCATTCAGCTCCTGTGTGTGAACAGGCAGTGTGGGAGGACACACCAGTGTGCTTGCAGGGCAGATGCAGGTCTCCTGGGAAAGGCACCGGGACATGGAGGACACAGAAGAGAAGAGCCCAGGTTGTTGCCTGTGTTGCATGGACACACTGGGAAAGCTGCCCCAGGGCCATCGTCCCAGACCAGCCCCTCACATCACCCCTTTCCAGTGCTAGCAGCTCACCCCAGGCATGGGGTGGTGCATGGCCAGCTCTGTCCTCCTGCAGGTCTCCGTATCATGACGGAGGGGAAAAGACCAGCTTTTCATGATCTCTCTTCTGCACCAGACCCTGGCAGATCCCAGAGCATGGCTGTCTGCTGACCCCCACGTGGGGCCCAGCCTGGGCTGGGCAGGGGCTGAGTGCTCAGACCTCCCAGACTCTGGGGGATCATTTAACAGTCATTTAATAATAACCCTGCCCCACTGAGCAACAGACCCACATTTTCCTTAGCTGCCTTCCTTTTCCTGTGGATGTCCTGACAGGAGGCCTTCTTGTTGCCCTCTCCTTCCCTCACTGGTTCCAGCTCCATCCGAGCTCCGGCTTTCCTCACGCCATCCCTGTGTGCATGGACAAGGTCTTGATGCTCCCCCAGGGCAGCCCATGCCCCTTCCACTGTCTGTTCATGTCCACTCAAGCACCCTGAGGGCTGGTGCTGCTGCCAGGGCAGAGGTGGAGGATCACCCAGAGCGGCTCTTCAAGGAGCTCCCCAGGGAAAAGCTGTGCCCAGCCCCAGCCTCAGCCCCAGCCCCAGCGTGGCAGAGGGGAGCTGCCCTCTCCCAACTCACCCTAGCAGTGCCAGCCTCACCTCAGTCTGCTCTTCCAAAGCTTCAGTGCAGCCCTCGAGGGAGCTGGAGCTGCCTTGGTCCCCGGGGCAGTCTGGTGGCAGAGGGTTTGACATGGGCACAGCAGGAGCGGTGCCGGGAGCAGGGAAATTGGGGTAAACACCCCTGCCCTCAGCTGCACGGCCAGGGCACTGGACAGGTGATGCCTTTGTGGCCAGAAAGACTCCAGGTTTGGGGTGGATGCCAGCTCGAGGGTAGGAGCACCAGGATTTTCATGGGCTTCCAGTGCAGCCATGACTGTGGTGAAGGCAAGTGGGCAGAACCTGGCACATGCAACTGCAAAGGTCAGGGGTGGAAGAGGCAGTGTGGGGCTGGTGAAGGCCCTCCCTCTCCTTCCCATGGGGAAGAGAGTCCCTCCCTCCCACTTTGGCTGACGGGAGGGGAACACAGGGCAGGGTGGAAGAGGCAGGCAGAGCCTCTCGGGGTGCATGAGGGAGTTTTCCAAAGCCCAGGGCTGAGCCAGGGACCTTTGGGTCTTCCCTCAACGCTCTCCCAGCCGGGTTCATTCTCACCTGCCCTAGGAGCTCTCGTCCCTGTGCCAGCTGTGCTGGAGCAGAGGCCGAGGAGCTGGAGGTGCCTCAGGCCAAGCTGTGCCAGCCCCGGGAGCTGGCCCTGAGCATGGGGCAAGCCGAGACCCTTCTCGCATATCCTGTCCTGCTGGGAGGACAGCATGGGGATGGGGAACAGCCTGTGTCTGCCCAGGGGCAGTGCAGGACCTTTTGCAAGGGAGGTGACCGTGACAGCCGCTATGCGGCAGCAGAACCAGCTGCACCCCCTCCCTGCAGCCCCTGACACAGCCCTGCCCACCCCTGCCTCTGCCCGGCTCCTGCCCCCTCGCTCCCAGCCCCTTTCCTGGCACCACAGGGACCAGCTCTGCAGCCAGAAGCTCCCCGACCCCTGGCCCTCCCCACCTTTCTCCATGCTGGGGATCCAGCCCCAGCCAGGCAGCAGGATGCCAGCCTCCCCCCGGCCCACCAGCCTGCTCCCCCCATGTCCCTTCTCTCTCTTGGGGGTGGTAGCTGCCCCAGCCCAGGGCAGCCGGCCAGCACCAGGGCTGGTATGGGGCACGGGGGGGATGGGGGGCATGGGGCAGTGGGGCAGGGCAAGCAGCCCCACTCAGGGCCCTGCAGCTGTGCTGGGGACACCTGAGGCCACTGGGGCCAGCCAGGCTCTGGATGCTGCTTTGACATCAGCTCTGTGCTGGGAGCGTCAGGGTTTCGCCCTTTGCAGGGAGCAGCCTGTGGTGGGGCCGTGAGCGGGGCCCTATCCCAGACCCAGGCTCTGTCCCGCTCAGAGGCAGAGGAGGACGAAGGAGTGTGGGGCTGGCCAAGGGCTCTGCCCCTTGCCCACCAGGAGTGAGGCCCATGGGCTAGGCAGAGCCTGTCTCTGTGCCCAGGGTCTTTCCATTCACGGAGCTGCAGAGATGTTTTGGTGGGAAGGGACCTCTGGAGCTCTCCAGTCCATCCTCCCATGCAAAGCAGGGCTGGCTGGAGCCCTACAGTCTTGTCTGGAGATCGCTGGACTGTGCCCGAGCCCAGTTACCGTCCCCAAACCTGCTCTCTTCCTCTTGTTTGGGCACTGTGGAACAACACCTCTCGTTGGTGGGTCACTGCCCTGCCTGCCTTGCCGTCACCCTCAGCTCCCGGCTCCGTATGGAGCAGCCCTGCTCTTGCTGTGCCCAACAACATACTCTTTGTAGCAGGAACCCAGTCACAAATGGTGCATAAACAGTCGAGCTGTGATATAGGAAAACTTGCTCTCCTATATATGCATTATAAAATCAGACCCAAGTGGCTGCCCTCGCTTTTTCATCCAGCTAAGACTGTGTGTCCAGTGTTACCTGGGTAGGGTGTCCAAAACTGAAGCACTCCTTACACCTTTAATTTGACTGTCAGGCAAGTGTCGCTGCTGTGGAAATAGGGTCACCTTTTGTACCTACAACCTCCTCTGGGTTCTGCTTGGATCCCATCTTCCCTTGCCAAGGCTTTCTTGGCTGTAGTTAGGGGGCAGCTCTGAGGTAGAGATGGGGAATCAGATCAACAGGACGGGGACAGGGTCAGGTCAGGACCCGAGAGGTGCAAGGCTGGGCACAGGCATGTCCACAGCATAACTCAAGCCAGGCCCAAGGACAAGGGGAGCAGCTCCCCGGCAAGGGGAGGAGGCCCTGTAACAACGCTGGTCACTCTCTCTCTTCCCTGCTCTTGTGTCCAGGAGATCCCCCTCCCTATCTGCCTGCAACCCCTCCATGCCCACCCTGTTGCCCAGGACAGCCCGAGAGCCCCGGTCCTGCTGCCCCTCTGGCAGCTCCTGCTGTCCCAGGGACAAAGCAGCCTGCCCTGAGCTGGTGCATGGAGAAACCTGTTTCTCGGTCTCATTTTCTATATCCGAATGCTGTCCTGCTTTTCACCTGGGATGTCCTTGCTCCACAGAGAGCCTTTCCCCAGGGGAGTGTGTCTGTGCTGGCCTGGCCGGCCATTCCTGCACCCCTTCCCGGTGTTCCTCACAGGGCCCCGGGGTGGTGGTGCTGTTCTGCAGTGCGAGCGGGCTGTGGGACCATGGGGCCACAGGGTGACTCCTGACTCCGCACGGGCCATGCTGGTCAAGGCAAGAAGCAGACCCAGCTGGACAGAGATCACGACCGGTGACATTGTTGGCATGGGTCATGGACAGTGCTCAGAGTGACATTGCATTTGCAGTGGCACAAGAGGTGTTCAGGTATGCACTAGCTCCAGCCTGTGGTGTTTCACTGAGGATGCAGGAATCACTCCAGTGCCCCTTCCCTGGACCTCCTGGGTCCCCACTGCCTCTCTGGGGATTGCAGAGCCCTCATTTCCCCATGCATACCTGGATTTAGTGTTTTATCTTCTGGTGACTCCACCGTGGACTGTCCCTCACTTTGTGAGGCTCCACTCACTGCCCCCCCTCCAGGCACATGCTGTTCCTGGAGATCCCCTGCCCTCTCCTGGTGGCTCAGATTCCTCTCCAGAAGGATGGCCATGAAGGAGAAAAGTAAGAAAGAAAGAAATGAACAACACATATCCTTTGTAGTGAGAACACATGTGGAAGATCTGGTGAGGAGTCAGGTGGATGGCAGAGCATGTGATAGCAGCCCCGCAGTATGCTCTCTGCACGCTGATGGAGACCCATCAAGGCTGGACATGCATATTCCATTCTGTCAACAATGTCTAGCTGCTCTGCAGCCAGTACCTACCCAAGGTTAGCACAGTTGAGATAAGGAAATAGTTCTAGTAAATATAAGGGGCCTTTAGGATACAACAAAGAGAGTCCTGCCTTGGTGTCTGACCCATGCACCCAGCAGTTGCCCATCAGCGATCCCTCCATGCAGTCCCTGGGGGTCGCTACACAGTTTGGAGTGTAAGTAAGTCCTTTATTAAATCAATCCTGTTTAATCCCTCATGAACCTTGAGTGTCTCTAAATGCCAGTATCTGACCCTCCCTTTCCCACCTTGTGGTCAGGTCCTTGATGCCCCATACCCTGGTAAAGGGAAGCAGATGCACATGAGACAGTTATTGGTGTGTACATTGTGCCCACTGAAGCATTTTCCTCAGCGCATCCTTGAACTCCTTGTTCCTCATGCTGTAGATGAGGGGGTTCAGTGTTGGAGGCACCACCACGTACAGAACTGCCACCCCCAGATCCAGAGCTGGGGAGGAGATGGAGGGGGGCTTCAGGTGGGCAAACATGAGAGTGTTGACAAAGAGGGAGACAACAGCCAGGTGAGGGAGGCATGTGGAAAAGGCTTTGTGCCTGCCCTGCTCAGAGGGGATCCTCAGCACGACTGTGAAGATCTGCACGTAGGACAGCACAATGAAAATGAAACACCCAAAGATTAAAAAAAAACTAACCACAAGAAGCCCAACTTCCCTCAGGTAGGAGTCTGAGCAGGAGAGCTTGAGGATCTGGGCGACTTCACAGAAAAACTGCTCCAAAACATTGCCTTGGCAGAGCGGTATTGAAAATGTGTTTGCAGTGTGCAGCACAGCATGGAGAAAACCACTGGTCCAGGCAGCTGCTGCCATTTTGACACAAGCTCTGCTACCCATGAGGGTCCCATAGTGCAGGGGTCTGCAGATGGCAACAAAGCGGTCATAGGCCATGATGGTGAGAAGAAAATATTCTGCTGTGAACAAGAAGACAAGCAGAAAGACCTGGGCAGCACATCCTGAGTAGGAAATGGACCTGGTGTCCCAAAGGGAATTGGCCATGGATTTGGGGACAGTGGTGGAGATGGAGCCAAGGTCGAGGAGGGAGAGGTTGAGGAGGAAGAAGTACATGGGGGTGCGGAGGCGGTGGTCACAGGCTACAGCTGTGATGATGAGGCCGTTGCCCACAAGGGCAGCCAGATAGATACCCAGGAAGAGCAAGAAGTGCAAGAGCTGCATCTCCCGTGTGTCTGTGAATGCCAGGAGGAGGAACTCAGTGGGGGAGCTGCTGTTGGACATTTCACTCACTGCAGTCACGGGGGACTGTCAAAGCAGGGAAAGACATTGACAAGTTAGAACAGACTTCTCTAAGCAAAACTTTTTCATAACCTCCCCCAAACACACACACATTACCTTCCCAATCTCGGCAGGACCATCACTGAGCTCTGTGGCTGGAGCTCTGGTTTGTGCTGGCTGAGTTTGCCATGAGGAGCAGGGACCTGTGCCCATGGGCTCCAGAGGAGTCAGCCCTGACCTACAGCAGTGGGTGCATGGGAACAGGGGTGACTAAACTTCTATATTCACAGTTTTAGTCAGATTTAGTCTGTTCATAAGGTAGAAGGGCTTTTCAGCATCTTCCTTCCGAGTTCTAAATAATATGGCTTCATGAATAATTTTAAGGCTTGTTTTGTTTTCTTTTAGATGCCCCGTCACACCTGAGGAGGATTCTTGGAGGTAGAAATCCTCAGCATTGCTACTGCACTCAGAGTGACCAGCTGTGATTCCTGAGAGGCAAAAGGATTCACTCTCGCTTTAGCGCAGAGTGAGGAGAGCTGGTTGGTCCGTCTTGTTCCCAGCTGCCCTGTGCTCACACCTCTGAGGTGGAGGACGATCACACTTTACCCTTGAAAAGAAATGACACTGCTGAGAGCAGAGGAAGCCGATTTCAAAGTGCAGATGAACACATACAGCACTCTTTCTGAGAGTATCTGAGGGAGGTCTCAGCCCTCCCCGTCTAGCCAGTAACACATTGGGATCATTCCAGTTGCCCACATCCAGCTGCCTGGCAGTATTTGTGTGGCTTTAGTATCTAGGTGGCTTTTCCATGGATCACCTAGATAACACGCAGATGCAATGGGAAAGCTTTGACCTCCTTGAGAGCAGCTTGCAGCCCAGTCAGGCACCCCAAGACAATGGCCAGATGTCCTAACGATGGGGTGCCTTGAAGAGAGAGTTGGCTCATTCCCAGCCCCCCTATTGCATTACCCAGAGCCCCACAGGTTAGAGGGGGACTTGGGCACCTCAACGTTGAGGACACATCTGCATGGCAGGACCTGCAGGGTTGGTGCCTGAACTGCATCAGAAATTCCCCTGCCCAGAGAGTCCAAGGGGAAGGACAAGGGCAGCATGGACAGGTGGGAAACACGGAGCATTACCATGATATTTCTGCCAAGGGAGGACAGGACAGGGAGAGACAGAGGTGCACTCAGGAGTGTCTCCTCTCCTGGATGTCTGGCTGCTGAGGAAATGACTCATGCCCTGGACCCCACAGCCTTGAGGGCAGAGGGCTGTGCTGGCTGCGAGAGGAGAGGAGACATTGAAGTCTGTAGTTTCCTCTCACACTTTGACCAGTGCTTTGACTCTGCTGCCTGGAGCCGTCCCGTGGGGAGCTGTTTCTCTGTCCCCACGTCTCTCCCCTGTCAGTGCTCACAGACCCCATCCCACCCACTGGGTGCTCAACTCTGCCCTACAGAAACTTCCCAGGTACAGGGCACTGCCCATAGCACCTCCGTGTTTGCTGGTGCTATGGAGCAGGTGAGACAAACCTTCATGAGCCTGGAAAGGTGATGCTGGTTCTGTCTGCAGACTGAGGGGTGGGTGAAGGGATGAAGAGGAACTTCTCCTCTCTCAGTGTCACTGTTTCAGTCTCAGTCCGCTGTCTAAACCTGGCAGACAAAATACCATTTCACCCCACCCAAAGAGAATCAAACTGAAAGCAGAGATTCATGAAAGCTCCTTCCCTTTCAGGTATCCCTTGCCTTGACCTTCCTTTTGTAAAGCCCCCTCCAGAAATGTCCTGGGTATAAGCTGGAGCTGTGAGCAGCCCTGACCCATGCAGCATCCTCTCAATTGGAGAATGAACCTGCCCTGCCAGGGGTCACTCCTCCCACCCAGAGCTTCACCCCGCAGCGCTGTGGGGAGCTCCCTGGGCAGGCTGAGTGCTGACCCTCGCAGGAGGCAGAGTCACTGCCCCAGGCACACAGCACCCTGCGGTACAGGGACACTGCTCTGAACTACAGCCCTGGGCAGACCTGGGTGCACACCCTGGCTTCACACCCCTGCAACCACCCCTGGGAGAGAACAGCAGGATGCCCTGTAGCTCTGATGGTGTGGCAGGGAATCCCTGCTCTGAAGTACCTCCTCCTCCTCCTCCACACTAGAGGAGCCAGGAGAGTGATCCTTAAAAAAACAGTCATGGGATGGGATGGGCTGAGAAGACCTTTCCGGGAGCCTCAGTAGCGTTGCCCTGCAGCCAGACACTTACCATGTAAAGGGCTGTGAAGATTTCCCCAACAATGAGCTCTCCTTCACCCTCCCAATCCACACTGCCTTTCGCCTCCCTCTGTCTTCTCTCATCTTATGTCAGCAACAGCAGACAGTGCCCGGAGCCCTGCTGCTCTTTGCAGAGGAGCTGCTCCTGGACAGAGCTGTCTCTTGGCAGTGCTGCCAGGTTGCCATGAGCTCCCCCTGTCCCAGGAGCCTGGCCCCACTCAGGAGCAGAGGCCCAGCTGAAGGCATAAAATTCTCTGTCCCTTGTGCTCCCTCCTCCTGGGAAAAGTTTACTGAACTAGACTAAAATAATCACCGATGGCCCTGCTCTAAACAGTGGAGAGAGACTGATTCCAGCACTGCAATTTGTCTCATCAGAGGATGGCTATATACAAGAGGTGGAATTGTCCCACTCTGGAAGCCCCTATTCCCTTCTCTTAACTAGGGAGGACGTTTCGACAGGGACAAGAAGGGAGCGCATTTACCCATGGTTCAGCTGTTGATTCAGATGAGTTAATCCAGGCATCTTATGCCAGGTTAGAAACCCCTGGGGCGGAGTGCAATTCAGATCCCTCCTGCGAACTCTACAGACTCACAGGAGGTGGGATTGCCCTTGCCAAAGCTGAAGGGTGCACAACAGAGACGTCTGCATGAGAACTCGCTGTCTAAGCTCCCACTGTAACCAGTGCAGATGGGGGGTGGGAGTCAGCTGCTCACACACAACACCTGGTGACATCTGAAGAGACAGAGGTGGTCAAAGGCATATGCCAGTGTCTGCTTGCTCTGATGGAGCAACTAGGAGACCCACATCCTTCCAGAGCATCAGATGGGATCCAGGTGGGGAATTTCCTTGGTCATCTTAAATGACACTAGAGGCCTACTACTGCTCCTAGAGCTCCACTCACTAGGAAACTGAGACACAGGCAGATCCGTATAGTACAAACAGCTAATGTAATTCATTGCAGACACTTGATTCAGTGACATAAAAAAAGACCTGCAGGGTCATGTCAAATGCCTGGGGGGGTCCAGAAAAACCACATGACTCTAGCAGATACAGCATGGAACCTATAAGAAAACCATGTCCTTTTGGAGTGGTTGCTGAGCAAATATCCCAGGGCCTCTCAGGTTTCCTGCCTGTGCCAAAATGACTGCATCCCACCACTGCCCTTAGGCAAAGTCCATCCCATCTACAGCCACATGTGCTGCATAAATGGGAGGCACATCACACCAAGGACTCCCCTCTAGTCTCTGCACTCTCAAACCCTTCTAGCTCTCCACCTGAACCTCTTCTCACCCCCAAATGATATGAACAGGGACTGTGCTAATGATGTCCTCATGGTGGCTGGATCACAGGACATCCAGGCCCAGAGACTTTCCCAGTGGCACCTTGTCCTTCTTGGAGATCAGTTCACTTCTGTCACAGGCCCTGTGGAGCTACAAAGTCAGCTTGGGCAGAAAACCCATCCTGCCATTTCTGCACAGCCCAGCTCTGTTTTTCTCTGGCCTCAGGCACTGCAGGGTTTGCAAATCTCGTTTCACCATTACATTGCCACCTGCTATCTGTGACAACATGTCTCTGCTCTGAAGTGGGGCCATTGCACACACAGTATCCTTGGCTCTTGGTAACATGGTACACGAAGACCAGCCTACACGCTGTGCCACAGCTGAGGCTCTGCAGCACAAATACATGCAAATGCATGCAGCCTGGGGCACAGACAGGAGCAGATGGAGATGCACAAGCTGTCACAGAACTGCCACATAGTTGGGATAACTGAGATGTGGTAGGATTGCTCACATGACCGGAGGGCTGCAAGAGCACAGTACAAGCTCTTCAGGAGAGACCATCAGGGAAGATGATGAGGGGGGATGCCCTTTGTGTGGCAGCTCACATGTATGGAGCTCTTCCCTGGCATGGAAAAGGGGCTGGGTGAGAGCTTGTGGGTGAGCATAAGAGGAAGGGCGACACTGTGACTGGAGTTACAGACCACCTGATCAGGGTGGGGAGATGGACACAGTCTCCTTTAAGCAACCTGAGGAAGTCTGTGCATCACAGGCTCAGGGAGACCTTAATCTCCCTGACATTCACTGGAAGGGCAAACAGCAGCAGTCCAAGAGGTTTCTGGAAGGTGTCAGGGACAACTTCTTAGCACAGCTGCATGATGGGCCAATAAGGGTGATGCTTTCCTGGACCTGGAAATTACAAACAAGGAGGAACTGATCAGAAGTGGGATGGTCAGTGTCCACCTTGCCTACAGTGACCATGAAATAGTGAAGTCCCAGATCTTGAAGGGAGTGCGGAAGGACAGCAGCAGAGTACAGCACAAGAACGGTTCATATCAATACTCAGTAAAACTGGTAAAACAGGGAACTCATGCCTGAGCTCCAGGGCAATAAGGCAGCGTATGGGAGTGGGAAGGAAGGACAGGCTGCAAAGGAGGAATTTAGAAATATTGTCTGGCAATGTTGACACGGTGTTATGGAAGACAAAGCTCCCCTGGGATTCACACTTGCAGAGGATGTTAAAGGCATGAGGATGAGCTGCTACTGCTTCAGTAAGAATAAAAAGGAGAAGGTGGGCTCACTGCTGAATGGGGCAGGGACTCTTGTAACAGCAGATGCAGATAGGTCTGAGGAACTCCACACCTTGTTAGCTTCAGTTTTCACCAACAAGGTCTCCCAGGCTGTTGTGCCTGGAGTCAGGACTCCTGAGGAGAAAAACCACCAGCAAAGGATGAGGGTTGGGTGAGGGATTACTTGTGAGAACTTGACCCATACAAGTCTATGGCACTGGATGGGCTGCATCTGAGGACATGGAGAGAGCTGGCCACTGTCATAGCAAGGCCACTCGCTATCATCTTTGAAAGGTTTTGGAGGCTGGGCAAGGTCCCAATGACTGGAGAAAGGCAAATGTTACATCCATCTTCAAAAAAGGCCAACAGGACAACTTGGGAGCTGCAGGCAGTTCAGCCTCGCTTTGGTGAGGAGTGTGTCATAGAGCGAATTCTCTCAGATCACATTTCTGGGCACATGAAGGAGAAGGTGGTGATAGGGAACAGTCAGCATGGCTTTACCCAGGGTAAATTGTGCCTCACCAGCACGACTGACTTCTATGATTAAATAACTGTATTTGTGGATGGAGAAGAGTAAATGTCTTTTACCTAGACTTTAGGATGTTGTTTGACACTGTCTTCAACAGCATTCTTGTATGCAAGTTAGAATATTGAAGTCTAGAGGGATAGACAACCAGATGGGTAGAAAGCTGCTTGGATAATGAGGTTCAGAGGGCAGTGGTGAATGGGTAGTGCTCTTTCTGGAGGTCAGGGAGAAGTGGAGCACCACTGATCTCTCCAGCAACCTGTCCTGTTCATCATCTTGCTTAGTGACATGGAGGAGGCAACACTCATCATGTTTGTAGATGATGCCAGATGGGAGGGGAGGGTCCAGTGATATGCTTGAGGGCTGCCATTCAGAGGGACGGAGACAGGCAGGAGGAATGCGCTGTCAGAAACATCGCAAAATTCAACAGGGACAAATGCCAGGTCTTGCACGTGGGATAGGCCAACACTCCGTAGTGTCACAGGCTGGGGCCTGTGTGCCTGGGGAGCAGCACTGCAGCAAAAGTCCTGAGGGCCCTGGTGGTCAGAAGGCAAAATATGAGCCAGCAGAGTTCCCTGGCAGCAAAGAAGGCCTTAAGCATCCAGGGCTGTATGACCAGGAGCACAGCCAGGAAGTCGAGGGAAATGATGATCCCCCTCTAGTCAGTATTCATTAGACCACATATAGAATACTGCATCCAGTTTTGGGTCCCCAGAAAAAGAAAGAAGTTGGTAACTGGGAGTGAGTTTGGCAGAAGGCCCTCAAGATACTCAGGGTGCTGGGGCACATGCTCTTTGAGGAAATGGGACTTTTTTAACCTGGAGAAGAGATGGCTTTGGAGGGATCTCACAGCAGCCTTCCAATAGCTATGAGGAGGTCATCAGGAAGACGGAGGCAGGCTCTTCATCCTGATGCATGGTGGGAGGACAAGAGACAATGGGCATAAGCTGAAACAAGAGACATTGACACAGGAGATGAGGGAAAGCTTTTCCACTAAAGGATGGCCAAGCACTGGAACTGGTTGCCCAGAGAGGCTGTGCCGTCTCCTCCCTTGGAGGTTTCCAAGACCAGACTGGATCAAGTCCAGAGCAACATGGTCTGACCACAGAGCTGACCCTGCTGTGAGCAAAGAGATTGGGCTAGGAATCTCCTGAGGTCTCTTCCACCCTGAAGGAGTACATGATTCTTCCCCCTCTGGCTCTTCACTTATGGATGTCGGGGAAGCAAGCAGGTTCCCTTTGACAGTGGAAGTAGGTCTGCTTTCTTGTCCTCCTACATTCAGAATGGTTCAAGATGCAGAGCTTCTTGGCAGGAATCCCCAACACAGCCCTGATCAACCCTTTGCTTCACTTTTAATTTCCTTTTTTTTTTTTTCCTCCTTTAAGTTTGTCTCTTTTACCATCCTGATCCCCTCCCATACAACCAGCCCACCCCTGCTTACTCTTTCCCCATTGGCACTGTTTTGTTTTGTTTTGGACACAGAGGTGCTTCAGTCCAGAAGGCCCTTGAGAAACTTGGGTGATTCGGGCAACAGATACTTCATGAAGTTTTGCAAGAGAAGTGTCAAGTTCTGTGCCTAGGGGGGGAATAACCCCATCTATGAGGAGAGGTTGAGGGAGCTGGGCTTCTTTATCCTGCTGAAGTGGAGGCGAAGGGCAGTAGAGTAGGAGTGTGTGAGTGCTTGAAGGGTGGTTTCAGAGCTGGTGGAGCTTTTCTTGGTAGTGGGAAACAGCACGAGAAGGGGAAACAGCCACAAACTGCAGCTTGTAGGGTTCAGATGTGATATTAGGAAATGGAAATGTCACTTGAAGGGTAGTGCTGTGGTGCAACAGGTGACTCAGAGGGGGTCTGTGATCAGCCCCTGGCTTTGCGTTTCAAGGAAAATCAACCTCCCAACAAAGTGAGGTCTTTGTCCTCTTGGCTATGGATGGTGTCTCTGCCACCAAGACCTATGAGAAGACAGTGTTTCCCTATAGCACTGTAGCCTGCTGCCTCCTTGTCCCCAATGAGCCCAAGAGGTGCTGTATTGTCCTGTACTTGGCGTTGCACACCCCCATCCGCACACTGCCCCCAGGAAGAGCCCTGAGCAAAGCGTGAAGGAAAGGATCACCCTGCTCAGGGGCCGGGTGTCAGTGCCTGGCCATTCTGCTTGATAAAACACATCAAGGCTTACTTGGCATCAGAGCCACCTGCGCATTGTCTTTGCCTACCTGCAATCAGGGCCTCCAACTTTCTGCTCTCATCAGCCCCCAGAGAGGCTTTGTCAGTAATGTCCCTCAGTGGGACCCATTACAACTCCGAGAAACTTTGGGATTTACTTCTGACTTTAACTTCTTGAGAGGCTTGTTCAATCTCCTCTCAGTATCTGAGGTTCATGGACTCAGCACCAAATACACTCAAGGGGCCATTAAAATGCAAAAACCTCTAAGGAGCCATGTCTCTCCCCCTAATTTTCTTCAGTTCTTCAATTCTCATGGGGCTAATTGGAGAGGATTCAGGAGTGAACTGAAAAGAGTAAGATGGGGAGCACCCGAGAAAGAAGGATTTCTGCTTCTTAAGTTTTTTCAGCTTACAGAATAAGTGATATCTGCATTCTCCGATTCATACTGACCCAGAGGGTCTCCTAATGAAGTCCAGAGTTGTATGAAAATCAGTATTTTCAATATGAGACCTTTATGGACAACTTTCCTCCTCACCTCCCCAACTGTGTCATTTCTCTCATCAGCCACTGGGGACTTACCTCACTCCTGTTAAAACTTAACCTTTTTCCACTTGAGTCTGTAGCTGAATGTTACAGTTTATATGCACCAATTCCCACCTGCTTTCCTTAGACAACTAGCTGCAGGCACAGGAGGATTTTTCTTAATTGCAAACAAGCAAAAATAAAATATGATGCAGTTTAATAAAAAGTCAAATACACTCCTCAACTGTATGTTAAGTCCAAGCTATCTCCAGTGAGGGCCACTTTCCACAAGGAATAACCCTCCTTGACGTGTTTTTTGACAGATAGATAGAAAGAGAACTAAAGGAGTTGGCTAAAGAGGCAATGAGACTCCTGCAAGACAAGGCAAGCTTCAGGCTCCCTGAAGCTCAGAGCAGCAACTATAGAGTTGAGAGGTATCTGATGGATAAAGAGTAAGATATGTCCAGATCTTCTGATGCAAAGATGCCTTTAGAAAGGATCAGTTTAATCAAGGCATGTGAAAATATGTGAGAAATTACTGAGACTATATCCACAGCATAATAGACAGAGCAGTAGTAACACTGGTTCAGGGGGCAGATTAGTATTTCTTCTCCTGAGATTCACACCCTGCCTGAACATTTCCATGATTTTATCATGGGAAAAGTGGACTTTAAAAGTAGTCAGTCCTTTTAGCTGGTGAAAGTGTGTTCATATTTTTTAAATGTTGAAAACTCTTCTTCACCTTTTCAGGCAGAGCTCTGTTCTAACCACAAGCATCCAGTGGCACTTGGAGAGGTCCTGGTGTATCTAAGATACCTGCCTGGGCCTGGCAGCTCTCACAGGGGACCTGCAGGAGACCAGAACCCCTTGGAGCTGCAGATGGAGGCTGAGCAGAGGGGACCAGGACACCTACAATGGCACCAGCCATCAGTGACCTTGTGACTGGATCACACCCCAATTCTGGAAATCACTTTCCTTTTCAAAATAAATAAATAAATAAATAAAAGACCAGTATATATTAAAAAAAAGACAACAAAGCAAAGAAAGACAATAAGAACACAAATATTTAAAAGCTGGAAAGTGTAACAAAACATTTCTCCGCTTTAGATCATTTTCTTAATTTCTCTCTTCTTTCATTTTTTATTGACATTTTCTAAATATCTCTGGTATTATCAGGCCTGCACCACTAAAAAAGATATTTCCCTGTCTTGCGCAGAGTCCAGTGGCCCAAAACCACTCACGGCCCAGGGCTGTCCATGCCAGTCCTCACTCTCTGTACAGAGCAAGTGGCACTCACCAGAGACAGGAGAGACCACAAAACCCACATCCGAGCCCTGTGCCTGTTGGAGGCCTGTCAGGTTCTCAGGCACACAGGACCTCACAACCCCTTACCGCAGACAGGAGTCAAGTACTGGTCTATCAGCTTCATCCATAGAAGTCACCTCACAGCCACTTTCCCACCCATGTGCCTGCTCCTGGTCCATCACCTGCAGAGACAGAAGGGACCTCACTTTCACCTTTATGGTCATGGGCCTCCTACTATCCAAGCAACTTCTGAGAAACAACTAATCTCATAAAAATGTCCCCAGCCATCAGCTTCCTGGTGGCCTATCAGCTGATCAGACACAACTGACCTCATAATCACCTACCAAGCCAATGGGCCTGCTGCTGGTCTTTCACCTGCCCTTATGGAAATGACCTCAGCATGGTCTTGGCTTCCATCCAGTCAGGTATTCATGCAGCAATGACCTCACAATCCTCACCTGAGCCATGGGCCTGCTGCTGGCCTATCAGAGGCTGAGATAGAGGTGATCTCACAGTCACCATCCAAGCCATGTAACTGTTTCTGGCCTATCAGCTACTCAGTTCTGAATGACCTCACAATCAACATCCTAGCCCTGTGCTGCTTGGAGGCCTATCAGGTCCTCAGGCAGAAGTGACCTCACAAACAATTGCCCCAAGCATTAGCCAAGTGCTGGCTTATCAGCTGCTCAGATAGAGGGGACCTTACAATCATCTACCAAACCCACACAGCTGCTGATGGCCTTTCCTCTTCTCTGATGGACGAGGCTTGTGTTCTTGCTTGGGAGGTCACTTCTGACTCAGCCTCTGATAGGCTAGCAGCAGCCTCATGGCTGGGGCATGGGCATGTGAGGTCACTCCTGCCTTAGCAGCTCATAGACCAGCAGCAGCCACATGGCTTGGATGATGATGGTGATGGTCAGTTGTATGCCACCATGAAGGAGGTGGCAATATAATGGTGAAAGGAGGTTCCCACTAAGGGAGCAAACCATGCAGTACCTGAGGCCAGAGGAAAGCAGAGCTGGGCTGTGCAGAAATGGCAGGAAAGGGATTTGCTGCCTGAGCTGACTTTGTAGCTCCACAGGGCCTGTGATAGAGGTCAGCTGATCTCCAGGAAGGACAAGGTGCCAATGAAGAAGTCCCTGGGCCTTGACAGCCTGTGATGCAGCCATCCTGTGGAGATCATTAGCACAGTCCCTGTTCATATCATCTGGGATGAGAAGAGGTTCAGGAGTAGGAGATCTTGAAGGGTCTGAGAGTGCAGAAACTACAGTGAAGGCCTTGCTGTGATGTGCCTCCCATTTATGCAGCTGCTTGGATGTAGATGGGATGGACTTTGCCTAAAGGCAGTGGTGGCATTCAGTTATTTGGGCACAGGTAGGAAACCAGAGAGGCCCTGGGGCATTTGCCCAGCCACCACTCCAAAAGGACATGGCTTTCCTGTAGGTCCCATGCTGGATCTGCTAGAGACCTGTGGTTGTGCTGGACACCCCAGGCATCTGACATGGCCTTGCCTATGGCTGATTTTTATGTCATTAAATCAAGGGTCTGCATTGAATTACATTAAATGTTTGCAACGTAGAGATGTGCATGAGTCTCAGCTTCCTAGTGAGTGGAGCTCTAGGAGCAGTGGTAGGCATCCAGTGTCATTTCAGATGGCCAAGAAAATCCCCCACCTGGCCCCAACCTCATGCTCTAGAAGGACGCAGGTCTCCTAGTTGCTCCATCAGAGCAAGCAGACCCTGGCACATGCCTTGCACCACCTCTGTCTCTTCAAATGTCACCAGGTGTTTGTGTGTGAGCAATTGACTCCCATCCTCCATCTCCACTGATTATACTGGAGACTTAGAAAAGGAGCTTGTGTGCCCACATCTCTGTTGTGCTCACTTCAGCTTTGGCAAGGGCAATCCCACCTCCTGTGTGTGGAGTTCACGGGAGGGATCTGAATCCCACTCCAGCCCAGGGGTTTCTATCCTGGCATAAGATGCCCAGATTGACTCATCTGAATCAATACCTGAACCATGGGTAAATGAATTCTCTTCTTGTCCATGTCTAGGTATCCTACCTAGTAAAGAGATGGGAAGAGGGTCTTCCAGAGTGGGACGCTTCGATCTCCTGTAGATAACCATCTTCTGATGAGACAAATTGCAATGCTGGAATCAGTCTCTCTTCACTCTTTAGAGAGAGACTGTCAGTGATTATTTTAGTCTACCTCAGTGAACATTTCCCAAGAGAAGGGAGTACAAAGGAGAAATGAAGTCACACCTTCAGCTAGGCCACTGTTCCCAAGTGGGACCAGTCTACTGGGACAGAGGGAGCTCATGGCAACAGGTCAGCACTGCCGAGAGACAGCTCTGTGCAAGAGCATCTCCTCTGCAGAGAGCAGCAGGGCTCCAGGCACTGCCTGCTCTTGCTGACATGAGCTGAGACAAGACAGAGAGAAGTGAAAGGCAGTGTGGAGTGGAAGGAGAGAGGAGAGCTCACGGAGGGAGAAATCTTCACAGCCCCTGACACAGTAAGTCTCTGGCTGTAGAGCAATACTGCTGGAGTTCCTGGAGGGGTTTTCTAAACCCATCACGTCCCATGACTGCTAGGTTTTTTAGGATCGCTCCTTTCTTCTTGAGTGCAGAGGAGGAGGAGGTGCTTCTAAAGCAGGGAATCCCAGCCACACCATCACAGGGACAGGGCATCCTGCTACCGTCTTGCCGGGATGCTGCAGGGGTATGAAGCCAGAGAGTGCACCCAGGTCTGCATGGGCTATAATTCAGAGCAGTGTCCCTGCACCCCAGGGTGCTGTGTGCCTGGGGCAGTGACTCTGCTGCGTGCCAGGGTCAGCACTCACCCTGCCCAGAGAGCTCCCCACAGCGCTGCAAGGAGGATTGACCCCAGCAGGGCAGGTTCTTTCTGCATTGAGATGGTGCTGCATGGGTCAGGGCTGCTCACAGCTCTAGCTCTAGCTCATGCACAGGACGTTTCAGAGGGAACTTTTCAAGAGGACGGTGAAGGCAGGGATTTCCTGAAAGAGTTTCAGTTTCAATGAGCAGTCAATGGGTCTGCTAGGAACTTCTGAAAGTCCCTGCACCCATCCCTTAGTCTATAGACAGCACCAGCTTCCCCTTTGCTGGCCTCAGCAGCATTTATCTGCCCTGCTCCTTAGCACCTCCAAAAACGGGAATGCTCCTGGACAGTGCCCTGCTGTTGAGAGGTTTCTGCAGGGCAGAAGTGAGCACGCTGGGGAAGGTGTGGGCATTGCAGGGACTGACCATGACCTGCCCAAATCCATCCTCCCACGATGTTTCTAGAAGCAGTTCCCTCTCATTCACCACCCAGCTCTGATGCCTGGAGCTGTCCCTGCTGGGAGCTCTTTCTCTGTCCCAATGTCTTTTCCTGGTTGTTGCTTACAGACCCCATCCCATGCTCTGTGCACTTGGTTCTGCCCTACAGAAAGCTCCCACAGGCAGGACACTGTCCAGGGGCATCTCTGTGCTTGCAGGTCCTAAGGAGCAGATCAGGCAAACCCTCATGAGGCCAGAGAAGGTGATGTTGATGCTGTCTGTAGGCTGAAGTGGGGATGAAGGGACTTGCTGAGGTTTCTTTCAGACCTTTTGATCTCTCAGAATGATGGGAGTGCTCAGCTGCAGTTAAGACACTGACCCTTTGTGTTCTGGGTGGTGTGGTCTTCACGGCAGTGAGAAGTGCCAGTCCCTTTCCAACCCGTGAGGCTGCTGACAATGCATTTCATCAGGTTGGGTAATCAGCTGACTCTCCTTTAAGGAGAGTCCACCTTTGGACCCTTGACTGTTTCTCTGGGGTGTCCTGCCAACTTGGAAGCTGCCCTCCAGAAATACGCAGCTTCCCTCTAGCATTTATGTGATATGTCAGTCAGATACACTCTTCACTCTGTCCATCTCTGGGCTGAGAGAGAAGAATTTGGAAATCTTCACTGTGGAACTGAACTCCTCCACTCTCAGCTCAGTCCACTTTCTTTCTTAGAGGAATTTGTGAGTGTGATTGATTGTCCTTTAGCTGAGGGAGGTGCAAGTGCAGCACGAAGAGGGGAAAACCTTATTGACAGACCAGATCCTGCGACTTTGTACAAAGTCACAGTGAGCTCTTTATTTCCTCTTGGCATTCATGAGTGCTCATGCTGAGAGCAACTGAAATGCCAAAGGTTTCTACCCCGTCAGAGAATGCTCCCACGGTAAGATGGAGGCACCTAAAAACTAAATAAATACATAAACTGACCCCTGCCCTGAAGATCATTTTCTGAAGAAAATGGGTTTCAAAATGTTGAGCAGCCCTTTCACAGAAGGAGTGGACGTAATCTGCTGCAGGATGTGCACATCAGAGCTAGTCACTTCCCATTCCCACTGCAGTGCCTGGAGGAAGGGTGCGGACAGTAAGTTGACATGAGCACAGAGTCTATCTCATTGGAACAGAGACGTCCAGAAAGTGTGAGGTCACCCCCTGCCTTCACTTGGCTGCTTCTCTCCCTTGCTAGAGTGGGCGATGGTGTGACTGGTTCAGCTACAGACACCTCTGTTGAAGAGGGCAAGGCTGGGGGAGATGAAGCCCTCACAAGGGTCTTCTCTTTCTGAGACAGCTGGCATGAGTGCTGTATTCAGCTCTCATTATGGCAAATAGAGAACAGTCCCACTGGGTCACTGGACCAAGTTCCCTCTGCTGAGCTCACGGCACCAATCCCCAGGTATACCACCGAATATCTGGGACTGTTTGACACCACCATTTACACCCCCGGCAGAGCAGAACGGGCTCTTCTGGAGACCACAGGCAGGGATCCCTGCTCAGCATGGCAAACACAGCCAGCACAAACAGAGCTCAAGCAAGGATTCTGAAAGAAGAAGAAGGACAGAGGAAATGCATGTGTGTGGCGGGGGGTACTATGAGAAATGGAAGGGTTCAGTTCAGAGAAGCCTGCTCTGAGTTTTTACTGTCTTTTCCTCCTCAGACAGACCCACATGCCCGGGGGAGCAAATGTTCAACAGCAGCTCCCCAAACGAGTTCCTCCTCCTGGCATTTGCAGACACACGGGAGATGCAGCTCTTGCACTTCTCCCTCTTCCTGGGCATCTACCTGGCTGCCCTCCTGGCCAACATCCTCATCATCACAGCCATAGCCTGTGACCACCGCCTCCACACACCCATGTACATCTTCCTCCTCAACCTCTCCCTCCTCGACCTTGGCTCCATCTCCACCACTGTCCCCAAATCCATGGCCAATTCTCTGTGGGACACCAAGGCCATTTCCTACTCAGGATGTGCTGCCCAGGTCTTTCTGTTTCTCTTCTTGTTCTCAGCAGAGTATTCTCTTCTCACGGTCATGGCATATGACCGCTACATTGCCATCTGCAGACCCCTGCACTATGGGACCCTCATGGACACCAGAGCTTGTGTCAAAATGGCAGCAGCTGCCTGGGCCAGTGGTTTTCTCTATGCTGCCCTGCACACTGGAAGCACATTTTCAATACCACTCTGCCAAGGCAATGTTGTGGAGCAGTTCTTCTGTGAAATTCCCCACATCCTCAAGCTCTCCTGCTCTGACTCCTACCTCAGGGAAGCTGGGGTTCTTGTGGTTGGTATTTGTTTAGCCTTGGGGTGTTTTATTTTCATTGTACTGTCCTACATGCAGATCTTCACAGCTGTGCTGAGGATGCCCTCTGAGCAGGGCAGGCACAAAGCCTTTTCCATGTGCCTCCCTCACCTGGCCGTGGTCTCCCTGTTTGTCAGTACTGGCTTATTTGCCTACCTGAAGCCCCCCTCCCTCTCCTCCCCAGCTCTTGATCTGGTGGTGGCTGTCCTGTACGTGGTGGTGCCTCCAACAGTGAACCCCCTCATCTACAGCATGAGGAACAAGGAGCTCAAGGAGGCACTGAAGAAACTGATTCAGTTGCTAATATTTTAGCAGCAAAAAGTTGCCCAGCTCTAGTCACAAGCAATATACAGTCTA
Source organism: Apteryx mantelli (assembly GCF_036417845.1). Classification (NCBI taxonomy): domain Eukaryota; kingdom Metazoa; phylum Chordata; class Aves; order Apterygiformes; family Apterygidae; genus Apteryx; species Apteryx mantelli. The sequence goes on from NC_089997.1 coordinate 15,458,229, forward strand.
TCTCAGGCAACTCGTGTGCTTTGGCTGTTCTGTCTGTGAGACTCATGTTTGTACACAACTGCTGGAATTCATCTCCAGAGGCACAAAGTCCATCTGTCTGACCCAGAGGCCTTCTGTTCATCTGTCTACCACGGCAGCAGAGCTGGCCTCCCAAGTAGCATCTCTGTAATAAAAGGGGATTTCCTCAGTACAGAGCCTGAAGGTTGGGCTCTTCTTCCAAAGCTGGTGCCAAGAATGTGCTGAGGGAGTTGCACCCAAAAAGGCCTTTTGCTGCACATAAGCTCTCCATGGGCTAAGGGGGATGCGCTCACAGGGTGATGTGTTAGGAAATGAGGGCAGGATTCTGCCCTCACTTGTGGGTGCCGAGTACCCCTGGAGAGGGGGAGTGGTATCTGCCAGGGACTGTCTCACATATTACAGGGCTGGTGACAGATGCCCGTCCTTCTGGAAGGGAATATGGAGTCACCGGGGGAGCACAGGGCATTCCCAGGGTCAGCGTGTGCCTGGGATGGGCAGTGAGTGGAGACTCACAAAAGCAAGTGCAGGCACCCAAAGCAAAGGGCTAAACCAAAGAAGGCACTGAGTGAGGGCTCTGCAAGCTCAGCAGAGCCAGCAGGGACTCAGCGGGCCCAGGGAAGGAACACTCCAGAGTGGTTCTTGTCATCCACCTACAAACCATGGGCTGGCTGCAAGGACACACCTGAACCCCTCCTGAGCCATTTGAAATACCGTGTTTGCTTTGAGCATCTTCCACAGCCACAGACCCTGGGGAGGGGGGGTGTCAGGTGCAATGCTGCTGGGCCAGCTGGCTCTGCCATGGCCAGTGCAGAGTCACCCCATGGCCCCACAGCCTGCTCATGCTGCAGAGAAGCACTGACAGCCCGGGGCGCTGCGGGGAGCCGGGGAGGGGTGAAGGAACAGCCGGCCAGGCCTACACACACACACTCAGCTGGGGAAAGGCTCTCTGGGAAGCAGGGAGCCCCGAGCAGGGCTGCTCACCCTGCCCTGAAACCCCCCGCACTCCCTGTCCCCCCATGCCCTATCCCAGCTCTGGTGCTGGCCAACTGCCCTGGCCTGGGGCAGCTCCAGCCCCCCAGGAGGGGGAAGGGGCATGGGGGGAGCAGTCCAGGGAGTTGAAGGGAGGTCAGCGTCCAACTCTCTGGCTGGGAATGGATCTCCAGCTTGGGCAGAGGTGGGGATCGATACATGGATCATTAACAGGATGAGCACAGAATGTAACATCAGTCACAATACAGTGGTCGCTTTTGGTGACCAACCTTTAGAGATATCATACCCATGATGTTCAGTAAGGCTGGTTTCCACTTTTGCTAACCAAATCAATTAACTATTATAATAGATCATCATTCCTTCTCTTTCTTCTAAGCATCTTCCAATTTCAGACAGATGCTTGGTGTTCCGTTTGAGAAAGCTGTCTAGTTGATGGAAGGTTACTCCAAGTGTTCCTGATGCGTTAAACAGTGCAAAAATAAGACATCATTTCTTCAGTCATATGAGAAGTAGGTCTGCTCTGTGATTTGGGCAAAAACATATGTCACATTACAATGGCAACTGATGCCTTACTGTTATGGACAATTAGGCTCACTGGCCACCATAACAGGGTCCAACCCTAGGTTCCCACTGAGACAGAAGTTCAAAGTCAGATCAGATCAAAATAAATTTTAATGACACACGTGTGGTAATTACAGCTTGAGCTGGGTGTCTCCAAAGAGGGACCCTGTTTGAACAAATCCCTGGGTAATTATACCCTTCCAATCTAGTATCCACCCCATACTTCTGAACCAATCATAATATTAGAGTTCGGGGTCTTACAGCTCCCAGTTGGTCCTTTCCGTAGTTTCCAGGTGTGTTCTTTACTTCTTATCACACTTCTGCATAGGTGTTGATGGCTCTTTTACTCCCTTATCTTGTCCCTCAGAACCAGTCTTTGTGGTTACTGCTTTCTTGCATAGTTGTCTGGCTCTTCTACTTCCTTATCTTGTCCTCCAGAATCAGTCTTGTGGTTCCTTTGTTTCTTCCTTCTGTGTCCTACGTTAAAGTCCATCTCCCTGCTGGTGCTCATTAATGTTAAACTGCTTGTTTCTCTCTACAGTCCCCCCTCCTGCCCTTCTCTCTCCAACTTGAACCTGCTTTGGAGCCTTCTTTTACTTAACTAGCTAAAAGTTCAACATATCTAGCTGAATGGTCATAGCTTGTGGCCTCAGGCTTCAGCAAATTTAGCTACTAACGCTAAGCAAGTTATGCTAAGTGATTAATTCTAGACAGCTTCAGTCCAATATTCTCTAACAGTCCTCCCTTTGTTTTTATTAAGCATCCCTGCTAATATGTTAAGCAGAGTTCTCGAAGCCTTTCGAGGCGTACTGTCACTCTCCATAATTTTATGTATGATCATAATAACAATGATGTATGTATGTATCGTAGTAACAGATTATGTATGATCACAATAATATGATCATAAATAATAAGCATAACATGGTTAAACTTCACACAACTACTACTGGGTGCCACGTGATTATAGGTCCCTGTTGTGGTTGGTGACCATCCCAGAAGAGTCTCCCACCAATGACATTCTCCATCCTTCTTCACTCTTTCCAAGATGTGGTGTATCTCTTCTGTAACATGTTGAACGGTGATTAGTTTTTTGTCTGTTGTTTCGGATGCGTTTTAGCAGTTGATACAGGTCATCGTGTTGCAGTAGTTTCTTCACCAATGTAAGATTCATTCCGATGCGGGTAGGCAATAAATCTTGACTTAAGGTATAATTAGATTGTAATAATTGATAAGGCACAACAGGAGCTGAATAATTAAAGTCACATTCCATAATTCTAGTAAAATTGCAAACACAAATATTTGAGTGATAACTTGTGTCTACAGTAATGTTATCTACAAATACAAGATCACAGAGGATTCTCATACAAACACATCCTTTTCCAATATATACAAGTAAGGTTTCAGGGGTTTCTTCGGGATATATTTCAAAATGACAAACATTTTGTTCAGTATCAAGACAAATGTCTTGGGCTTTGATGGTATTACTCTCACAAATAAATCCTTGTTGTTCCCATACAACACATGTGTTAACATCAACAGTTTGCCATTTGTTTCTGTTTTGTTGGGCCCACACTCTATGTTCTATCGGATTCAGTATAGCTCCATTGTGATTTAATCCCAGCACAATGTTTGGGTATATGGTGTATACCAAAGCATTGCGTATTGTTAAGACAAAAGCTATAGCCTTATTGTTGATGGGGTCATAAGTAAAATTGACTAGACGCCACCAAGAGTGCAATTCCTTTTCAAATTTAGTTGCATTATCCCAAATTACCTTTCGAATTTCAGTGGGTAAGGTGCCCTCTTCACCTTCTCTAATAATTGCTGCTACCACAGATTGCATCCACAGCTGAGCTTGGATACAACTAAGAGCTAGAGAAACATTATATTGGGCTACACCAAGCGCATTTACAATTAACTGGTGGTCTCTTTCATTAATTCTTTCCCATTGAGGTAATACATCAGATAAGAGCCATTGGTTAGTTCCTAATGCTAATAAAGAGGAATGCAATGGATGTTCTAATCTGTGCAAATCACTTGTTGCTGTACTTAGTTTATTCATGAGCACTTCGGCATCTATACTATTTAAAACTCCTAATCCTGCCCCTATCACACCGGTCACATCCCTCCTCGTTCGTTTTGGAGAGGTGAGGGTTCACCTATGCAACCGTGCTGACCATCCCGCATAGGAGGTACTTAGAAACGGTGAACAGGCTGGTTTGATTGTAGAGATGTTAATTTGCATCAATAGTTCTACTCGTTTAAGAGACCAGGATGGATTAAATAACACTTGTTGTTGGCCTGTATTTCTAACTACATGTGGTCCTGCCTTTACTATTATGGGAGACATTTTACTCGAGGGAGTCATTCTTGATCGATCCAGGGGGGTCGGTTTGGATTGATCCGAGCTAACACAGGAGACCTGGGCTTCTATTTCTCTCTTCGCGGATACAGATATACACCACTTTTGGTCAGTTTTACACTGTTTTTTACAGCATCTGCTTTTAGTTTCTGTCAATACTGTTTCATGTAAATTTGCTGACATACAACAAAAGGTTAAACTGAATTCACTCACTCCTAGCCCTGAATAGTTAAACCAAATTTGGTTTCCTTTGGTATTGTTTGCAGTATAACTTTGTGTATCATAATTATCTCATCTTATTAACTGTATACAAATCCATCCAGAACCTGTCGTTAGAAACAATATTAGGCACATCCAGGGAGCATGTGTGGTTGTCTTCATTGCTCCATAGTGACACTTGCCGTACTCGCTTCTTATTCCACTATTCGTTTCATGTATGAGTGGTGAATCCAATTCTCTTTTCCTAAAACTTTAACAGCAAAATAAGAACTTAACAATACAGTGTAGGGTCCTTCCCACTTTGGTTCCAACTTAGTTTTTCGTGGGAATACTTTTACCAGTACTCCATCTCCAGGTTGTATATCGTGCACTTGTATTTCAGGTGGTGTGGATTGATACCATTGAGCATATTTTTTAAGATTTGCAAACCTTTTTTGGATACCTAGAACATATTGGGTTAGCTGTTCATCTCTGTCCAACAGGCTGGTCTTAGCCAGGATATAAGTCCCTGGGATGGCTAAATGTCTCCCAAAGAGAATTTCTGCTGGTGTTAGTCCTATGGGTTGTTGCGGAGCATTTCGAACATCCCATAGGACTAAATCTAGGGCTTCGGGCCATTTTAGGTTAGTGTGTGTGCATACTTTTGCAATTTTTTTCTTTTAGTGTTCTGTTCATTCTTTCTATCTGTTCTGAAGACTGTGGGTGGTAAGGGGTATGTAGGTTTTTCTCTATTCCCAGTGATTTATATAATTGATCGATTATGTTTGCTGTAAAATGGGCGTCCCTGTTGGAAATCAATGGCTTCTGGAACCCCATACCTGGGTATGATTTCTTTTAGTAAGGCTTTTACTACCCCTCCTGCATCAGCCTTTCTTGTTGGGAAAGTCTCTACCCAGCCTGATAGCTGATCTGCTATCCCTAACAAATGTTTTTACCCATTGGCAGCCAGCATATCCGCGTAATCTATTTGTAGCCTTTGAAAAGGGAAGTAGGCCCACGGTCGTCCCCCTAACTCTGAGCTTGCTTTGCTGCTTGAGAACTTTTGGCAGGTCGGGCAGCTCTTGCTTATCCTTTTTGCAGCAGCATAAATTCCTGGAGCTGCCAATATTTTTGGTACCTGCTTAGCTACTGCCTCTGTTCCCCCATGAGCTTTATCGTGGAACCACCTAGCTACAGTAATTACATATTTCTTTCATAGAATTGGTTTTCCTCCAACTGTCCATATTCCATCATCATTTTGGTTTGCTTCCCACTTTTCCCATTGGTTTTTCTCTTCTGCCAAGCAGTCTTTTTCATACATGGTTTTGGGGTCTATTAAATTTGGCCATTTGCTCTGGTCCATCATTGGAATTGCGACCATACAGTCCCTCAAAAGTTGTCAGGTGGCCACTTTCACAGCGGCATCAGTGTCAGCTAAAGCATTTCCTTTACTAATTTCTCCAGTGCCTTTAGTATGGGCTGGGCAGTGTATTACAGCTATTTCTTCGGGCAGTTGGACTAATTCTAGCAAATTACGTATTTCTTCTCCATTAGCTATTTTCTTTCCTGATGATGTAAAACATCCTTGTTCTTTCCATAACATCTCAGTTGCATGACATACTCCAAATGCGTATTTTGAGTTGGTATATACATTTACTCACAGGTGCTTACCTATCTTTGCTGTTTGGGTTAATGCTATTAATTCTGCCCCTTGAGTGCTTACAGACGGAGATAAGGGATTAGCCTCAAGTACCTCAAAGAGGTTGGTGACAGCACAGCCTGAATGGCGTTTTCTGTCCAAATAATAGGATGATCCATTGATCCATCTGTAAACAGAACTAAGTCTGGGTTTCCCAAAGGTTCATCTTGGAGATCCTCCCGGGGCTTGCTCCAACTGACAACCACCCGGTCACAGGAATGATGAGGCTCTCCATCTTCAGGTGGAGGTAATAGCATCACTGGATTTAAGATGTTGCATCTCTTTAAGGTCACATTATCTGCGAGTAATATTATTAGTTCATAGTGATGAGCTCTCTGCGGGGATAGTGCTTGAGTAGCGTGTTGTTTCATTAACAGTTCCACTTCATGTGGCACATACACAGTCACTGGGTGACCCAAAAGTACAGGTTTTTTCAATAAGGGTCACTGTAGCTGCTATCACTTTGATGCATCCTGGTGTGCCTTTGGTTACCGCATCCAGTTGGGTGGAGTAATAGGCCACTGGCCTACGGTGAGGATCTAGTTTTTGATGAGTACTCCACTTGCTACTCCCTGTCGTTCATGAACAAATAATTCAAATGGTTTACTATAATCTGGTAGTCCTAGAGCCGGGGCTGAGACCAATGCCCTTTTTACAGATATGAAAGCCTTCTCTTTTTCTGGACTCCAGGCCAAAGGCTCTGTCTCCTCCTTATTTGTTGCCTGGGCTAAAGGTTTGCTAAGTTCTCCCAACCCAGGAATCCATCGTTGGCAAAATCCTACAGCTCCTAAAAATCCCCTAAATTGCTTTTTTGTTATAGGACGGGGCATATCAAGAATTGGCGTTACCCATTCTGGATCAATTAATCTGTGCCCTTCCTTCAACATAAACCCCAAATATTTTACCTCTTGTTGACACAGCTGGAGCTTGGATGGAGATGCTCGATGCCCTTTCTCTGCAAGAGCGTTACATAGAGAAATAGTGTCTTTCAAACAAGTCTCGTAATCTTTACTCGCTATTAACAAATCATCCACATATTGAATTAACACTGAATGTACTGGAAGCTCAATATCCACAAGATCATTCTAAAGCATACGTGAAAAACTAGTTGGAGACCCCGTAAATACCTGTGGTACTCTAGTCCAAGTTAATTGTTGTCCCTTCCAAGAGAAGGCAAAAAGATCTTGGCTGTCCACAGCTGTCCTCCAAGGAGGCACAATTGACCTCAAAAACACAAACAGCAGCCATGGGCCTAGCAGTGGCCTGTCAGGCACTGAGCCACAAGTGACCTCACAACCACAAACAGCAGCCATGCAACTAGCACTGGCTTATCAGGCACTGAGGCAGAAGTGAGCTAACAACCACAAACAGCAGCCATGGGCCTAGCACTGCCCTATCAGGCTCTGAGCCACAAGTGACCTCACAACCACAAACAGCAGCCATGCAACTAGCACTGGCCTATCAGGCACTGAGGCACCAGTGACCTCACAACCACAAACAGCAGCCATGTAACTAGCACTGGCCTATCAGGCACTGACACACAAGGGACATCACAACCACAAACAGCTGCCACATCCTAGCACTGGCCTATCAGGCACTGAGCCACAAGTGACCTCACAACCACAAACAGCAGCCATGTAACTAGCACTGGCCTATCAGGCACTGAGCCACAAGTGACCTCACAACCACAAAGAGCAGCCATGGGTCTAGTACTCGCCTATCAGGCACTGAGCCACAAGTGACCTCACAACCACAAACGGCAGCCATGGGCCTAGCACTGCCCTATCAGGCACTGAGGCAGAAGTGACCTCACAACCACAAACAGCAGCCATGGGCCTAGCACTGGCCTTGGTCTTGCTTTTCCTTTAGTACCATCAAGTCCCAGCTGGGAGCCTTTGCACTGCAGCACCTGCACAATGACAGCAGGATGCCACTTCCATTTCTAGTGCATTTCTAGGGACAGAGATCAGCTGAGGGAGCAGCTGCACTGCAAAGGGTTTCCCACACTGTCACATCAGCTCAGCACTGCACCAGCCATCAACCTGATGTCAGACCTCTGCTCTGCCACCTAGTCTACAAACACACTGTCTCGGACCCACAGACCTGGCTCTTCTCCTCAATACAACCAAGTGCCAGCAAGAAGAGATGCATGCAGGACACTCGCCACTTGCACACTCCCCAGCCACTGCTCTGCTCGCTGCCTTCCCTTGCCTCCTCAACACACACACACAGCCAAGCTCTTGCAATACCACCACAAGGTGGCCAAGGTACTCTAGGCTCACAAGACCTGTGCAAATGAGCAGCACAAGATCAGGCACAGAGATGGCCCCTTGCACGATACTGCTCTTTTCGGAGGGAAGGATCCTGCTTGCTTTGGGCAGAGCAGGCTGCTGCTTTCCACTTCCATCCCCTCACGAACCTCCACCTAGACATGGGGGCATGGGGATTTTCTGTAGTAATACAAAAGATACAGATACAACGCAGAAACAGTTGAGAGTCCTGAAGGCCTCCTGAGCCCAAAGTAACCTCGCTTCCTTTCCTTTAGTTACTTACACAAGGAGCCCCAGGGAAGGGGAAAAGGGTGCAGAGGCTTTGACATGAGGCCCAAGCAATGAGACAGCCCCACACTGGACAGCTGCTGAAATGACAGCTCTCCTGGCTGCGCAGCCTCTGCAGCAGCAGTCCAGGCTCCACAGCTGGCTTCACAGAGCACTGAGGGCTGGGTGCCACGGCCAACCTGTCCCTGCACACATCTTCACCCCTCACAGAGCCAGCAGCCCAACAACTATGAGACTTCCTCAGGTCAAGCTACGGACACTTTGGGGCACTCACACAAAGGCACTCAAGATATGCTGGCATTTAGTATAAGGGTCTTGGACTCATCCTATATGGCATCACAAACTTTGAGGAAAAGGAGGGGACACAGCAGCATTTGCTGAGCGGGCTGGTAGTAACAGCAGCTGTGGGACATGGAATTTGCAGCACAGCAGAGGTACCAGGGGGTGAACCCACACCCCAAGTCACCCACGGAAGCCAGGCGCATTCATGGAAGCCTTCGCATCCATATGTAGCCTCATCTCATTCACTTGCAGCTGCTTTCACAGAGGGCTCACGATGTTGGCAAAGATGTTGACAGGTACAGGGACACACCCTGGCATCCTGCCTCCATCCTCAGGGGCTCTAGGACTGCACTGGGAACCTCATGAGTGGAGCAACCTAGAAAGAAAGAAAGAAAGAATCGAGTGTTACTGGCAGTTCTGCTGGCCTTACATAGTCACAAAGCAGGGGCAAATGTCTCCCCTCTGTGCTGAGCTGTATTGGTGAGAACACAGCCAGCAGGGCCACCAAGACATTCAACCCCTCTTTTTGGCAAAGGTGACACCATGTCTGTATACCAGGTCCCATTTGGGCTCTCCAGTTCTGCACAGGCACTAACACACAGCAGGGAGTCCAGCACAGGGACACCAAGATGGTCAGGGGCTGCAGCGTGCGGCATAAAAGGAGAGGCTGCAAGAGCTGGGTTTGTTCAGCCTAGACAAGAGAAGGCCAAGGGGGATCTTCATGCTGTGCACAGCTACCTTATGGAGGGCACAGAGAAGACAGAGCCAGATTTTCTTGGAGGTGCACACTAAGAGCAAGAGAGGAAACAGGGACATATTGGACAATGGGAAATTCTTCTGAGATGTTAAGAAGAAACCTTTTTCTCTGTGAGGGTGGCTGAACTGTCGCACAGGGATCCAGAGAGGTTCTCACATCTCCATCCTTGGAGATAATCCAAACTTCACTGGAAAAGGCCACAAGATACCTCCTCTACTGGCACCTGCCTTGAGCAGGGTGTTGGAGCCCGACCTCCAGATGCCTCCCTCATTGCAGTCTCAAGGAATCTGCTATTCTGAGACTCTGGCCAAAGCGACCAGTGGCTTTGGAAATGCCACCTCCACCACAGACCAAGGACAGGTGTCTCAGAGCCACCCATTGCCCTCAGAGGCCTGACTTCTTGTGAGGGGGCACCTCCCCTCTCTGCAAGGGTCTGCGTAGGAACAAAGTCAAGAAAAGGCAATGACTGCTTTGATTATCTCTCTGAGGGATCGCAGTGGATTAGCGTCTGAGATGGGAAGATGCAATGAGGGTCCAGCTTCAACAGGAAGCCTTTAAGGAAGGAGAAGAGAACTTTCTCCAGGGCAGTCAGTAAAAGCCCAAAGACTCACGGAAGCATCAAGACCTTCCCAAACTGTAAGCCTGAACCTCAGCTGACAGAAACCACCACACTGCGAGCAGCCCTGGCTCGCACCACGATGCTCCAAGGAGGGAACATGGTCTCCAACAGTCCTCACCCAGGTCTCCCAGAAGGACTCTCTGATGGCAGGCTGGGCTCTTGGGAGCAGAGCACTGCTCTCTCCAGACACCTACTCCCAGGCTGAGCAGAAAAACACTGGGGCCAACATCTGGCTCCACCATAGGGCATCTCGCACTGTAACACACTGCTACCCCCGCACCTCACAGAGGGTTGGCAGCCAACACACGCCTCTGCATCAGCGACACACAGGCCACAGCACCACACACGGCAGCAGACAGGGCACCCGCAAGTGCCCCACAACACACAAAGCCCAACTCTACAGACCTTCCATTCCCTTCTAGGCCTCCAAGGCCTTGCAACAGGCACTGCCTCTGAACAGCCACTCACAGCCCGGGGCCTGCTCACTTCCCACCTCCAGGAAGCAGAGAAGAAGTGCTCTCACAGCGGCTGATCAGGCCAGCTCTTGCCTCTCGCTTGTGCCTCAACTTCTCTGAAAAAGAAACCACTTTGAAAATGTGGACCACACCTTTTTTGGGGGCTGACATTCCTTATGTCTCCTCCAACAGCCTTTGCACCCATTCTACAATGACTGCATACGTGAATGGAAAAATCAGAGACCTCAAACGGGTTACATCTCCAAATGTGTCATAAAAGCAGGTGGACACCTGAAAGACAGAGACAGCATTCGGACCTTGCAGGAAAATCTCACAAGCTCCCTGCTCTTTTGACAGGGGCAAGTTCTAAAGCACACACATGCTGGGAGTAAGAGATTACTAACACCACTGCTCACACCAGCACTAGATTCATTTAGCAGCCACAAAAGTCTAGGTGGACTCCCTAGATGACTGGGAGGAGGCTGCAAGCTTCTACTTAGCAACAAGTGGAAAGGCATACTCCACCTCCATGTTCACCACAGAACATCATCCACATTTGAAATGTAGTGGTACTAATTCATGATGACAAAGTGGAATAAAATGTGTGTCAGATGGTGTGGAACATCGACTTCTGCTTGATTAAGTAATTGCATTTCTGTATCGCTGTAGAGCTCTGCAGTCGTCAATCCCTCCTCTGAGCACACGCAACAAACCCAAAAGTGACCTCACCACCAACATCCAAGCCATGTGTCTTCTCCTCACCTCTCAGCTGCTCACATAGAGGTGACCTCACAAGTCCATACCCCCACCACATGCCTGCTGATGGCCTATGCCCTTCAGAGACAGAACTTTCCTCCAAATAACTTCCCCAGCCATCAACTACTGCTGGCCTAGCAGCTACTCTGACAAAAGAGACCTCACAAGCAACGCCCATGCCTAACTGCCTGCTGCTGGCCTAGTAGGGACTCAGAAAGACATCACCTCACACTCACCTTCACGGCCAGGTCTCTGTCACTGGCCTAGAAGACTCTGAGACAGAAGTTACCTCACTATAAATTCCCCAGCCATGAACCAAATCCTGCCTTATCAGCTCCTCAGGCAGAAATGATCTCAAAAACACAGATCCCAGCCATGGACCTGCTGCTGCCCTATCAACCGCTCAGGTAGAAATGACCTCACAATCACCTTTCCAGCCACATAGCTCCTGCTATCCAATCAGGTCATCACTCACAAGTGACCTCACAAGCAACAGACAAGCCTTGTTCCTGCTGCTGGCCTATCAGGTACTCAGTCAGAAATGGCCTCATCATCAACAGCTGAGCCATGTGCCTCCTGCTGGCCTATCAGCTACTTAGAAAGAATTAACCTGACACCAGTAATTTTCTGGCACAGCTCTCATAGACAGTGGTGACCTCAGTACCCACACCCTGACCATGGGGCTCTTGCCACCTGCAGCTCCCCCCTGCCTTCCCCCAAGGCTCAGCCAGCTCCTCAACGGCCTCCCTGATTCACCTCGTGGCCCCACAATGCTCATAGTGCAGGAAAACACCCATCACGTACCAGGTACTACCCCAAAAGAAGATTAGCTTTTGCCTAGGTAGTCCCTACACGTAGCCCATAAAAGTTAGGAATTGGAAAAAGGCCTGCAAGGAATTCTTGGCAACATTTTTGAAAAAGATGATTTCATGGGATGAGCAATAATGAACCTGAAGACAGCAGGGCCTCACGTCCCAGGCAGAGGGAGAAGCCTTCCCACAACTCAGAAGTCTGGTTCCTTCCCCAATGCTGAACAAAACCAGAAAATCCTCCACACATCCAGGACAACAAGCATTCTCCTATTTCATGGTTTCACCTTCTGGAGCTCCCTGCAGCAAAGCAGCCCCATTGCCAGCACTGCTGCCCCTGCCCTGGCGGGAGGGCACCCGCCGCCATTTGAACGCACCTGCAGCCCCACCAAACCCACTCGTACCCGCTCTCTCGCCCGATCGCTTCTCGCCTCCTTTGCTCCCGCTCCTCTTTCACCTGTTTCTTTGACATCTTTTTTTTCCCCCATGTTGGACTGCAATTGGCTGACAGAGCCATCAGTGAAATCGATGCCCGCCCTCCTCCTCCTTCCAGCCAATAGGAGGGCTGCACTGGGGCAATGCCATGGCAACGCTGGGCCCTCCTGCCCTGGCGGCCAGCTCCGCCCCGTCCCCCGCAGTCAGGCGCCATGTTGTGGGCGGCAGTGCGGGGCGCGGCGGGACCTGGGGGCAGCGCAGTGCCATGTGGGCCAGCAATGCGGGGCCCCGGGGCGCCACCGCTGCCCCGGCGTGGCTGGGCTGTGCTGCAGGGTCCCCGCGGGGCTGCTGGCTGCCCTGCGCCCTGGGGGCTGTGCGGAACAGAGGGGGGCAGCGTTGGGGCGTGTGCTGGTGGCAGCCGTGGTGCCAGCGTGGGGGCCCTGGGGCTGGCCGCGGTGGCAGAGCCCGCGGGCAGCGTCCTGCTGCCCGCAGGGCAGGGCAGGGCAGGGCAGTGTCCTCTCGCCCCTCCTGCCCTGGCCCCCTGCCCACAGCAGCCCCAGGGCTGGACTAGGGAGCAGTGGTGTGGAGTCGTGAGGGGGCTGGGGGAGATGGCTGTGTTGGGCTCACCCCAGCACTGCCCACCACAGCTCAGAGAAAAATCCTTGGGGTCAGCCAGGACCTTTGCAGTGGGGATTGTGCCTCCACCTGTTTCCAAGCTGCTTTCCCAAACATGCTATCTTTGGGTGCAGAGGTTTGAGCCCAGTTTGCAGGAGGACAGGGGCTGTGGCCATCTGTAATGGCATCTCAGCTCAAAACATGCTGTGCCAAGTTGGAGGCACAAGAGGATCCAGGGAGAAGGATCAGAGGTTCTCCCAAACAAGCAGACGACTTGGATATATTACAAGGCGAATGATCCATTTCCAGCAAAGGCATTTCCAGCAGGCTCCTGAGAGCCCTCCAGGAGCTGCAGGACACTGCAGCCTGTGGGATGCAGGACCCCTTTCCTCCCAGAGCCAGATCCCAAAGGGGCACCCAGTCCCAGGGAAACCTGGCCATGGATTCCTCCCCCCCATCCAAGAGGCAATGGAGCTGGCTCACAGAAGCCTTGGGGCTTAGGGCAGCCTCAGCTGCAGGACCCAGGAGTCTTGGCTGCCACATTGTCCCCCAAGCCACAGGGGACCCTCAGGCAGGGCTCTCGCAGCAGCCCCAAGCCCTGTTCCGCCACCCCCACAGCCTGGGATCCACCACAGCAGTTTTTGCAGTTAACAGTCTCAGTGTGACACCTCAGGAAGGAGCTCCCGAAGCCCTTACCCTTGGTGGAGAGCTGCAGGAGTGTTGGGCACAAGGAACTGTGGTCCAGGCTGATGGTATGGGTCCAGCAGTCCTCCATCTCACTTGCCCCTTGTCCTTCTCTCACCTCTCCAGCCAGGGAGGAGGGATGCTCTTCTGTTCTTGTGACCCAAAATTCCTCTCCAGCATGCCCCTGCTCCTCTGCCTATTCACGAGGGGCCCCAACAAGGCCCCACTGCATCCTGCCCCCTCTCCTTGCCATGGAGCTGCTATGAAGAGCAATGGTGGGGAGTGCGTGAGCAGTGACCAGCAATGCCCAGGCCTTGCAGGGAAATGAGGGCCTCGCCCACAACACTGGGGAGACCTCCCTGTGATGTGGCACATCCCAATGTAACCTCAGCTCGTGTCATCTGGGGGCTCAGTAGGTCACTGCCATGGAAATGGCACAGCCAGGGAGAGAGCAGACATTTCCCCTCACATCCCTTCACCTCAGTGATATTCCAAAAATTTCTGATAAATCCTGCAGGAACATCTCCTGACAGTGCCAAAGGCAGTGAAATATCTCAAATGGGGCACTGGAGAAGTCACTTCTGCACCCCTGCACTGAGAGTTCACTGCACTGGGCAGATCTGTGTAGGAAGCTGGGGTTTGGGGGATGGTTTGGGGTTTGTCATTTTTTCAAAACCAGGATCAAAGTCATGTGGGATGAAGCAGCACAAAGCTGGTATGCCAGAACAGAGCAAACATACCCTTAAGATACATCATCCAGGGGGCTTTATCCAAGACCCTGGTCCCTGCCTGCCTCCAAAGCCATGGGCGAGGCCAGGGAATCTGGGGAAGTTTCCCCATTTCTCATGAATTTTGCCCAGCTTTCCTTCTGGCTGAGCCTGGGAAAAGCTGTTTCTCATCTTGGACCTTAGTTGGTCCTTGTGCTTTTCAGTGTCACCTCGGGTCAGTGCACCCCTGGGTACAGTCCCTGGCACCCTGGATCCTCCCTAGGCACCCTGGCTTTCTTGGTGGCTGTGCAGCCCTGGTGTCACCGAAATCAGGAGAAAAACTCCTTAACACCAATGTAGCATTAAGAAGCAGGCATTCTCTTTATTACGGCGCCGGGTACACGGGGGATAGCTCCACCCTACGTGCACCCTGTGTGTCACATCATCTAAAGTTTATATTGCTCTATCATATACATTAAATTTCCAGGAATGATTATACATATTCATTCTATTTCCTAGAACTAATTACTACATTTACATAATCATTACGCATGTGGTCTGAGTCTCTGGGGGTCTTCTGTGGGGGTCTCTGGTGGTCCCTCGTGGTGTCAGAAGAGGTGTCACTCAGTGTCTTGCCATGAACTTTGCTCTACTTTTCCATACATGGTCTCAACTTGGCTTGCTTCCTTGTTTGAGAAAAGCTGTCTTGGTCCTAATCTCAGCTCCAACTGGTTTCTGCTGCTTTATCTGTACTTTCTCAGGATGTATCAGTCCCAGCTGCACCTGTGTCCTTGGATATGTTTGTCTGAGGCTCCTGTCGAGACTGCTTCTTGTCCGTGCTGGTGACAGTTCCCCCATTCCCCCCCTCTTTGAGACACTTTCTTGCCTGGGGCCTTTTGGTAACACTGGGAGACCTGGATGAGGACTGTTGGTGACCGTGTTCTCACCTTAGAGCATCCTGGTGCGAGCCAGGGCTGCTTGCAGTTTGGTGTTTTCTGTCTGCTGAGGTTCAGGCTTGCAGTTTGGGAAGGTCTTGATGCTTCCGTGAATCTTTGGGATTTTCCTGACTCTGCTGGAGAAAGTTATCTTCTCCTTCCTTAAAGGCTTTCTGTTGAATCCGGACCCTCATTGCATCTTCCCATCTCAGACCCTAGTCCATTCCGATCCCTCAGAGATCGGTAGTTAATCAAAGCAGTCAGAACCATTTCTGCACTTTGTGCCTATGCAGACCCTTGCAGAGAGGGGAGATGCCAGCTCACAGGAAGTTAGACCTCTGAGGGCGATGGGTGGTTCTGAGATGCCTGTCCTTGATCAGTGGTGGAGGCAACATCCCCAAAGCCTTGGTCCCTTTGTCAAGAGTCTCAGAATAGCAGATTCCTTGAGGCTGCAATGGGGGAGACATCTGGAGGTAGGGCTCCAATGCCGTGCTCAAGGCAGGTGGCAGTAGAGGAGGTATCTTGGGGCCTTTTCCAGTGAAGTTTGGATTATCTCCAAGGATGGAGATCTGAGAACCTCTCTGGATCCCTGTGCCGCAGTTGAGCCACCCTCACGGAGAAAAAGGTTTCTTGTTAACATCTAAGAAGAGTTTCCCATTGTGCAATTTGTCCCTGTTGCCTCTCATGCTATTAGTGTGCACCTCCAAGAAAATCCAGCCCCGTCTTCTCTGTGCCCTCCATAAGGCAGCTGTGCACAGCATGAAGATCCCCCTTGGTCTTCTCTTGTCCAGGCTGAACAAACCCAGCTCTTGCAGCCTCTCCAGCCCCTGACAATCTTGGTGTCCCTGTGCTGGACTCCCTGCTGTGTGTTAGTGCCTTTGCAGAACTGGAGAGCCCAAACTGGACCTGGTATACAGACATGGTGTCAGCTGTGCCAAAAAGAGGAGTCGAATGTCTCGGTGGCCCTGCTGGGTGTACTCTCACCAATACAGCTCAGCACAGAGGGGAGACATTTGCCCCTGACTGTTGTGACTCTGTAAGGCCAGCAGAACTGACAGTAACACTCCGATTCTTTCTTTCTTTCTTTCTTTCTAGGTTGCTCCACTCATGAGGTTCCCAGTGCAGTCCTAGAGCCCCTGAGGATGGAGGCAGGATGCCAGGGTGTGTCCCTGTGGCTGTCAACATCTTGGCCAGCATCCCTTCTCCCTGAGTACCTTGGAGGGCAGCAGCAGGGACACAGCTGCTCTTTGTGCTTGTGAGGTCACATTTTCCTGAGTATGTTACAGGCAAGCAGCTAGCTGATAGCTTCAAGGCTGATAGTGAGGTCACTTGTGCCTCATTACCGGATATCCAAGCAGAAGGCATATTGCTACTGTTTGCGCTTGTGAGGTCATTTGTGACTCAGACACTTGTAGGGCAGCTTCAGGCATATGGCTTTGGAATTGACTGTGAGGTAACTACTGCATCAATACTCGATAGACCAGAAGCAGGAATTGGCTGCTGTTTGTGGTTGTGAGGTCACTGGTGCCTCAGTGCCTGATAGGTCGCTGTTAGGCCCATGGATGCTGTTTGTGGTTTGTGAAGGCTGGAAATTCCACCTGAAGGCTGGAAATGCATCCTTACAGGAGTAGAAATAATTATCGGTACAGGGAACGTGCACCCTACCAGAGCTGCAAGTGGTCTAGCAAGCAGTGCTGGTTTGAACCAGTGGCTTGCTGCTTTCCCAGAGAAATACAATCTGACAGTGGATCACATTTGAAGAATAAAGAAGTGCAAACCTGGTGTGCTTCAAATGGAGTTCAGCAGACTTTCCACCTATCGTATTGATCTCAAAGTAGTGGGGTAGTAGAAAGATGGAAAGGACGACAGAAACAACAGCTACACCAGAGTAACTCTTCTCTCGTAGAACACTTCTAAGTGGGGATCCCGGTTGTGGGAGGTTGGCTAAATAAGTGACAAACACCCATGGAAAGTCTCATAGATAAGGCATTTGTGTCATGAATTCCTGTTAAAACAGAAGTCAAACTCTCTCAAAGTTCTGCAGATGAGGTTGTGGTTAAACACCCAACTCAGGGATCAGTCAGGGTGACTCTGCTTTTTTACAAAGCAAAAGCAGTATGGGATGCTGTAGACACTAAAGGAAGCAAGTGAACCATAAGTGAGGCTTGGATGATGTCCGAGACCTAAGTGTCTTCTCTTGCAGTGAAGTGTGGTGTTACCTTCTCACTGTGGGAACACTGATAACTGCAACAGACACCTGAAACCTGTCTCTGACAGGTTCTGCCTTTTCACATGGCCCATGGGAGAACTCGAGTATTGAAGGTAGGTCACAACCCATCTTTAAAACTACAGTAACAAGAGGAATACCAGCTGTAATAGCACGAGGTCAAGGACTGAGAGGAGGCAATGATGTTACACTATGATTACATTTAACTATATTTACATTTACATTTAACTATATTTTCATTTAACTATAGCTACATTTATGTCTAAATGTAACTATATGTAATAACACACTGGATGGGAAGCTGCAGGCGGTTTTGCAGTGGAGTGAAATGGGTACTACAGACATGAAAAGCAGCATTTGCCATAGTAATGTGACTTATATTTTTGACCAAATTGCCAGGCAGACTTACTGGTTAACTTCTCACTTGACTGAACAGACGATGTGTTATTTTTGCACCATTTAATACATCAGTAACACTTGGAGTAACCTTCCCTCAACTCAACAACTTTGGCAAACAAAACACCAAGGTTACTCAACATCTGTCTAAAACGGGAACATGCTTAGAAGAAAGAAAAGGAACAATGATATATGATAATAATGAGCACATTCTGTTAGTAAAAGTGGAAAGCAGCCTTACTGAACATCACGAGTACGATATCTTTAAAGGTTTTTCCCCCAAAGCTGCCAGTGTATTGCGACCGATGTTACATCCTGTGCCCGTACTGTTAATGATCCGTGTATTGATCCCCACCTCTCCTTATGCCAGGGATCCAGCCCCAGCCTGGCAGTGGGACGCTGGCCTCTCCCGAGACTGTTCCCCCCGTGCCCCTTCCCCCTCTTGGGGGCTGGAGTTGCCCCAGCCCAGGGCAGCTGGCCAGCACCAGGGCTGGGACAGGGCATGGAGGGGACAGGAGTGTGGAGGGCAGCGAGAGAAGGCAAGCAGGCCTGCTTGGGGCCCCACTGCTGGGCTGGGGAGGGCTGAGGCCTCTGGGGTTGGCTGGGCTCCAGATGCTGCTTCAATGTCAGCTCCGTGATGGGAACATCGGGGTTTCTGCCCTTTGCAGAGGAGCAGCCTGCAGTGGAGGCCCCTCCATCCAGCACTTGTGAGCCGCATGTGGAGTGCTGTGTCCAGTTGTGGCTCCCCCAGGCAAGAAGGATGGTGAGAGATGGGAGTGAGAGCAGCAGAGGCCAGAATGATGGTTTGGGCCTGGAGCCCATCAGGCATTAGGAGATGCTGAGAGACCTGGGTGTGTTGAGCCTGGAGAAGGGAAGGCTCAGGGGAGACATTATTGCTGTTTACAGTGACCAGCTGGGAGGGTGTAGAGAAATCAGAGGCAGGCTCTGCTAGAAGATGCCCAGTGGAAGGACAAGAGGCAACAAGCACAAGCGGGAGCAGAGGGAATTCCACTTGGAAGAAGGAAAAACATTTTCTCCTTAAGGGACCAAACCAGTCCAGCCCCTCCCCCGCTCTCCCCACCTCCTCTGCCCTCTCCCCAGCCCAGCCTAGCAGAGCAGCCCAGGCTGGGGGTGGAACCACAGAAGCACCCACCACAGGGTGCTGCAGTGCTCTGGGCACTCACAGCACAGCCGCAGCCCCCCCGAAGGGCACAGCAGCTCCTGGGGGGCACCCTGAGGAGAGGGGTGTCACCCTGTCTCCACTGCTCTCTCATCTGGGAGACCTTAACCCGGACTACATGCAGCCGCTCTGTGCCAGCCCCTCTCCCCAGGAGGGCACAAGAGTCCTGGCCGCAGAGCTCCTCAAGCAACTCCAGTTGCTCCAGCAGTGGAGCCACCTGCCCTGAGTTGACACATATAGAAAGAAACTTTCATTTATTTTTCCCCCCAAGCACACACTTGCTCCTTTTCTCCAGACATGGGATGAATTCAAACCTTTGAGTACAAACACGATTATCACAGACAGACCGCCCAAAGCACAAGAGCTGAGTAAAGAGAGGTGGGCAGCTTATTGCTGCTGAAATAGTACCAGCTGAATCAGTTTCTTCAGTGCCTCCTTGAGTTCCTTGTTCCTCATGCTGTAGATGAGAGGGTTCACTGTTGGAGGCAACACCGAGTACAGAACAGCCAGCACCAGATCCAGAGCTGGGGAGGAGATGGAGGGGGGCTTCAGGTAGGCAAACCCTGCAGTGCTGACAAGCAAGGCGACCACAGCCAGGTGAGGAAGGCACATGGAAAAGGCTTTGTGCCTGCCCTGCTCAGAGGGGATCCTCAGCACAGCTGTGAAGATCTGCACGTAGGACAGCACAATGAAAATGAAACACCCAAAAGCTAAACAAATACTAACCACAAGAACCCCAAGTTCCCTGAGGTAGGAGTCAGAGCAGGAGAGCTTGAGGATCTGGGGAATTTCACAGAAGAACTGTTCTACAACATTGCCTTGGCAGAGTGGTAGTGAAAATGTGTTTCCAGTGTGCAGGCCAGCATAGAGAAAACCAGTGCCCCAGGAAGCTGCTGCCATTTTGACACAGGCTCTGGTGTCCATGAGGGTCCCGTAGTGCAAGGGTCTGCAGATGGCAACAAAGCGGTCATATGCCATGATGGTAAGAAGGAAATATTCTGCTGAAAATAAGAAAAAGAAGAAAAATATCTGGGCAGCACATCCTGAGTAGGAAATGACCCTGGTGTTCCAGAGGGAGTTGGCCATGGATTTGGGGACAGTGGTGGAGATGGAGCCAAGGTCGAGGAGGGAGAGGTTGAGGAGGAAGAAGTACATGGGTGCGTGGAGGCGGTGGTCACAGGCTATGGCTGTGATGATGAGGCTGTTGGCCAGGACAGCAGCCAGGTAGATGCCCAGAAACAGTGAGAAGTGCAAGAGCTGCATCTCCTGCGTGTCTGCGAACGCCAGGAGGAGGAACTCATTGAGGGAGCTGCCGTTGGACATTTTCTCCTTTGGGGCACAGGAGGCCTGTCCAAAGAAGAAAAGAAAGTGAAAAGTTAGAGCAGGCTTCTCTGAGCAAATCCCTTTCCACTCCTCATAGTACCCCCCACATTTCCTCTGTGCTTTACCTTCTTTCAGCTCCCTTTCTGGGGCTCTGGTCTGTGCTGGCTGTGTGTGCCATGTGCAGCAGGGGCCTCTGCCTGTGGCTCCAGAGGAGTCGGTTCTGCTTTGCCACAGGTGCAAATGGAGGTGTCAAACAGGCCCAGGGATTTGGTGGGATACCTGGGAACGGGCGCTGTGAGCTGGGTGGAGGGGACTTGGTCCAGTGATCAGTGGGAATATTCTCTATTCACCATAATGAGAGGTGAATACAGCACTCATGCCAGCTATCTCGGAAAGAGAAGCCCCTTGTGAGGGCTTCATCCCCCCCAACCTTGCCCTCTCAAAGAGAGATGTCTGTATCTGAGTCAGTCACACCAGCTCCCACTCTAGCAAGGGTGAGAAACAGGCAAGTGAAGGCAGGGGGTGACCTGACTTTTTCTAGACATCTTCATTCCAATGAGATAGACCATCTCCTCACATTAATTTACCATCTGTGCTCTCTGTCTAGGAACTGTAGTGGGAATGGCGAGTGGCTGGTTCTGATGTACACATTCTGCAGCACATTATGTCCACCCCTTGTGTGGAAGGGCTGTTCAACATTTTGATACCTATTATCTCCAGAAAATAATCTGCAGCAGAGGAGTCCGATTATATATGGATTTAGATTTTAGATGCCTCCATTACACTGTGGGACCCTTCTTTGATGGGGTAGAAATCTTTGGCATTTCAGTTGCTCTCAGCATGAAAACTTGTGCATCCCAAGAAGAAAAATGGGCTCACTGTGACTTTATACAGAGTCATGGGATCTGGTCTGTCAATGAGTCTTGTCCCTCACTGCCCTGCACTTGCACCTCTCCCAGCTAAAGGACACTCACACTCACAAGTTCCTCTCAGAAAAAAAAAAAAAAGACTGAGGTGAGAGCAGAGGACTCCAGTTTTAAAGGGAAGATTCCCAAATTCTTCTCTCTCATCCCAGATGCAGAGAGAGTGATGAAGAGTGTGACAAGGTTTCTGACTCAGAGGATCAGACCAAGGACTCTCACAGAAATGCTACAGGAAAGTTGTGCTCTTCTGGAGGACAGCTTGCAGCTTGGCAGGACACCCCAGAGAAAACGGCAAGGGTCCTAAAGATGGGCTCTCCTTAGGAGGTAGACAGCTCATGAAGAGTCAGTTCTCTCTTTTAAGAGAGAGGCAGATCAAAAAGTCTGTGAGAAACCTCAGCAAGTTCCTTCCTCCCCACTTCAGCCTACAGACAGCACCAGCATCACTTTTATGGCCTCATCAGGGTTTTTCTGATCCGCTCCTTAGGACCTGCGAGCACAGAGATGCTCCTGGCCAGGACCCTGACCCAGGAGGTTTCTGTATAGCAGAACTGAGCACACAGAGGGTGAGATGGGGTCTGTGAGTACCAACTGGGAAAAGACGTTGGGACAGAGAAAATGCTCTTGTCAGGAACAGCTCCAGGCAGCAGGGATGGGCAGGGAATGATAGAGAATTGCTGACGGAAACTTCATGGGAAGATAGATATGAGCAAGTCATGGTCAGTCATGCAACACCAAAGCCTTCCCCAGCGTGCTCAGGTCTGCCTTGCAGCAACCTCCCAGCAGCAGGGCACTTTCCAGGGGCATCCCTCTGTGTGCAGGTGAGAAGGGGCAGGTCCCTGAGGAGGCCACCATCAAAGGGGAACTTGGTGCTGTCTGTGGACTAAGGGGTTGGTGAAGGGTCTTCCAGAAGTTCCTAGCAGAACTCCTGATTGTTAATTAAAACTGTTAATGAGTCTCAGTTCCTTGTCAGACACTAAATGTGACAGCTCCATTTCCATTTTCCCCTTGCCAGGTGGTAGGAAACTTAAAGCACTATCTCAGGGAATTGCCTTTTCTTTCAGTAAACACCTGCCTTCACCTTCCTCTTGAAAAGTCCCCTCTGAAATGTCCTGTGCATGAGCTAGAGCTGTGAGCAGCCCTGACCCACGCAGCACCCTTTCAACAGCAGAATGAACCTGCCGGGATGGGGGCTGATCCTTCCACCCAGAGTTTCTCCCCACAGTGCCATGAGGAGTTCCCCAGGCAGGCTGAGTGCTGACCCTTGCAAGTGGCAGAGTCACTGCCCTGGGCACACAGCACCCTGCGGTGCAGGGCACTGCTCAGAATTACAGCCCTGAGCAGACTTGTGTGCATGACCCAGCTTCACACCC
This sequence comes from Apteryx mantelli, assembly GCF_036417845.1. Lineage (NCBI taxonomy): Eukaryota > Metazoa > Chordata > Aves > Apterygiformes > Apterygidae > Apteryx > Apteryx mantelli. The sequence continues at coordinate 15,481,088 of NC_089997.1, forward strand.
CTGCAGCGTCCCTGGGAGAAGGTAGCAGCATGTCCTGTCCCTCTGACGGTGGGGCAGGGAATCTGTGCTCTGAAGAACCTCCTTCTCCTCCGCACTGGAGAAGCCAGGAGTGTGATCCTTAAAAAAAAATAATCATGGGATGGGATGGGTTTAGAAGATCCGTCCAGCATCAGTCTCCAGCCAGAGACTTACCGTGTAAAGGGCTGTTAAAGTTTCTTCCTCAGTGAGCTGTCTGCTGTCCTCCCACTCCACACTGCCTTTCACTTCTCTGTGTCTTCTCTCATCTTGTCAGGAACAGCAGGCAGTGCCCGGAGCCCTGCTGCTCTTTGCAGAGGAGCTGCTCCTGGACAGAGCTGTCTCTCAGCAGTGCTGCCGGGTTGCCATGAGCTCCCTCTGTCCCAGGAGCCTGGGCCTGTCAGGACCAGAGGCCCAGCTGCAAGCATGAATTTCTCTGTCCCTTGCACTCCTTCCTCCTGGGAAACGGTCACTGAAGTAGACAAAATAATCACTGATGGTCCCTCTCTAAACACTGGAGGGAGACTGATCCAGCATTGCAATTTTTTTCATCAGAGGATGGTTATCTGTGAGAAGTGGAAACGTCCCATTCTGGAAGCCCCTATTCCCATCTCTTAACTAGGCAGGACACCTAGAAAAGAAGAGGCAAGAAGAGAGCTGATTTACCCATGATTCCAGTATTGATTCAGATGAGTCAATCTAGGCATCTCATGCTGATTTAGAAGCCCCTGAGCTGGAGTGAGGTTCAGCTCTCTCCTGTGAATGCTACAAATATACGGGAGGTGGGATTCCCCTTGCCCAAGCTGAAGTGTGCACAACATAGATGCCTGCAGGCAAGCTCCTTATTTAAGCTCTCATTATAATCAGATGGAGGGATGGAGATGGAGGGTGGGAGCCAGTTGCCCACACACAAACACCTGGTGACATCTGCAGAGACAGAGGTGGTCCAAGACATGTGCCAGTGTCTGCTTGCTCTGATGGAGCAAGTGTGAGACCCACATCCTTCATCAGGTGGGGGCCAGGTGGGGAATTTCTTTGGCCATCTGAAATGACCCTCGATGCCTACTGCTACTACTAGAGCACCACTCACTGTCAAGCTGAGGAACAAGCAGATCCCTACAGTGCAGACAGCTAATGCAATTCAGTGCAGACCCTTGATTTAATGACATAAAAATAGGCCATGGGCAGGGCCATGTCAGATGCCTGGGGTTTCTTCCACAACCGCATGTTTCTAGCAGATACAGCATGGGACCTACAGGAAAACCATGTCCTTTTGGAGTGGTTGCTGGGCAAGTGCCCCAGGGCCTCTTGGGTTTCCTGCCTGTGCCCAAACAGCTGAATCCCACCTCTGCCATTAGGTAAAGTCCATCCCATCTACATCCAAGCATGCTGCATAAACGGGAGGCACATCACACCAAGGTCTCCACTCACGTCCCTGCACCCTTAAAAGCTTCCAGCTCTCCTCTCCCTGAACCTCTTCTCACCGCCAGATGAATAGGGACTGTGGTAATGATCTCCCCAGAATGGCTGCATCACAGGCTGTCCAGGCCCAGGGACTTCTTCACTGGCACCTTGTCCTTCCTGGAGATCAGTTCACCTCTGTCACAGGCCCCAAGGTTCTGCAGAGTCAGTTCAGGCAGCAAATCCCTTTCCTGCCATTTCTGCACAGCCCAGCTCTGCTTTCCTCTGGCCTCAGGTACTGCAGGGTTTGCTCCCTTAGTGGGAACCTCCTTTCACCATTACATTGCCACCTGCTATCTATGCCAGCACGTCTCTGCTCTGAAGTGGGGCCATTGCACACATGGTGTCCTTGGCTCTTGATAACAGGTTTCACCATGACAAATCTGTTCTCTGTGCCACAGCTGAGGTCTTGCAGCACAAATATACATAAGTGCATGCAGCCTGGGGCACAGACTGGAGCAGATGGAGATGCACAAGCTGTCACAGAATGGCCACGTTGTAGGAACAACTGAGATGTTGTGGGACCACTCATGTGACTCGAGCGCTGTGATTGTAGGATACAAGCTGTTCAGAAGAAAGTGTCAAGGAAGATGAGGAGAGAAGATGCCCTTTGTGTGAGGGGCAGTTTGGATATATGGAGCTCTTCCAAGGGATGGAAAGGGGCTGGGTGAGAGCTTGTGAGTGAGCATCAGAGTAAGGGTGACATTGTGATGGGAGTTTCAGACAACCTGATCAGGGTGAGGAGGTGGACACAGTCTCCCTTAAGCAACCTGATGAAGTCTGTGGATCACAGGGCCTGGTTCTTATGGGAGGGGGGACTTTAATCTCCCTGACATTCACTGGAAGGGAAAACAGCAGGACACTGTGCAAGCAGTCCAGGAGGTTTCTGGAGGGTGTCAGGAATAGCGTCTAAGCACAGCTCTCTGATGGGCCGATAAAGGCAATGCTCACCTGGATCTAGTACTTGCAGACAAGGAAGAACTGACCGAGGATGCAATCATCAGTGGAAACCTTGGCTGCAATGACCATGAAATAGTGGAGTCCCAGATTGTAAGGGCGGTGAGTAAAGACAGTAACAGGGTACAGATTCTGGCCTTCAGAGAAACAGACTTTGATCTCTTCTGGGGAGTGCTGTGGGATCCCATGGGAGGCAGCTAGGAAGGACAATGGAGCTTAGGAAAGCCAGCCAGTCTATAAGGACAGCAGCCACCAAGCACAAGGATGGTTCATACCAATGCTCAGTAATACTAGTAAACATCTCAGGAGACCACCTTGACTAAACAGGGCACCATTGTCCAGGGAAGTAGGGATGGTGCTGGGGAAGCCAAAGCTCCCCTAGGATACACACATGCAGGGGATGCCAAGGGCCTGAAGAAGAGCTGCTAATGCTTCAATTACAGTGAAAGAATAAACAAAGGAAATGTGGTCTCACTGCTGAATGGGGCAGGGAATCCAGAAATAGCAAATGCAAGTAGGTCTGAGGAACTCAAGTCCTTCTTGACTTCCATCTTCACCAACAAGGTTTCCTGGGCTGCTGTGCCTGGATTCAGGACTTCAGAGGAGAAAAACAACCAGCTGTAGACAAAGTTTGAGTGAGGGATTACTTGCAAGAATTCAACCCCTACAAGTCTATGGGACTGGATGGGCTGCATCTTGTCATAGCAAGGCCACTCTCTGTCATCTTTGAAAGGTTTTGGAGATGAGGAGAGGTCCCACTGACCAGAAAAAAGAATATGTTGTGCCCATTTTCAAAAAAGGCCACAAGAACAACCCCAGGAGCTGCAGGCTGTTCAGTCTCACTTTGGTGAGGAGTGTGTCATCGAGCCAATCCTCTCGCATCACATTCCTGGGCCCATGAAGAAGGTGACCAGCGGAAAGTCATGGCATGAGGGTGATTGCACTCTAACATGTCTAAGGTCCTTTGCAGATTCAGCAAAATCCAGAAGGATTGGAAGAGCCTTAAACATCCTAGGCACATATTTGTACGGTTGACTTTGTCACTATGGGAGGCTGAGGGAGCTGAGTACCTAATAACAACCTAATAACAACCTACCCATAACTACCAGGAGGTCATCAAGAAGATGAAATGAGGCTCTTCACCATTGTGCATGATGCAAGGATGAGGCCCAACTGAGCAGTAGCTGAAACAAGAGACGTTCAGGCTGGGGATAAGAAAACACGTTTTAACCAATCAAGACAGTTAAGCACTGGGGCCACTTGCCCAGAGAGGTTGTGCCATCTCCATCCTCAGAGGTTTTCAAGTCATAAATGAATAAAGCCCTGAGTAACCTGGTCAGACTTGATAGCTGACCCTGCTGTGGGAAGGAGGTTGGGCTAGAGACCTCCTGAGGTCCGTGTCACGTCCCACCTCTGAAAAGGAGGGGCGGGGGGGAGAGTAACTCAGATTTGCAAATCTCCTTCAGTGTGGACTAAGGCGAGATAACGCTCGAGGTCCTTACATAAGCATCAACTTTAATGGAACAAATATCCTGCAAACATTGGCCCTCTCACAGTTATATCTAAACCAAAGTAGGCTTTGCATTACTTAGAGAAGAAGAGCGAAAGAGAGAAAGAAAAAAAGAGATAGGGAGATCACCAGTCCTGGGTCCAGGATCGGACATGCCAACAGGGGTGTTCAGTGTAAAGCGCCCACCCTGTGCTTGTGCATGCCCCCAGTTATTGACCCAGTTCCTGGGCTTCCAGAACCTTCCCTTGCCCCAGTTCCAGGAGTCGTTGAGACACAAGTCAGTCAAGAGATGTGACACCAGGCCCTGCCCCGTGACTTTCTGGGGCTTTCTCCCGTTTCAGGAACCTTTCTTCGGGGCATTATTCGGGCTCACAGCACAGCCATTTGGGTCTCATCCCTTACAGTCCCTTCCAGCCTGAATGATTCTGCACTCCTTTGATCCCAGGTCTTCTCTTGCTGATCTTAGGGAAAACATTCAGCTTCCCCATGACCATGGAGTAAGCCAGACAGAAGTATTATCCGATCAAGTGCGTGTTTCTTGTCCTGCTCCAGTCAGAGGAGTTCAGATGAGGGCTGCTTGGCAGGTACCGCCCAAAAGACCTGATTTTTCTTTTGCTTCATGTTCTATTCCTTTTTCCCTCTTTTCTACCTTCTAAGGTCTTCTCTTTAACCATCCTGATCCCATTGCATACAACCAGCCATCCCTGTGTGCACTTTCCCCATTGGCCCTGGTCTTGCGTGCTTTCTACCCTCATTTGGGTAGAGGGTATCTTTTCTGAGATGCTTGCCATACTAACTTCTACCTTTGCTAGCAACTCCATTGAACTAGTATCTCCTTTTATTGTGTGCAGTGTCCTGCAGTTCCTCATACTGTCATCCTGTCAGAGGCACTGCAAGACAGGATGAACCATCTCCATGCCCACACACACATTAAGAGCTGACACAAGGGAGTTTTGGTCCAGAGGGGCCTTGAAAGACTTGGGGATTTGGCTAACAGAAACCTCATGACATTGTATAAGGAGAAGTGGCAGGTCCTGCATCGGAGGATAGACTAGCCCGTGCATCAGGACAGGCTGGGACCTGACTGGTAGAGGAGTGACCCTGAGGAGAAGGGCCTGGACCTTACGAGGGATGCCATATGAGCCAGTGGTGCGTGCTCACCACAAATCAGGCCAGCTTCATATGGGGCTGCATTAGGAAGTGAGTGGCCACCCACACAAGGTGAATTAATATCCCCCTCGACTCAGCACTGGTGTGGCCACATCTGGAATAGTGTGTCCCAATGTGGGAATGCCAGTGCTGGAGGAATGGAGAGGAAGTGGAGAGAGTCCAGAGGAGGTCTGCCAAGCTGGGGTTAGGGGCCTAAAGCACATGGCCTGTATGGAGAAGCTGAGGGACCTGCACTTCTTTAGCCTGGTGAAGTGGACACTAAGGGCAGTAGTGTAGTAGCCTGTGACTGCTCGAAAGGTGGTTCCAGAGAAGATGGAGCTTTTCTTGGCAGTGGGAACAGCATGAGAAGGGGAAAGAGACACAGACTCTTGAGAGCTTGACAGGTTCCGACTGGACTTCGGGAAAAGAAAATGTCACTTGAAGGGTAGTGCCGTGGTGCTACAGATCACCCAGAGGGAGTCTGTGATCAGACCCTGGCTTTGCATTTCAAGGAAGGGTGGAGAGACATCAGTAAAAGTGGGGAGATGCCAGGGTGAGATCAAGGTGGGGAAGCAGGCTGGGTGTCTATAGTCTGCAGGGAAACAGGCACAGGATTAGGACAGCATAGGAAAGCCTGTGGTGGAGACAACAAAGGGCACTGCCAAGACTGAAGGCCTCCAAATGTCTTTGTCCCCCTGGCTATGGCTGTTGTCTCTACCACCAAGGCCTAGGAGAAGATGCTGTTTCTGTAAAGCATGGTGGCCTCAATGGCTCCTCATCCCCGGGGAGTCCAGGAGGTGCCGTATTGTTGTCCTGCACTTGGTGCTGCACACCCCCACTCTCACACTGCCCCCAGGAAGAGCCCTGAGCAAAGTGTGAGGGAAAGGATCACCCTACCCAGGGGCTGGCTGACAGTGGCCTGGCCATTCTGCTTGATAAAACACATCAAGGCTTACTTGGCATCAGAGCCACCTGCACATTGCCTTTGCCTACCTGCAGTCAGGGCCTCCAACTTTCTGCTCTCATCAGCCCCTGGGAAGCCTTCTTTGGTAACAACCCTCAGTGGGACCCATTAACACTCCAAGAAACTTTGGGATTTACTTCTGACTTTAACTTCTTGAGAAGTTTGTTCAACTCCTCTCAGCATCTGTGGTTCATGGGCTCAACATCAAATACACCAGAGGTACCACTAAAATGCAGAAAGCCCTAACAAGGCATGTCACTCCCCATAATTTTCTTCAGTTCTTCGGTGGCTAACTGGAAAGGTTTCAGAAGTGTATTTACAAGAACAAGATTTCACTGAGCACCTGGAAAAAAAAAAAAAAAAAAGGAAAGGTTTTCTGCTTCTTAAGTTTTAATTTCCAGCTTACAGAATAAGTGATATCCACATTCTCCAATTCTTACTGACCCAGAGGGTCTCCTAGTGAAGTCTGGACATATAGGAAAAACAGTATTTTCAATATGAAACCTGTATGGACAACCTTCCTCCTCACCTCCCCAACCTTGTCATTTCTCTCATCAGCCACTGGGGACTTACCTCACTCCTGTTAAAATCTATCCTTTTTCCACTCTAGTTTGTAGCTAAATGTTACAGCTCCTGTGCACCAATTCCCACCTGCTTTCCTTAGAGAAATACTTGCAGACAAAGGAGGATTTTTCTTAACTGCAAGCAAACAAAAATAACATATGATATAAAAAGTCAAATACACTCCTCAACTGTATGCTAAATCCAAGCTGCCTCCATGAGGTCCATTTTCCACAAGGAATAACCTTCCCTGAAATGTTTTTGACAGCTAGATAGGAAATGATAAATGGAAGCACAGCTAAGGAGCTGGTTAAGGACACAGTAAGACTACTGAAAGACAAGGCAAGCTTCAGACTCCCTGAAGCTCAGAGCAGCAACTGGAGAGTTGAGAGGTATCTGAATGGATAAAGAGTAAGGGGAGGAGAAAAACTGAAAAGAAATGGAAAGTGCATATGTCCAGATAGTCCAATGCAAAGATGACTTTAGAAATGGTCAATTTAATCAGGACGTGAGAATATGTGAGAGATTACTGAGACCATATCCACAGCATAGCAGACGGAGCAGTGGTGACACAAGTTGACAGGGACAGATCAATATTTCTTCGCCTGAGATTAATATCCTTCCTGAAAATTTCCACTGTTTCATCATGAGATGATGAAAGGGTGTTCATATTTTTTAAAATGTTGAAAACAGTTCTTCACCTTTTCCGGCAGAGCTCACGTGTCTAACCATAAGCATCTAGGGACATTTGGAGAGGTCCTGGTGTATCTGAGGTACCTGCCTGGGCTTGGCAGCTCTCACAGGGGACCTGCAGGAGACCGGAGCCCCTTGGGGCTGCAGATGGAGGCTGGGCAGAAGGGAACAGGGCACCTACAGGGGCATCAGATGTCCATGACCCTATGACTGCATCCCACCCCAGTTCTGAAAATGACTTTCCTTTTGGGGGAAAAAAAAAACAAAAAAACACAAATACCCCCTAAACAACCGCCAAATTAAAGAAAACAAAGCAAGGAAGGATGATAAGAACACAAGGAAGTTTAAAAGCTGAAAACTGTAACCAAAGATTTTGTCGCTTTGGATCATTTTTTAAATTTCTTTCTTGTTTCAATTTTATTGACTTTTTCTAGACATTTCTGTTATAATCAGGCCAGCACCATTAAAAAAGATATTTTTGTGTCTCACACAAAGCCCACTGCCCCAAAACTACCTCCTGCCCAATGCTGTCCATGTCACGCCTCACTCTTTGCACACAGCAAGTCACCCTCTGAGGTGCCGAGCTCTCTCGACTGATAGAGGACAGCAGGGTGACCAGCTTCAGTGAAGGTGTCTCCCTGAGAGGTCTTGAGGTACTTCTCCTGGTGACCAGCTAATGCTCCAGAAAGGTTCCCGTAGGTCCTGGATCACATTTCCCAGCACCACATGGGAACACAGCGACCCCTGGGCATCTCGGACAGCAATGGCCTCTCTATGTTGGCAAGTGAATAAAGGCCTGAATGCAAACTTTTAGTCATAAGGTGAAACCTATTCGAAAAATAACTCTATGCAAGAGCTGAAGAAAATTCCTCATTTCCACAACTTCAAAATTTTTTTATCAATTGGAATGATTTTTTATTCCTTTTTATTATATACATTTATTTTATATATACACACACAGACACATATACACACATATAAGTACATATATGTATATATATGTAGGTATATATATATATATATACTTACAGTTATTCATTTCAATACATTTCCTACCAACACTCTGAATGGAGGACGGGGAGGGACAGGCAAAAG